>NW_021702327.1:0-611728 GCF_005190385.1 Monodon monoceros
ATAATTATAATATTATATTTTCCTGCTTTAAAGTTCAAAATGTCTAGCAGTAGCAAACCTTCTCTATTCCCCAAAGACTTCCAATTCCTAATTGAATTTCTGGATCTGTTTCCAAATTGGCAGTTGTTTATATTTTAACAACATTAGGATTATTACCAAATCATAGTTGGTTAAGATGTAATTATTTTATAATTTATTCAAAAGTCCTACTTGTTTTTGTCACAAAAAATATTTAACTGTTATTTAACAGGGACATTTAACAAGAGGTACTACTCTGTGTGTGTGTGTGTGTGTGTGTGTGTGTGTATTTGTGAAAGAAGTATTCTTTAATTAGTCCCTTAAAAGTCCTGAATTTATCTGATTATTAATTATGAATTAATGGTCTCTTTAATTAATATTAACTGCAGGTGTACCTTTCTATTCTATGCTTTTCATATTTGAATATTTAAAGTTTTCTTTTGTGTTAGAACCCTCAAATTAAAAAAAAACCTGAAACGGATTTATGAGACTGAAAAGAATGGGCACAGAGAACTGAAAGCACCTGTATCAACATATTTTAACCACCAGGCCTGACAAAAAAGGAAATTTGGTCAACAAGAACAAATAGTTCTTCTGTGCAATTATTGCCCAGAAAGATAATGTGAAAAATAACTTTACTGTTTTTTTGAGACAGTGTTCCTCCAAACTCTATTAATTACAGATCAAACTGTTCACAAAAGTAAAAATGTTGTTTATCAAACCACAGTTTACTTATAGCAAATCACTTTAAGATTCCTACCTCATCGTGTACACTATTTCTAAACTATTGTTATAAACTTTGCCTGATCTTAATCAACTTGGGGCTTTAAATGACCCTCTTTAAACTACATAAGCTCAGAAACAAAATCTCTGCAAATATCTTCTGATGAACTTCCCCTTCTGAGATATTACTAACTGTCCAAGAGATGTCCTATGTTCCTTGACTGATAGGTTATTCTGGTGACTGGTGGGGAAAGTCAATAGTTAGCAGTCCTTTTAACATGCTGAAGAAGAAATTACTGGTTATTTTTGTTTTCCATTTTGAAACTATGATGTGCAGCAAGTGCTAGGAATAATTTGAATACTAAAATATAGAGTGAATGGAGTTGCCTTTTAAACATTTCAAAAATTATGTGTGCGTATCAGATTTCTCTAAAAATGTTTTCCTGAAGTACACCTATGTATCTGAATATCTATTTAGAGTGATAATTTACTTTTATGTTACTTAAGTAGTGATGGGATCCAGATTCATTAAAACTTTAAGTAAGTTTTCTCTATCCTCTGAAAAATTTATCAGATACTACTGGGAATTTCCATAAGAAGTAGAGGATATGATTTCCTTAGCTTGGTATCCTTACTTTAATTTCATAAGTCTCCACAACTTTTCCTGTATATTTACTCTGCTGTGAGTCATTGAGTTTAATATGATTTCACTCAAAGTGTTCTCATCAGTCTACATGTGTATTGCTTTATAGGCATTCAAGATTTTTCTATATCTGAGAGCTCTAAAGAGTAATTGAAATCTTAATTACTATAGTCACTCACAAACTTATAGTAGTAGGTATATAGCATATAGTATACTACTATATACCATTTCCTCAATATATTACATTTTTTGGTAACGCCTAGCTTTTGACACGCTGATATTGTACAAGCTATTTGTTCAATTAATGAATAACTTAATCTCTGGTGAAACAAGGTCAACAAGGCAGATCTTCATATAGCCAAAGCCTCAGATTGGGTGTATCATTTTCAAGATATGGCAGACTACATAGCAAGAAGGGTTTTTTTCATTCTTCTCATGAAATAGAAATTTTAAGAAATCCATATCAAAATTTGCTAACAATAGTAATAATAATGTACCATTATATATTTTCATGTCGTACTCAGAAGTTATACATTACTATTATCCTTATTTTATAGAGAAAGGAACCAAAACTTTTAAATATTTAAATTTTGTCAAAGTCACATAAATGTTGGCAGAACTTGGATTTGAACCCAAGTCTATAATGATCCAAAGTTCATGCCATTAAGCAGCACCATAGTGCACCAACTCCTGTGCAACACATAATGATTTTAAAATGAGGGTATTACAAAGTATTTTGAAGCTTTGCTTTAATGATATTGCTAGATTAACACATTTAGCTTAATTTTACAAGTATGCACTTAAAAGAATATTAAATCAAATACCTGTTCTCATTTCTGAATCAATAAAACTCATTTCTAATAGTATAAATTTTGGTCATTTTATTAAAGATATAACATTTGGATTTCTTTTATATCTTTAAGCCATGGTAATCTTAAAACATGTATTTTGTGTGTTTACTTATCATGCTACAAAGAGTTAAATAAATCATGATAGTTAAACAGCCTGCAACAAGTCATAATGATACAAATTTATTTGTTTATTTAACTAATGTCCACGATTGCCTGTTTTTCCAGGCGCACTTTTAGGTGTAGGAATAAGAGTAGTGTACAGAAGAAGCACATTCCGTACTTTCATAAAATATACACCTATCAAGAGGTGACAAAAATTAAATGTAAACAAGTTAATATCTAAATAAGGCATGGAGTGAATTGTATCAGGTTATTCTCAGTCTAAGTGGTATGTTTATGAAAGCATACAGTTAAAAATGCAATACACTAGTCTTTGTTTTAAATAATGGTAATCAAAGAATTACAAAAAATGCACACTTTGCACCAATATTTCACTTTTAGCAGTTTTTTTCTGGTTTGGTTGACTGTTTACTTCTTTTTTGTCTCCTTCTAGAGATAATACCCTGTACTATTGCCACATCTTCCTGTCTAGTCTGTGTGATAGCTAAGTAATGGTTCAAGGTTGCTCTAAGTGAAAATCAGAATCTTTTTCTTAGTTCTATGAGGAAGTAAAAAATATATATCAAAAACATATTCTGAACTGGGGGTAAGAGAAAACAAAATAAAACTAAACTAAAGTAAGATGGTAGGAAATAAGTGTTAAGTGGATCCTTATCTCTTGAAGCAATAAAAATATAGGTTGATTCCTCAGAAGTAAAGATAGAAGACAGTCATAGCTAACAAAAAACATTTTGATATTTGAAGCTTCAATTTAAACCAAATGTTATGGGAACTTCCCTGGTGACCCAATGGTTAAGACTTCACCTTCCAATGCAGGGGATGTGGGTTTGATCCCTGATTGGGGAGCTAAGATCCCACATGTCTCGCAGCCAAAAAACCAAACCATAAAACTGGAGCAATACTGTAAGTAATTCAATAAAGACTTAAAAAAAATGGTCCACATCAAAAAATCTTTAAAAATTAAAAAAAAACCCAAAAAATATAAAGCAAATGTTATGCTGTCCTTTGATCTTATAATCAAAAGACATTGTCATCCTAGATAGGGGTTGTTGGGAGACAAATATCCATAGGTTTCTTGTGTTTCTGTATATCCTGAGAGCAGAGGCACTGATTGCCTTTTTTTTTTTTTTTTTTTTAGGACTATCTGTTCAAGAATGTTTGTATAGCAAACTACCTTGGAATATACAGAAAAGCAAAGACTTTTTGAGGCTTGAAATGTAAGATTAGTGTCTCCCTCATAAGCAAAAACCCTGGCATGTTTACTGTCTATTATAGATTTGGTTTCCTTAAGATCACAGGGTTCCTCTCTTGTCATACATCCCACTGCATATGCAGATGTCACCTGGCCCTCTTATTGTCAGTCTGTGGGAATTGGGTGTGGCTAAGGGAGCTTGGCTGTTGTTATTTTGCATCTGGCCCAGGAGTGTTGTGTCCTCTGCCAGCACCCATGTAACTGTGTCAGGCTAACTTGTTAGTTTTAAGAAGACTAAGAAATCTCAGATATATTATAGTTTTGATAAAGGCAGCTTAAAATCTTCAAATATCAATATTCATATAAATAAACATGATTGCATCTTTATTTATACAGGCAGAGAAAAGCATTCAGGGCTTTAGTGTGCTTTAAAGTATTTGATTCATGTGAGAAATGGCATTGAAATATAACTCAATAACATTTTCCTCAAGAGATAAAGAAAATAAATTTGAGTGTTTTGCTCTGCCCTTTAGGTCTCCCTTAAAATAACATTTTGGTAGTTGCTTCCTCAATTTATTTTTACATGCTTAAAGGAAGATACAAATAAGGACATAATGACTCCTCTCTGAGAACTTACAAGATATTTGGGAAAACTACACACAGACACATGCAAAGCTACCAAACATATAAGCATGCAATAAAAAAAATATGAATATAGAAATTATCAATAAAATTATGATCACCATTATTTCCTCAGGACTGCCTTTTCTTTTTTTCTTTTTTTACTATCTTTATGGAGTATAATTGCTTTACAATGCTGTGTTAGTCTCTGCTTCATAACAAAGTGAATCACCTATACATATACATATATTACCATATCCCCTCCCTCTTGTGTCTCCCTTCCACACTCTCTATTCCACACCTCTAGGTGGACACAAAGCATTGAGCTGATCTCCCTGTGCTTTGTGGCTGCTTCCCACTAGCTATCTATTTTACATTTGGTAGTTTATATACGTCCATGCCACTTTCTCACTTAGTCCCAGCTTACCCTTCCCCCTCCCCATGTCCTCAAGTCCATTCTCTACATCTGGGTCTTTATTGCTATGCTGCCACTAGGTTCTTCAGACCCCTTATTTTTTTTACATTCCATATATATGTGTTAGCATACGGTATTTGTTTTTCCCTTTCTGACCTACTTCACTCTGTATGACAGTCTCTAGGTCCATCTACTTCACTACAAATAACTCAATTTCGTTTCTTTTTATGGTTAAGTAATATTCCATTGTATATATCTGCCACATCTTCTTTATCCATTCATCTGTCAATGGACACTTAGGTTGCTTCCATGTCCTGGCTATTGTAAATAGAGCCTCAATGAACATTGTGGTACATGACCCTTTTGGAATTATGGTTTTCTTAGGGTATATGTCCAGTAGTGGGATTGCTGGGTCATATGGTAGTTCTATTTTTAGTTTTTTAAGGAACCTCCATACTGTTCTCCATAGTGGCTGTATCAATTTACATTCCCACTAACACTGCAAGAGGGTTCCCTTTTCTCCACACCCTCTCCAGCATTTATTGTTTGTAGATTTTTTGATGATGGCCATTCTGACCAGTGTGAGGTGATACCTCATTGTAGGTTTGACTTGCATTCCTCTAATGGTCAGTGACGTTGATCATCATTTCATGTGTTAATTGGCAATCTGTATATCTCCTTTGGAGAAATGTCTATTTCGGTTTTCTGCCCATTTTTGGATTGGGTTGTTTGTTTATTGATATTGAGTGGCATGAGCTGCTTGTATATTTTGAACATTAATTCTTTGTCTGTTGCTTAGTTTGCAAATATTTTCTCCCATTCTGAGGGTTGTCTTTTCATCTAGTTTATTGTTTCCTTTGCTGTGCAAAGGTTTTTAAGTTTCATTAGGTCCCTTTGTTTATTTTTGTTTTTGTTTCCATTTTTCTAGGAGGTGGGTCAAAAACAATCTTGCTGTGATTTATATCATAGAATTTTCTGCCTATGTTTTTCTCTAAGAGTTTTATAATGTCTGGGCTTACATTTAGGTCTTTACTCCATTTTGAGTTTATTTTGGTGTATGGTGTTAGGGAGTGTTCTAATTTCATTATTTAACATGTAGCTGTCCAGTTTTCACAGCAACACTTCTTGAAGAGACTGTCTTTTTCCATGGTATATTCTTGCCTCCTTTATCAAAGGTAAAGTGACAATATGTGCATGGGCTAATCTCTGGTCTTTCTATCCTGTTCCATTGATCTATATTTCTGTTTTTGTACCAGTACCACACTGTCTTGATTACTGTAGCTTTGTAGTACAGTCTGAAGTCAGGGAGCCTGATTCCTCCAGCCCCATTTTTCTTCTCAAGATTTTTTTGGCTATTTGGGGTCTTTTGTGTTTCCATACAAATTGTGAAATTTTTTGTTCTAGTTCTGTGAATAAAGCCATTGGTAGATTGACAAGGATTGCACTGAATCTGTAGATTTCTTTGTGTATATAGTCATTTTCACTATGTTGGTTCTTCCAATCCAAGAACATGGTATATTTCTCCATCTGTTTGTATCTAATTAATTTATTTCATCAGTGTCTTATAGTTTTCTGCATACAGGTGTTTTGTCTCCTTAGGTAGGTTTATTCCTAGGTATTTTATTTTTGTTGCAATGGTAAATGGGAGTGTTTCTTAATTTCTCTTTCAGATTTTTCATCATTAGTGTATAGGAATGAAAGAGAATTCTGTGCATTAATTGTATCCTGCTACTTTACCAAATCCATTGATTAGCTCTAGTAGTTTTCTAGTAACCTCTTTGGATTCTCTATGAATACTATCTTGTCATCTGCAAAGAGTGACAGTTTTACTTCTTCTTTTCCAGTTTGGTTTCCTTCTATTTCTTTTTCTTCTCTGATTGCTGTGGCTAAAACATCCAAAACTGTGTTGGATAATAGTGGTGAGAGTGGGCAACCTTGTCGTGTTCCTAGTCTTAATGGAAATGGTTTAGGTTTTTCACCTTTGAGAACAATGTTGCCTCTGGGTTTGTCATATATGGCCTTTATTATGTTGAGGTATGTTCCCTCTATGCCTACATTCTGGAGGGTTTTTATGATAAATGGGTGTTGAATTTTGTTGAAAGCTTTTTCTGCATCTATTGAGATGATCATATGGTTTTTCTCCTTCAATTTGCTAATATGGTTTATCACATTGATTGATTTGTGTATATTGAACAATCCTTGAATTTCTGGGATAAACCCCACTTGATCATGGTGTATGATCCTTTTAATGTGCTGTTGGACACTGTTTGCTAGTGTTTAATTGAGGATTTTTGAAACTATGTTCATCAGTGATATTGGCCTGTAGGTTTCTTTCTTTGTGACATCTTTGTCTGCTTTTGGTATCAGGGTGATGCTGGCCTCATAGAGTGAGTTTGGGAGTGTTCCTCCCTCTGCTATATATTGGAAGAGTTTGAGTAGTATAGGTGTTAGGTCTTCTCTAAATATTTGATAGAATTCACCTGTGAAGCTGTCTGTTCCTGGGCTTTTGTTTGTTGGATGATTTTTAATCACAGTCTCAATTTCAGTGCTTGTGATTGGTCTGTTTATATTTTCTATGTCTTCCTGGTTCAGTCTCAGAAGATTGTGCTTTTCTAACAATTTGTCCCTTTATTTCAGTTTGTCCATTTGCTTGGCGTATTGTTGCTTGTAGTAACCTCTCATTACCCTTTGTATTTCTGCAGTGTAAGTTGTTACTTCTTTTTCCTTTCTAATTCTATTGACTTGAGTTTTATCCCTTTTTTTCTCCATGAGCCTGGCTAATAGTTTATCAATTTTGTTTATCTTCTCAGAGAATCAGCTTTTAGTTTTCTTGATATTTGCTATCATTTCCTTCATTGCTTTTTCATTTATTTCTGATCTAATTTGTATGATTTCTTTCCTTCTGCTAACTTTGGGGTTTTCTTGTTCTTCTTTCTCTAATTGCTTTAAGCATAAGGTTAGGTTGTTTATTTCAGATATTTCTTGTTTCTTGAGGTAGGATTTTATTGCTATAATCTCCCTCTTTGAACTGCTTTTGCTGCATCTCATAGGTGTGGGGTCATCCTGTTTTCATTGTTATTTGTTTCTAGGTATTTTTTGATTTCCTCTTTGATTTCTTCAGTGATCTCTTGGTTATTTCATAGCATATTGTTTACCCACCATGTGTTTGCAGTTTTTACAGTTTTTTTTCCTGTAATTGATATCTAGTCTCATAGTATTTTTGTCAGAAAAGATACCTGATACAATTTCAATTTTCTTAAATTTATCAAGGCTGGATTTGTGACCCAAGATATGGTCTATCCTGTATAATGTTCCATGAGCACTTGAGAAGTGTATTCTGTCCTTTTTGGTTGGAATGTCCGATACATATCAATCAAGTCCGTCTTGTTTAATGTGTCATTTAAAGCTTGTGTTTCCTTATTTATTTTCATTTTGGATGATCTGTCCATTGGTGAAAGTGAGGTGTTAAAGTCCCCTACTATTATTGTGTACTGTTGATTTTCCCTTTTATGGCTATCAGCATTTGCTTTATGTATTGAGGTGCTCCTATGTTGGGTGCATAAGTATTTACAATTGTTATATCTTCTTCTTGGATTGATCCCTTGATCATTATGTAGTGTCCTTTTTTGTCTCTTGTAATAGTCTTTACTTTAATGTCTATTTTGTCTGATATGAGAATTGGTACTCCAGCTTTCTTTTGATTTCCATTTTCATGGAATATCTTTTTCCATCCCCTCACTTTCAGCCTGTATGTGTCCCTAGATCTGAAGTGGGTCTCTTGTAGACAGCATATATACCAGTCTTGTTTTAGTATCCATTCATCCAGTTTGTGTCTTTTGGTTGGAGCATTTAATCCACTTTCATTTAAGGTAATTATTGATATGTATGTTCCTATTCCCATCATCTTAATTGTTTTGGGTTTGTTATTTTAGGTCTTTTCCTTCTCTTGTGTTTCCTGCCTAGAGAATTTCCTTTAGCCTTTGTTGTAAAGCTTGTTTGGTGGTGCTGAGTTCTCTTAGCTTTTGCTTGTCTGTAAAGGTTTTAATTTCTCCATTGAATCTGAATGAGATCCTTGCTGGGTAGCGTAATGTTGGTCTTCGGTTTTTCCCTTTCATCACTTTAAATATGTCCTTCCAGTCCCTTTTGGCTTCCAGATTTTCTGCTGAGTAAACAGCTCTTAACCTTATGGGGACTCCCTTGTATGTTGTTGTTTGCTTTTCCCTTGCTGCTTTTAATATGTTTTCTTTGTATTTAATTTTTGATAGTTTGATTAATATGTGTCTTGGTGTTTTTCTCCTTGGATTTATCTTGTATGGATTCTCTGCACTTCCTGGACTTGATTAAGTATTTCCTTTCCCATATTTGTGGAGTTTTCTACTATAATCTTTTCAAATACTTTCTCAGTCCCATTCTTTTTGTCTTCTTCTTGGATCCTCATAATTCGAGTGTTGGTGCATTTAAAGTAGCCCCAGATGTCTCTGATACTGTCCTCAATTCTTTTCATTCTTTTTTCTTTATTCTGCTCTGCAGTAGTTATTTCCACTATTTTATCTTTCAGGTCACTTATCCATTCTTCTCCCTCAGTTATTCTGCTATTGTTTCCTTCTACAGAATTTTTAGTTTCATTTATTGCGCTGTTCATCATTGTTTGTTTGCTCTTTAGTTCTTCTAATTCCTTGTTAAATGTTTCTTGTATTTTCTCCATTCTATTTCCAAGATTTTAGATCATCTTTACTTTAATTACTCTGAATTCTTTCTCAGGTGGACTGCCTATTTCCTCTTCATATTTTTGGTCTGGTTGGTTTTTACCTTGCTCCTTCATCTGCTGTGTATTTCTCTGTTTCTCATTTTTCTTATCTTACTGTGTTTGGGGTCTCCTTTTCTCAGGCTGCAGGTTCCTATTTCCCATTGTTTTTTGTGTCTGCCCCCCAGTGGGTAAAGTTGGTTCAGTGGGTTGTATATGCTTCCTGGTGGAGGAGACTGGTGCTTGTGTTCTGCTGGATGAGGATGGCTCTTGTCTTTCTGGTGGGCAGGACTGCATCCTGTGGTGTGTTTTGGGACATCTGTGAACTTAGTATGATTTTAGGAAGCCTCTCTGTTGCTGGGTGGGTTGTGTTCCTGTCTTGCTAGTTGTTTGCTATGGGGTGTACAGCACTTTAGCTTGCTGGTCATTGAGTGGAGCTGTGTCTTAATGTTGAGATGGATATCTCTGAGAGAGATTTTGCCATCTGATATTACTTGAACCAGGAGCTCTTTGGTCATCAAAAGCCCTGAACTCTGCTCTCCCACCTAAGAGGCTCAGGCCTGAAATCTGCCAGAGCACCAAGGCCCTATCAACCATGTGGCTCAGAATAAAAGAGAGAAAAAAAAAGAAAGAAAAAAAAAAATAAAGTTATTAAAATAAAACACAAATATTTTTTAAAATATAAAAATTAAGAAAAAGAAAGAAGAGAACAACCAAACTAATTGTTTCAGGGTGTGAGAAGAGAGGGGATTCAGAGCACCACCTGAATGAGCTTCAGAGATGGGTGTGAGCTGTGGTTATCAGTGTGGACAACAGAGATGGGAATGAAATGCTAAGGCTGCTGCTGCAGATACCAAGAAGCCTGTGTGCAAGCACAGGTCACTATCCACACCTCCCCTCCCAGGAGCCTATGCAGTTCACCACTGCCAGGGTCCCATGATCCAGGAACAAATATTATTTGTCTCTCTGTACATATACTGTGAAAGACACATACAACTGGGTTCAAAGGAAGTTTAATTTCATTTTACTTTATTTCTATGCAAGCCAAACTTAATTAGGCACCCGACACTGATATAAAGAAAGAACTGTTGATGGAGTTAGACTAAATAACAAGAGGAAAAATTTATTTTTCTGGAATAGAATTATGTTATCGGTCTCCTTGATTCTTAAGCTGTCTAAAAATTATTCAACTTTCTACTTATATTTTTCAGAGATACACAGTAATATCTAATAAATTGAGGACTGTTAAGGCAAATTATTTAGAAGAAAAGAAAAAAAAGTATTTTTAAAAATACTAAACTAATTTCACAGTAGTTTTGAGGGTCTATTACTATATGCCTTTCAAACTCTGTTGAGTAGCTACACTTAAGCTACTCTGATGAGTAGGAATTACTATAGACAGTTTCATCATTGTTAAGAATGCACAATATAAAGGAGCTCAAAAATAATAAGAAACATCACGTCCAAAATTTTACATGACAAAAGTGAAGCAGTTGCTGTAACAGAAAATAAAAGGATGTGATACTTGGAGTCAGGTAAGACCTCTATTAATATTTAACATATAAACTGAAAATCATGTCAAGAAGATGAGAAGCATAGGAAGTAAGAAAGTTACATGAGGAGTGAGATTATAAAGAGTTAATTAAAAGCCTAACAAGGAATGTTCAAACAGAAAGAAAGTGAGTATGGCTGGTTAGTTATAGGCAAGAGGGTATTATAAAAACAGCTTACATTTACTGAGTATTTATTATGTACCAGGCACTGTTCTAACCTCTTAGTGCATATTAACTCATTTAATCCTTTGGACTAAGAGGCAGGTACAATTATTATGCACATTTTACAGCAGAGGTGATTGTGCAACAAAGCAGTATAATAACACACAATGTTATATGGTAAATAAAGACACACGATTTTGACCCAGGGAGTCCGTATGAAACTCGAGTTTTGACTCTTTCCCATTGCACACAACTGCTTGGTACATAGTGTCCAAATCTCCCAGGATATTGGGGATTACAATTGGAATTGGGACATTATTGGATCATCTCAAGCCAGAGCATAACATAACTGATTTAGCTTTTATATGGACTCTGGCATCGGGTACATAAATATAGAAAAGTTACTGTAAAAATTAATGAAAGCAAATGAAGATAAAATAAAAATCATATAGCAAGCACTGAGGAAAAATGGACAGAGATGAGCCATTATATTTTTCCCCTATTGTATTTTCCCCATTACCTTCATAATTTCAATCAAGAAATTATGAAGGTAATGGGGAAAATATAATAGGAGAAAAAGAATAGAGGTCAATGGAGGAAACTCTTCTGCACTAATGAGCCCTTAGGGCATTCTAGGTCTATCTGCTACTACAAGTTTTGTATGCTCTTGGGCAATTAGATAAACTGCTGTGTACTTTTGTTTCTTTATCTGTAAAATAAGGAATTGAACCACTGCAATGTTCTGTAATTCAGAATGTACTACAAACAAGTAACCCAGTTAAATCCTCCACTGTTGACCTAAAGAAGGAGTGGGGAAAGCAGGCAAGAATCACTATATTCATGAAGTAAAACAAGAATAGAAATGAGTGGTAGAATTTTTTACTTTATAAGCCAAGAGAAACATTGGAATAGATTATCTCTGTGGTCTCTAGATTTAAAATTCTGTGATTCTATAATGAAAAATTATATAAAGAGTAAACTTTTAAAAATATTTTACATAAGAAATAGTTTCTACCTCAAAAACTAAGAGGAAAAGCTGTTTTTACATGAAAAGCAAAGCAAACTGAATTTGTTAAAATAACTCTAGGGCACCTCTAGGGCACCCCACATTGAACCCAACATTGTTCCATGTCAAAATGTGTGCGAAAGAGAGAAACTATAAAAATTGCAAAAACTATTCACTTACATTAATCTAAGATGTCTTCTGCTGTTATTGCTGAAGTTCTGTTGCTATCTGATACAGGGCTATATGACCTCGAGAAAAAAAAGTACAAGTATATATGCAAAGAAGAAAAAATAGCAATATGCTTAAAAAAAATGAGTTATAAACCTTGCTTAAATTAAAATAATTTTATAAAAGAATTCTCAAATATAATATTGAATATAATTTAAGAATGAATTAAAATACTGTTTTTATGACATTAAAGGCTATTGTCTCAGCTTTATGAAAAAAAATTTATTATCAAAGAAAAATGCAATAATATCTGAATATATATAATGGCTCACAATTGTAAAACATGTTTGTGAAGCTATACATCTATGAATTTATGTGAATACAGGTTCATATAAAATGTATATACATATATACAAGCACATTACAACTAATGGCTGATAAAATATTGTTCATGGGAATAATTTTTAAACAAGTTAGATTCTTCTGGTAAACCATTTTGCATTGGGGATTACAGAAAAGGTATTCTTTACTATGACATTGTAGATCAGAACTTTTCAAAGGAAAAGACAGACATAACTTTTAAGAATAAACATGTAAGCCAGAATTAGTAAAGGAGAAAATACTAGCCAGTAAGAATGGAAAAAAAAAAAAAAGTAAGATACTCAAGTATACTCTTCTATATATTTTATTCTCCAGTCTCACATGTGCTGGAATGAAAGCCTGAATCGTGGTCTTTTAGTTATTTCCCCTGACCTTGAGTTCTATATAAGCACTGGATCTACTTTTCTGTATTCTTACTCTTGATTTTCTTTTTTGGTTTTGGTTTCCTGTGTTCAGAATGTTTCCAGTCTACTTTGCTCTGTGTTCCATGGTACATTCTGCTTCAGATCCTGCTGTGTGTGTTTGCTACCTAGATGCTTGCTAGATATGGAAACCTAAACCCAGTTTCTGAGCATTCCTTTTGTTGGTAGTTTAAAAGTGACCTCTTCATCATTCAATATACTCTGATCCAATAAATTCTGCTAATAATGGATCTACCAGAGAGGTACATTCTACATATTGTCTGAGATACTGACATGAATATGCTTTGAAATATATGAGATAGGAAATTCAGGTCTCCAAATTTATAACTAAATGTATTATATGTCATATTTAATCAAGATAAACGTGGGTTTGATTCCCAAGCTTTGTATACTTCAGTTAGTGAGTATATGATCCTGAATCTATAAAAAGAAGTAATACTTCACTCAGTAGTAAATACAACTATGAAACTTACTATCCAAATATTTGCCCAAATATTTGTCCAAATAATAGTTTCAAAAAGAATTACTTATATAGTTGGATGACTGAACTATAAGAAATGCTAATGTAATTTCTAATACTTCTTGCCATGAAAATTGACATTAAATAGAACAAAAAGGACCTTTGATTCTTGGGTCCTAGGGGAAGCCTCACTTGTCATGGCAATATGTAGAATGTCATGGCAATTTATCCAATTTTACTGACTGTTTATTTAATAGATTATGGAATTACCAAAGGAAATCTGAGGGAAGAGACAAAATAGTTAATCTGACAGGGTAGAGATACTAACAGAATTAAACTTGCCTGTGGACCTTGAATTACTTTAGGTTCAATGTCTGTGCCTGGTTCTAACTACCATCTTTCTTTCTTTCTATACCATAAAGAAATTGGAGTTAGCTTTTTAACATAAACTTTAAATTAATAGCGTGTATATATAGTATGTATAACCCTGCCAATCCAATAAGTATGTTTTCCAAATAAGTACGTTCAGCTTCTTCATAGGCTGAAGTGCATTTAAAAGTGGAACAATGCAGAGGCTAGATTGCTTAGTGATTTATTCAAGTACTATGAGAATTAAGCTTTTTTTTAAGTGCAACTCTTACAGAATATCTCTTCCCAAAACTTTTAGAATAAAAAAAAATTAATTGAGGAGCAAAAAATTATTATAAAATCTCTGTGTTGCTTCAAGGCACTTAACACAATAACAAAGATTATATTTTGAAATGTGCCAAGTGCCTCTACAAGGTGTACTGTGTGCAAGTGTGTGTGTATGTATATTGCCCAGAATGAAATCAACTGATATTACCACATTGACTCAGGTATCTGCAGCTGACACTGCACCCTTCAGGCATTTTGGAAACCTTCAACTAAATGCTCAGACAGCTGACAGGAAAAGAATGATGAATTAACACACTCAGGGGAAGGATAATAGCAAAGGGAGACTGCTAAGAAAGTTTGGAAAGTTAACTTGTAAATATAATAGAGGTTTAATTTTCACAGTGTTCTTAACCTAGAAGATTTCGGAGAAATTCCACTGTATCTCAAATATCTATCTTTCTATCTATTTATTAATATTATTTCTAACTATAGTAAAAGCATTCATTGATTAAACAATACCTATGGAATACACAGATTTTGGTAATAACTTAATTTTGGGTTTTAGGTTGTATTGTATAAATTATTGTTCTAATCAGGAAATATCTTGGTATTTTCAATATGAAAAAAACCATTATCATATTTATAACATAAAACACATCCTAAAAGTCTTTGTTTGGTAACATGACAAAACTAGGGTATATCCATTCAATTAAAGTACAATGTTGTTTAAAAACTCACACAATAGCAGTACATTTTTTAAAAATTAAATTTGTAAGCTGAGTAGTGTTTGTATTTATGGATTAAGGTTATCATTAATAATTCCCCTGAAGAACATTCACATTAGTTCTCCTCTGATTTTCTCTATTTTTTATTCAATATTAGATTTAAAAGAAAAAAGCACAATTGGGCCTAAGTCCAGTAGAAATAATTGATTATTTTTTGCAATGTTGATATACCTTGGCAGTGAGAATAAATCAAGATTATCACATGAAATATATTAAAAACAAAGCTAAACTGACATATATTTGAAAGTTTCTTGATATATGCTTACCCACCCTATTTCAATTTCTATCTCTTTAAGGAAATTTTTCTACTATTCTTTAAAAATGAGCATATTATTTATTTTTTCACTTATTCTGCTTAATTAATATGGCATTTATTTTTAATAATAAGTTCCATATGTATTTTGAAAATATGCTGTTTTTCTATATTTTAACCTCCTTGCACAGAGGGCACACAAAATTCTTCACTGCTTACCTCTGGCATAAATTCTTCCAGGTTTTGAATTTATCTCACCTGAGCAATGAACAGGTCTTATAAGAATTGAATTGAATTCAGTTACTTACAGAGAAATTTGGTAGCTTACACCAAACTTATGAGTGATTAGGGCCTTGGAAATATAAGCAACTATTTTTTGGGAAGTCATTTTAAGAGTAACTTGGAGTAACTTTAGGAGAAAATATTTCTAGTGACATCAAAGCATACTGCCATTTATTGCTTTCTAGTTGAGCCATAAAATCCAGGTTGACTGGTAAACAAAATGACATTTGACAAGAAGGAAAAGTAGAGAAATATAATTGTAAAACATATATAAATTGTATAGTTTTTTCTACTATAATAAGACATGTGTGTTAATTGCTTATGAAAACATACCACCTTCCCAGGACACATAGTGAACTAACATTATGAAAAGTTTAACATCGCCATCCAGCATCACAAAACTGCTTTCCCGTAAAGAAGCCTGCATCACCTGCAGAAATACTGTGGGATAGATATTGCTGGAGGCAGAACTGACTTAAGCACCTCACCGTGACTCGTAGACCGCTTCCTTCAACAACTGATTGCATGAGTGTCAGAATACACTGGAGAACACACTGTTTTTTTCTCATTGCCAGACAGTCACAATTCTAGGAAACGGCAGCGTTTCAGCAAGAAGAGGAAGTATTAGAGCAAAATTCAAACTTCCAACAGTTTTTATGCATTTTAACTGCATTAAAGTGCATTTAATGAAGTTCTATAAAATGTCTTACAAAGGCAAATGCTACATCAAATCTCAAAGGAGAAAAAGGACAAAAATAGGCAGTGTTTTGTGAGTGCCTTACATGAACTAACTTTTTAATCCTTAAAATAGGCCTCTCTAGTACTATTATCATTCCCATGTTATAGATGAATGGCTGGGCACAAAGAATTTAAGTAAATTTCCTAAGGTCACACAGCTAGCAAATTGTAGAAAATATCTCTTAATTCAGTTTCTGCATTTAATGAAACTCCAGGGATTATAGCTCATTAAATCCTCATGACTAAGATCAAGTTATAGTTAATAGAATTTATCAAGAATATGCATGCAATTATTACAGGAGTTTTACCTTACAGCTAAGAAAAAAATTATCTTACTCTTCCATGAACTTCTGCTTATTAAATAACTATCACTTATTCAATAAAAGCATTTATTGGGAAGATGAGAGAAGTTGTTATGTACTAATTGATTATCAGTTATTAGAACTGGCACAATAATTTTTTAGGTCAAATCAATAACATAGTTGTCATGTTTTATAAGTTTTTGGATTTTTTGCATATATATTTATTTATGTAACATGTATCTCTAAGTTATTGTAAGAATTTATAGGACATATACTAGGAATACATAAAAAGAACTGCTCTTTAAAGTCAGGGGAAGTGAGTTCTCACCCAGACTTTGACAAAATTAGTCATGTGAACTTGGACAACTTATTACATGTTACAGTTTTATTTACTTTATCTGTAAAATAAAATGTTTGACCTAAATTATAATCAAGATTAATTTCACAGATCAAAACATATATAATTTTAAAATGTTTTAGTACATTCTAGGTAATTTTTTCATCTGACTTTTCATTGTCTCATACAAATGCACAATTTATGACTCTGTGAAACAAAGAAACAAATCTGTTAGAGAAACAAATCTGACTCAATTACATTCTTTCATGAAAATATGACAGTTTATATACTTTGTGGCCAAATAAGCAACTTCTTATATTATGCAGTTCTCTTTTCCTATGCCATTTATAGTTTCATCAGATGAGATTCTATTCATCTATTGAAGTAAAATTTTACTTTGTGAAGAGAACCAGCACAGAGGAAAAATGGTGGTTTGAGAGCCAGCAGTTATGGGTTTATACCACAGCTTTACCACCAGTACTTCTCCAAGATTGGGATAGTGTCCTGACAGCTGATAATTCAGTTGTGTTTTGAGGTGATACAAAGCATGTCAAAAAAGTATAATCAATGGATGTTTTAGTTTATTTAAATTTTCTGAAAAGCAATATTCTGCAAGCAAAGTGTTCTACAAAGCAAAAGTACAGTCACTGAAATTAATAAAACTATAGTCCAATGAAAGTGATTTAGGGTATAAAGATGGAAAAAGGAAACATAAATTGTAATAACATCTAAATCCAGTACACAGCATTATTTTCTCTTTATCCCATTTTCTGAAAGTTCTGTTATTAACACTTTTTCAGTAGTGTAGAAATCATACTACAGTGAAACTTCTAAGTTTGTGGATCACACAGAATTTTTCCTAGTAATGAAGTAGGAAAATAGCTAAAATGTAATAATGATTAGTACTTTACATATATTACCTAATTTATTATAAAGTATTAAACTTCATTTTATAAATATGAAAAACATAAATATTATAGAATTATAAATGTATGTATAAAGGCGCTTTATATTTATCTTTATATTTATTTATAAATATAGTTACTTATATACTTAGAAAAATATATAAACATTATAAGTACATATTTATGAGCATATATAAAATACTCATAAACTATATATGTTATATATATATAAGTATATTTATATTTTCTTATAAATATCGAAATAATTCAAATATAGTAATAATTCTTTACCCATATTAACTAATTTATTATAACCTATATTAACACTTTACTGACATTAACTAATTCATTCTTCAAAAAACTATAGATTCTATTTAATGGACTCACAGAATGAGGTAGCTTAGGGCAGAGAGTCTGTGACTTTCCCAAGGTCACATACCTTTTAGATAGCAGATCCTGGAAACCAGACTTTAAGGAACTAATTCATATCTACTACATACATTTGCTTTGCAAAATTAATATTCAATAAAGTTTTGTATGTTATTAACAAAGTGTTTGATGAGCTTCAAATGGGAGAAACAAATGTATTTAGAGAAAACCTAAATTATAAACATAATAATACTAACTTTTCTATGGGACTTTTAATGAAATATTTAAAGTTATATGGGGCTTGATTGCAAATCTGAAATTCTGCTCTATCTGAAGTTTTGGAAATTAGATTTAATTTCTAAGAGGCTCAGATTCCTCAGCTGAAAAAATATGTAATTTGAACATCATTCATGTGTTAGAGTTAAATGAGAAATATATAGGTGCCTTGTGCAGAGCATAGGTCATGGCAATTGATAGAATAACACAGATTAATACAGAAAGAAGAACTATAGTCTGACCTCGGGTTGCCTCAGCCTGCAGCAGCCTGAATCAGGATCTCAGTTCCCCAACCAGAGATTGAAGCCAGACTACGGCATTGAGAGTCCCAAATCCCAGTCACTAGACCACAAGGGCCAGTGGCTAGTGATGAGGCCTTAGCTCATCTGCTTTGGAGAAAGGAATTTTCAACAAAGAGATGGAAAGTAGTGAAGTTAGTAAAGTGTTTATTAGGAGGAAAAAAGTACGTATGAATACTGGGCAGGATCAGGGAAAGAGTCGTGTGCTTTGGGGGTAATTTAAATCCCTAAGACTGACAGTGAAAGTAGATTGGTCAAAGTTTAAGTTCCTCAAGAAAACCAATATATCACATTTATTTGATATAATTTTCTGTGTTTAATTTAATTTTATCTGACCCTTCCTTTACATTAGGATTTTTCATACTTAATTTGATCTTGCTTCAAAATATAACCATTAATATTGATCTACAATAATGATTATTTTCTTGCATATCCATTTAGAACTTTGTCCTTATTTTACACAATAATAGTAATAAGCACAATAAACATTGTGATTTCTGATTTAAATTTCAGACTGATGAAATATACAAATAAATAACTAAAGACTGAACAAAATTCAACTTGATTCTATTAATAAACTACTATGTAAATTTCTCATTTAACCCAAAACTCATTCTGGGATCAATAACAGCTAAAATCACTGAAGAATATTTTTCCCTTCTGAGTTCAAAATCCAGCATTTAAACTCTAGCAGTAACTAGCAAATCTACTGCCCAGATCTTTATTATTCATCAGGAGAAGGAATCAGAGTTCTTTGTGAATTTACTGATTCCAGTGCTAGAACAAGAGGATAAAAAGAAAGAGGAATGTCAAAAGGGCATAGGGAGCTCACCTGAAAGAACTACCCACAGCCAACATTGAAATAACACCCTGAGGAAGAAAATAAATTATGATAGCATTGGATTATAACTCAAAGTATAAAATAACCATCCACAAGTCCATACTGAGAGAAAAAAGAGAAAGAAGGAAGCAAGGAAGGAAGGAAGGAAGAAGGAAAAAGGAAAACAACTAAAGAGAGGGAGGGAGAAAGAAAATAAGGAAAACGATAACTTTCTTAGAGAACAGTTCCCATTAAAAATGTTGAAGGAATAATGGCTAGAAAATCACCAGTATAACACCACAGAATAATTACCACAGGCTAGAACTACCAATGAATGCAGAAATTACCAAGCTAAAATTGAATATATGATATATGTCTAGTTTCAAAGAGAGAATTATAAACTATATAATAAAGGGAAAACAAGTAAATTTACAGTGTCGAATCCTAGCAGACACCATACACCATCTTAACCAAGTGCTTAAGGTTAATATTACAAATAATACCTGTGGACACCTTGTAATCCCTGATTTATTCACAGAGAGTAGCATATTACTTTTGTTGTAACCTTCCCAACCCCATCACCAGAAAAAAAAATTAGACAAATCAAAATTGAGAAACATTCTATAAATAACTGAATTTCCCCCTTTAAAAAATGTCAAGGTCATAAAATATAACAAAACATCGAAGGGCTGTAACATTAGCAAACACCGTAATTAGATTTCTATCACTGCTGTAACAAATTACCACAAATTTAGTAGCTTAAAACAGTACACATTAATTATCTTACAGTTCCACAGATCAAAATTTCAACATGGTTCTCACTGGGCTAAAATAAGATATTGGTAGCACTGATTTCATTTCTGTGAAGGTCCTTGACCTTTCTAGCTTCTAGCTTTGGCCCATTTTCTCCATCATCAAAGGGAACAACACATCTCTCTAACTTTCTTTCTATCTTCACACATCTTTCTGACCACAGCAATGAATGGTTCTCTGCTTTTAAGGGTTTTATGTGATAAGAATGTGCCCACTTGGAAAATCAATAATAATTTCTCCATCCCAAGTACCCTACATTCAATCATTCCTTTAGCCTTGTAAAGTAACATATTCACAGGTACTAGGGATTAGGGCATGAACATTCCAGGGGCAGGTAGGGCGAGGATTAAAGTGAGCATTAGTGTGTGTATTATAGAAACACGAGAAATACACAAATTCTGGATTGAATACTGGACCATAAACTGAACATTATTGGTGAAATCCAAACAAAGATTAATTTGAAAACCACTTTGTAAATTGAAAATTATCTCAAAATAAAAAGTCAGACAAAGAAGTGTAACTAATGGTTGCCTGGATTGAGAGCAAGGGAAAGGAACAGATAATGGACATGATTATTCAGGCTATGGGACGTTGAATTAAATGGATGACTGATATGATACATAAAATAAAATACCCTTCAAAAATTTTATATATTTTTAAGTGCAGAATGTCTAGTTTTTTTTTATAAACATCAGTCCTTTCAAAGCCAATTTTTAGAAAACTATGTTAATATATAGAATAATGTAAGTACTATTTTTGATTGATAAATTAAATGTTTAGAATATAAAACAATGATATCTTTATTTGCACACATAGGTGTACACACTTCTTTTGGAATTTCTGAAGAAATGTCTGATATTTACTTGTTATTTCAACTCTTCAAGAAAATTAGTCTATTCTATTCAAATAGCGCAAATCTTTCTTTGTGAAATCTATTAAATTACTCAAGACTGTGAAGCAGTAACTATATAGCATAACTCATGTCATATTACTACAGTTTTCAGTAACAAAAAAATTTTCCATAGCTATGCAGAAAATCTAGTAAAATCTTCTTCTTAAAAATGGAAGAACTAAATTTCTTTTAAGATCAATTTCAATAAATTAGGGTATTAGTTAAAGCAATAACTTTGGAAACTATATTCTTGAATGCAGTTACTCTGGATTCAAAATGCTAATTATAGTTGAAAATAAATTATTTTTAATTCTCACTTAAAGTGATCTTAAGTGACAAAGTGAATGTCCCTGTTTTAACAGTGTATGTGTGATGTCAGTCTTTACACGTAGGCTATTCATGCCTGCAATACTTTACATTTAAAATTATTCTTTTCCATCTAAAGATTATGAGATGCTAAACTTGAGTTTGTGTAAAGAAACAATTTAAAATCCATTGATGGGCTTCCCTGGTGGCGCAGTGGTTGAGAGTCCGCCTGCTGATGCAGGGGACACGGGTTCGTGCCCCAGTCCAGGAAAATCCTACATGCCACAGAGCAGCTGGGCCGATGAGCCATGACCACTGAGCCTGCGCGTCCAGAGCCTGTGCTCCTCAACGAGAGAGGCCACAACAGTGAGAGGCCCGCATATCGCAAAAAAAAATAAAATAATAAAATAAATAAAATAAAATAAAATCCATTGGCAACTTAGTGAAAAATTCCATAAATTATATACTCCTTTCTTTTGTGACTCTAAAATATGTGACTTCTTTCTTTTGTCCTCTAAAACATTTGATTTTAACTTTAAAAAGAAATCTTTTGAAAGAAATCCAAATGATACTTCTTCAATGTAATAAGAAAAATTATATCACTACTAAACATAGCTTTCTACTGGAGTTATGATGATTTGATTTCTGCATTTTTAGTGTAGTGACTTCTCCCTTTGTATCTCAGTCTGTGAAAGACATGTAACATACTTTTCTTAAGTATCATTAATTAGCCTGAAATCCTAGGTCTACCACCTCAACAGTTATTAGAACGTGGACTTGTTCAAGATATTTAATCTTCCCTTGATTAATTTGATCTGCACAAAATATACTCATATCGAATAAAATAACCAGTGAATAAAATATTAAAGGAATTAATCGCAAAATATGTTCAAAAATATTACAGAAAACTATTACTAATTACTTACATAGTTAGCTATTTTTTTCTTCAGCAATCTCTAATAAAAATTTAATCAAAATGTTTTCCAATGCTCATTTTGACATTAAAATATCAGTATTATTGCCTTGTCTATATTGTAAAAACACTGTACATAATCAAATACGTGTATTAGAATCTTCCAAAATAAGGTTGCTTTCTGTGTCCACACCTGTTAATGAGTCACAGATAACCTGACTAGTAATTTCTGATAAAATGCTCAAACTGATATTTTGGTGTGATTTATTATGATTTGTCAGGCAGTAATCAGTTGTGAACTCCAATTAAGTGTTGTCAATTCAATAAAAAAAAAATGAATTTTGACTAACGATTAAAGACAAAGTAGAGGGCTTCCCTGGTGGCGCAGTGGTTGAGAGTCCGCCTGCCAATGCAGGGGACATGGGTTCGTGCCCCGGTCTGGGATGATCCCACATGCAGCGGAGCGGCTGGGCCCGTGAGCCATGGCCGCTAAGCCTGCGCATCCGGAGCCTGTTGCTCCGCAACGGGAGAGGCCACAACAGTGAGAGGCCCGCGTACCACAAAAAAAAGAGACAAAGTAGATTTAGCAAAGAGTATGTTAGCTATTTTACTCCAATATGCAAGTATTTGGGAAAAAAAAATTGTTTGCTCAGCTCTTGAGCTTGTACAGACTAAATAATTTATTTGGAGATATATTTGCATCAGCTTTATAACATTATAACATTATTGACTACTTGCTTAAAATATTGCCTTTGGGAATTGAAAAGAATGTTTTAAGTCTTTGCAGGTACCTCCTTTCATGCTTTATGAGACAACTGCTTTGGTGGCTTTCAGTGAAATACCTCTAAGAATACAACATTGGAAAAAATGTGTATTTTTTAACCATAAAAATCTAATTTTAGCATTTATTTTGTAAATAAAAAAGGATTTAATGTCACAATATGTGTAACTTAGACTTTTATTAATTTTATATCTAGATGTCAAAGTTGTGTTATGTGAAATCATATTAAATAAAGTAATGCAAAATGTGTTACAAGGCTCATATACTTGGAAAGATTATATTTCATAAAATATAGAAATAGTTCAAATGAATATGTAGTTATAGTCTGACTAAAACATTCAAGAATGGGCAACCTAATCATTCTGAAGTCTTTATTTCTTCTTTTTATTTTGAGCAATTATAATGTCCTATATATCATTTTTTAAAAATATTTATTTAGGCTCCGTTGGGTCTAAGTTGTGGCACACAGGATCTTCTCTGTGGCATGCAGTCTCTTTAGTTGTGGCATGCAAAGTCTCTTATTTGCAGCATGCAAGTGGGATCTAGTTCCCTGACCAGGGATTGAACCCAGGCCCTCTGCATTGGGAGCATGGAATCTTACCCACTGGACCACCAGGGAAGTCTCCCTATATATCATTTTTAAATCATGAAGTAAACTTTTTTTTATATTCTGTGAATAATGGAAAAGAGTTCAAATGTCTTTCAGAAAAGAAAATGCATTGTTTTCTGTTTTTAATATGAATAAAATTGGCTTAAAATAAGAAAAAATATGAAATTTATATCATAATTTTCATTAAAATGTTTCCTTTTAATGAAATCTTCTAAATGATGTCTGCACCTACTTTTAATATAATTTCCATGATTTTACTAAAATATTTTACATCTATGCCAAAAATTGTGTGAGGTCTGAGATTACATACTACTTGCATTCTAAAAATTTTGCCTACCACAATTTCTCAGGTGCTGTATATAAGACAAGACACTCAGGACCAGAGATAAAATTTTATTGCTCACAGCCCACTGAGCATTAGCATTAGTTCCTCTTGGCCCCAGTGCCATGTAGGCAACATAATATGAGCCCAGATGAACTGCATACACAGTAGGTTAACTTACAGGAGAGGAACTCTGAATCTCCTATGTTGAGCAATAAACATAAATTCTCTTTTCTTCTGAAGGAAGATTTTTTAATTTGGTTTATAAATTACTATGTATTTATTTTATAAAATATTCTTGCCTACATTTCAGGAAAATCATTATGTCATTACAGTGATAATGTTTATATAAGTTGTGCTTTACCAATAATGATTATCTAATAAATTTAAAGTAAAATGTAAGGATGTTCAAAATATATAAAATTTGTATATATCTTGCAGGAAGATATTATCTTTATAATACTGGATATTCAACATGCTTAGACTTGACTCTCATGTTATTCTTCTTCTAAAACTGTGAGCTATAAATATATTCAGGAAAGGATTGTACCATGCAAAGGATATCCAGTCACTTGCAGGATATGCAAAACAATGAGAGATCCAGAGACTCACACCTTGATTTCTATAACTTCTTGGCTTATGGAAAATTTTCTGTGAGTATGCCACTCCAGCATATACTCTGACTAACATGACTGAAAAAGGCTAGGACCATATTCATTTAATTTGTTTCATATAGCATTCAACTAAGTTGACTTTCAATAGGATTCCATGCAGGGAAGTGAGACCAGCTTGCAACATTGATTTCAGCAAAACTTTCCCCAACCCCTGAGTTCCAGATCATTTAAAAAAAAAAAAAAATCCCATAAACAACAAGATCTACCTTAGAGATCCCAGAATCCCAGTGGCTTTCTTCTTACATTTTTATTAGCACTTCCATTTGGTCCGGTTCCTGAATTGAGGTATAGTAGTATACACTAACGATTGCACAGACTTCACCTTAGCCTTTGAGAAGAAAAACTAGGGAAATTCTATCATGAATTCTATCATTACCCTGGCCAGAGGGTTAAGGCTATCCAGAACCACTTTGGGAGCTAAGGTGTTATCACTTCAGCTAAAATCAGGAATAAATTTTCTAATACCTTTTCTAACTGGATGACTCTCATCTTAGAAATAGCAACCTAAATCATACCTATCAATGACTTATCCCTCTAGAAAGGTCCCAAAAATACACCAATGGAAGCCTCATTTTGTAAAAGAATCTAAAGTTATCTGAGGGCTAAATGGTCTGCTACTACCTTAAACAGTTGAAGTTCTTGGGACTTCCCTGGCAGTCCAGTGGTTGAGATTCTCAACTTCCACTGCAGGGGGCACAGGTTCAACCCCTGGTCAAGGAACTAGGATTCTGCATGCTGCACAACACAGCCAAATAATTAAAAAAAAAAAAAACTAATAAAAATTTTAGAAATATAAAAAATGAAGTTCTCTTTGGTGAAACAAGTGTTTTCAGGAAAGAGTCAAGCACAAACCTTGTTTCCACATAAATAGTGCACCCCTAGGGCACATATAAAGACCCTAGAAAGTATGTGTTGATGATAACTGTTGAGGCACCCTAATTGGGACCTACATCAATCAGTTATTCCAATGTGCTTTATCAGCCAGCTAGTAGGTCTTTCAATACCTAGCTCAATTTGAATAATTGAGTCTAGTCATAATTTGAAAAGACTACCTTGAAAACAGCCACCCAAAATTGTACTGTTTGTCCACCCATGCATTCACCTGTTGAATAGAATAATGGAAAAATAGCTATGGAAATGGTGTACAGAATCATCCACAAGTGTTGACAGGTGTTTTGTGTGGGAGGGGCAGTATCTGGGGCTTTCGCTTGATATTTTCCCTTGATATATTGGCTTCCTGGTAATATTCAGAGATATGCTCATCAAATCATGATGAGAGCCATCTGGCAGAGAGATGTTAGACCGAAAAGTCAAATAAAACTAAGATGCTTATAAATTTTGGAGAGCTACATCAGGGCCTTTCTCTTTGAGAGAAAAACTTAAGGAACACATCTTAAAGACAAAGATTATAAATGATCTGGGTGTTCTTTTAAGGAGAGAAAACAACATTATGTCTAGAAATGGTGAAGGTTGAATCCAATCTTAGAAAATAGTTATATAGAATAATTTTCCTCCATGCCCCCACCCTCCAGGAAGGGGCAAAGAGATAAACGGTCACTTGTTTGGGTCAACTAGCAAACAAGCTCAATAAGCTTTTATGCCAATGGGAAATAAGAAAGGTAGGGTAAGAAATCTTTTAGATTTGACATTTGAGAAGGCAGTCTTAATGGTCAAAAGACCAGAGGTTGAATGGTGGTAAGGAATGTGGAGGTCCATCAAATACCTAGACTACCAGTTTATTTTTCAGTGACTGTTTTGATAAAGATACACCATTATCAGAATGAAATTGTTCTGGAAATTAGAAAATATAATATATTACTTTCAAGAAACACAATTATGTAACTGCAGTCAATTGACAGGACTGGAGCAGTAAAACTTTACACCTAAAACAGGTTTCCTTTAACAAAATACTAGCAAACTGAAACCAAGAATACAGTAAAATGATCAAACACCATGATCAAGTGGGATTTATCCCAGGGATGTGAGGACATTTTAATATCTGCAAATGAATCATTGTGATACACCACATGAACAAATTGAAGAATAAAAACCATACGATCATCTCAATAGATGCAGAAAAATCATTTGACAAAATTCAACATCAATTTATGATAAAAAAAAAAAACTCTCAGAAAGTGGACATAAAGGGAACCTACTTCAACATAATAACAGCTGTATAGGACAAACCCACAGCTAACATAATACTCAATGGAGAAAAGCTGAAAACATTCCCTCTAAGATCAGGAACAATACAAGGATGTACATTCTCACCACTTTTATTCAACATAGTTTTGGAATTCTTAGCCATGGAAATCACAGAAGAAAAAGAAATAAAAGGAATCCAAATTGAAGAAGAAGTAAAACTGTCACTGTTTGCAGATGACGTGATATTATACATAGACAATCCTAAAGATGTTTCCAGAAAACTACTAGATCTCATCAATGAATTCAGTAAAGTTGCAGGATACAAAATTATCTCTTGCATTTCTAGACACTAACAACAAAAGTTCAGAAATATTAATTAATAAAATAATCCCATTTATCATCACATCAAAAAGAATAAAATAACTAGGAATAAACCTACTTAAAGAGACAAAAGACCTGTACTCTGAAAACTATAAGACACGGATGAAAAAAAACAAAGATGACACAAAAAGTTGGAAAGATATGCCATGTTCTTGGATTGGAAGAATCAATATTGTCAAAATGACTATACTACACAAGGCAATCTACAGATTTATTTTAATCCCTATCAAATTACCAATGACATTTTTCATAGAACTAGAACAAAAAATGTTTAATTTGTATGGAAACACAAAAGACCCCAAATAGCCAAATCAATCTTAAGAAAGAAAAATGGAGCTGAAGGAATCAGGGTCCCCTGACTTCAGACTATACTACAAAGCAACAGTCATCAAAACAGTGTGGTACTAGCACAAAAACAGAAATATAGATCAATGAAACAGGATAGAAAGTCCAGAGATAGACACATGCACTTAGAGTCGCCTAAGCTATAACAAATGAGGCAAGAATATACAATGGAGAAAAGACAGTCTCTTCAATAAATGATGCTGGGAAAACTGGACAGCAAAATATAAAAGAATAAAATTAGAATATTCTCTAACACCATACACAGAAATAAACTCAAAATGGATTAAAGACCTAAATTTAACACTGGGTACTATAAAACTCTTAGAGGAAAATATAGGCAGAACACACTTTGACATAAATTGCAGCAAGCAATATCTTCTTGGATCCATCTCCTAGAGTAATGAAAATAAAAACAAAAATAAACAGATGAAACCTAATTAAACTTAAAATCTATTGCACAGCAAAGTAAACCAAAAACAAAAGGGATTACTTTCTAAAATATACAAATGGCTATGCAGCTTGATAGAAAAACAAACAACCCAGTTTAAAAATAGGCAGAATAATGCAACATTGTAAATCAACTATAGACCAATATAAAATATAGTTTTTTAATGGGTAGAAGAGCTAAATAGGCATTTCTTCAAAGAAGACACACTAGATGGCCAAAAAGCACATGAAAAGATGCTCAATATCACTATTTATTAGAGAAATGCAAATCAAAACTATAATGAGGAATCATCTCACACTGGTCAGAATGGCCATCATCCAAAAGTCTACAAACAATTCTGGAGAGGGTGTGGAGAAAAGGCAAGCCTCCTATACTCTTGGTGGGTAAGTAAATTGGTACATCCACTATGTAGTACAGTATGGATATTCCTTAAAAACTAAAAATAGAGCTACAATATGATTCAGCAATCCCACTCCTGGGTATATACCTAGAGATAACCATAATTCAAAAAGACACTTTCACCCCAATGTTCATTGCAGTACTATTTACAATAGCCAAGACATGGAAGCAACATAAATATCTATCAATAAATTAATGGATAAATGATATGGTACATATATACAATGGAATATTACTCAGCTGTAAAAAAGAAAGAAATGCTGCCATTTGTAGCAATATGGATGGACCTGGAGATTATCCTACTAACCAAAGTAAGACACAGAAAATCAAATATCATATAATATCTCTTATATGTGGAATCTTAAAAAAAAATTATACAAATGACCTTATTTACAAACCAGAAACAGACTCAGAGAATGAACTTATGGTTACCAAAGGGAAAGATGGTGGGGGGGAGGAATGAATTGTGAGTTTGGGATCGACATATATGTACTATTATATATACTGTGTAGTCAGCAGGGACCTACTGTATAGCACAGGGAACTCTACTCAATATTCTGTAATAACTTTTATGGGAAAAGAGTCTGAAAAATGATGGATATATGTATATGTGTAACTGAATCACTTTGCTGTACACCTGAAAATAACACAACACTGTAAATCAACTATACCCCAATATAAAATAAAAAAAAAAAATTAAAATATATATAGTTCCTTGTGGTATACAGTGAGTCCTTGTGTTTGCTTTATGTATAGTGGTACATATCTGTTCACCTCAAATTCCCAATTTATCTATCCCTCCCCCTCTCTCCTTGTTTTGTTTTTTTTTTAATCAGCCATAATCCATAGTTCACATTGGAGTTTATTCTTTGTGGTGTACATTCTATGGGTTTTGACAAATGCATAATGACATGTATTCACCATTATAATATCATACAGAGTATTTTCATTGTCCAAAAAATCCTCTATGGTTCACCTGTTCATCCTTCTCTTCTCCATAAGCCCTGACTTGTTACTGTCTCCAGAGTTTTGCCTTTTCCAGAATGTCATGTAGTTGAAATCATACAATACAAAGCCTTTACAGATTGGCTTCTTTCACTTATTAATATGCATTTAAGATTCCTCCATGTCTTTTTGTAGCTTGATAGCTCATTTCTATTTAGTGCTGAATAATATTCCATTGTCTGGATGTACCACAGTTTATTGATCCATTCACATTTTGAAGGACATTGCCACAGTAGTTTTTTTTTTTAATTGTAAAATGGTGACAGTCATAATAATATCTACCTCATGGAGTTATTACTAAGATTAAACAGTAGGATATAGGTGCTTAATAAATGATTAATCAAACAAGCAAATATAAAACATGTATCAACAGTGTTGAGACACCACCAATTGCCTCATAGGGGTGTAAAAAGGTCAATTTGCCAGGAACAAGATGGAGGCAAAGTCCTGTACAATGTGGCTTCCCTCACCATGAGGAAACCAGTCAGTTTTTGGCAGGAGGCAGTCTGACTTGCAACAGTAGCTTTTATATTATAAACATGTAATCCTTTATTTGTGTCCAGTTTTTGATGGTGGATGTGTTGCAATATCTTGCAGGATGATAGAATCAGTCATCAGTGATGGTAATATGAGTTGATTAGTAGTTTCATTATAGGTGGTATCATCAGAACCTTACTGTGAGAATCTTCATGAATGTTCCCTATTCTTTGGTCAATAGCAGAAGTTTATTTCCAGATTACACAGCCATTAAAAGGGTAATCTTCAGTCTTACAGTGTGGTTGTTTTCTAAATTGCAGACTGAATAGGCAAATGATTTTGAATAGTCCAATAAAGAATAACCAGGGAGGGAGACTAATTCAAGAATAGTGTGAATTTCTCCATGGATCCTCTCCCCAGTGAACAATGAAAACAAGTGAAAAATCATTTACATTTTTGTTTTGAGTAGCTGGAAATTGTCCTAAGTGCATGGAACATATGAGAAATGACTCATTCAAGAAAATTTACTAAATCTTGATTATTTATTATATATGTTATTTGAGGAATAAACCAATCCCTATCCACTCCAGCTTAGCATGATGAAAACACCATTGTGAATGTATAGGCCAAGAAGACAAGGAGCACCTTTTCCTAGTTGCCATCCAAGGACTTCAGTTTCACTCCAGGAGGGTCAAACCACCAGCATTTCCCATTCATCCCAGCAGAATGTGGAAAAAGCTAAATTCCAGGTGAGTTTATCCAAGAGATAAAGTCTGCTTACAAACATGCAAGAAGATAAAAACTAATACAAACTCTAGAAAGGGGGAGAAGGGAAAATCAATATCCAAACTTGCTACAATAAATAATCCAAAATGTGTAGTTTTCAACAAAAATTTATGAGATAAACAAACAAATACAAACAAAAAAAAAACAGAAAAATGTGACCCATATATGAGACAGCAGAAACAGTAACCAAAAACTAGATGTGGGAGAGACCAGATGTCAGAATTAGCAGATAAAGTCTTTAAAAAAGCTGTTATAATTATGTTCAAAGAACTAAAGGAAATCATGCCTAAATAAGTAAAGATATAATATTATTGTTTATCAAGTGTATAATATCAATAAGCAGATAGAAAATATAAAAGAAATCAAAATAAAATTCTGGAGTACAACAGTTCAATACTTGAAATCAAAATTATACCAGAGACATTTAAAAATAATTTTAATTTGCAGAAAATGTTATCAGAAAACTTGAAAATTATTCTGTAGAAATTCTGTGCTCTGAAGAAGAGAAAGAAAAGAATAAAGAAACATGAATAGGACCTCAGAAACACAGAGTATGCCATTAAGCACACCAATTCATGTGTAAAGAGGATAACAGCAGAGGAGAGAGTCCAGAAAAAGAACAGATAGTTGAAGAATCACTAGCCATAAAGTTACCACATTTTATCAAAAGCATTTATCTATACATCAAGAAGCTACACAGACTCCAAAGAGGAAAAGGGCAAATAGAACCACAACTAGGCACATCATAGTAAAAATACTGGAAGCCAGAGACAAAGAGAAAGCCTTGAAAATGGCAAGAGAAAAATATCTCATAATGTACAAGGGAACCCCAATAAGATTAACAACTAATTTCTCATCAGAACAGTAGAAAACAGAGGAAGTGGGAAGACATTTTCAAAGTCCTGAAAGAAAAAAAAAAAATTGTAAACCAGGAATCTTCCTTTGACCACAAATACTTTCAAATGTGAAGGTGAAAAAGAATATTCCCAAATAAGCAAATGTTAGAGAATATGTTGCAAGTAGACATTTTATAAGAAATAATAAAAGAAGTTCTTCTTTAGGTTGAAAGCAAGTGTCCCCAAACAGTAATTAAAATGCACATTAAAAACAAAGAACACAGGTAGAAATAATTATGTAATTACAAAAGACTGAAAATTTATATTTATTATTGTTTTTATGTTGACTGATTTAAATGGTAATTGTATAAAACAATAGGTATATAATTTCACTGCTGGGCCTATATTGTATAGAATTGTACAGTACATTTAACAATAAGAGACCAAGGAAACAGTGGAAGCAAAGCTGTGTTGGATAAAGGAAGTAACAGATGCTAACTCCAATCCAGAGGAACAAATGAAGAGGACAAGAAATGATACATAAGAAGATTAATTTAACAAATGATATAAGAATATGCCTTCTCTGCTTCCTTCTCCAATATTTTCATGACAAAAAATTATATAAAATAATTATTATAATAATATAGTGTTTTTTTTAACATTTACAGATGGCAATGTGCAGATATAGGAATTGGAATAAAGCTATAAAATAACATTTTTATATTCACTAGAGTTAACATTGTCTTACTCTAAAGTAGATTATAATTTAAGATGAATATGGTAAGCTGTAGAGCAACTGGTAAGAAAATCAATTCATATACGCAGTGAAAAATTGAGGTGTTACACTAAGTAGTACTAATTTAATGCAAAAGAATGAGCAAAGAGCAACAAAAAAGACATGAGATGCTTAGACAAAAAAAGTAAAATGGCTTACATAAATTCAAGTACATCAAAAATAAAATTAAATGTGAATGGATTAAACAATCTAATCAAAAGCCAGAGATTGTCACATTAGGGGAAAAAAGACCCAAATATATTCTGTCTAAAAGAGTAATACCTTTGGTTTAAAGATACAAATAGATGCAAAGTAAAAGTGGGTAAAATGTTCTGCATGCAAACAACAAGCATAAGAAAGCTGATTGGATTATTATCAGGAAAATAAGTTTAAAGACAAATGAAAAAATGTACAGAAGATTACAAAGATCATCTTACAGTAATACATAAGTTAATTCATCAGAAATATATAACAATTTAAACACATATGCAAATAACTGGGGACCTAAATGTATGAACCCAAAACTGACAGAATTAAAGAAAGAAATAGACAATTCAATAATAATTATTTAGAAACTACAATATTTCGCTTTCAATAATGTATGTAATAACTAGAAGAATATCAACAAGGAAATGGAACAATATTTTAAAACATTTAGACCTAATGGTTATCTCTGGAAGACTCCCTAAACTGTACATTTTTCTTCTCAAGAGCACATAGATCATTCTGCAGAAGAAACAATATGCTAGATCATACAATGACCCTGAATAAATTTAAGAGGATTGAAATAATGCCACATGCAAATTATATTTTCAAACCAAAATATAATGAAATTAGAAATTAATAACAAAAAATTGAGGAAATTCACAAATTCTATGAAATTAACACAGACCTAACTAATCAATAGGCAAAAGTATAAATCAAAGAAAATTGAAAGCACTATGAGATTAACAAAATTGAAGACAAAACACACCCAAACTTAGGGAATGCAACAGAGCCAGGGTTGAATGAAAATGTATACCTGTAAGGCTTATATTTAAAAGAAAGAAAAATCAATAACCTGACTTTTCAATTTAACACAGTAAAAAGAAGAACAAACTAAATCTTACATAAAGAGAAAAAATAAAAATTAGAGTGAGAATTAATGAAATAGAGAATATAAACCATAGAAAAAAATCAATAAAAATTTTCGGTTTGAAAAAGATCTGCAAATCTATGAACTTTTAAAGTAAATTGAACAAGATGGAAAGAGAAGAGACTAAATTACTAAAATCAGAAATGAAAGAGAGAGCATCATTACTGACCTTATAGAAATTTTTTAAAAAATTATAAATGAATGTTATCAATAAGTATATGTCAACAAATGAGATAATATAAATGAAATGTACACACAGTTCTACGGAGATAAAACCTTGAAACTGACTCAAGAAGAAATGTAAAATTCGAATAGACATATAACAAGTAAATAAATTGAACTAGTTATTTTAAACCTTCCCATAAAGAAAACTCTAGGCCCATAAGACTTCACTGGATAATTCTACCAAACTTTTAAAAGAAGAATGAACACCAATTCTTCAGGCTCTTCCATAAAATAGAATAGGAAGAAACATTTCCAAACTTAGTTTATGAGACCAGTATGATCTTGATACCAACACCAGACAAAGCCATCAAAAGAAAACTACAAACCAATATATGTTATAAATATAGATGTAAAATCCTTTAAAACAAAAAAACCTAGCAGACTGAATCTGCAGTGCCTGCAATGAAAATAATTATACACCATAACCAAATGAGAATTATCCCAATAAAATAAGGCATGTTCAACTCTCCAAAAATAACTTAATTTAATATACTGTATCAATAGAGTAAAGGACAAACACCACATGATCTCAGTAGTCAAAGCAAACAATTTTGGCATAGTCTGACACCCTTCATGATAAACACTCATCAAACCAGGAGTAAAAGAAAACTTCTTCATCCTGATAAAGGGTGTCTGTTAAAAACCCACAGCTAACATCATACTTAATGATGAAAGAAAGAATGTTTCCCCCTATCATTAGGAACAAGACAAGGATGCCTCTCTCACAATTACTATTTAACATTATAATACATGTTCTAGCTAGGGGAAATTAATCAACAAGTATAAATAAACAGCACCCAAATGGAAATGAAGAAGTAAAACAATCTCTATTTGTACATGACATAATCTTGTATATGGAAAATCCTAAGGAATTCACTAAAAAATATTTAGATCTAATAAATAACCTCAGCAAGGTTACAGGATACATTATCTAACTACAAAAATAAATTTTATTTGTATACACTAGCAATAAACAAACTGAAAACTAAATTAAGGAAATAATTCCATTTACAAAACCATCAAAAAATATAAAATGTTTAGGAACAAATTTAACCAAAAAGGGTAAGATATGTACACTTAAGACTACAAAACATTATTGAAAGAAATTATACAATACCTAATTTGATGTTAATAAGTCCATTAGTTAACCCTGAAAATAATTAATATAGAATAAAACTGTTCCCCTTTTTCAAACCATACACAAAAATTAACTCAAAATGATCAAAGATGTAAATGTTAAAAGTAGAATTATAAAGTTCTTAGAAATAAATGTTACTGAGATGGAAATACCCTCCAAATTGATCTACATACTCCCTATCAAAATGCAGTGTTTTTCTTTGCAGTAATTGACAAAGTTATCCTGAAATGAATATGAATATAGAAAGCTATCCTAAAATTAATATAGAAAATTGTTTCAAAATAATTTTGAAAAAGAAAAATATTGGAGAACTTACCTTTTCTATTCAAAATTTGTTACAAAGCTACAATAATCAAGATGCTGACAGCTTTGAAAAGTATACCAGGGATTCCCTGGTGTTGCAGTGGTTAAGAATCCTCCTGCCAATGCAGGGGACACGGGTTTCAGCCCTAGTCCAGGAAGATCCCACATGCCACAGAGCAACTAAGTCCATGCACCACAACTACTGAGCTCCCGTGCTGCAACTACTGAAGCCCACGCACCTAGAGCCCATGCTCTGCAACAAGAGAAGCCACTGCAACGAGAAGCCTGTGCACCACAATGATGAGTAGCCCCCATGGGCAGCAACAAAAACCAAACACAGCCAAAAATAAATAAAATAAAAATAAATAAATAAATATATATTTTAAAAAGTATACCAAAAAGGTTTAATGGGGAAAGGATAGTGCTAGGACAATTGGCTATTCATATGCAAAATAATGAAATTGTTGCCCTTCCTCAAACCATACACAGAAAATTACCTCAAAATGATCAAAGGTGTGAATGTTAGAGGTAGAATTATAAAACTCTTAAACAAAAATTTGGAAGTAAACATATATGACTTTGGTTTAGACAGAGTCTTTGTAAATATAAGCCAAAAGTACCAGCAACAAAAAGTAAGATAAACCTTATCAAAATTTAAAAGTTTTGTGTTTCAAAAAGATACCATCAGGAAAGTGAAAAGACAACCCAGATATTTGCAAATCAGATATTTCATAATAGACTTGTATTTCTTATACATAAATAACCCTTGCTATCAATAATAAAAAGAAAATAAATTTAAATGGGCAATGACAATTCTCCAAAGACATACAAATGGCCCATAAGCCCATGAAAACATTCTCAACATGATTAGTCTTCAGGGAAATGAAAATCAAAACCACAGTGAGCTATGTCATTACACACACTGAATGGCTATACATTTTTAATTTAAATGAAAGAAAAGAAAGATAAATATTAAAGAGAAAGTAGAAAAATTGGAACCCCCATATACCCTGCTGTTAGTAATATAAAATTGCATGGCTACTTTTAGAACAGTTTGAGTGTTTCTCAAAAAGTTTAAACATAGTTGCCATATCCTAATCCTAGGTATGTACTAAAGAGAAAAGAAAACACATGCTCACACAAAAATTCATACTGAATGTTCATAGAAGCATTATTTATAATAGACAAAAAGCAAAACTACCCAAGTTGAACAACTGTAGTAGCAAGTGAACCCCATTGAATTTAGATTTGCTTAACTATCAGTGAACCCCTCCTAGGAACTTAGGTGAAACTCTGTAAATGGAGATCCGCAGTGAGCCAGCAGTTCTGCTTCACATGGTGGAGTGGCAGATAAAATTTTCATGAAAGAGGTAGTTACTACTGTTTTATGTGTAACCACTTTTCTACTGGGGCCTGTCTGGTTGCATTCTTTACTATATCTTTTACACTAGTGAGAACTTTGTTGAATACTATTCATCATGTTAGTCCTTGAGTCCAAGATGACACCAAAAAATGGGTATTTTAGACCAGAAAGTCAAATGCATTCCTTGGATCAGATATTTAATTTCAACAAGATTCCAGTAGCAAGACAAGAGATGTTTTTTAAAAATTGCATACCTGGTAGCCATCCATAACTGAACCTGTCAGGTAGGCAACACATCCAAAACCCCAAAGAATGATTGCTGTTTGATGTTGTCTCCAGTTACTATCAAAATATCAATAACAGAAACTCAAAAAGCATCATTAGCATAGTGGAGTGTCAAATGTAGAAGCGTTTCTGTATATGCAAACTTTCTCAATCAGAATTTCCTCTGACACTTATGGGATGGGGAAGAAGGGGCCTATAACACAAGATAAGCATATGACACATCAATTCTTACTATGTATTCAGAGATAGAAGCAACAACAACATACATTGTGTTGCTTCAGAGAGTCCCCCACATACACTTGCACACACACACAACTCATCTTCCTTTCCCTGCTGTAAAAGTTCCTCAAACCTCATTATTGAATTCACACAACTCTTCTCTTCATAGGACAAGGTAGGATGTAACTTTTATCTCTATATCTGAGAAAACCATAAAAGTTAGATTCTCTCCTGTCCTCAAATTTCCCCTTTTGTGTATGGCTATCAATCACTCAACCCCACCTATAATCATCTCTCAGTTTAAAGCAGCTAAAGACAAAATAAAAAGGGAGGGAAGAATAAGGATACATGAAGGGAAAGGATGACCCCAAGGCAGTGAGCAAGGAAGATGAATTTTTAGTTTCAAGCAACACATGGTTGCTTGATGTTCAACCAAACTTTCAATATTTTTGTTCCATGCAAAGTTCTTTATTGACTGTAAGGTCAATATTAACGAAACCATTAATTTCATCTTTGAGGATCCCTTGACTGATTAATCATAGACACAACACTTTGCTTTTCTGTTGTAACTACACAGTTTGCATTTTGGCTTACTAGGTTTTGACTCACACAGTAGTGTCTTTAAAAAAAAAAGTTTTATCTTTATCCAGATTGTTTTCGGTCCCATTGTCATAATAGTATCTCTCACATTTCTGGCCATTTTTAACATAAGAGTTAGGGGTGTCTTTCATGTCAGATGGGTTGATTTCAAGAATCCATCTAGATTTATTTGGGTCTGTTTTTTATTCCTCAGAAAGTTCACTTCATTGGTATTTTCAACCCAATCGGGGGCAATAAAATCCAAAATACTATTTAATACCTTATCTGTGGTTTCACATGGGGGTTTGCCTGTCTCAGAGAAATTGCCTCAGGAGTGCCAAATATGCCTTATAGTAGCCTGTACTCAATGCAAATAACTCTAAGGCATTTTTTATCCAAATACATTTTATCCAAATAAATCCAAAACTGTTAAGATAGACTATAGAAGGGTCTGAGCTGTGCAACATCCCAGTCATTACTGTCCTTCCTTTGCAAGTATTATGTATCCCATTTCTTTATCTCTCAATGACTCTAAATTTTAAAAGTATTCTGATTTTCAACCCATAGTGGTCATGATTTTACTCTTTTCATTTCGTTGTGTAGGTAGCGCATCTCTGTAAGTTTTGTCAGCTGATGGAGGGAGGAAAGTAAGCCAGAAAATTGTGTCCATCCAGGATGAATCTTAGTACTAGTTATTACAATCTTAGTACTAGTTATTCACCTAAGCTGAAAGCCAGATGGAAAGGAAGTGCCCCTACTGAGAGGAGAGTTAGCAGCAAGTACAACATTCAGAACAAGTACACCATTCAGAAGATTGACTTTTGAACCATTTCCCAGCACTCAATTAGTAGTCATTGCCTCAAAAAAAGTCAGCAAAATGCTGGACCACTTATTGCTAATTGTCCATAAAATTGTTCTACATGCTCACTACTGATTTCCAGGGACCCCAAGTCTTATAAATTACCCAACAGATCTTCATTATTCTTCTTCAAGAGTCATGTCTCTGAGAGTATCCTATGCTTCACACCAAAACTGTCAAGAAATGTCAAGGTTCTGAGACTTTACTCTACTTGTCAGTTAACAAATGAGACTGCCACAATTTCATAGATGCTTGTAAAAGCCCAACAACTTCTGGGTCAAAGACAAAGGACTATAGTAGAACACAGTAAAGAACATGAGAACCAACATGTGATTTCCAAACAAATCCCATGGGTGCAATGAAATATAGGCCCAGATAGATGCCTATACCTGTGGAGGGTTGCATTAAAGGAGAAGAACTCTGAACTTAGGGAGCACCTATCATTTAGCATGCTTGTTCTTTGCTTTTGGATGCAAAAATTACATTTATTATACTGGACAGTAAACATGTCTGCCATTTCTTCACAGGGAGATATTATCTCTATATTCCAAGGCTATAGTAATCCTTCTTTTTGCCTCAAGGCAAAAAAAAAAAAAAAATATATATATATATACCCATCATATAAATATATATATACCCATTATATAAATATATGCATACCCATTCCAAGTCTTTTTATCATATAGGCAACTTAAAAAAGATAGCCCAGTACAATGGGCAATACTGCCTCACTCTCAAGATGTGCAGGAATATAAGACATCATTTTCTAACAATCCACATACATATTCATGTCTTTTGTGTTTAGTTATTTAACTTATATCGCTATAAACTCAAATTATATTTTGGAAAAATAGTATGTAATTTGGAAAACTGATAGGAAATATACATCTTTTCACATTACTATTGTATATTCACCTTAAATTCTATGAAAGGACTTCAAAAGAGGAACTATTTCATTTTAGTATTTATAGTTCAATAAAATTTCCATATTATCAACACAATAGGCAAATACTTATGATATAAAAGTACTATATATGGAAGAATTTTGTTGTCATTGAAACTATTAATATCTTTTCTGTTTCTTGAACTTTCTTTTCAACAACATCGCTTTAAAAATCCATATGGTTAAATCATAAGTAATACAAATTTAGAGATTATTCAGTAAAAGTCCATTTTTTTAAATGAGAAACTGAGGAAAAATGAGGTTAAATGTGAGGTTGTGATAGACTAGGTTAATGCGATCTACTAAAATGGCACAAAGAGTATGGCACCCTTTGTGCCATATTAGTGAGCAAGTACTTGGGTTTCCCTCTAATTCAGCTATTGTGAATTTTTTTCCACATATTTCCCATTTACATTGAAATATGGAAAATCAAACAAGAAAAATTATATACTCACACACATATATATTCATATAAATAGAGAATAGGAAAGCACAGTTAAATCTATGCCAATAAGTTAATATATGAAAAATGTATGTATTCTATTTAGCAGGAAAAGTACAGTGACATTAAAAGTTCTATTTAGATGAATCAATGTCATTAATTCATTGAATCTAGAAAGGATCAAATACATGTCTAAAACTTCATATCTCAAAATAACCCTATTTCAAATTATACCAAAGTATAGATGATGTGTTTATAAATTATGGAAATTGGAATTTTTTTTAAAAATTGGAAAATTAAGATTAGGAAAAATATACAATGATTTTCAGTTCACAACTTTATTGAGTGACAGTTTCATTAGCATAACAAAATAGAAGTACTTATAGAATTCATAAAGTAAAGTGAAAGGAAAAGTCTCTGCTCATGAAGAGTTTACAAAATTTATTGAAGGAAAATCAGGAAAGAAGAACCTATCTAAAAGTAACAGCAAAGTAATATATTACAAGAACAAAATAATACCATAGAAATGCATACATACTAGGAAAGATTTTAAAAGAATATTAGATTTAATTATTAGCTTATAGTTATTGATTAAGAGTGTCTGTTCTCTAACTCTAGAAGCTTCTCAATATGATCTATGTTCACAATTTGCCACTTATCATTTTTCCTTTTCTTGTCCCCATTTCTCTTCCCTGCTTCCTCACCACTATCTTATTATAGATCTGTTCATTAGCAAATGCTTTAACTACAAAATTTGTGCCTAATAATCTGGAATCATGTCCATATACCCAACTCTCTGCTGAAGTTCATTTAAATTCTAAATATAGTTTACACTAGAGACAAAATGAATCAATTTAATGACTGTGTTATTAATCAGAATAACAGAAATATGATTAAGTTGCTTTAAACATGTACAAATAGAAATTTAATGATAATTTCCAAAGTCATAATTTGAAATAAAAACTACACATGGATTTTGAAAAACTTAAGTGTAATTATATAATGTTACATAAATTAAAAATAATAACTAAAAATATATTGTTACTGGGTTGTCAATGACCCTAGGCCCTATTTCAGATGACAGAGCTAGTAAGTATATGTATTTACCTAACACAGGTATAACACATATCTGTTAGTATTTCTATATATATCTGATAACAGATATCTATCTGATGTCAGATGACAGAGTAAATCATGTAAATATTCAGGCAGGGTTATTATCAATATAAATAAATAAATATATATATATATATATATATATATATATATATATATATATCTTTGACTTTAATCTAGCCCCATGGAGCTTATTATGGCTTTCTGTGTTTGCCTAGATGTACATTTCTACTCTGATAGTGAGAAATCTGGCTCCCATTTACTGCTGTTATTTACATATCTGTTCAACCCCTGTATACATGCAAAATAATTTCAGAATTTTTAACCTATATTGATGTATCACTGTAAGAAACAAATTTTTCAAGGAGAATGGTTTTCTTTTCCCCTTAGTCTTACAGTTACCATTCAAACATTTTTCCAAAGTTATACTTCCCCTCACCCTCTTCAATGTAATTATGTAATACAAATGGATTCATTTGTCACATTCAACATTCTGTGCTGGGACTCTTGAAATCTGTTTATTTATTTTTAATTTGCATATGGTAAATGTCATTATTTATAGGTTTTAAATGCATAAGGTCATATATCTAATGCCCCATAACAGTTCAGTTGCTTATTTTTAAAGAGAATATTAGATGTAATAATAAGTTAATAAACCTGAGAATTTTAGAATGAATGTTTATATGGAAAAATTAAAAGTAATACATTTGATTTTAGAAAACAGGAAAAAATATCAATGGGGAAAGACAACAAAATGATATCAGTGAAGTTTTTCCCCAAAGGCTTAAATAGACATTAATGCAATAAATGTATACTCAAATACTATATCACAAAGTAATAGGTGCTATAAAGTAAAAACAACAACAACAACAAAAAAAAGAAAGCAGATGGAGAGTGTAGGTTGTGAGGTGGGAAATAGTTGCAGCATTATATAGTGGAGTCAGAAAAAGTCTCGCTGAGAAGATAAAATATAGACAAAGACTTTTAGAAGATGACAGACAAATATTCATGGAAGGTTATTGTGGTTATTGCAAGTAGGTGAAAATTTTAGAGCTGCACAGTCCACTAGCCACAAGTGGTTATTTAAATTTAAACTGATTAGATTTAATTAAATTTTAAAATTTAATTATTTCATTGAGTGTCAATGTTTAGTAACCACATGTACAGATTGCAGATTGCATACTAGTTCCATCCTTGCAGAAAATTCTACTGGGAAGAACGAGGCTTATGTTGGCTTTCTGTTGGGAATTTATACTTGCGATTTGGAGAAACAGCAAGGTGGATGAAGTGAAATGAGTAAGAAGAAAAGAAGTGAGAAAGATTATGAAAGAAGAGAGTAGATGGTAAAGAGAAAATATTTATGTGAAGGAGTTTGTTGGGAGAGAATCTGTCATGGATCCCAAGTGTCCAGATTGCAAGCCTTATCCCACTCCTGATAGTGAGCAGTCTGTGTTACTAGTCACATAGACAATAAAAAGGATCACAGCATTATTAATTAACTTATTTATAATTAATTATAATTAATAAAAAAGCAATCACAACATTATTTACAGTGTTATTTACAACACTAATATATATGAAATATATAAGTTCTATAGACTAAGTCTGAGTACCAGTTATATCAGAGGATAAAAGATAAGAGATTAAAGCAGAGAAGAATAAGGGCATTTGGAACATGATTTTCCAGGAACCTGGCTTCTAGTGCCATGAAATATCAAATAAATAGAGACCACTAAATTTAGAATTTAAGGGTGATGCACACTTTAAATTACTTACGTATATGTAGACCTTTGTATTTGTGGCACATAATACTCACCAATGTCAATTACAAAACTACTGCAGGCTTAGTAACATATACAGTTCCACAGATTATAATGGCTTTTACAAGGAACATTTAACATTCTACTAGAACACCCTTCAGTATATCAATACCAATATGCTCTTTGTCAACCAATTGTTGTGTCTTTATGTTGGGTAGCCTTATAGACATAAAGATGTTACTCTTCCTATTAAAAAAAAAAGGATATAATTTGCCAGATTTTTAGAATCAATCTGATCTGTTGGATATATTTTATGGTAATTTTTTTCCTTTTATCACAATCCTTGCTCTTATATGTTACCCTACTTTTACTATGTCTTCAGATTGATTCTCATTAAGTGTATTTTCATGAAGTGATTCTGACTGATTCTTTTTCATGTACCTGATCCTATTTTGAACATCTGATCATATTAATTCCTAAAAAGAAACCAGAATGGAACTACAATGTGAAGGGATTGACTAGGAAATTGAAGTATGTGTCCTTTATTTTGTAGAGTAGAAAGCTATTGATTGAACATTTTAATTAATTGAGGAACATGAACAAATTAGTGATTCAGGAAAATAAATCTAGCAACACAGTTTAAAAATAGTTTAGAGTAGGATGATACAAAGTGAGGAAAGACGAAATAGTCATATCCTCATTGCTAAGAACATCACCTAATACAGCAGCAATGCGAATTGAAAAGAAAAAGGTGGAAACATTTACTTTTGTGAAAAGGATATACAAGACTTACGTGTAGCAAATTTTGGGTATTATCAGTGGGATCAAATGCGGTACTGTGAGCAAGGTTATCTGATAAGGGAATAAGTGCTTAGGTCTACCTAAAAATAAATACGTGAAGGTCCAAAACTAGCTAGATCAATGATTAAAGGGAGTTTCCAACAATTGTTTAGGAGCATGTGTGAGAGTAGTGAGTGGGCAAGTACAGTAGATTGTTAGTTATAAATATATATATATATATATATATAGTTAATCTAGATACAGTGATTTGCCAGTAAATCAGCTCTCCACCTTAAAAAAAAATCATTGACATAGTGTTTACCAATTTTTGTTGTATAAATATTCTCACCATGACTTATTTCAATTACCAATGATTTGACAAATGGCTCTCAAATTTTTGAAACATTTAATAAATGGTGCTGGTGAGGTTTGGCCAGGTCCAACACATCACTGTGAGTCAGTCACTTAGATTTATATCTCAACTTTACAAATAACTAGCTGGAATACTTTTGGTTATTTATAATTCTTAATAATAATTAATTTTAATTATAATTAATTATATTATACTTATATATTATATATAGAATATATATGTATTTACATTATATTTATATACTTATTTTATATATTTATATATTATATAATTATATATTATATTATTAATTAATAATAGTTAATATTATGGTTCTCAATTAATATGTTAGGCAAAATTTCTGTAAAAAATCCTCAATTTGGCAGACATTTTGCTGGGAGCTAAAAGTAGAAAGATAGATCTGTATTTTCTTTTACAAAAACTTACAGTGTATTGGGGGAGATGGCAGGGCAAAAATAATTTTGATTTGCTATGACAAATGCTATGGCCAGGTATATTGAGCTACTTGTCATTACATATATATAATACACTCTATAAAACCAGTTATTTCTCCACCTCTGTTCTTTCTTCTCTGACTCCTGCTTCTCTATTATTTCCAATACAAGATTAACTGCCTATTTGAAAGTCTTCCTTGAGTTCTTCAGCCTCAGGGAGGCTGTTTCCCCATGCTCATATTACACCTTGTGGAAACTTTTAATAATTTTATTTGGTTTATATAATTTTATATTCACATTTATATATTTCCCTATCTTTTCATTAACTTGTGAGATTACTGAAGGCTCACAATATATCTTTGTATATTTAGAATCTAGCATAGTATCAGGTAAAAAGGAAGTACTCAATAAATAAAATTCTAATTGAATTGAAGAAGTTTAATTCAATACTATAGAGGAAATTCAAGCATAGAAAGGATAATTAAATTAAATAACCTTAACTATCCCTTCCAGCTCTGAAATGGACTATATAATTATTTGATATCAGAATTGCAGATGTGGACTCATTTCTACTGACATTTTATTTCTGCTATAGAAGTGGGCAACAAGCCATGTGCTTAGGAAAAGAGGCCTAAGAAGTGCAAGCTTGGGCTTCCCTGGTGGAGCAGTGGTTAAGAATTTGCCTGTAAATGGAAGGGACACAGGTTCAAGCCCTGGTCCAGGACGATTCCACATGCTGCGGAACAACTAAGCCTGTGTTCCACAACTACTGAGCCTGCACTCTACAGCTCATGAGCCACAACTACTGAGCAGGTGCACCACAACTACTGCAGCCCATGCACCTAGAGCTTGTGCTCCATAACAAGAGAAGCCACCACAATTAGAAGCCCATGCACTGCAGAGTAGCCCCCATTCACTGCAACTAGAGAAAGCCTGCATGCAGCAACAAAGACCCAATGCAGCCAAAAATAAAAAAATAAAAAGAAATAAATTTAAAATAAAAGTGAAAGCTTATATAGCCAATATATATATTTATTTCCTGCAACTCAAAGCCATCTATAATCATGTATACATTTCAGTTAGCCAACAGGTAAATAGAGTGGGCTGGAATGGGACTTTTCTACCCCTACCAATAAATATATTGAGAAAGTGCAGCATTATTTTGTTTTAGCAGAGGGAAACAAAAAATGATACACTGGGATGTGATAGAATAGAATGTAATAATTAAAATTATTTTAGGAGCTAGGTAAACTTTGGTTTACAAATTTTGGCTCCCAGACAGGAATGAATTTAGCCTCCTTATAAAAATCATTAATGCACATGTGTGGGTCAGTGTATACCAGTGTATATTATTCACAAAAATTAACCAACAGTACCCCAAATATAATTGATAATAACATTATTGTTAGTCATTAAAATTGGATTCAGTTTACATATAAAGAATTATCCTTCTTCTCCCTCTCTACACTTTATTGTTCTTATTATTATCCACTTATTACCAGAAAGGTAGTGAATATTTTTTAAGACAGGTTCAAGCAAAAAGTTGTGTGCTCAACTGAAAGTCAGGCTCTGTTAGAGTACATGTTTTACTGAGAAATATTTCACATGCAGTAGCACCAAAATCATTGCTCCTGTCAAGAAAGATTGCATCTATTCTTCCCCTTGATTGATCAAGTTTAGATTAGTTTGATAGGACTTGTACTTCGCAAAGCCATTGTTGTTATTAACTATTTCCAGGGGTAAATTACCTCCATAAAATAGACCAGAATATTTCCCCTGTTGGCTGGCAAGAAGACAAACTTGCTGGCAGACAAGTAATACTCCCTCCAACGATGAAAATTGCAAAACTTGCCTGTTATTGTCTAGGTCACTAAGCAAATTAATAATCACTCAGTTGTAATCCTATTTTTCAGAGTAACCTTTTCTCTTCCAGGTGCTTATAATTGATTTTATAAGATATATTTTATTATCTTTTGAAGAAAACACTTAAATTAAGGGATCAGTAATTTCAAGGGCTACATATTTTCTCTTTTCAAAATGTGGGCACAACATCGTCTCTGGACTAAAGTATTTAAAATATTTATAAAAATATTTAAATAAGTAAAATATTTTACAATTATCATACTTTGTGACTATTTTATGTATTTTCAATTTTAATCTATTATTTTTGTTATTTTGTTTTGAAATATTTTTTTTATATTCCAGAAATTATTTTTGTTTAATGGTGTTATTTCTTTAACAAATCTCAGATTTAGTAAGTAGACAAGAATCATTATCTATAGAAAGGAAGATAAGTTACTCTTGCTGCATAGATCTCTAGAAAGTCCTTATTGCTACAAATCAAATTTTAAAATAATAGGCATATGGAGAATGCATATATATTTTGATAAGCACTATTTTTCAAAGGAAAATTAGGTCAGTGTAAGATTTACAAGTCATTGAATGTAATCCATTTATTAAACATTAATTATTGGGATTAATGATTAATCTGGGAATGTAGACATTCCCCAGAACTATGTCATCTGTCTATCAAGAATCAAGTTCTAGAGGTATAACATTCAAGAAGTAATAAAATAAATGTCAAGAAGCATACCAAATACAAAAGGATACAAACATGAGAACAAATTCTTCAATAAGAGACCAAAACAAATTATTTTAAGAGCAACTTCTTTTGGTTGATGAGACCCATGTTCATTTGACACTCTTTCACAGTTTGATGTAAATTAATCTTTTATGCTCAAAAGCAATTTTGTTTGGTATATTGTAACCATCAATGAGGCATTCAGTAAGTACCCAGATGAAAGTGGTAGAGAAGTATAGTGAGCAAGAAAAGCAAATACATAACCAGATTAAATATCTGACATAGTATGGATATAACATTATACCTTTCTTGATAGAACTAAGTAACAAACTGATCCATCTGCAGAGTAGTGCTATATCATAACATTGTCCTAGCTGTTAGCAGATTGTATATCTGACAGTAAATGTGGCTAATTTAACTTACTTGAAAGTAAGTCCATGTTGTTGATTCATAGATAAACACTGTCTGAATCATGTGGCAACAATATCTGTAATCCCATTAAGGAACCACTGTGTTGAGGACAGGTAGAGAGGGTGAGAGATTTCTCAGTATGATCTCTTGGTTCTACCTTCAAATTGTATCTCAAAACAGGCCACTTCTTCTCATGCCCTTCACAACAAGATCCATGATGTCACCATCCTTTACCTGGATTATTGCCAATTTATACCTCTCATTCCACCCTTCTCTCCACATAGTAGCCAGTGTGAGTCTGTTAAAATTAACTTGTATCAGGTTGCTCCTCCGCTAAAAAACAACAACAAAAACAACAAAAAACTATATTGAGTTTCCCACATGACTCAGAGAAAAATACCAAATATCTTTCAGAGACCTTCAAAATAAAAGTGATTTGGCTAACATTTTGTTCTTTCATTTTATGTCCTACTTAATTCCCCTTGCCTTACATTCTGCTTAAGTCACACTGGCTTTCTCAATGTTTCTGAAATACATCAGAAATTACTCTTCCTCGGAGACTTTGTACTCATGCTTCCTTTTGCTGGAATGGTTTTTCCTCATACAAGAGTATTATTTGCATTCTCACCACATTCTAGTCTTTGCTAAATTAATCACCCTGCATAACATTATAGCCACTTCCAACAAGTGTTTATCTCCTTAATACTAAATATTATCTAATGTATTATGCATTCTAATGTTGATGGTGTCCCCTACTTATCTCTCTCCACAACTATATGAAGGTTATATGAAGATAGGCATTTTTGTCTGTTTTATGTGATATTTGTATTCCTGGATGTAGAATAATGCCTAGTGTATAGCAAATACTCAATAAAATTGCTAAAACAGTCCACAGAATAAGTCTTTTTTGTCCATATGGTTATTACAAGAACTGGTAAACATTCGGATTTGAAAGAAACAGTTCTATTCTAAAACTATTCTCAGTGTTTCACTCACATCACCTAAACCTCCGTGTAACCACCTCTTCCTTCTTGATTATGGAAAATTCCAGATTGTTTTCAAAAGAATAATTAAAGGTCCATGAATCATTGTAGATTGGTACTACTGAAAAATTCTGCTTCCAAAGTGGATAACAAAGATTTAAAACTTGAAGTTTAGCCTACTAAAAAAAGGTTCTATTCTTTATCATCTTTCAAGAACATCCTTAAGTGGGGTTTTATTGCTCCAGTAGTCTCATCTCAGCTTGAACCAGCATATTTTCAGAACACAAAAAATCAAAGCCAATTGGTTCTTCTTTAGGCAACAGATCATAACAAATTTCTCTTGGGATCCTCAATGTGTGTGAAGAAACAGTGTCACTGCCGCATGACTAGGTGCACTGGAAACATAAGTCACATACTCATGTAAATTATTACCACATTCAGAATTTGCTAGAACCTGATTTTACATAGACAACTTCCAATTAACCATTGGTTGTTCCTTTAGGAACAGTAGAGCAAAGAAACACATTCTAGTTTGAATTTCAGATGCAACTTTGAGGTTATTGTAAAGAACCAAGTAGCCAAGGTAGCTAGAGCCTGTTCTTCACTCTGGAACTACCATTACAACCTCTGACTACAATACTATGACTAAATAGGCACTATCTATGTAAGTCAGTCATGGTTAGCAGTGGAAGTACCATCATGAGAAACTATGAATACCAGGAAGCTAAGAGAGAAAAACACAAAATAGATAATTCAAATATGACATGTGCCTGTGGAAATAATAGCAGAAGGAGTGATGCATAAAATCTCTCTAACTTCCATTTGCAAAATTTGCATGAGTACATCTATTTAGTGGAAGTTAAATGACAAAAGAGCAATAACTGCAAATAAGCCTTAGAAAAGCAGTTTTCAACTTCGCCATTGAGGAAGGCACATTAGAAGAATATTGAGATGGATGGTGACCACAAAGCCATATTATCCACCACAATTTATCTTCTCAATTATCCCCACATTTACTAGGTATCATGCAGCTATGTATCAATTATCATTCAGGGTGCAGGAGGATAGACCCTGAGTAGGTTTGAGGTGGGTATTTCCACCAGGAACTTGGGCAGCAGCAGCAATGGGAGATCGAGTGTATACAATGAGATTTGTCAAAAAGAAAATTGATTGAAGATAATTATAGCTAGTTTCTCCACTGACAGAGAAGAAAAACATAAATATGTTAAGGGAAAAAATGAAAGCAAATATTGTGGTACTGGATAGGAACTGGAGATGGTGTGAATTTGTAGTAATATATTGATATATCTATATCAATCTATATGTATATTGATATACCCACATACATATACATGTGCATATGTATACACATAAATACATAAATGGATGTAAAAGTTTATATGCATAAATTACATACAGCACATATATATTCGTAAATAGTTGTATATGTGTGTGTGTATGTATATATATATAAACACATACTAGCACACAGTTGACCCTCTAACAACTTGGGGGTTAGGAATACTGAATCTCCATGCAGTCGAAAATCTAAGTATAACTTATAGCCAGACCTTCTTATCCATGGTTTCACATCTGCAGATTCAACCAACAATGGATAGTGTAGTAGTGTAGTGTTTACTATTGAAAAAAACCTTCTTATAAGTGGACATCACCAGCAAGCCACAGCTCTCAGTCAGCCATGCAATCACAAGGGTAAACAACAGAAACACAATCATTCTGGACCCATACAGCCATTCTGTTTCTGACTTTCATTACAGTATTCAATAAATTACATGAGATATTCAACAACTTTACTACAAAATAGGCTTTGTGTTAGGTGATTTTGCCTGACTGTAGGGTAATGTAAATGTTTTGGACATGTTTAAGGTAGTCTAAGCTAATTTATGATTTTGGTAAGTCAGGTGTATTAAATGCATTTTTGACCCACAATATTTTTAATTTATGATGGGTTTATCAGAACACAAACCCATAGTAAGTAAAGGAATATCTATGTGTGTACGTGTGTGTACATTCATACATTGATATATTCCCTGGCTCTGTCAACTGAGAAGAGAGAGGAGCAGTGACAATCCAATTAACAAAGAGCACAATTTGTGCCCTGATAATTGTTTGTAAATACCATTCTCGCCTAAAAGGAACCAAGGTTCCCTGGAGAAATGACTGTTTCTAGGGCTGGGTCAAAAAATTAGAAAATGATCTGAAATATTTTGTTTGTACCTGTTTGTACATGCACACACAGAACAAAGTAGGAGTGTGATCAGAAAATGATGTAAACATGTCAGTCACAAAGTTACCTCGAAGGTGTTTTTGTGGTACAAATCTGGGATAGTTCAATTATCAAAACAAATAATGCTATGGGAATATGACCAAGAATTAAAGTAGGCAATCTTTATGTACAAGATTGATACAAATGAGTAAAGAAATTAAAAGTTTTATTAGGAGTAAGACAATTTCAGATTCCTAAAGCACTTTCCCAATGTTAATTTCTTGATTATGATGGCTTTACAGGGTTATATGAGGATGTCCTTCTTTGTAAGAAATATACACTCAAGTATACTTGGGTAATGTGCCATCATGTCAGTACTTTAACTAGTTCAGGAATAAGAAAGTTATTTTTGTAGTATTCTTACAACTTTTTATAAGTTTGAAATTATTTAATATTTAAAAATTAATAATAAATCTAAATACACAAACTAATGTTCCATTGGTATATATTTATTCCCATGCAACACTTCATTTCATATAACTTTTAGTTTCATAAAATATTTATAATTATTGATGCCAATAAATTTTGATTTTATACTAAATACCCAAACCAAATGTACTTTTAAAAATATCAGAGTTGTTATATATTTTCTTCTATATTATAGATATCACAATATAAACAGTATAAAAAAGTTTAATGTTATGAATATGATTCTTTAAAACTACCTAAAAACTTGGTGTTTTTTAATTTGGATATCTGATCAAACACATAAAAAAATCACCAAGTAGAGCTGTTATTGAAACATCATTTCACCCTTCATCTTTTCTTGTCTTTATGAACCATTGAATTACTTGCAACCCTATTTTTATTCTTAAGGAAGATGTAACATATATGCTTCTGTTAAACAGAATAAAGTCATTAAAAATGTTTACTTACAAATTTGTAATATTTTCCTAGAATATTAAAACATCTTTATGCAAATAGTCTACTTTTAATTGGCATTCTAAAATCAGATTTCTATTCCAATTTTCTTAGAAGAAAATACAACTAACAAAATCATACATCCTGTATATTTTCTAATCTTTTCTTATTCTTATTAAAGCTTCTCATCTGTTGCCCTATATGTTGCATTATTTAAAACCTATTTGGCATATTTACTACTTGTGGAGAGCTAATTCAAGAACAAAATTGCTTTTAACATTCTGTGATAGATTTTTTAAAAAAAATTCAAGTTCAATTATTTATAGACTAATTTTCTGTTTGCTGTCTACTGAATGGCAAAGTGAAAAGTTCACAAATCTAGCTAGATGACACTTGCCTTCTTATATTCTAGGACACTGACATTTCTTGGTGGACTGACTGTAAATCATAACTCCCCAGGCTACTTGTTAACTTTTAGAAGTTGATATAGTAACTTATAAGTTTGGTCTCCCTTGGATGACCATGAATTCTGCTTATGGATACTATAAAAAAGTACTTGGGATGGTTAATAAGTAGTGCCTCAAAGACTAAATTTAACTGTGGTAAATGTGAAGCATAATCACTACTACTACTTCCTATGAACACACATTGATACTTTAGAGGCTTTTAGGAACAACCATATTTTTCACACCAGAAAAGTTGTATTTTCATTTCAGGTTGTGTCATTATCAGACCTATAGGCAGCCATCAATCACCTTGTGATCTTTGAATCATGTGTCACTGTTATTAGAGTCTTATTAAAGTTTAGCTCATTTATTCTCACTGAGTAAAGTTTTTGATGGAGAATGTGGGCAAAATATAATATTTTATTATTTTTTCTATGTTCAAATGATCAATAAAAATTTCCTGAAATATTTAAATAGCTTAATATGTCTAGAGTAATTTTATCTACCCACTACTAATACTAAATTCTTTAATCCAAAACTGCATGCAAAATAATGCACTTTCATGAACCCACAAAATACTAAATAGTCTATAAATCTTCTCCAATAACTCATTAATCTAATACGTAAAGCAAGTAGCTATCATAAAAGGAATACTCGTTCCTTAAGTTTTTAGTACCTAAATCAAGTAATAATTTGTAGATGATCTTTAAACGACTATTGGCTTGTAAATTCATCCCTATTTTTTGCCATAAATTTAGTGCTTTAGGCAACTTTATTTGTCAGTTTCCCAAATTTGTCAGTTTATATGATATATCCATTGCTTTACAAATGCCATTTGTTCTCTGGAAAGCTCCTGCTCTACTTGGTCAGATTTACTTATCCTTCAAATCTCAGCTCAAATGACATCTTGCTAGAGCAACGTTTTACATAGTCATATATCAGTTCCCAACCCTGTTAGAAGTATTTATTTATTCTTCTGAGTTTGAGGAGTTCTTTGTAAACTGGCATATCACACTAATCTAGGGATGTCGTTTTCTCCTTATCATCATTATCATATTCATCATCACAACTCCCACAACACAGATCCAATCCTGACATATTTGAGTGCCATGCACTGAGCTAAGAGCAAAGCTCTCACTTAATCCTCACATAAAACTGTGTGTTTTTTCACTTTCCTCTGAATCTTCTCCTCATTTTTTAATATTTTTTTAAATTAATCGACTATTTTTAGGGCAGTTTTAGGATTACAGAAAAATTAATTGAAAAATACAAAGAGTCAGTATGTACTCCCTCTATTCCACACACAATTTGTCCTATTATTTACAACTTGTATTTTTTTGGCACATGTGGTACAATTTGGCACATGTGTGAACTCATATTGACACATTATTATTAAATAAAGTCCATAGTTTACGTTAGGGTTTACTTTTTGTGTTGTACATTTTATGAGTTTTGACAACTTAATGACATGTATCCATCATATATGTATCATACAGAATAGTTTCACTGCTCTATAGATCTCCTGGCTCTGAGCCTTTTCATTTCTCCATCTCTTCCCCCAAGTCCCTGCCAACACTGATCTTTTAACTACTTCCATAGTTTTATCTTTTCCAGAATGTTATGTAATACAAACCACTCAGGGTGTAGACTTTTCATACTGGTTTCTTTCACTCAATATCTTCTCATGACTTGATAGATCATTTCTTTTTTATCACTAAATAATATTCCATTACATGGATGTGCCACTGTTTATTCATCCATTCCTCTCTTGAAGAACATCTTGGCTGCTTCTAAGTTTTGGAAATGATGAAAAAACGTGCTATAAACAATTGTGTGCAAGACTGTGTGTAGACATAAGCTTTCAATTCATTTAGATAAATACCAAAGATTGTGATTATTGAACCATATGCTAAGAGTATGTTTAGTTTTATGAGAAACTGATAAATTGTCTTACACAGTGGCTGCACCATTTTCTATTTCTAGCATCAATGAAGGAGATTTTCTGTTGCTCCACGCCCTCATCAGAGTTGGGTTTATTCTGAATTTTAGACATTCTAGCAGTTGTATGGTTGTATCTCATTTAATTTGCAATTCCTTGAAAATATATGATACTGAGCATTTGTTCTTCTGCTTATTTGCCAGCTGTAAATCTTCTTTGGTGAAGGGTCAGCTCTGATCATATGCCCATATTTTAACTGTATTATTTGTTTCCTTATTGTTGAGTTTTAAGAGTTCTTTGTATGCCTTGAAAACCAGTCCCTTTTCAGATGTGTCTCCCATTGTCTCTTCACGCTCTTAATATTATTATTTTTTTATTCAATCATATATTTGTAGCAGTGTGATTTGTTTTATTCTTTAATTACAATGTAATATTATCATTATTTACTACATTGCTCATATTGTTTCAACTCTGGCTATTGGAACTTTTTTTTTTTAGGTTCAATGGCTTTATTGAAGTATAATTTTTTTTAACATCTTTATTGGAGTATAATTGCTTTATAATGGTGTGTTAGTTTCTGCTTTATAATAAAGTGAATAAGTTATACATATACATATGTTCCCATATCTCATCCATCTTGTGTTTCCCTCACTCCCACCCTCCCTATCCCACCTCTCTAGGTGGTCTCAAAGTACCGAGTCGATCTTCCTTGCTATGCGGCTGCTTCACACTAGCTATCTATCTTACGTTTGGTAGTGTATATATGTCCATGCCACTCTCTCACTTTGTCACAGCTTACCCTTCCCCCACCCCATATCCTCAAGTGCATTCTCTAGTAGGTCTGTGTCTTTATTCCTGTCTTACCCCTAGGCTCTTCATGACAGTTTTTTTCTTAGATTCCATATATATGTGTTAGCATATGGTATTTGTCTTTCTCTTTCTGACATACTTCACTCTGTATGACAGGCTCTAGGTCCATCCACCTCACTACAAATAACTCAATTTCATTTCTTTTTATGGCTGAGTAATATTCCATTGTATATATGTGCCACATCTTCTTTATCCATTCATCCAATAATGGACACTTAGGTTGTTTCCATCTCCTGGCTATTGTAAATAGAGATGCAATGAACATTTTGTTACATGACTCTTTCTGAATTATGGTTTTCTCAGGGTATATGCCCAGTAGTAGGATTACTGGGTCATATGGTAGTTATATTTGTAGTTTTTTAAGGAACCTCCATAGTGGCTGTACCAATTCACATTCCCACAAACAGTGCAAGAGTGTTCCCTTTTCTCCACACCCTCTCCAGCATTTATTGTTTGTAGATTTTTTGATGATGGCCATTCTGACTGGTGTGAGATGATATCGCATTGTAGTTTTGATTTGCATTTCTCTAATGATTAATGATGTTGAGCATTCTTTCATGTGTTTGTTTGCAGTCTGTATATCTTCTTTGGAGAAATGTCTATTTAGGACTTCTGCCCATTTTTGGATTGGGTTCTTTGTTTTTTTGTTATTGAGCTGCATGAGCTGCTTGTAAATTGTGGAGATTAATCTTTTGTCAGTTGCTTCATTTGCAAATATTTTCTCCCATTCTGAGGGTTGTCTTTTGGTCTTGATTATGGTTTCCTTTGCTGTGCAAAAGATTTGAAGTTTCATTAGGTCACATTTGTTTATTTTTTTTTAATTTCCATTTCTCTAGGAGGTGGGTCAAAAAGGATCTTGCTGTGATTTATGTCATAGAGTGTTCTGCCTATGTTTTCCTCTAAGAGTTTGATAGTTTCTGGCCTTACATTTAGGCCTTTAATCCATTTTGAGCTTATTTTTGTGTATGGTGTAAGGGAGTGTTCTAATCTCATACTTTTACATATACCTGTCCAGTTTTCCCAGCATTATTTGTTAAAGAGGCTGTCCTTTCTCCACTGTACATTCCTGCCTCCTTTATCAAAGATAAGGTGACCATATGTGTGTGGGTTTATCACAGGGATTTAAATCCTATTCCATTGATCTATATTTCTGTTTTTGTGCTGGTACTATACTGTCTTGATTACTATAGCCTTGTAGTATAGTCTGAAGTCAGGGTGTATGATTCCTCCAGCTCCATTTTTCGTTCTCAAGATTTTTTGGTTATTTGGTGTCTTTTGTGTTTCCATACAAATTGTGAATTTTTTGGTTCTAGTTCTGTGAAAAATGCCAGTGACATTTTGATAGGGATTGCATTGAATCTGTAGATTGATTTGGGTAGTAGAGTCATTTTCACATTGTTGATTCTTGCAATCCAAAAACATGGTATATCTCTCCAACTATTTGTATCATCTTTAATTTCTTTCATCAGTGTCTTATAATTTTTGCATACAGGTCTTTTGTCTCCTTAGGTAGGTTTATCCCTAGATATTTTATTCTTTTTGTTGTAAAGGTAAATGGGAATGTTTTCTTGATTTCACTTTCAGAATTTTCATCATTAGTATATAGGAATGCCAGAGATTTCTGTGCATTATTTTGTGTCCTGCTACTTTACCAAATTCATTGATTAGCTCTAGTAGTTTTCTGGTAGCATCTTTAGGATTCTCTATGTATAGTATCATGTCATCTGCAAAAGGTGAGAGCTTTACTACTTTTCCGATTTGTATTCCTTTTATTTCCTTTTCTTCTCTGACTGCTGTGGCTAAAACTTCCAAAACTATGTTGAATTAGATTGGTGAGAGTGGGCAGCCTTGTCTTCTTCCTGACCTTAGTGGAAATGGTTTCAGTTTTTCACCATTGAGGATCATGTTGGCTGTCAGTTTGTCATATATGGCCTTTATTATGTGGAGAAAACTTCCCTCTATGTCTACTTTCTGAAGGGTTTTTATCATAAATAGGTGTTGAATTTTGTCGAAAGCTATCTCTTCATCTATTGCGATGATCATATGGTTTTTCTCCTTCAATTTGATAATATGGTGTATCACGTTGATTGATTTGCATATATTAAAGAATCCTTGCATTCCTGAAATAAACCCTAATTGATCATGGTGTATGATCCTTTTAATGTGCTGTTCGATTCTGTTTACTAGTATTTTGTTGAGAATTTTTGCATCTATGTTCATCAGTGATATTGGCCTGTAGTTTTCTTTCTTTGTGACATCCTTGTCTGGTTTTGGTGTCAGGGTGATGGTGGTCTCATAGAATGAGTTTGGGAGTGTTCTTCCCTCTGCTATATTTTGGAAGAATTTGAGAAGGATAGGGTTTAGCTCTTCTCTAAATGTTTGATAGAATTCGCCTGTGAAGCCATCTGGCCCTGTGCTTTTTTTTGTTGGAAGATTTTTAATCATAATTTCAATTTCAGTGCTTGTGATTGGTCTGTTCATATTTTCTATTTCTTCCTGATTCAGTCTTGGCAGGTTGTGCATTTCTAAGAATTTGTCCATTTCTTCCAGGTTGTCCACTTTATAGGCTTAGAGTGGCTTGTAGTATCTCTCATGATCTTTTTTATTTCTGCAGTGTCAGTTGTTACTTCTCCTTTTTCATTTCTAATTCTATTGATTTGAGTCTTCTCCCTTTTTTACTTGATGAGTCTGGCTAATGGTTTATCAATTTTGTTTATCTTCTCAAAGGACCAGCTTTTAGTTTTATTGATCTTTGCTATTGTTTCCTTCATTTCTTTTTCATTAATTTCTGATCTGATCTTTATTATTTCTTTCCTTTGCTAACTTTGGGGATTTTTTGTTCTTCTTTATTTAATTGCTTTAGGTGCAAGGTTAAGTTGTTTATTCGAGATGTTTCCTGTTTCTTAAGGTAGGATTTTCTTGCTATAAACTTCCCTCTTAGAACTGCTTTTGGTGCATCCCATAGGTTTTGGGTCATCATGTCTCCATTGTTATTTGTTTCTAGGTATTTTTTGATTTCCTCTTTTAGTTCTTCAGTGATCACTTCATTATTAAGTAGTGTATTGTTTAGCCTCCATGTGTTTGTATTTTTTACAGATCTTTTCCTGGAATTAATATCTAGTCTCATAGCATTGTGGTCAGAAAAGATACTTGATACAATTTCAGGTTTCTTAAATTTACCAAGGCTTGGTTTGTCACCCAAGATATGATCTTTCTTGGAGAATGTTCCATGAGCACTTGAGAAAAATGTGTATTCTGTTGGTTTTGGTTGGAATGTCCTATAAATATGAATTAAGCCAATCTTGTTTAATGTATCAATTAAAGCTTGTGCTTCCTTATTTATTTTCATTTGGGATGATCTGTCCGTTGGTGAAAGTGGGGTGCTAAAGTCCCCAAATATGAATGTATTACTGTCGATTTCCCCTTTTATGGCTGTTAGTATTTGCCTTATGTATTGAGGTGCTCCTATGTTGGATGTGTAAATACTTACAATTGTTATATCTTCTTCTTGGATCAATCCCTTGATCTTTATGTAGTGTTCTTCTCCGTCTTTTCTAATAGCCTTTATTTTAAAGTCTATTTTGTCTGATATGAGAATTGCTACTCCAGCTTTCTTTTAATTTTCATTTGCATGGGATATCATTTTCCATCCCCTCACTTTCACTCTGTATGTGTCTCTAGGTTTGAAGTGGGTCTCTTGTAGACAGCCTATATATGGGTCTTGTTTTTGTATCCATTCAGCCAGTCTGTCTCTTTTGGTGGGAGTATTTAATCCATTTACATTTAAGGTAATTATCGATATGTATGTTCTTATTCCCATTTTCTTAATTGTTTTGGGTTTGTTATTATAGGTCTTTTCCCTCCCTTGTGTTTCTTGCCTAGAGAAGACCCTTTAGCATTTGTTTTAATACTGGTTTGGTGGTGCTGAACTCTCTCAGCTTTTGCTTCTCTGTAAAGGTTTTAATTTCTCCATCATATCTGAATCAGATCCTTGCTGGGTAGAGTAATCTTGGTTGTAGGTTTTTCTCCTTCATCATGTTACATATGCCCTGCAAGTCCCTTCTGGCTTGCAGAGTTTCTGCTGAAGGATCAGCTGTTAACCTTATTGGGATTCTCTTGTGTGTTATTTGTTGTTTTTCCCTCACTGCTTTTAATATGTTTTCTTTATATTTAATTTTTGACAGCTTGATTAATATGTGTCTTTGCGTATTTCTCCTTGGATTTATCCTGTATGGGACTCTCTGTGTTTCCTGGACTTGAATAACTATTTCCTTTCCCATATTAGGGAAGTTTTCAACCATAATCTCTTCAAATATTTTCTCAGTCCCTTTCTTTTACTCTTCTTCTTCTCAAACCCCTATAATTCGAATGTTGGTGTGTTTAATGTTGCCCCAGAGGTCTCTGAGACTGTCCTCAGTCCTTCCCATTCTTTTTTCTTTATTCTGCTGTGCAGTAGTTATTTCCACTATTTTATCTTCCCGGTCAATTATCCGTTCTTCTGCCTCAGTTATTCTGCTATTGATCCCTTCTAGAGTATTTTTAATTTCAATTGTTGTGTTGTTCATCATTGCTTGTTTCATCTTTAGTTCTATGTCCTTGTTAAATGTTTCTTGCTTTTTCTCTATTCTATTTCCAAGATTTTGATCATGTTTACTATCATTATTCTGAATTCTTTTTCAGGTAGACTGCCTATTTCCTCTTCATTTGTTAGTCTGGTGGGTTTTCACCTTGCTCCTTCATCTGCTGTGTGTTTTTCTGTCTTCTCATTTTGCTTATCTTACTGTGTTTGGGGTCTCCTTTTTGCAGGCTGCAGTTTTGTAGTTCCCATTATTTTTAGTGTCTCTCCCCAGTGGCTAAAGTTGGTTCAGTGGGTTGTGTAGGCTTCCTGTTGGAGGGGACTAGTGCCTGTGTTCTGGTGGATGATGCTGGATCTTTTCTTTCTGGTGAGCAGGTCCATGTCTGGTGGTGTGATTTGGGGTGTCTGTGGTCTTATTATGATTTTAGGCAGTCTCTCTGCTAATGGGTGGGGTTGTGTTCCTGTCTTGCTAGTTGTTAAGCATAGGGTGTCCAGCACTGTAGCTTGCTGGTCGTTGAGTGAAGCTGGATGTTGGTGTTGAGATGGAGATCTCTGGGTGATTTTTGCCATTTAATATTACATGGAGCTGGGAGGTCGCTTGTGGACCAGTGTCCTGAAGTTGGCTCTCCCACCTCAGAGGCACAGCACTGACTCCTGGCTGCAGCACCAAGAGCCTTTCATCCACATGGCTCAAAACAAAAGGGAGAAAATGTAGAAAGAAAGAAAGAGGATAAAAGAAAATAAAATAAAGTAAGGTAAAATAAAATAACGTTATTAAAATAAAAATATAATTATTAAGAAAAAAAATTTAAGTAAAAAAAAAAAAAGGACAGATAGAACTCTAGGACAAATGGTGAAAGCAAAGCTATACAGACAAAATGTCACACAGACGCATACTCATACACACTCACAAAAAGAGGAAAAGGGGAAAAAATAATAAATTTTGCTCTCAATGTCCACCTCCTCAATTTGGGATGATTCATTGTCTATTCAGGTATTCCACAGATGCAGGGTACATCAGGTTGATTGTGAAGATTTAATCCTCTGCTCCTGAGGGTGCTGGGAGAGATTTCCCTCTCTTCTTTTTTTGCACAGTTCCCGGGGTTCAGCTTTGGATTTGGCCCTGCCTCTGCATGTAGGTCACCGGAGGGCATCTGTTCTTCACTTAGACAGGACGGGGTTAAAGTAGCCACTGATTCGGGGGCTCTGGCTCACTCGGGCCAGGGAGAGGGAGGGGCATGGTGCGGGGTGAGGCTGTGGTGGCAGACGCCAGCGTGACATTGCACCAGCCTGAGGTGCGCCGTGCTTTCTCCTGGGGAAGTTGTCCCTGGATCCCGGGACCCTGGCAGTGACGGGCTGCACAGGCTCCCCGGAAGGGAGGTGTGGATAGTGTCTTGTGCTCGCACACAGTCTTCTTGGTGGCAGCAGTCACAGCCTTAGCGTCTCAAGCCTGTCTCTGGGGTCTGTGCTATTAGCCGCAGCTCGCGCCCATCTCTGGAGCTCCTTTAAGCAGCATTCTTATATTATCATTTTTATAGCAGAAGTTTTTAATATTAATGAAGCTTAATTTATGTTTTGTTTTTCTTTCATGATTTGAGCCTTTGCTATTTGATCTAAAAAGTGATCACCAAATCGATTCTATCATATATCTTCTAGCTTTTAATCCTATGTTATCATCTAAGATTTTCATCGTTTTATATTCACATTTAGATCTATGACACATTTTGAGTTAATTTTTGTGAAAGACTTAAGTTCCGTGTCTATATTCACTTGAAGTTGTATTTTTAGTTTTATTATTAGTAGTACTATTGGTATTTTTATTTTCTACTTATAAAAACTAAACTAATAAAAATCATACAATTGTCATCTAGGTTGCCATAGGCAAACAATAATGATAGAGTTAGACTTGTGCCCAATTCCATTATATAAAACTTTTATAAAAGAATAATGAAAGAACTAACAAAAAAGATGAAGTTGATGTGACCAAGCAAGTACTAGAACAATCGAATCTGGTATTTTTTTTTTAATTTTTGTTTTTTATTGGAGCATAGTTGATTAACACTGTTGTGCTGGTTTCAGGTGTATGGCAAAGTGATTTAGTTATACATATACATGTATCTATTCTTTTTCAAATTATTTTCCCATTTAGGTTATTACAGAATATTCAGCTCTTCCCTGTGCTATACAGTAGGTCCTTCTTTGTTATTTATTTTAAATATAGCTGTGTGTACATATCAATCCCAAACTCCCAATCTGTCCCTCCCCGAGCCCTTCCCCCCAATATCCATTAATTCATTATCTAAGTCTGTGAGTCTGTTTCTATTTTGTAAATAAGTTCATTTGTATCATTTCATTTTAGATTCTGCATATAAGCAATGGTATATGATATTTGTCTTTCTCTGATTTACATCACTTAATATGATAACCTCTAGGTCCATCCATCTTGCTGAAAATGGCATTATTTCATTATTTTTAATGGCTGAGTAATATTCCATTGTATATATGTACCACATATTCTTTATCGATTCATCTGTCAATGGACATTTAGGTGGCTTCCATGTCTTGGCTATTGTAAACAGTGCTGCAATGAACATTGAGGTGCATGTATCCTTTCAAACCATTTTTTTCTCTAGATATATGCTCAGGAGTGAGATTGCCAGATTATTTGGTAGCTCTATTTTTAGTTTTATAAGGAACCTCCATACTGTTCCCCATAGTGGCTGTACCAACGTTCATTCCCACCAACAGTGTAGGAGGGTTCCCTTTTCTCCACACCCACTCAAGCATTTATTTTTGGTAGATTTTGTGAGTCTGGTATTTTTTTTTAATTGGTTATATTCATTTTGGGGTAGACCCATTTTTAAGTGAATAGTTATATTAAATAACATATATGTAGTTTATTGTCCACAAATTTAGAATAACGAGAATGTATATAAGAATATGTCGAGATAGTCAGCTATTTAGACTATTGATTATGATAGATAGCAAGAAAGACATAGTAGCTTAGGATTATAGAAATTTTATACGTTTTTAAACAAACACTGCGAGTAGACTATTAGTGACATTTAGGAAGAGAGAAGAAATAAAATGTTTTAATTCCATATTAACCTTCAAATGGAAGATACTTAGAAGACAAAAATAGTCAATTTTTATTACCTTAAAATTATACTCTCATAATGATTTTTTTTTTTTTTTTGCATTACGTGGGCCTCTCACTGTTGTGGCCTCTCCCGTTACGGAGCACAGGCTCTGGAGGCGCAGGTCCAGTGGCCACGCCCATGGGTCCAGCCGCTCCGTGACATGCGGGGTCCTCCCGGACCGGGGCACGGACCCACGTCCCCTGCATCAGCAGGCGGATTCTCAACCACTGCACCACCAGGGAAGCCCTCATAATGATATTTTTACCTAAACAATATCAATTACATTTTTTAACTGGCTTAACATATTCATTATCAGATTTAGGATTCTAAAAAAGAATACTAGCTAATTACTATAAAAGAGATGATTTGGGGCATAAAATTGAATACACACTTTCCATGGAAAGTTACTGAAATAGGTGGAGAATTGTATTTGGCTAATTAATTTCTGGCAGCTATATCCTCATTTAATATGTGACAGGCTCACAATAACAATACATGCCCTTGTGATCATAAGACACAGAATTATATATTTTCAAAAAATTATTTTTCACAAAAATTTTCTGGCCCTGGCTATTTGTGTAGAGTCAAGCAGCATAACTGTTTATGGGTTAGAGAAGCACACTTGAGTTTTTTTAACTTTTGTAAGTTCCATATTTTATATACATGAATTTTGATACTTAACATTCTTCTTAAAATATGTGTTCATATGTTAGTATAGTTACACTAAAAGAAAATATATCAAAATGTCAGTTTATTTCTAATTCTTTGTAACTAATCCAAAGTAATATAGTAAAAAAATTTTTTCAAAGAAAAACTGTACCTTTTAATATTCACTTTGTTGACTGAAAAAAAATGCACAACCTAAAAGTTGATAGTTATATTTTATTCAGTGGACATTCTTAGTTAGGACTTCAAGCCTGGAAGACAGGATTTCAAATACCTCTGAGAGACTGCTCCAAAGAGGCAAGGGGGTAAGCCAGGATTATATAGAAGTTTTTGCAACAAAAGACCAGGTAGTCAAAATATCAAAGAATTACTGTTAATAAAAGAAAACCAGATATCTCACGTTAAGGAATTTAGCACTTTCCTATGTATGAGGAGATGCAAGAATCTGGGCTCACTGAAATTATTTCTTTGATATGCACCTCAGCTATCTGGGGCCAGTATCCTGTTTTTTCTCATCCTGAGTTTCCTCATGGTGCACCCTTGGGAGTGGCTGCAGCTGCTGACTGCTAGATGGGCTTGGCAGTGGGCAGCCTGTTAGTCTGCATCCTGAGTTCTCTCAAGGCTCATCATCCTGGTGGCTATAATGTGATGCAATATTCTTTGTGTACTGATATGGCAGGCAACAGTTTAGTTCTCAACTTCCAAAACAAAACAAAACCAGTTTCTCTTACTTCCTGTGGTCATGGTTTACACAAGAACTAAGCAAACTAGACTGATGTCCCTGATTCTAATTGAAGGGCATTGCAAGACCTTTACCCTAAGTATACTTTCTTTTAGAGTAACTGGTTTTTATTTTATTTTTTTATTTTTACCATTCGTAAAACTTTCTATTGAATTCAGTTATCACTGTGAGAAGACAAATTTACCCGAGATTTCTCAATGTTCTTTCAAAGTCTGGTCTCTAGAGCTATAAAAATTGATATGTTATGAGAGGGAGAATGTTTGCTTTTATTTCTACCAGAAACATTTGCTTCTCATATGCCATGGGTGTTAGACTTGCAGCCAACTGTTTCCTTAATGATAAACCATTTGCCTCTGATTTAAAAGATATAAACCTTATTTTATCCCCTTTTGATGCTTAAGGTCAGCAGAGGGTACTGAATTGATGGAAAAGTCTGCTGAATAGCCAAGAAACTTCCTGAGGGATTTAGAGTTTTTTCCTCTGTGTATATACTCCAAAAGGGATAAATCTCATTTTAAATTAAAAAATCCTTGTCTTATCTTCCCCCGTCTTGTAAATAATTGTTTACATTCCAAATAATAATAATCCAGAATCCTTTCCTCTTTCTTCTGGAGGAAAATTTATTTACAGTATCGAAAAATTGTTTCTCTTCCTCCTTCAAAACAACTCCCCTCTTCTACATAAACTCCTAGATTCATATTTCTGGGGTTCTCACTTACCATACGAACACAGGTGGGTGTAAAGCCTCTGGCTCTCATCAGATTACCCTGGGTAAAATTCATTTCCCTCTTTAAAGGGAGTTGCAGTGAAGGATGCAGGCTCCTCTAGCTTATCCTGCTCTTACGCATACCTGCCTTCTCTTCGGTGCCTTTATCTTTCTCTTTATATAATGCCTTTGGCCAAGGTTCTCTTCCATGGCCTCTGCCAAGACCTCCTTGAATGTGGATATGGGGAAACCTGAAGAAAGTTTTCCCCACTCTGATTCAGTATTCAGGTCAAATGGAAACAGCAAATTCATTAAGACAAGTGAGACTCCAAATACATATAAATTAATTTACATTATGTTGGAATCTTAACATGTTTGGAGTCTAACTATAGAGAACATGGATTTATCCATGTTCAGAGAAATCTGATTCTTTAAATTTAGAATTTAACACATGTTTATGATAAGAAAATTGCAAAACTGTAATGTAAGAAATTAAAATCACCTGTATAAATCAGACAAATTGTATCTCTTATATATACATGTTTACTGCATATGTGAACACATAATATTTTGTACTGGACATATTTTGGATCAGAGTAATACAGGTTTGTATTGCCCTGTTATTTAATTCTTTCATCAAACATTCATGAAATGCTCTCACTGTGTCCATTTTCTACATGATCAAAAATCATTTAGAAGCATAATTTTCAAACTGCAAAATAATATCTCACAGAAACATATGTTTAATAATTTCCCTACTTAGGAATAATGTTGATACAATATTTTCCACATTATAAAAATTTAAACAATTATATTCAATGCTATATATCTGAATATTTGAACAGAAAATATTCCTATCAATAATAGGAAATAATATAAATAAATTTAATTTTTTGACATAAATTACCAATTGGCAATTTCTAAGGAGTTACTCCAATTTGGAGTTCCCAAGGAGTCATGAAATAATCAAACAAATTCTTGCAAAAATATATTTTATTTTGTCCAACTGCATGCATAAAAAATGTTTATTTATTCATTCTTTTGAATACTATAAATAAATAATTTTATTAAATTTTTATTAGAAAGGTATTGTTATGACATAATAACTCATGTATTATTATTGGAACTGCTAGATTTGTAAGAACTAATTCTGCATGCCATTTTTGTTTGCAATTTTTTTTTTTTACTATTTGTCAAGTCTACATTTTTATCCCAGTCTTTCTTGCTTGGGACACCAAGAAATTACATTCAGTTCAATGATAATATGTCCTCTGAATTATGAAAAGATATTTCAGCTTTAAGTGTCCCAAACTGAATTGATTTTCTTTGCTACAACTTTAAGAAAAACTAAATTTTATATCTTAAATATTGTAATATATCTATCTATCCTTGAAAAACACCTGAGTTTTACCCTAAACTTCTCCCTCTCCTTTACACTTCCTATTAGTTGATCAACCAAATCTCTTGTTTACTGTATTTGTATCTATCTCTATCTTACACCTTTTTCTCCCCATCTTCATGTCATCTGTATTCATTAAAAGATTCCCTAACAGTTTCTTGCTTGGTAATTATGCCTTGTATAGTGTCTGAAAAAAATATAATAGATGAGTGATGAAATTTTCTTAATTTTGTTAAATAAATAATTAAAATATCTTGGCATCTGATTCATATAGATAGATAGATAGATAGATATGATCACATTAAACCTATGTTTAAAACAGCATTAATTTCTTTACAATGATATCCCGAATCGATATAATTTTTAGCAAGGTTTATATACTCCATTATTATTTTGAGACAATTTACCCTCCAGCTTTTTCCTCGTATACTCTACCTCATGTCCAGTGTACCTTCTGCTGATCTGAGAGTTTGCTATTTTTTCAAGTCTGCCTTCACATATGCTAGTGTCACTGACTACAAAACGAATCTAACCTTAATATGCATACCATCAACAGTGCCACATCTACTGAGAAACATATTCCCTTAACACTGTTAGAAACCAGAGTAGGTGCCCTGCAGGGTCACATTTCCTGAATGCATTCTCTGAAACTGGAGTATATCCAAGGTTGCAGTAAAGATAAGCTAATAAATACATGATGAAAATGCATTGAGGAAGCCATGTGGAAAAAAAAAGATTTTGTGACGTGTCAAAATAAAGGAAAAAATCTAGTCAGTTTCATGTTCCTTTCCATGTGAAACAAAAACACAAATCTGACAATGACCCAGGCCTCCACCTCTAGCTCTCCCTATATTTTCCCCTTGATTTGAATCTCTCTCTTTCTCTCTCTCTCATTCTCCCCTCCTTCCATATGAATACATGTGAAATCAAACTTTATTATAAATTCACTCAGCAACTCTGTAGAGGAAGTCAGTTTTTGTGCCAGGTTATTCCATCTTTAATCAAGTACTTTCTTTTTTGAGGGAAAAGATTAAGATGGTGGAGTAGAAGCATATGGAGCTCATCATCCCCCATGAACACATCAAAAATAAATATACATGTGGAGCAATTCTTACTGAAAATGGACTGGAGATTGGCAGAAAGACTCTTATACAACAAACGCTGTAAGAAAACTTCACACAGAATCAGGTAGGAAGAGAAGAGAAGTGATCAGGTCCAGACATGTACCCCTCAGAAGGGACACAGAGGAGGAGGGGAACTACACAGGTTTGGACATCCTCCCTGGAGAGTGAACAGTTCAAACCACATATTGGACTCCCTGACCTGGTATGAAAACCTATGTGACTGACGGTGGGACAGTAAGAAACCTAGACTCCACTCATGAAGAGTTCTCACAAGCTTACTCACTATGGAAACAAGTTGGAGGAAGCAGATTGAAACTGCTTAAGATGCTGGCTGATTTCCTTCCACCACCCCAGTGCCCACCCCAGCCTGAGCCAAGTACACATTTCAGCCTCCCTTGCTCTGCAGTGAAGCTCCACACTAGGACAAAGGCTCCCATGGCTGAGGAACAAGCACAGTGTAGATGTGGAACCAGCTGAGACCCAGCATGTCATCTAATTGTGGCAAGGATAGCCATTACTGGTATTCATGGCAGGAGAGTGGTGCATATATAGAGCAGTCTGGAGCTCTGACTGGTGCCAGAACCACCCTAGAATGCACTCCAGGCCCACTCTAACACTTCTTGGTCCTCTGTGCAGCTCAACACTAGGGTGAGGACTGCTGTAGCCAAGGAAAGTGTACAGTCGTGGTGGAGAGATCTGGCTTGTACCCAAACCTCAAGGCTTTTGTTTCAGTAACTTGGGACCTGACCCTGCTCTCAATAGGGTGATGTTGGCCACTGAACAGAAGAGAAGTCCTGGCTCACATCTAGCTCTGTCTCTAGACACTTCATCTCCAATCCCACCTCCTACCAAGATGATAGCTGCCACCACACACTGGGGAAAGATGTCACTCATGCTCAGTTCAAATCCAGATTTCCCTCCAAAGACACTGGGCATACACAGACTGTATAAGGATACTCCCACACAAGGATACCCCTTCAAGACTAAAATAAGCAACAGTTTCACTTATTTCATAGAGAGAGAGAAATTTAAGTAAAATGAGAACACAGAGGAAATTGTTTCAAATGAAAGAACAAGAAAAAACCCTGAAATAGATAAATACTTTACTAGATGAAGAGTTCAATGCCTAATTAATAAGAATGTTAGCTGAACTCCAAAAAAGAATACGTGAGCACAGTGATAATTTTAACAGAAAGATGAGAATATAAAAAAAGTACCAGTCAGAATTAAAGAATACAATAACTAAAGTGAAAAACACACTATAAGGAAGTACCAGCATACTGGGTGATACAGAAGAACACATAAGTGATCTGGAAGATAGAATAATGGGAATCACCCAATCAGAACAGCAAAACAAAAACCAAATTAAAAAATGAGAACAGTTACAAGGACCTCTGGGACAACATCAAGTGTTGTTTTTCGCATTATAGGGGTACGAGAAGGAGAAGAGAGAGAGAAAGGGGTCAAAATATGTTTGAATACATTATGCTTGAAAACTTTCCAAACCTGAAAAAGGAAACATATCTAGGTACAGTAATCACAGAGTCCGAAACAAGATGATTACCAAAGAGACTCCAAGACATATTATAATTAAAATGGCAAGTATTAAAGATGAAGAGAATTCTAAAGGCAGTAAGATAGAAACAGAAAGTCATATATAAAGGAAACCTCATAGGCTACCAGCTGATTTTTCTGCAGATATTTTTCAAGCCAGAGAGAGAGGCATTATATATTTAAAGTACTGAAAGGGAAAAACCTACAACTTAGGATACTATACTCAGCAAGTTTATCATTCAGAAAATAAAAAGACAACCTACAATTGGGAGAAAATATTTGCAAATGATATGATTGATAAAGTGTTAAACAGCTCATACAACACAATATCCAATAAAACCCACAAAAATCCAAACAACCCAATTAAAAAATAGACAGAAGACCTGAATAGACATTTTTCCATAGAGGATACATAGATGGCCTACAGGCACATGAAAAAATGCTCATCATCCTTAATCATCAATGAAACGCAAATCAAAACCACAATGAGATATCACCTCACACCAGTCAGAATGGCTATTATAAAAAAGTCTACAAATAAAAAATTTTGGCAAGAATGTGGAGAAAGGGAAACCTTAGTACACTGTTGGTGGGAATGTAAATCGGTGCTGCCACTACGGAAAATAGTATGGAGTTTCCTCAAGAAAACTAAAAATATACCTATTAAATGATCCATCAGTTCCACTCCTGGGTATATATCTGAAGAAAACGAAGACACTAATTCAAAATGATACCTGCACCTCAATTTTCACAACAACATTATTGCAATAGCCAAGATGTGGAAGCAACCTTAGTGTCCATTGATGGATGAATGGATAAAGAAGATGCTATAGGGGCTTCACTGGTGACCCAGTGGTTGAGTATCAGCCTGCCAATGCAGGGGACATGGGTTCAAGCCCTGGTCTGGGAAGATCCCACATGCCACAGAGCAACTGGGCCCGTGAACCACAACTTCTGAGCCTGCACATCTGGAGCCTGTGCTCCGCAACAAGAGAGGATGCAATAGTGAGAGACCCATGCACCGCAATGAAGAGTGGCCCCTGCTCACCGCAACTAGAGAAAGCCCTCGCACAGAAACGAAGACCGAACACAGCTATAAATAAATAAATAAATTTATATATAAAAAAAAGAAGATGTGATATATAAGCAATGGAATATTACTCAGCCATGAAAAGAACGGAACTGTGTCATTTGCAACAATATGAATGACCTGGAGGATATTATGTTCAGTGAAATAAGTCAGACAGAAAAAGACCAATACTGTATATTATCACTTATATTTGGAATATGAAAAATAAAACAAACAATTGAATATAACAAAACAGAAACAGACTCACAGATATAGAGAATGAACTAGTGGTTACCGGTGGGAAGAGGGATGGTCAAGATAGGGCTACGGGATTAAGATGTACCAAATAAATAAGCTACAGGGATGTTTTGTGCAGCACAGAAAATGTGGACAATATGATAATTTTTAATGGAGTGTAATCTATAAAAATATTAAATCATTATTTTGTGCACCTGAAAATAATATAATATTGTAAATCAACTATATTTCCATTAAAAATAATAATAAACAAAATTACATATTTTAAAAGTAATTCCTTTTTGAAATAATAGCTACTTTTTAAAGTAATAAGCACTGTTGAAATTAATTAAAGTAGGTAAACTATACAACTGAGAAATAATGCTAGAGACATTGGGGGTATGCACAAAATGCCAGTGAACCATAGAAGGGGAAATAGGCTAGGGAGCTAATGTAAGTTGATAACTCCATTTTCAACCTGAACATTTGCTTTCTAACACTTCATTGGCATTTATTAAGCATTTATCAAATATATATTAAACAGCTAATATTTGTCAGACATTAAAACAATCTCTAGGAACAAGAAATTCTGACAAGACATAACATGCCCTGAAAGACTTACTTAGTAGTGTGAAAGATTGGCTAATACTATAGTAAGAATCACATGATAATTTGGAATGGTAAAGCACTGAGAGAATACAAGTTATGTGATTTATAAGAAAACCTTCTGAAAGAAATGATGTTTAAGCTGAGTTTTGAAAATCACTTAGAAAAATTGGATGGCTAGATGAAGAAGCAGAGGAGTAATGACCATCCAAGAGGAAATAAAATGTGTGAAGACACTGAGAAACTGATGATGTGTGGCATCTAAATTATATCACCTGTACTATATGCAGACTTCACTGTGAAAGTTAAAGGGAATCATTAAAGTGTTATATGCAGGAATGCCAGATGAACCCATCTGCAGAAATGCATGTGTGATTGGAGGAAGACCAGTGTGAGTGGGTATAAAAAATGGACAGACTAAAACCTAAAATCTGTTAGGAAACAAACAAAAAAAAAAAAGTAGAAAATAAAATAAGACAGAGGCAAAGAAATGGAAAGGAAAACATATATATTAGGACTATTAAGGAGATCCTCTGCAGGACTTTGATAGTTCATATTAACATGTTTTGTGCCTAAGATGCTACTTGGTAATCCCATCTCTTGCTCAGAATTAGATTTGACTGAGTACAGTTTGTTCATATCTCTCCTTACTAATTAATATTTTTAAAATTTACTCCAAACAAAAATTCTTAGTAGAAAAAAATGACTTTTTCTTTTTTAAAAAATATTTATTTATGGGGGCTTCCCTGGTGGCGCAGTGGTTGAGAGTCCACCTGCCAATGCAGGGGACACGGGTTTGTGCCCCAGTCCGGGAAGATCCCACATGCCATGGAGCGGCTGGGCCCGTGAGCCATGGCCACTGAGCCTGTGCATCCGGAGCCTGTGCTCCACAACAGGAGAGGCCACAACAGTGAGAGGCCCGCATACCGCAAAAAAAAAGATTTATTTATTTATTTATTTTTTAATTTATTTTTGGCTGCATTGGGTCTTAGTTGTGGCACACACGATCTTCACTGAGGTATGCGGGATCTTTTGTTGTGGTGAGTGGGCTTCTCTCTAGTTGTGGCATGCAGGTTTTCTCTTCTCTAGTTGTGGTGAACAATCTCCAGGGTGTGTGGGCTCAGTAGTTGTGACACGTGGGTTCCAGAATATGTGGGCTCTGTAGTTTGCAGCACACAGGCTCTCTAGTTGAGGCATGCAAGCTTAGTAGTTGTGGTGTGTGGGCTTAGTTGCATGTGGGAACTTAATTGCCTGACCAGGGATTGAACCAATGCTTCCTGCATTGTAAGGCAGATTTTTTTACCACTGGACCACCAAGGAAGTCCCCAAAATGACTTTTTCTTTAAGGATAGATTCAAGGAATCAAGTTGATGTTTATAGACCATGAAAAAAATCTTTTTTTCATATTACTTTCCTAACACTTGACTTAAGAAATTTAAAAAGTTAAATAATGTTTAGTCCCTCAAAGAAGGAGGAGATTAATCATTAGGAGTATTTACTTAAAAGCTTAAAAGAAGACTATTGTTTCTTTTTTTAAAAATTTATTGATGTATAGTTGATTTACAATGTTGTGTTAATTTCTGCAGTACAGCAAAGTGATTCAGTTATAAATATATATATTCCTTTTCATTATCATTTATCACAGGATACTGAATGTAGTTCCCTGTGCTATTTAGTAAGACCTTGCTGTTTATCCATTCTATATATAATAGTTTCCATCTGCTAATCCCAAAATCCCAATCCTTCCCACCCCAAAACCCTCCCCCTTGACAACCACAACTCTGTTCTCTATGCCTGTGAGCATGTTTCTCTTTCATAGATATGATCATTTGTGTCATATTTTAGATTACACATATATGTGATATTAAATGATATTTGTCTTTCTCTTTCTGACTTACTTCACTTAGTATAATAATCTCTAGGTCCATCCATGTTGCTGCAAATGGCATTATTTCATTCTTTTTTTATGGCTGAGTAGTATTCCACTGGAGATACATATATCTCATATATATATATATATCTCACATCTTTTTTATCCATTCTTCTACTGATGAATAATTAGGTTTCTTCCATGTCCTGGTTATTGTAAATAGTGAATGCTATGAATATAGGAGTGCATGTATCTCTTCAAATTTTAGTTCTGTCTGGGTATATGTCCCAGAGTGGGATTGTTGGATCATATGGTAACTCTATTTTTAGTTTTTTGAGGAATCCCCACACTGTTTTCCATAGTAGCTGCATCAATTTACACTCTCACCAATAATGTAAGAGGGTCCTCTTTTCTCCACACCCTCTCCAAAATTTATTATTTGTAGACTTTTTAATGATGGCCATTCTGACCAGTGTGAGGTGATACCTCATTGTAGTTTTGATTTGCATTTCTCTAGTAATTAATGATGAGCAACTTTTCATGTGCCTACTGTCCATCTGTATATATTTTTTGGAGAAATGTCATTTAGGTCTTCTGCCCACTTTTTGACTGGGTTGTATTATTTTTGTTATTGAGTTGTATGAGCTGTTTGTATATTTTGGAAATTAAGCCCTTGTTTGTTGAATCATTTGCAAATATTTTCTCCAAGTCTGTAGGCTGTCTTTTCATTGTGTTGATGGTCTCCTTTGCTGTGCAAAAGCTTTTAGGTTTAATTAGGTCCCATTTTTATATTTTTGCTTTTATTTCTATTGCCTTGGGAGACTGACCCTAAGAAAACGTTGGTATAATTTATGTCAGAGAATGTTTTTTGCCTATATTTTCTTCTAGGAATTTTATGGTGTCATGTTACATTTAAACCTTTAAGCCATTTTGACTTTCTTCTTGTGTATGGTGTGAGCGTGTGTTCTAACTTCACTGATTTACATGCAGCTGTCCAACTTTTCCAACAGCACTTGCTGAAGAGACTGTCTTGTCTCCATTGTGTATTCTCACCTCCTTTGTCTCAGATTAATTGTCCATAAGTGTGTGGGTTTATTTCTGGGCTCCCTATTCTGTTGCACTGATCTATATGTCTTTTTTTTGGTGCCAATACCTTGATGTCTTGATTACACTAGCTTTGTAGTATTGTCTGATGTCTGGGAGGGTTATCTCTCCTGTTTTGTTCTTTTTCCTCAGGATCACTTTGGAAATTCTGGGCCTTGTATGTTTCCATATAAATTTTAGGATTATTTGTTCTAGTTCTATGAAAAATGTCATGAGTAATTTGATAGGGATTGCATTAAATGTTTAGATTGCTTTTGGCTGTTTTAACAATATTAATTATTCCAATCCAAGAGCATGGTGTATCTTTCCATTTCTTTGAATCATCTTCAATTTCAAAAGAGAACTATTGTTTTTGAGATGATAAAAGGAAATATTACATTAAAAAGGAGACACAAATATCTCTTCTCATGGCTAGGCATTCATACTAAATTTCATATTTCCCATAGTAGGTGCCAAAACATTTAGAACAAATTCCAAATGATCGATATTTCTAGTCTCACATTCTGTTTGTAAGGGATATTAAAGGGCCATGAAAGCTACTGTTTGCCTTTGTGAGTCATTGTCTTTTTTCACTGTCCTTATCAAATGTATTATGTCTTTGTTAGTAATGACATTTAATATTGTCTGCTTAATTACCTTAAAATTTTTATACAAAAATACAGATTTTACATTATGATTTGAAGCAGCAAATTGCACATTCCCTTCTCTCCCTCTTCCACACAACTCCCCTTCCAATCTTTCCCTTCATTTTTATTGTAATAGCTTTAATAATAGAGTCCACATCTTCATTTTGTTCTACATCAGAATTGTGCCTTTGTTTTAATGTTAAAAAGTTCATATTTAATTCATAAACTAAAAAAAAATCAGCTCTATTATGTTGTAGGCAGAAAAACATTCCTCTAAATATGCCTGTGTCCTAACCTCCAGAACCTGTGATAACATAAGGTTACATGCTATACTTGGGGTCCAAAAGACCAACCTTAGTCTCAGTGATTTGCTTGTAGAATTCACAGGACTCAGATACTGTTATACTCCTGGTCACAGTTTATTACATTGAAAGGATATAGATTAAAATAAGCAAAGGGAAAGATACATGGAACAAAAGTCAGGAGAAAGAAAGCACAACGTTTCAGTTGTCTTCTCACAGGGGAGTTACACAAGACACATTTTATTGTCTCAGCAATGCTGAATGAAACATATTTTAAGTGTTACCCATAAGAAAAGTTCAACTGAATCTTAATTTCCAAAGTTTTTATTTGGGAGTCACTCACATAGGCAGGTAGTACTAGCATGACTGGCTCCATCAACTCAGACTCCAGATGCCCAGATTAAAATCAGCTGGTCACCATAAACCACACTGGCAGCATAAACTAACCAAACTAGTATGTGTGATCCAAGGCCTTAGGCACACCAGCACATTCATACCAGGTTGAATCCTCCGAATCAGAGGTCAGTTCCCAGAAGCTGGCCAAGGGGAAGTCCTGAAAATGGGATTTTTCTTGCTAATGTGCAGGGTTTGCACAACCCAAGATGAGTTAAACTTTGCTTGCACACATGATAATAGAGAAATAAAGTTGCACATAGAATCAAGCTTGAGATGGGAAGATTATTCTGTATTATCTGGGTAGGACAAAAGTAATCACAGATTTCCATACAAATGGCAGAGGGAGGCAGAATAGAGAGAACCAGAGAAATAGTAGCAGGAGATGGACTAAACCTGCTGTTGGTGGCTTTGACAATGGAGAAATAGAGCCATTAGCCAAGGAATGTTGTTACCCTCTAGAAGCTGAAATTAATAAGAAAATTAATTGGCCCCTAGAGACACTAAAAGGAATGTAGCACAGCCTTGACTGTAGCTAGTGAGACCCATTTTGGACTTCTGGTCTCCAGAGTGATAAGATAATATATTTGTGTTGTTCTAAGCCACAAAGTTTGTGATAATTTGTAGCAGTAGCAATATGAAACCAATATATACTATAAATAAAGTAAAAAAATATTTTATTTATTTAAAGTTATTATTTATATAGGTATCATTGTAAATCTTGCAACCTACATATAATTGTCTAATACATGAATTAAAATGTTACATTAATATGTAGAAAATTTATTCTATATTAATCAATTTTTTGACAGCAACTAGATCAGCAATGTATTTGTGTTTAATACCATAGTAAAAATAATGCATGTGTTTGACATGCATAATAAAATAAACAATAACGTATTACACACTGCAATGGTTAAAGTCAAGTGTATTCCTATCAAAACAATTAAAATGCATTTAATGGATATAATTATTTTATAATAATTATTTTTTAAATTTAAATTTATATTACTTTAAAAAAATCTTTTATTTCAGTAATACTGTACACATTATCAAGTGCTCAATAGTTACGCATGGTTCATGGAAATAGAATTAGCCAACAAAGTAGAATATTATAGGGAAAAGTTGTAAAAGAGTTTGAATTGGACCAAAAGGGTTACTGAAAACTAATGGAAAACTCGTTATTATCTATGGCAACGTTATCTATGCCTTTCATTTTCTGAGTTCATTTACTACTCTATAAGTTCTCTAAAATTGAAAATAACACAAACAATTCAAATAGAAATAAACTGTGTTTAGTAGAATGAAATTTTAAAGGGATTTTTCTATTTGTAAATTTATTTCAGACTACTTTTTGTCTATATATGTGGTTCTTTGGATTCTTCTTTGAGCCAGTTGTAATATCTCACTGGTCACTTCATTAATTAATGAGGTGAATAAGCTCTTTGACAGTAAGTCATTATATATTATTGTAAGTCACAGTTTTGTCTTTAAAAATATTTTAAGAATTTATAAATGGAATTAGAATTTACTTGGGAAAATTACAGAACACAGATTTTATCATTTCTGAACTACCCTAAGAAAATAAACTTTTCAAGATGATAATGAGGCCATATAGTGATGATTGGAACATGACATTCTTTTAATGCTCTTATAGGGTGAATGTCATTTTCAGCTTCAGGGTCAATACAACTAAAGGAAAGACAGACTTTTTTGGAGTGTTGAATATTTTCTGTTATGATTGCCAATATTCATAAACATAGCAGGTATGTTTTATTTTCTATTACAAAGAAGCATAACTAATACAGTAAGTTTCAAAACATAGTATGATAGTTTCCTACAGTCAAGGTAAAAATGTCCCACTTATGTGATGACTTAAACAACAGATATTATCTCATAGTCCTGAAGACTAGTCTGTGATAAGGTCTTGGTGTAGTTGGCTCCTTCTAAGGGCTGTAAAGAAGAATATGTTCCATGTCTCCTTCATAAACTTCTTGTAAATTGCTGGCAATCTTTGGTGGTCCATGGCACCCTGATCTCTGCTTTCCCTTTTTATAAGGAAACCAGTCATATTGGATTAGGGGCCCGACTACTACAGTGTAAACTTTTCTTAACTAATTAGATCTGCAATGACCCTATATCCAAATAAGATCACATTCTGAGGTACTGGGGGTTAGGACTTCAATGTATAAATGTTGGGGGACATGATTCAACCTATAACTAATAGAAACATAGAAGACTGCTACCACATATAAACATGCATATAGTGAAAACTCATCAGTAGTCTACCAACCAAAGGTAACCATGATTCACATTTTGATGCATTCTTTACGTATTTGTTGTGATATGATATATAATTATATTAAACAAAAATATTTTTGCACATATTCTTTGTCTTTTTTAAATGCAGTACTGTGGCATTTTAAAAATTGATCTATGAAGAATCCTTAATGCCTCCATAGACACATCTGCTTAGCCAATTACCTATTGCTGAATGTTTCTGCTGTTTCAGGAGTTTAGATTCTATAAATACTATCAAAACTGACACCTTTGTATACTTCTGTAAGTATCTCTGATAATTTTCTTAGAAAAACAGGTCCACAGAATGAAATTGACAGATATAAACATTGTAAAAAGTATCAATATTATATCACATTTATTGAGTATATAATATGGGACAGGTATTGTTCTAAAGATTTTATTCAAACTAACATGTTTAACCTCACAATGTCCATTTGAGTGCAGTATTAATACTATTTCCATTCCTTGTATGGGGGGGAAGCTGAGGAAAACAGAAATTCAATAATTTGTCCAAGATCATACAACAGGTATGTGACAGAGTTGGATTTCTTTTTGAACCAAAACCACCTATTTCTAAAGTGTGGGATTTTAATCACTTTATTAGCTGTGTACATGATGTCAGGTTGTATACGTACTTAATTTTTCCTTATCAGCAAAGTCCTAGTGACCAATTTTCCCAGGCATCCTTCACATGGTTATTATACATTTTTGTTTGGGTTTTTTGGGGGTTTTTTTGTTTGTTTTTTTGTGTGGTACATGGGCTGCTCACTGCTGTGGCCTCTCCCGTTGCAGAGCACACGCTCCGGATGCGCAGGCTCGGCGGCCATGGCTCACGGGCCCAGCCACTCCGCGGCATGTGGGATCTTCCCGGACCAGTACGAACCCGTGTCCTCTGCATCGGCAGGCAGACTCTCAAACACTGCACCACCAGGGAAGCCCATGTTATACTTTTTAATAATTGCCAATTTCAAGGGTAAAAAATCATACCATAAAATAGACTTATTTTGCATTTTATTTGATGATTTCTGAAAATGAAAGTTTGTAAATACAGAATATTTATTTTTCAATTGCTAATTATCTTTGAGTTACTGAACTACTTTTCTACAGTAATGCAAAATTATAAAATAAGTCATATTTTCTTTAAAGCATTTCTCTTATTCTCTATATTTAGTTTTGTCTCTCTACCCTCAATTATCTGGTTGTCCTCAGGCCAGTTCCAGGTTTCAATGAGCTCACCAATACCAACTTTTCTTAAAACTTATACTTCCCACAAGCAGGTCTACATTTTCTGGTTATTCTCTTCTTCCAATTTCTTGTAATCAGCCAGAAACAAGGACACAAATAAGCAGGAAAACTCATTTCCTTTTAGAGAAATACCCTGCTAATTCTTTACTCAAAAAGTTACATTTTTATCACACAAAAAAGCATTTGTAGTAATGATTCTTGAAGTATTAATTTTTAACATCTTTATGGAGTATAATTGCTTTGCAATGGTGTGTTAGTTTCTGCTTTATAACAAAGTGAATCAGCTATATGTATACATATATCACCATATCCCCCTCCTCTTGCATCTCCCTCCCACCCTTCCTATCCCACCCCTCTAGGTGGTCACAAAGCACTGAGCTGACCTCCCTATGTTATATGGCTGCTTCCCACTAGCTATCTATTTTATATTTGGTAGTGTATATATGTCCATGCCACTCCCTCACTTCGTCCCAGCTTACCCTTCCTCCTCCCCATGTCCTCAAGTCCATTCTCTATGTCTGCACCTTTATTCCTGTCCTGCCCCTAGGTTCTTCAGAACCATTTTTTTTTTATGTTCCATATATATGTTAGCATACGCTATTTGTTTTTCTTTTTCTGAGTTACTTCACTCTGTATGACAGAACCTAGGTCCACCCACCTGCACAGTCTCCGGATGCGCAGGCTCAGCGGCCATGGCTCATGGGCCCATCCACTCCATGGCATGTGTGATCCTCCCAGACTGGGGCACAAACCCGTGTCCCCCTCATTGGCAGGCAAACTCTCAACCACTGCACCACCAGGGAAGCCCCACCATATGTCTTTTGATTGGAGAATTTAGTCTATTGACTTTTAAAGTGATTATTGATAGGTTTGTAAGAATGGCCATTTTGTTACTTATTTTCTCATTGCTTTTGTAGTTCCTCTCTGTTCTTCCTTCTTTTAGTTTCTTCCCTTCTGGGTTGATGATTTTCTTTACTGGTATACTTGTGTTCCTTTCTTTCCAGTTTTTGTGTATATATTTTAGGCTATGATTTGTGGTTAGAAGCAGGTTCATTTACGTTGACCTGTGACTATATATACTTGATTTAAACTGGTAGGCACTTAAGTTCACACACCTTCTGAAATATGTACATTTTTTATTCCCCTCCTCCACATTTTGTGTTTTTGATATCATATTTTACATTTTCATGATTATCCCTTAACTGTTTATTGTAGTTACAATTGATTTTATATATTTTTTTGTGTTTTAATCTTTGGACTAGTTTAATTAAGTAGTTGATCCACAGCCTTTACTATATATATATATATATATATATATATATATACATATATATATATATGTATATATATATATATATATATATGTATATATGTCCTGACTAGTGGGATTTTTCCTTTCCTGTAGACTCCTACTTTTTACTGTGCTTATTCTTTCCCCTTAGAGAATACCCTTTAACATTTCTGTTAGTGTTGGTTTCATATTGATGATATGTTTTAGTTTCTGCTTGTCTGAAAAGTTATTTATCTCTCCTTTAATTCTGAATGAAAATCTTGCTTGGTAGAGTATTCTAGGTTGTAGGTTTTCCCTTTCAGCACTTTAAATATATCATGCCACTCCCTTCTGGCCTGCAAAGTTTCTGCAGACAGATCAGCTGATATCCTTATGGGGATTCCATTTTATGTGAACTATTGTTTTCTCTTTTGCCTTTAGAATTTTCTCTTTATCTTATTTTTGTCATTTACATTATGATACAAATTAATGTGGGTCTCTTTTGTTGTATCTTGTTTGGGACTCTCTGTGCTTCCTTTATCTGGATATGTGTTTCTTCTTCAGGATTGGGAAGTTTTCAAGAATAATTTTATCAAATACATATTTGACCCCTTTCTCTCTCTCTTCTCCTTCTTGGATCTTTATAATACAAATATAGGTATGCTTGTCCCAGAGAGACCTTAAACTGTTCTCACTTTTTAATTTGTTTTTTTCTTTTTGCTCTTCTGATTGAGTAGTTTTGATTATTCTGTCTTCCAGATCACTTATGTGTTCTTCGGTATCACTTAGTGTGCTTTTTATTCCTTCTAGCAGGGTTTTAGTTTTATTTATTGTATTTTTCAGTTCTGACTTTAAAAAAATATATTTCCTAGTCCTTGTCAAAATTCTCACTGTGTTCATCTATTCTTTCCCTTAGTTCAGCTAACATTCTTATTACTAATGCTTTCAACTCTTTATCTGGTAAATTATTTATCTCTGTTTCATTAGTTGATTTTCAGGGTTTTTTTCTTGTTCTTTCATTTGAAGGAAATTTCTCTTTTTCCTCATTTTGCTTAACTTTCCCTGTCTCTATTTATTAGGTAAAACAGTTACCTATCCTAGTCTTGAAAGTGTGTTCTTGTGTGGGAGCATCCTTATACAGTCTGTGTGTGCCATGTGTCTTTGGTGGGAGAGCTGGATTGGAAGTGAACATGATTTGCATCTTCCCCCAGGTTGTGCTGGAACCTATCATCTTTTTAGGAAGTGGGACTAGAAATAAAGGGGCTGGAGCCAGAATCAAATGTGATCCAGGGCTTCTCCTCTTCTCAGTGGCCAACACCACCTGATCCCAAGTTGGTGGAGCATAAGCCCTAGGTTCTGGCCTAAGCTGCTTCTCTTTCCTCCAGGTGTGTGTTCTCTTCCTCCCCACCAGTATTGGCATCTAAAAGGAGCACTGCCACGGCAATAGGGGCTGTAGTAAGCACATGGAGTGGGTCAGGGTCCTTTGTGAACTCTCCTTGGCAGCAGCAGCCTCAGCCGTTGCCCTAGTGGGGAGCTGTGCCACAGAGCAAGAGGTACCAGAGCACACTCTACAGAAGTCCTGGCACCAGTAAGAGCTCCATCCCACTCCCCATCTTCTACATCAATTAAATAGAGTAATTGCTGCTTTTATCCTGTTCAGATGCTGTGTTGGTTCTGTGTCAGCTTCTTCCGTCACAACTGCACACTCTAGTTGGCTATAGCAGCCTTTGCCCTAGTACAGAGCTGTACTGTGGATCAAGAGGGCTGTATTGAGTGCTTGGTTTTGGCTGGGGTGTGTACTGGGGTGGTCGTGGGAAACCAGCCAGAATCCTGGGCAGTTTCAATCTACTTCTTCTGCCTTGTTGTGGGATTAAGCAAGATTGGGAACACTTCATGAGAAAAGGCTAGGTTTCTTACAGCCCCACTGTCAGTCCCACAGTTTTTTAAACCAGCTAAAGGCACTAATTTTCCAGGTTTTGGACCTTAGGCCTGGGGTGCCTAGTATGTGTCTGAACTATTCACTCCCCAAGGAGGATCTCTGAGCCAGTGCAATTCCCCTCTCCTCTTCTGTGTCTCCTCCTAGAGGAGCAGGTCCTGACCTGATCACTTCTCTTCCCTTCCTACCCACCTCTGTGTGGATCTTTCTTACAGCCTTGATAGTATAAGAATATTTCTGCCAGTTTCCAGTTTGTTTCATTAAAAATTGCTCCACATGTAGATGTGTTTTTGGTGTGCACATGGGAGAAGGTGAGGTCCACATCCTTCTACTCTGCCATCTTGATCTTCTTTCCCACAAATCTTTACCCAGTTAATATTTTTCAGAAGTCAATAAATTAGGAGTTTGAGGTTAATGTATACATGCTACTATATATAAAATAGATAAACAACAAGGACCTACTGTATAGCACAGGGAACTTTACTCAGTGTTCTGCAATAAGGGGAAATAATCTGAAAAATAATGGATATATGTATATGTATAACTGAGTCATTATGTTGTACCCCTGAAACTAACACATTTTAAATGAACTAAACCCCAATATAAAATAAAAATTAAAGAAAATTAAAGTAAAAGAGAACATTGAAAAAAATCATTGCATTCAAAACTAAAGATAATACATATAATATTATCGTTTTCACTTTTCCAACTTTTTGTTCTTTTAAGCATGGAATTCTTTTCTCTGTTCCTGATCAAGTATAAAAATAGACATTAACTGTTTGGGAATAAGTCTTTAAACCCACTGAGAAATTCTTTATAATGGTATCCTGCTTTCACTAGTAAATTGAATCATACTGTGATGACTATAAGAAGAAGAACTTCCATCAAGTAGATGAATTTAATCTTTAAAAAGAAGCTCAGTTTGATAATTATTAAATCCACCTTAAATTAAAACAGGACCACACATTTTTGCCTCAACAGACTTAATTCAAAATAGATTTTGAACAAAATACATATGTCATGATTTGGTTTGGATGACAGGTATAGATAATCTGCTTACATCCACATGTCAAATACATATGGACCTTTATTTACATGGATAGTCTTCACTTTTCAAACTATTTTGAAACTTTGTAGATTTTCATTTTGATAAAACATCATAAAACTAAGCCTTTGTACTCTGATGTAATATACAAATTTAAAATATATTTTACTATGTATGAGAGTATTTTGAAAAGACAAAAATAAAATAAACATCTTACTAAGAGAAAGGACTTGAGATTAAAAATGTCCTTAATAGTTTTGTTGTTGTAAAATAAATATTCTTCTTATATATTTCTTATTTTGTGAACCATATAGTGTACATCATAATTACTTACACATCCTTTTCTATGGTTTCTGTTTTCGTAAAACTAAATAAAATCTTTAAGCTTTTCTGAGATAAAGAAGAAAATCACCAGACAATGATATTCTCAACAAGATAAGAACTTAAGCTAGGTTGAACTGACAAACTACAGTGAATCTGTGCAATAGAAGTAAGAGGTGGCCCAGTTGGAGTATTTGGATTTTAAATGCTGAAACTCAATATTCAATCTCTGAATGTGTGTGTGTTTTTTATGTGTGTGAGCATATGAGGAAGTGTATGAACTGCCTCCCTCTGACTCCTATTCTGAGATTTTATCCACAAGCACTCTTTTTTATTTTATTTTATTTTATTATTATTTTAACATGTTTTATTACAGTATAATTTCTTTACAATGTTGTATTACTTTCTGCTGTAGAACAAAGTGAATCAGCTATATGCATACATATATCCTCATATACACTTCCCTCTTGTGTCTCCCTCCAACCATCCCTATCCCACACCTCTAGGTGGTCACAAAGCACTGAGCTGATCTCCCTATGTGATGCTGTTGCTTCCCACTAGCTATTTTACATGTGACATGTGTACATGTCAGTGCTACTCTCTCACTTTGTCCCACCTTACACTTCCACCTCCCCATGTCCTCAAGTCCATTCCCTACATCAGCTTATTTATTCCTGTCCTGCCCCAAGGTTTTTCAGAACCATTTTTTTTCATTCCATATATATGTGTTAGCATATGATATTTGTTTTTCTCTTGCTTACTTACTTCACTCTGTATGACAGACTCTAGGTCTATCCACCTCACAACGAACAGCTCAATTTCATATCTTTTAACAGCTGAGTAATATTCCATTGTATTTATGCACCACATCTTCTTTATCCATTCATCTGTTGATGGACATTTAGGTTGCTTCCATGTCCTGGCTATTGTAAATAGTACTGCAATGAACATTGTGGTACATGTCTCTTTTTGAATGATGGCTTTCTCAGAGTATATGCCCAGTAGTGGGATTGCTGGCTCATATGGTAGTTCTATTTTTAGTGTTTAAGGAACCTCTATACTGTTCTCCATAGTGGCTGCATCAATTTACATTCCCACCAACAGTGTTGGAGGGTTCCCTTTTCTCCACACCCTCTCCAATATTTATTGTTTGTATATTTTTTGACAATGGCCCTTCTGACCTGTGGTGAGGTGATATCTCATTGCAGTTTTGATTTACATTTCTCTGATGATTAGTGATGTTGAGCATCCTTTCATGTGTTTATTGGCAATCTGTATATCTTCTTCAGAGAAATGTCTATTTAGGTCTTAGAAATGTCTATTGAAGTCTATCTCATTTTTGAATTGGGTTGTTTGTTTTTCGATATTGAGCTGCATGAGCTGCTTGGATACTTTTGAAATTAATCCTTGTCAGTTGCTTCATTTGTGAATATTTTCTCCCATTCTGAGGGTTCTCTTTTCATCATGTTGATGGTTTCCTTTGCTGTGCAAAAGCTTTTAAGTTTCATTAAGTCCCATTTGTTTATTTTTGTTTCATTTCTATTTCTCTAGGAGGTGGTCCAAAATGATCTTGCTGTGATTTATGTCATAGACTGTTCTGCCTATGTTTTCCTCTAAGAGTTTTATAGTGTCTAGCCTTACATTTAGGTCTTTAATCCATTTTGAGTTTATTTTTGTATATGGTGTTAGGGAGTGTTCTGATTTCACTCTTTTACATGTAGTTATCCAGTTTTCCCAGCACTACTTATTGAAGAGGCTGTCTTTTCTCCATTGTATAATATTGCCTCCTTTGTCATAGATTAGGTGACTGTATGCACATGGGTTCATCTCTGGGTTTTCTATCCTGTTCCATTAATCTATATTTCTGTTTTTGTGCCAGTACCATACTGTCTTGATGACTGTAGCTTTGTAGTATAGTCTGAAGTCAGGGAGCCTGATTCCTCCAGCTCTGTTTTTCTTTCTCATGATTGCTTTTGTTATTCAGTGTCTTTTGTGTTTCCATACAAATTGTGAAATTTTTGTTCTAATTCTGTGAAAATGCTTTTGGTATTTTGATAGGGATTCTATTGAATCTGTAGATTGCTTTGGGTAGTATAGTCACTTTCACAATGTTGATTCTTCCAATCCAAGTACATGGTATATCTTTCCATCTTCTGTATCATTTTTAATTTCTTTAATGAGTGTCTTACAATTTTCTGCATACAGGTCTTTTCTCTCCTTAGGTAGGTTTATTCCTAAGTATTCTATTCTTTTTTTTTTTCAGTGGTAAATGGGAGTGCTTCTTTAATTTCTCTTTCAGATTTTTCATCATTAATGTATAAGGATGCAAGAAATTTCTGTGCATTAATTTTGTATCCTGCTACTTTACCAAATTTGTTAATTAGCTCTAGTAGTTTTCTAGAATATTTATTTTAAATGTACATATTAAATTAACTTTTGCAAGCCTACAAAAGATTAGAACACTGCTAGGTGCCAAATCAAATTAAAGTTCACATTTTCCAAAGGCCTTCTCCCATCATTTTTACCAAAGTGAAGTTTCTGTCTACAGCATGTAATGCATATAAAATGGCATCAGGCTCACTTCTGAATATGTTTGCTTAATGTACAATTAGCCATTGCCATCTAGGAAAAATGACCTTCACAAAAGAAACATACCTCTGCCAACAGAGGCAAAACATTTCAAGAAATCAATGTATATGGCCAAATGTTACTTATGATAATTCAGCCACACAAGACATATAGGCTCCTTTATTTTTAAAGTTTTATCACAAATCTGGAGAGTTCAAAAAAGCTCATTATGCTAAATATCATGGCATTTATTTACAGGAAGACATAGTATTGATAGATAATATATAATAATATTAAGTGGGATCTCACATTTCTAACTGAAATTTAAATATCTTGAGACTAGTTGCAAGACTAAGTTCATAATTATTATTTAGTCTACCTCTCTGGATTCATCATCTACCAATCCTTGAAACATAACATGCCTCAGTTACAATGTCATTATTTCAATATTAGTGACAATCTTTCATATGTATTTGAATTTACAACTTTTCCTTTAGTATAGAATGGCTTTACATCTCTTTCTTTCCCTATTGAATTCTTATCAATATTTTAAAATAATAACCTGAAATTTTACTCTTCAGTGTAATCTTGAATTTGTTTTCCAGGAATGGCCTTTAAAATTCTTCATTATCCTTTTATATCACATTACTCTTCTAGTCCTTGAAGTATAATTATTGGTTAATATTTCCAATCTACCATATTGCCTGCCATCCAAAGTGTAAGAATTTATGTCTACATGTATTTTTTTCTCTCAGTCTGACTCATTATTTTCTTTTTCTCCTTTTTTCCCCCAGACTTCCACTGAGTACTGTAGAACATGTCTTATGATTTAAGATAAATGAATTGACGCTGGTCAATGTCAAAAATTAAGTGATTATCTTGTTTTTATTTCATTCTTTTTAAGACTATGAATGATGAAAAATAACCTCCAATAACATACATACTTCATGTATCTGAAATCTTCCTCTTGGAACAAAGAAATCAGGATATAGCAGGGAGTGAGTGAGGTAGAAAAAACTGAGAGGTCAAGGAAAAAAATAGAAATGGAAGGAGATCAACATGTGAAATAAGCCTACAGACACACTTTTAAAGTAAACACGCTTACTGCAGCTCCTATTTCAACAATTACCAAATTATTCTTTAACCACACCTGGACCTGTCAGGCTATACTTCTTAACTTTACACCTATATCTCTAGTTATATATTCATTAATTATCAACAACTTTTCTTTCTACTTCCAACTCTAAGCCAAGGGTCTGTCACATCAACCAGAAAGTTTCTGGTGTTATCAATTCTCTTTCCCCTATGTCATTCTATTCTTCCAAACTTTGATGTGGACATGAAAATTAAAAACTCAGTAGACAGGCAGCTTTCTCTGTATTTGTACTTAGATTATTGAGTAGAAAGGAATATAAAATCATAAAACTATATAGAAAGGAGTCACCACCCTATGCGGGTCCTCATTGTCTTAACTAAAATTTACCTATTTACCTGCACATTTCTTTCTCTCTCCTTCTTTTTAAAGGCATTTTCAAAAATTTTACTCTCTTCAAATCTTTACCAACTCCACAATCTTGCAGTCCACTTCTGCCCTCAGAATATTATTTTGCCACCAGTAAATTGAAGTCAAATTGATTTTTAATAGTGTTGCTAAAATGAATACAAGCTGGGTTAAAGTCTATGAAAGTAGAACACAAGTTATGACTTTGCAAATATAAATGTCAGATAAATTTTGAATATATGATATATAAAATAGGCCAGAGAAGGAATAATTTTTGGCCAAGAGTTTAAGTATCCTGTTCAAGAATGAAATAAACTACTATAATCAAGTTTAGTTCACTTTTGAGAGCTTTTCTACATATATCATGAACATGGAAGATTTTAAGCCATTCACTGTTTTCTGAAAGCTCATTCATATAGATATGTTATTGCACAGAGTTTGCTTAGTTAGCTCATCCAGTTTGCACTATTAATTCTATTTCTCCTTTCCAGATACAATTCAAAGTTCAACTCTATCATTAAGCCTTGTCTACAGAAGTAATGGTTGTAAAACAGGTGAGAGAAATATGGACATATTATGTGAAACACCCATTAAAAATAGTACCATCTGTAAGGACTTGATTCCCAGTCATGGCTTTAACAAAATTTATATTTCAATGCCCCTCAAATCATTATCATCAGTTAAATTATCTACAATGAGCCCCACTGTTGTCAATCCAGCTATCCCTTTGTATTCCCACCTATATATCTCCAAGAAACACCAAACTCAACAAATAAGAGAGCAAGTTTATAACTTCCTCTCAGTAAATTTTCTCTTCTGGAACTAGCTTTCTCTTCAAAATATAAAACAAAGTTTCAGTGGGTCTACTTTAAAAAATTTAAAGAACTTGTCAATGGTTATAGGATAAAGACCAAAATCTCTGCTAGGGTTTTGTATGCTCTGGCCACTCTTTCATTTTCTAATTTTATCTCATACCATGCTTCCCTTTGTTCTTGGTGCTGCAGTCATACCAACCATTTTAATGGTCTTCTAATGTTCATGCTTACTTCTATTTGAGGTTCATAATAAAGCTACTCCATCTGGAATTTTTTTTTTTTTTTACTGTAACCTAAGTTGTTGCTTTCTTAAAATCTTTCAGGCAACATCACAAGTAGCCGTTTTTAGGGAAGTTTTTTCCAGAATTATAAGGCAAAATCACTCTTTTTTATAAGCACTGATAGAATCATGAAAATACAGTTATTTCCTTCAAAGCACATTAATTGTATGATATATATTCCCTCTAATGAATAAATATATGTCCCTCTTACACTATAATCTCCCAAGGACAAGGACTAATATGTTTTTTGCTTATCAGTGTACCACCTGTACTGAGCAGAGTACTAGGTCCATGAGGTTGCTGAATTAATGTTAGAATATGCTTTAAGAGAAACCAAGAGTAACACAGCTGCTTTGAATATAAAAATAAGTCTCAAGGAAATAACACTTTATAAAATTAAAGCACTTTGAAAAGATGAATTAATTATCTAGACACTATTTTGAAGTATATAAAATATTAACTCTAGTTATAATTTGAACCCTGGTAAGAGTAGAAAATTTTAAGTAAGTAACAAAACCCTCAAATTTCCTTAATTATTTTCCCCACTTAGTAGCTAGTGTCTTCCATTAATTATAATTCAACAATCATTTCACCTTTGAAAGTACAGGACATGATAACAAAATTCAATATACTGTCAAGTAAATTTGAAAATGATACATAAAAGCTGTGGCTTTACTAGACTTCTTAGGAGACAGCTCTGTCTGTACATAAGATCAGGAATAATTTTACTTCTATGGCATTGATCAGTTATTTTCTGTGAATGCTGTTAATTGTCAGTATTTTTCTTTGTGTTGGCTACTGGAAAGTGTATGAACAAATCATTAATTAAGTTAAATAATTATATAGGTTTTCATAATGCATATTTTGCATTAGTCTAATTCTTTTTTATTTTTTTGTATTTATAGTCTTGGTTTTCCTAGGATTTTCTTTCTTTTTCAATATGTTAGTTATGTATTATTTAGGTATAAACCATTTTACAACATTTCTGGAGCAAACACAAACATATGTACATATTAACAGATAAAATAAATCACATGGCATCAGTACATATATTAAAACAGATATTGCAGCATAATTGGGAACCATATATAATCAATTCTCATTATATTTACATGAGACCAAAGGAGATGAGAGAGTTCTGTTTAAACAAAAGTGTTGCTTTGACCATGTGGCAATAAAGGCAGATCCTCAGCAATTGAACCCATAGAAGGGACAATAGTATTGGACATTTTAGTCAAGAATACATGTGAGTGGTTGATCAACCATTATATCCATTATATCCATAACCCATTCCACTTGTCTTTATGTAAACAGTATAATGAATAAATAATGAATAAAATGATAAAATTATTGTATTAATTCTTAGTCAAAAGGTATCTTGAAAAAAATAAATGCATAATTGTTGTAATTTTTAAACGTTGCTTTAAGTTTTTTAGAATTGGTCATAAAATCATACCTAATTTTTAAAAACACAGCTTGTTTTCAGTTATATATAAACTTACGTCAAGACTTCTCTCTACTCTTTAGTCGTTTGTTAATTTATGGACCTGTCCTCTATTTCCTAATCCTAACCGCTTGTTCAGTTTTCAAAACACTTATCCTGCCCTGAATAGTTTACTGGATTACAAATATGATTTTCATTTTTTATACATATACATATAACTATTGTTTTTCAGTCTTTTCCCATATAGGTTATTACAGAGTACTAAGTAGAGTTCACTGTGCTATACAGTTGGTTCTTGTTGATTATCTATTTTAAATATAATAGTGCATATATATTAATCCCAGCCACCTAATTTATCCCTCCCCTCACACCTTTCAACTTTGGTAACCATAAGTTCTCTTTCTAAGTCTGTGAGTCTGTTTCTGTTTTGCAAATAAGTTCATTTGTATCATTTTTTACGCCACATATAAGTGATATCATATGACGTTTGTCATTCTCTCTCTGACTTACTTCACTTAGTATGATAATGTCTAGGTCCATCCATGTTGCTACAAATGGCATTATTTCATTATTTTCAATGGCTGAATAATATTCCATTGTGTATATGTACCACGTCTTCTTTTTTTTCTTTTCTTTTGCGGTATGCGGACCTCTCACTGCCATGGCCTCTCCACCGCAGAGCACAGGCTCTGGACACACAGACCCAGCGGCCACAGCCCACAGCCCCAGCCACTCCATGGCATGCGGGATCCTCCTGGACCTGGGCATGAACACGTGTCTGCTGTATCAGTAGGTGGACTCTCAACCACTGTGCCACCAGTGAAGCCCCCACGTCTTCTTTATCCATTCATCTGTGAGGGACATTTAGGTTGCTTCCATGTCTTGGCTATTAGAAATTGTGCTGCAATGAAAACTGGGGTGCATATATCCTTTCAAAGTATGGTTTTCTGCAGATACATGCCCAGGAGTGAGATTGATGAATCATACGGTAGCTCTGTATTTAGTTTCTTAAGGACCCCCCATACTGTTCTGCATAGTGGCTGTACGAATTTACATTCCCACCAACAGTGTGGTAGGGTTCCCTTTCTCCACATCCTCTCCAGTATTTATTGTTTGTAGGCTATTTGCTGATGGCCATGCTGATGTGTGTGAGATGAGAGCCCATTGTAGTTCTGGTTTGCATTTCTCTGATAATTAGCGATGTTGAGTATATTTTCATATGCTTTTTGGCCATTTGTATGTCTTCCTTGGAGAAACCTCTATTTAGATCTTCTGCCAGTTTTTTAATTGTTGTTTTTTATTTTTTTTTTAAATGTTGAGCTGCATGAGTTGTTTGTATATTTTGGAGATTAACCCCTTGTTGGTTGCATCATTTGCAAATATTTTCTCCCATTCCGTGGATTGTCTTTTTGTTTTGTTTATGGTTTCCTTTGATGGGCAAAACCGTTTAAGTTTAATAAGGTCCCACTTGTTTATTTTTGTTTCTATTTTCATTACTCTGGGAGACGGATTGAAAAAGACCTTGATGCAATTTATGTCAAAGTGTGTTCTGCCTATGTTTTACTGTAAGAGTTTTATACTATCCAATCATATATTTTGGGCTTCAATCTATTTTGAGTTTATTTTTGTTTATAGTGTTAGAGAATGTTCTAAATTCATTCTTTTACATGTAGCTGTCAGTTTTCCAGCATCACTTATTGAAGAGACTGCCTTTTCTCCATTGTATAGTCTTGCCTCCTTTGTCATAGATTAATTGACCATAGGTGAGAGTGTATATTTCTGGGATTTCTATCCTGTTCCATTGATCTACATTTCTGTTTTTGTGCCAGTACCATACTGTCTTGATGACTGTAGCTTTGTAGTATAGTCTGAAGTCAGGGAGCCTGAATCCTCCAGCGCTGCATTTTTTTCTCAAGATCACTTTGGTTATTTGGAGTCTTTAGTGTTTCCATACAAATCTTAAGATTTTTTTCCTAAATCTATAAAAAATGCCATTGGTAGTTTGATAGGGATTGCATTGGATCTGTAGATTGTCTTGAGGAGTATAGTCATTTTGACAATATTGATTCTTCCAATCTAAGAACATGGTATATCTTTCCATCTGTTTGTGTCATCTTCAATTTCTTTCATCAGTGTCTTATATTTATTGTAGTACAGGTCTTTTGCCTTCTTAGGTAGGTTTATTCCTAGGTATTTTATTCTTTTTTATAAAACGTTAAAATGGATTGTTTCCTTAATTTACCTTTCTGTACTTTTGTTGTAAGTGTATAGGAATGCAAGAGATTTCTGTGTATTAATTTTGTATTCTTCAACTTTACCAAATTTATTGATGATCTGTAATAGTTTTCTTATAACATCTTTAGGATTTTCTATGTATAGTATCATGTCATCTGTAAGCAGTGACAGTTTTACTTCACCTTTTCCTATTTGGATTGTTTTTATGTCTTTTTCTTCTCTAATTGTCATGTCTATGACTTCCAAAACTATGTTGAATAAAAGTGGCAAGAGTGGATTTCCTTGTCTTGTTCCTGATCTTAGAGGGAATGCTTTCAGCTTTTCACCATTGAGTATGATGTTAGCTGTGGGTTTGTCCTATATGGGTTTTATTATGCTGAGGTAGATTCCCTGTATGCCCACTTTCTGGAGAAGTTTTATCATAAATCGGTGTTGAATTTTGTCAAAAACTTTTTCTGTGTCTATTGAGATGATCAAAAGGTTTTATTCTTCAATTTGTTAAAGTGGTGTATCACATTGAGAGATTTGTGGACATTAAAAAATACTTGCATCTCTGAGATAAATCCCACCTGATCCTGATGTATGATCTTTTTAATGTAATGTTGTATTTGGCTTGTTAGTATTTTGTTGTGTATTTTTGCATCTATGTTCCTCAGGTATATTGGCCTGTAACTTTCCTTTTTTGTGTGACTTTTGTCTGATTTGGTATCAGGATGATGGTGGCCTCATAGAATGAGTTTGGGAGTGTTTCTTCCTCTGAAGTTTTTTGTAATAGTTTCAGAAGTATAGGTGTTAACTCGTCTCTAAATGTTTGATGGAATTCACCTGTGAAACCATCTAGTCCAGGGCTTTTGTTTGTTGGGAGTTTTTAAATCACAGTTTCAATTTCAGTATTTGTGATTGGTCTGTTCATATTTTCTATTTCTTCCTGGTTCAGTCTTGTGAGATTGTACCTTTCTAAGAATTTGTCCATGATTTTCTAGTTTATCCATTTTATTGGATCATGGTTGCTTATAGTAGTCTCTTATGGTCCTTTGTATATCTGTGGTGCCAATTATAACTTCTCTTTTTTCATTTCTAATTTTATTGATTTGAGTCCTTTCCCTTTTTTTCTTGATGAGTCTGTCCAAAGGTTTATCAATTTTGTTTATCTTTCCAAATAACCAACTTTTAGCTTCATTTATCTTTTCTATTGCTTTCTTCCACTGTATTTCATTTATTTCTGCTCTGATTTTTATGATTTCTTTCCTTCTATTAACTTAGGATTTTGTTTATTCTTCTCTCTCATTGTTTTAGGTGTAAGGTTTAGTTGTCTATTTGAGATTTTTCTTGTTTCCTGAGGTAAGATTGTATTCTTATAAACTTCCCTCTTAGAACTACTTTTGCTGCATCCCATAGGTTTTGGATCATTGTGTTTTCATTTTCATTTGTATCTAATTATTATTTTTTTATTTCACTTTTGATTTCTTCAGTGATTCATTGGTTACTTAGTAACATATTGTTCAGCTTCCACGTGTTTTTGTTTTTTACAGTTTTTTCCTTGTAGTTGATTTCTAATCTCATAATGTTGTGGTCAGAAAAGAAGCTTGATATGATTTCAATTTTCTTAAATTTAACAAGGCTTGCTTTATGGCCCAACATGTGATCTATCTTGTAGAATATTCCATGTGCACTTGAAAAGAATGTGTATTCTGATGCTTCTGGATGGAATTCTCTATAAATATCAATTAAGTCAATCTTGTCTAGTGTGTCATTTAAGGCCCGTGTATTTTTGTTGATTTTCTGTCATGGTGGTCTCTCCATTGATGTAAGCAGGATATTAGAGTCCCCTATTATAATTGCATTATTGTTGATTTCTCCTTTCATGGCTTATATATTGATGTGCTCCTATGTTTGGCACATATATTTACAATTGTTATATCTTTTTCTTGGATTGATCCCTTGATAATTATGTAGCATTCTTCTTTATCTCTTATAACAGTCTTTATTTTAAATTCTACTTTGTATGAGTATTGCTACTCTAGCTTTCTTTTGGTTTCATTTTGCAAGGAATACCATTTCCCATCCCCTCACTTTGTCTGTATGTGTTTCTAGATCTCAAGTGGGTCTCTTATAGAGAACATATATATAGAGAGTGATCTTGTTTTTGTATCCATTCAGCCAGTCTATTTATTTTGGTTCAAGCATTTTAATCCATTTCCATTTAAGATAATTATTGATATGTATATTTTTATTGCCTTTTTGTTAATTGTTTTGGATTAGTTTTTGAAGGTTTTTTTTTCTTCCCTTCCTCTTTTGTTCTCTTCTCTTGTGATTTGATGAATATCTTTAGTTCTGTGTTTGGATTGCTTTTTCTTTTTTTGTATGTATATCTGTTTTAGATTTTTTCTGAGGTCACCATCAGGTTTTAATATATTTTTGATTGTTTTAACTTGCTTATCTTAATTTCAAATGCATTTCAAATATCCTGCATTTGTACTCTCATCTATGATTGCTGTTTTTTTGATATATTTGTGTGTGGATGATTTCCTACTTTTACTGCATATCTGCCTTTATGGGTGAGCTTTCCCATTCACAATTTTCTTGTTTCTAGTTGTGACCTTTTCTTTTCTGCCTAGAGAAGTACTTTTAGCATTTGTTGTAAATCCAGTTCGGTGGTGCTGAATTATATTACCTTTTGCTTGTCTATAAAGCTTTTGATTTCTCTCTTGAATCTGACAAAAGCCTTGCTGGGTAGAATATTCTTGGTAGTAGCTTTTTACTTTCATCACTTTAAATATATCATGCCACTTCCTTTTGGCCTGCACAGTTTTGGCTGAAAAATCAGCTAATAACCTTATGAGGATTCCCTTGTATGTTATTTGTTGCTTTTAATATTTTCTCTTTTTCTTTATTTTTTATCAATTTGATTCATATGTGTATCTGTGTGTTCCTCCTTGGGCTTATTCTATATGGGATTCCTTGCACTTCTTGGATTTAGGTGACTATTTCCTTTCTAGTGTTAGGGAATAGTTCAGCTATTATCTCTTCAAATATTTCCTCTGGTTCTTTCTCTCTCTTCTTTTCTTCTTCTGGGACCTCTACAATGTGAATGTTGGTGCATTTAGTGTCGCTCCAGAGGTTTCTTAGACTGTCCTCATTTCTTTTCATCTTTTTCTTTATCCTGTTCCACTGCAGTAATATCTACCATTCTGTCTTCCAGCTCACTTATCTGTTCTTCTGCCTCATTTATTCTGCTATTGATCCTTTCTAGTGTGGTTTTCATTTCAGTTATTTTATTGTTCCACACAGTTTGTTTGTTCTTTATAACTTCTAGTTCTTTGTTAAACATTACTTGTATCTTCTCGACCTGTGCCTCCATTCTTTTTATGAGACCTTGGATCATCTTTACTATAATTACTCTCAATTCTTTTTCAGGTAGATTACCTATCTCCACTTCACTTAGTTGTTCTTCTGGGAATTTATCTTGTTCCTTCATCTGGAACATATTCCTCTGCTATCTCATTTTGTCTAACTTTTGGTCTTCATTTCACAGGCTGCAGGATTGTAGTTCCTTTTGTTCCTAGTGCCTGCCCACTGATGAGTGGAGCTGAGTCTTGGCCCTCTGGTGGGCAGGGTCATGACAAGAGATGTGTTTAGAGACATCTATAGGCTCAGGAAGACTTTAGACAGCCTGTATGCTGATGAGTGGTGCTGTGTCCCTGCCCTCTTTGTTGTTTGGCCTTAGGTGTCCCAGCACTGGAGCCTACAGCCTGTTGAGTGGGGTCAGGTCTTGGTGTCAAAATGGTGGCCTCAAGGAGAGATTACACCAATGAATATTTCCCATTACCTCTGCCACCAGTGTCCTTGTTCACACAGTCAGCACCACCACTCCCTGCCTCCCAGGAGACTCTCAAGACCAGCATGTAGGCCTGACCTAGGCTCCTGTGAACTCATTGCTTTTCTCCTGGGTCCCAGTACAAACAACACCTTGTGTACCCTCCAAGAGTATATTTTCTTTTTCCCCCAGTCCTGTGGAGTTCCTGCAATCAAGTCCCACTGGCCTTCAAAGCCAAATGCTCAGGAAGCTCCTGCTCCTGATGCCAGATTCCCAGACTTGGGAGCCTGACAAGCAGCTCAAAACTTTCACTCCTGTGGGAGAACCTCTAAGGTATAATTATTTTCCAGTTTTTGGGTCACCCCCAACATGTATGAGATTTTATGGTGTCATGAATGTGCCTCTGTTACCATCTCATTGTAGCTTCTTCTTTGCCTTTGGATGTAGAATATCTTTTTTGGTAGGTTCCTGTCTTTTTTGTCTATGGTTATTCAGCAGTTATGTGATTTTGATATTTTCATGAGAGGAGGGAAGCTCAAGTCCTTCTACTCCACCATCTTGTCTCCCTCAAAAATATAAAAACCCCTTCGCTTAGCATTCCAAGCATCTTTGGCTCTAACCTCACCCTTTCCTTCTAATATTCTCTATATTTCAAACAAACTAGACTAAAATTGATATTCAAATACACCTTTAACATTTCCATACTGTTATTTGTATGCAAACTTTCTCCTTATTTTGTTGCATCCAACTCTACCTGAAATCCTATGGACTTTGATACATAATTTAGATATCACTTTTATAAAGCCTTCACACATTTGCTGAACTGTAAATAACCTCTTCTGCTATTCCTCTTTATCCATATCCTTATCTTTTGTTACCTAAGCACCATCAGCCAAAGTATGTTTGATCTTTATGTGCTACTTTTCTCATTTTTTTTAACTAAATTCTTTGAAAAAGTTACCAGAATTTATCCTTTTTTGTTTCTCTCAGAAAATCTAGAGCAGTCTTCTATAGACAGTCACCCAACACATGTTGAATTAATTGTTTGATACTTACAATGCCTGTCAAAATATTGAAAAAATGTTGAGTTGCATTAATTGTATCTCAGGGGTGATGCAAAATTTCCTTATTTTTCCCACTAAACCATATTTAAGATATGGCCTTAGGAGGATTATGAAATAATGTTAAGAAAGCAAATTTTTGAGCAGCTGAATTTTAGGAGATGTCATTGGCCTGTACTGACCCTAACACCAGGAGAGTCAAACAATGATTTATGGATATAAATTATCAGATTTTATAAATAAAAAAAGATTGTAAGGATTTCTCCTATTATCTACATTTTCTCCTTCAAACACCAATACTAAAGACAAATAAGAAATCTTTGATAGAATCTTGCCAAGGACTTTGTCTCTTTTAATATTTCAGGATGAAAACCAAAATTAATGATTTGGATAATGTTCTTTAAAACAATAAATTAAGTGAATTTTACATAACAAGAATCTGTTTTTTGTCATGGAAATAATGGACTAGAGGTAGAGTTTTCAGACATCAACTGGAGTAATGAAAAGCTATTATGCAAATATATGGCTAGGTACTGCTAAAATACTTTGAGGAGATTCAACACAGGATATGGGAGTATTGCAGGTTCAAACTCTTCTTCCTATGATTCAATTCTGTTTTAAAACCACATACCTGCATAATAACAAATGTTATTTCATAACAAGGTAAAAAATTATGAAAGCTTGTATGTGGTAATGCTGGGAGATGTAGGTGAATATACACTATTTTCCAGATGTGTGACCATCATGGCCCAGATATCTTTAGTAGTTTCTCATGGCACAGGTATTAAAAGTGACATTTAGGTCTGAGGAATATCAAATTCTCCTTGTAGATCTCTAAACATAACAGGCTATGATTTGAAGTCAAATGAGAAAATAATAAAACATATAATAAAAATACACATAATAAATAATGTTAAATAATAAAAATATCCTAGTTCTAAATCTACAGTTTGAATAGAAATTCCACTACTGATATTAAGTGTAGTAGAATAAAAAGACTGTAACAATCTGCAGTATAAAAACAAGAGGATTCTCAAATAAAGACATTGAATGATAATTGTTTACTTTGTAATTCAGAAATATAATAAATAAAAGATTCCTGTTTCTTAAAATATGAACCAATAACATGTCATGAGGATTTACATTCCTAATCCTCTTACCCACAGTTCAATATCAATATTCTGAGATAGTGAGTCATATATGCAAATTCAGATATTCCTTTTAAGGCAAACTAATTTTTATTATCCTACACATCTATCTTGACAGAAATGTGTAAGAAAAAATGACTATGACTTCCAAAATCAATGCACCATTAGAAATGGAGGTGACAGCTTGAATATATGGAAGTTTAAAATTGATGATTAAAATGAAGAAGTACACCCTGTGAATAGGAATACTGCTGTCTTTCAGAAACTACCATTGCAGCATACTTAGTAGGAGTAATGGTTCTTTAATATATTTTTTAAATCTAAAAGGTATCATTGTATTTTCTGTAAATTATCTTTGAATCCTCACAGAAATTGTATTGATTTTTTTCAAAAGAATTTAAAGACAATAAACTGAATAGAAGAACAGAAATAGAGCATTCTAGTTTTCCCTGGCATTATTTCAAATCAGTCCAGAAGCAACTGAAAGTTTCAATAAGAAAAAATAAAATAAAATTAGCAGAGGTTGTGTGTTATTAGCACCAGTTAATGAAAGTTCTATTCTAATAACATCTAATTACATAGAGAGGCAGAAAATATGATGATAATAATTAGAGTAGAAAACACTATATTGATATGCTCAGAACAGTGAAATAAGAACTGGAGAAACTACTTTCCCATTTTTATTAAATCATTTACCTTAAAGTGTATTCAGTAAAATGTGGGACAGTTAGTCATGGAAAACATGCAAAATCAGAATCTGTGGGATAATTAGTGTAGAAAGGATAATTCCAAGTCCATCTTGTTGTAAAATTGTTGATATCACTACCAATCATTATTTATGTAAATATAAATTAACAACATTAAACAAAGACTGAAATCCCTTTCTGTTCTATTGTTAAATACATACAAGTAAAACAGAAATATAATAATTATATTATAATAACTCATTTAATGTCCATAGAAGAATGTCTCACACATAGCAAATACTAACAAATATCAGCTATTATTATCAATATTATTATTAGTGCAGTTTCTGTTGTGGTTTTGTTGTTGTTATCACTTAAACTTATTGCCCCAAAATGTTAACAATGAAAACTGTAAAAAGTACACATATTCATTGATTTTAACTTCAATAAAAAAAATGGTAAGATGCAAACTCCTTTCCTCCTCCTTTCAAATCACTGCCGTCACTTACCTAATCTTAACGTCTTCTATATGTCTCTGGAAAAGAGGTGACTCAATTTTTTTTTAAGGCTAATCTCATCACCTATGCTTACAATTCTAGCATGCTAGCTTTTTCGGATTATATTCTATTAATGTTCTCAATTCTCTGTTGAACCTTTAATTCCTCCCTCTCCATCTCTTGCCCATATGTGATGTCCATCAAAAATGCAAATGTGAACTTTGGATGCAATTATAGTTATATAATATTTAGGAAAAGGAATCATTTTTTCCTTTTAGTTATAGAATTGAATTCAATTATGAAAACACTATTTTAAGAGAGATACAGACATAGATAAGATTGGAAGCTGAAGGAAAAAAATGCCGTTAAATATGTTTAAATTAAGTTACATTTAATCACAATGGGAAATATGTGTCAGGCACAAGTCTAGACACATATGATACAGTGACATAGAAGGCAGAACTGCCTATTTGATAAAGTTTAAATTTTAGTGTGGAATAATTAAAATGAAGAAGGCAAGCAAATGATTCAGTTGAACTGAAATAGTGATAGGTGTTTTGAAGAACACAGAATAGCAAAATATTCAGAAATTACATGAGGTGGTTAGGTAGTGGAGTCAGAGAATACATAAAGAACAGAATTTTTTATATGAATGGAAATTTTAAGAATGAACTATGTTTATTGGACTGGGAGAAATTCTGGTATCAAGTTAATTATAAGGATTTGAAGTTTGAAAGTTGAGATATTTTGTGTTCCCCTAGAGTTTTTTTTTTTAACTCTAGAATAATGATCACATAAGAAAATATGTAATTTGAGAGGTATATGATTTAAGAAGAAATTAATTTCATCACACTTCTAGAGAACAGATGCATAGAAGAGACATTAGAGTTACTTCTAAAGTCAAAAGGAAAAACATGGAATGGATCTTGTTTCAAAATAATGTACTTCCAGGCTTCCCTGGTGGCGCAGTGGTTGATAGTCTGCTTGCTGATGCAGGGGACATGGGTTCGTGCCCTGGTACAGGAGGATCCCACATGCCATGGAGCAGCTGGGCCTTTGAGCCATGGCCACTGAACCTGTGTGTCTGGAGCTTGTGCTCCACAATGGGAGATGCCACAACAGTGAGAGGCCTGCTTACCAAAAAATTAAATAAATAAATAAACAAAATAATGTACTTCCTTTTAACAGTAGATGTTCTAGCAAAAATAAGCTTCCTCAAAGGATAGTGCCATCTGCATAACAAAATCATTGAGTGCTTTCTATGAGATAGTAATAATGAGAAGCACTTTGTATAACTTTAACATCAGAAAAATTAAATCAGTTAGGTGCTTCAATTTTATCCATTTTATAGAGAATCTGAGACTGGCAAGTAAAAGCTAGCACACAGCTAATGATAGAACCAGGTTTCAATCCAAGCTCATGGTCTTAACCCCTTGTGCTTTACTGATGTATTAGGATGAATGAACACTTGGAAGGGTTCTTGTGGAGTCAGTTCAAGCATTGGATGGGTGGTTGAATTGAAGTTCTGGAAATGAGGAAGATAACATAATGTAGAGAGTAAAACAAACAAACAAAATAAAAACAATAACTTTACTATAATAAAAATCCAGGGGGCTTCCCTTGTGGCGCAGTGGTTGAGAGTCTGCCTGCCGATGCAGGGGACATGGGTTCATGCCCCGGTCCGGGAAGATCGCACATGCTGCAGAGTGGCTGGGCCTGTGAGCCATGGCCGCTGAGCCTGCATGTCCGGAGCCTGTGCTCCACAACGGGAGAGGACACAGCAGTGAGAGGCCCACGTACCACACACACAAAAAAGAAGATGTGGTACACATGTACAATGGAATATTACTCAGCCATTGAAAACAATGAAATAATGCCATTTGCAGCAACATGGATGGATGGACCTAGAGACTGTCATATTTAGTGAACTAAGTTAGGCAGAGAAAGAGAAATATCATATGATATTCCTTATATGCAGAATGTAAAATGAAATGATATAAGTGAACTTATTTACAAAAGAGCAACAGATTCATGAACTCAGAGAACAAATTTATGGTTAACAGAGGGGAAGGGATGGTTAGGGGTTTGGGGATTGACAAATATTCACTGCTATGTTTAAAACGGATAGCCAACAGGGATCTGTCCTGTAGCACTGGGAGCTCTGCTCAGTATTATGTGACAATCTAGATAGGAAAAAAATTGAAAAGGAGTGGATACATGTATATGTATGGCTGAGTCACTTTGCTGTACACCTGAAACTATCACAACATTGTTAATCAACTATACTCCAATAGAAAATAAAAAGTTAAAAAGCATTGACAGGGAGGGTGCAATATATTTAGAGAAAATTTGAAACTGTGTATAATTCTGACAAGAGAAAGTCCAAATAATTGCAAAGATTCCTAAAAATAATAGTAGTCAGAGACATCTAAAGTATCAATAAAATATTGCTTTATACACATTAGACTGGCAATTGTCAAAATGAGCTCTAGTACATTAATTTGATTTGAAAGCTGTTGTTATGTAATATATAGAAATGTATATTACCCAGTAGGGATGTCTATTGAAATTTGGGATACATTTGCAATGCTACATAGTTCCTTCTGAAATCTGCTTTAGAAATACAATTCCATGAAAAATTAAGGCCAAAAATATTCTTGTATGGCTGTTAGTAAAGGCACACACAAACACACACACACACATAAACACACGCTGGAACACATATCTACAGAGGAATACAGAGTACTTATTGGATAAATTGTGTTCTTTTGTACCATGGAATATTATGTAGTCACTAAAAAATTTCACTGATTCTGTGTCATCTCAGACACAGAATATGAAAAGGTAATTTTAGAGGTAATTTCAGCTTTACAAAGTGGTTGTACCATTTTAAACTCTCATCAGCAATACATGAGAGTTGTAGTCACTGCACAATTTCACCCTCATTTGGTACCATCTTTTTTTCATCCCAGTTGTTGTTCAGTGGTATATCAATGTGGTTTTATTTGCATTTCTCTAATGACTAATATCATTGAGCATTTAATCATGTATTTGTTTGTCCTCAATATATCTTCATTTGTTTACAGTTTTATCTAAATTTTATTAGAATGTTTGTTTCCTTATTACTGAGTTCTAAGTTTTCTTTACACATGCTGGGTAGTTATCCTTTAGCAGATACATACTTTGCAAAATACTTTATCTATTTGTGATACTTTATTTTCTTTCAAAAAGAAGAAATTTTAAATTTGGATGATGTCCAATTTATCAATTAATTTATTTTTGTTTACATTTTTGTAACCAATCAAATAAATTATCCTCAATTTGAGAAAGAATAACAATAAAATTAGCACAGAGTATCATATTTTATGGTGAAAAATGAATATCCTTTTCCCAAAATTGGAAACAAAATGATGGCATTCACACTCACCTTTCCCACTCAATATTATTTAAGATGTCCTAGTCAGTGCAATATTCTAAGTAAAAGAAATAAAATACAGATTGGAAAGGAAGGAATACAATTATCTTTGTGTGAAGGCAACATAAATGTCTACCTGAAAAATTTCAACAAAACTTTTAAAAAGCTACTGTTTCTAAGAAGTTAGTTTTGCAAAATTGTAGGATAAAAGGTTAATATAAATACACCAATTGACTTTTTACAGACTACAATGTAAACTAGAAATTTATATATTTTTAAAGAGTTCTATTTCTAATGGCATCAAAAAATGAATATATATGTATAATTCTAACAAAAGATGTGCAAGCTTTTATGCTGAAAACTATGAAACACTAATGTGTTGTGTCAAACAAGACCTACAAAATTGAGAAGTATACTGTATTCATGCGTTGGAAAATTCAGTACTGAGAAGATTTAAATTTTCCCCCAAATCATCTCAAAAGAACTATCAGAAGAAATGTATGTAGAAGTTTACAAGTTAATCTAGAACATAAGGGAAAATGTAAAGGACTTAGAATAGCCAAAACAATTATCAAAAGGAAAACAAAGTTGGATTTCTCATACTATCTGATATCAAGTTGTATTTTAAAACTGCAATAATTAAGATAGTATGGTAATGATAAAAGAATAGTCTCAGGACAAGTAAACAGAAAAGAGAACCTAAAAATAAATGGACGTTTACATGGTAAATTGATTTTGGACAAAGGTGCAAAGGTAATTTGATGGAGAAAGGACACTTGTTTCAACAATTGGACATTCATATGTGAGGAAATAAATGTAACCTAAATCTTACAGTATTTAAAAATTTACCTACAATTAATCATAGATCTAAAAATGGAGAAAACATAAAAGGATATCTTAGTGACTTTGTGTTGGATTGCCTCTTAATTCCTGACATTATTTTAAAGAAAGACAAATGCTTCAGTGACACTTGCTTCTTTCCTATTACTGGGAGAGAATTTTTGCCCTGACCACCTTGACTTTGTGAGCAAGTCTTCAGAGCACCTAGCTTCAATTTAATAAAAGAGTTTAGCCAAGCATTACAGGTGAGTTGCATTTTATATGATAGTAGATGTTAAAGTTAGTATATGGAAGCACATTAACATATATTTACTTTAAATTATCTATAAATAATCCCTTCAGAATCCACATAAAATAAACTGTCAAACATATTGTATCACAGTAAGTTTCTGTAGGAACAGATGCTTCTCAGTTCATGTTTACTTTTGAGGCTCACCATGAAAGGAAATCTACTGCAGTATTTAAATTTTTATTTTGTTCCTTCAAATGTAATACATTTCTTGCTTTTTGCTAGACAGTAGTAATTGAATTTGCATATCTTAAATATACAGATGTTACCCCACCAGTTTGTATTGCATTCCACTTACTTTGAGTCAATGTGTTCTTAATCTTATAGAGACTTCACACCAATTACTAGATTCAAATGTATTGTATATCTTATCATTATATATGCCCTTTTACCCGTCAAATGCAGACATTCCGAAGTGTATTTGTAGAAAATAAACTTGCAACATGTTCTGTGTGTGTGGAGGGGGGGAAATATGAGTTTTGTGGAATAATTTTAGGAAATGTTTTATTGTATATTTACTCTTAAGTTGAAACTCGAAAAGTTTGAAACTCGAACGAACTTTTTGGCCAGCCCCATATTTTCAAATCGTATTAGCATACTCAAAGTTCTATGGAGTCCTCCATTAAGAAACTACTTGATTTCAAGTTTGAAATTTCAAGTTTGAAATTTCAAAGTTTGAAATTTCAAGTTTGAAATCAAGTTATTATAACAGTAATCAAAACAGTATAGAATTAGTGTGTAGATAGTCATATTGATCAATGAAAAGAAATAGATTCCAGAAATAGATACACATCTATAAACAACTAATTTTTTTACAAAGATGTCAAGATAAGTTAGTGGAGAAAACATAGTCTTAAAAAAAATAATGCTGTATGGAATTTAAAAATGATCCTCAACACTTACCTCACTCTGTACACAAAAATTTACTTGCAATGGATCAAAAATAGAACAATAAAAGCTAAAAATAACAGAAAGTGTTTGGTGCTTGTTTGGGACTAAATATACAGGAACTGATTCCAAATAGTCACAAAGAAACTTTCTAAATGGAAAGAAATGTGACCCTGTTGATTGTGGTGGTGAAAGTTTCATTAAAGAAGAAAATATTAAGATTTAGTAAACTAAACATATATGTGTGTATATCTGTGTACATAGTCAATAAAGTCTAAAAAGAAATAAAATTGTATTTATGTGTAAACACTCTTCTTTCATCTAATATTTACTAGGGTCTGGTGAAAAAAAAAACTTAGTAAAATAGTCATAAAACAAAAAACAATGGTATTTTTATCCCAAAATAAGGTTGTACACCTAAGCATTCAAATTATACATTTTCACTATCTTGTGAAGTATACTTTCTAATATCTTCTTCTACATAGCTTTCCCACATTCCAACTCACATATATACATATGACATTTCATAAATATATATGACATTTCAAATTCTAAGTTTATATGTACATAGTTTCTTTTCTCAATATCTCTGTAACATACCACATAATAAGAAATTTAGAGAGGCATAGAATTTGTAAAACCTACACATTACTATTACATATCATATATCAAGAAGGAAGGATATCACAGGAAGATGACTGCAAGGTTCCCATTATCCTGTTATCTTAAAGTTTCCCATGGTTTTGTCTCCATTCCTTAAGTTTGTAAGATTTTATTTCCTCATTTTTCTCCAGTGCCATTGAAAAAGAGGAAGTTTTCTTGTTTTATGGGGAATAAAATCTTTGGTTTATCTCATTTTTATATTTCTGTTTACTTTTCTATTAAAAGAAAATGAAATTGTGATATGTGTTGCAACATAGTTGAATCTTGAAAACATTTTGCTGAGATAATCCAGACATAAAAGGGATAAATATGTATAATTTCATTTATATGAGATATCTAGAACACACAAATTCATAGAGACGGAAAGTAGAATAGAAGTTTCCAGGGGCTGAGCAGAGAGAGGAATGGGGAGTTATTGTTTAATGTATATAGAGCTTCTGTTTGGATGATGAAAATGTTCTGGAAAATAGATAGAGGTAATGATTGTACAACATTGTGAATCTACCTAATGCCACAAAACTGTACACTTAAAAATGGTTAAAATAGTAAATTTTGTTATATATATATATACACTATAAATATATATAACATAAATACTGTATATTATTTATACATAATAAAAATATAAATAAAAATTTTAAATAAAATATAAATATAATAGGAGGAAAATAAAAAATAAATATCATATATCAAATATTTGTGAAATATTTACATTCACCTAAATGTAATCTTTTCAGCTGGTTGATCTAAGAAAATTTCCATGGGCAAATCCACAGTACAATACTCAAGTTCTATCTGAGTCTCAAGTACAGCTCCCTGTCAGCACAACTTTGACCTAACAGCTTAGCAAGATCTTACCAGAGTCAAATCACTCTCCTATTCAGCTTTTCAATCATGCCCTCATGAACCCTGATCAATATGACCCAATTTCTTTTTTACAGCATTATAGAGTTTTGAACCATGATTTTTCCACTTCAACTAATATTGAATCTCAGATAATTTTTTCAAGGGATCACCACAAACAATTTTATTTAACTTATGAAAGTTCAAGAGTCATGAGTTGATTTCTCACTCAACTGAATCTGTTCTTAGTGAGTCTTAAACAGTTAGCCCCAAAACAGAGTAGTTTCCTTGTTAGAAATTACTTTTCCAATTGAAGTTCAAGAAGAAAAATAAAACTAAAGCCATGTTTGTAAGTTTGAGAGATTGCTTATAAGAAAGGATTACATTATCTCCTGCATTTTCAGGCCATACTTGTGTATTATGAACTCAAATAGTATGTTTCTATCAGTGACATAATATCTAACTCACACAAAGTAACTTTAAAAACAATTCATAACACATTCTGTTAAAAAGAAATAGCATAAAGAATATTTGCTATATGTTTCTATGGAAACTAATGTGCTTACACAAAAATGCCATGACCATATTTCTCAGTAAAATATCTCTGATTAATATTAGATTGGTTCAAAACCAAAAGAAGCTGGGGAATTTTAAAACTCAGTAAATGTGTCAAAATTAGAATTAAAATAAAAAGAAGCTATCATAAAATTTTTGAATCTGGCTTGGATTATGCACACCCTTTTGTCATTCACCATGTTACCTCATCTGAAATTAAAGAGCTCTGATTAAGAGCTTATAAATACATTTCTCAAATTTATATATGAAAAATCACACATTTTATAGAAATGAAATTATTTGGGTCACTTTGAATGATCATATGAAAAAATAATTACATTTTTTACAAAAGTATAATATATTTTAGAAAGTAATCTTGAAGTTAAAGTTAATCACTCATATATGTGAATAAATTTGAGATGTCAACATGAGATGTCTTTATCATTCTTAAGGCTCAAGACTAAGCTGAGTGATGTTTTCTTGCTGACTCTTTGCTGCATGATTTTCAAAGTAAATTCACAGTCTTAGATAACCTTTATTGAACCTGGGAAACAAATTCTTTTCCCACAAAGTCTCAATTAATCTAATTGAATCTTTGAAATTCCCATAGAAACAGAGTCATATTTTGAACAAATAAAATAAATATTTTATTTTAGATTTTAACATTCAGATATAGTCTGTTTTAATTAATATTAATTCCATACCTTGATTATCAGTATGAAGGCTCAATCATGAGGGAAAATGCCAATGTAAAAATCTAGAAAGACTCTTGAAGTACTTTTCTTCTTCATTTTATTTTAAAGTTGCAAAAAGGAAAAAAGAAAAAAAATTCAATCACCCCATGGAAAATACAAACTCTCAGTGCTATTAAGTATATTCTACAGAAGGTAGTACATTTTATACAAATTCATAGAGAAAAAATGACTACATTTTAGCTCTGCTTTGAGAAAGGGAATTGATCAAGGTGGTGGAGGAAAAGGCCATGTTGCTCACCTCCCCCCTGTGAACACATCAAAAATACATCTACATGTGGAAGAATTATCACTGAAAACGAATTGGAAACTGGAAAAAGAATCACTATACAACCAAGGCTGTAAGAATGCTACACATGTAACTAAAGAGACAGGAAGGGAAGAAAGTGATCAAGTCAGGAGCTCTGCCCCTGAGAGGGAACTCAAAGGATAAAAAAGATTACATGGGTGGACACCTGCTCTGGAGAGTGAGTGGTTAAAGCCATAATTTGAGCACCCCAGTCCTGGGGTTCTATGGAGGGGAGACAAACCCCTTTTGGCTGGTTGAACGACGGTTGGGACTAACAGAAGGGCAGTGGGAAGCTTGGACTCTGGTCATGAGATGCAAGCACTTACTGGCTTCCCTCCATGGCAGGGTGGAGAGAGGTCTGCTCTGGCGGCTGCCAGGTTTCCCATGACCACATCGCTGAGCTCCCCAGCCACGTGAATGCTCTGGCCATACTCTCTCCATGTCACAACACAGCACTGGATCTGGGACAGCCACAACCAGGGAGAAGACTTGACCATGGGATTCAGAGGCTGCCTGGTTTCAAGTGGTGTCTGGGTGGAGTGGTGGTGGACATTTTTGGCTCACCCCCAATACATGCTGAGAGTTCATATAAGCCCTGCCTGCCCTGAGGACTGTTTCAACAAAAGGGCAGAGGTGGTAGGAGGCTAGGGGAAGTGGTTGGCTTTGAGGGCCAAAAGGCACTTGCACTGGAAGCTATTTCTGAGCACAACAGGGAAAGAGTGTGAGCACTTGCACAGGCAGGACAATGGAGACAGCTCAGACCTCTGTATCCAATATCAGCTGAAAGCCTGCACGTGCTGCTTTTGCTTTAGTAATCCTCCAAACTTAGGCAGGGTCCTCAGTGGAGGGAGAGAGGAAAAACATACAATTAAAGGAAACAGAACCACCTTGGACCTGACTCTCAAGGATTCTGCTCCAGCCACTTGGGATAAGCACTGGCCCTGATAGGACTATGACAGCCACTAAGCACAGGGAAAGTCCTGCCTCACACCTGGATCTAGCACTAGCCCTCCATTTCCACCCCCACTCCCAAACCAAGGTGATATCTTCCAGTACACCCTGAGGAAAGACATTAATTGCACCTACATCATGTCCAGCTATCCCACCAAAGGCTTTGGGAACACGCAGTCTCTTTAGGGATGCTCCCACATCTGAACACAATAGGTAACTCTTTGACTTAATTTCATAGAGGCAGAGAAAGTTAAGCAAAATGAAAAGGCAGAAGAACTACTCTCAGTTGAATTAATGAGTGGTTCAGGAGATGAAGTGCAGGAGGAGGTTTAATTTAACATATCTCTTTCACTGCATGCTTCATGTTGGCTGCTCCAGGAAGGGTATATCCATATAACAAAGACTACATAGTTTCTGTCAAGCTGACATCTTCCATAGGTATAGATACTATCTCTGGATTTGTACAACTAATTTTTTCTTTTACTTCTTCTGATATGGCTGATAATTGTTTCCTCTCTGTGCTACCTTGGCATGCCTCCATATACTTTGTTGACTCTCCTTTTCCATGCCTCCCAGAGATATGTAAATTCCCTTATTAACCACTTAATATTTTACCCCAGTTGTGGGTCAGTCAGGAGCCTGATTGAAACAGAGAGGAAAATCAGGCATATTCTTCACTTTGAGATAGTAACTTCAATTGCTTAGATACTTAAATTCCCAGGACTTTCAATGAGGTACATTGAAATTTAACATTTTCTGAATTTATTCTCCACTCTGACACACATATGTCTTACTTTATAACTGGGGAACTTGAACTTGTTGCTCCCTGATAGTTTAGTTTTCTTAGTTCACTAAGAATCAAGATATTAGAGAGGTGTCCCAGGATCATGACCTGTGTAAATAATGAGGCTGTCAATGTGCTTCAAAACTATTTTATTGCACAGATATGGAGCATGATATATCCTTAAAGCATGCAAAGACTTAATTCCTGGTGACCTGTACTTGTCAGAATATACTATTTTTTTTTACATAACCAACAAAGACCTACTGTATAGCACAGGGAACTCTTCACAATTCTGTAATAACCTAAATGGGAAAAGAATTTGAAAAAGAATAGATACATGTATATGTATAACTGAATCACTTTGATGTACACTTGAAACTAACACAACATTGTTAATCAACTGTGATCTGATATAAAATAAAAAGTTTTTTTAAAGTGTATTCTACTTTTTAAAAAGAAAGTAAAAGGAAAGAAGTTTGTAGGCACACAAGCACTTTCCAATGCCAGAGATGTATTACATTGCCCAAGAAAAGAGACTTCATCTGGAATAGCAGCTATAATTGCAATCAATGCCTGATTAATTCTCTTATAATCTATTGTCATTTTCCAATATGTGTCAGACTGTTGTGTAGTTCAAGCCAGGGAAATTAATGGATAGATGATAAGCATCTCTATAGCTGTATGATTCAAAACTTTGATTGAGGCATTAATCTTTATGATTCCCAAATAGATGCATTATTCCATTTTGATTGTAAATAGGAAGATCTATAATTGTTTCCACTTGGCTCTTCCTGAAAAATGTGGGGATTCTGTCAGATTCTAAGCTTATCACTTTAAAATTTGCAATCAGACAAAGATAAAATAGCCACAACATTGATATGAAGCCTTTAGCGATTATGATTAAGCTCAAGTGCATATACTAACAACAGTAAAAACAAAACAAAACAAAACAAAAACACTTAAGCTGTTTAAACATGACAAAAAATAGTTTACGTTTTCCTTATTTTGTAAATTCAGAAAGTACACAGTCCATGGAGTGTTTGACTGCTTCATATTCATCAGGGACCCAACATGTCTCTCCTCTATCAATCTTGCAATTGATTTCTTTCCTTCTTCTACTTGCTACAGGTTGCAGGATCTCTAGAAACACCACTGAACTGTTACTCCTCACACTGAATTTTTGTGATTAATCTCATGCTCTCTGACAAACATGAGTCTTACTGAACTATCTAATGTTCCAACTATGTCCAAGCAAACTTTATGGTGATTCTCTATAATGAAGTTTCTTGTCTAATGTGCTTCAATAAAACATTTTGTGCTTAAACGTGATACAGTGAGGGTTTTCTTTGTTTGCTTGTTTGTTTGTTTGTTTGTCTCTAGAAATTTTACCAATACACAGAATACCAGAACCTAGCAAAGATTTGGGCATATAAAAGTGAAAAGCAATCTCCATTATGATTACAGATATAAGCATCTAAAGGGAAAATAACAGAGTCATTAAAATACTAAGCATGACAAAATTCTAGAATGATAAGAAGGTTTAATACTGGAAAACATATGTAAAATGTATTATATTAACATGCCAAATGGAAGCTATAGTTTTGATAAATTTTGGAAAGTGATTTCATCAAAAGATCACACTAAAAATTGATTTCAGGGGCTTCCCAGGTGGAGCAGTGGTTGAGAGTCCGCCTGCTGATGCAAGGGACATGGGTTTGTGCCCCGGTCCAGGAAGATCCCACATGCCACAGAGTGGCTAGGCCTGTGAACCATGGCCACTGAGCCTGCGTGTCTGGAGCCTGTGCTCCATAACAGGAGAGGCCACAACAGTGAGAAGCCCGCATACTGCAGAAAAAGAAAAAAAATTGATTTCAGGATGTGATGTCACCATCATGGCAGTATAAGTTGCTATTTTGACTCTCTCCTTCAATCTATAACCAGTAAAACATCTATAACTCAACAAGGGTGCCTCTGCCCAACATTCCAGCATGCTGGATAATTCCACATTCTGTACATCTAAAGTTGGGTAGACTGGAACACACAGAGGATGCAGAACCTGGGAAAGAGCTGAGTCAGTGTATGCAATACTTTACCCTGGGCATGGCAGCTGAACCTATAACCCCCAGAGAACTAGGTAGTATCAGGGAAGGTAGGCATGCAACACTGGCCTCCAGCTGTAGCACCCAAGCCACAGGGAACAGGATAGTAACAGCTGTGAGACTGCACCATTAAGGTGCCCATAACTCCAGCCACACTCCTACCCATAACAATGGAACCCACAAACTTGACAATTACTGTCATGGTAGAGACACCTGTGACACTGGCTTTCCCCTCAAACTCCCCCACTCCCCAAGTTGGCAGAGACTACAATCCAGGAGGCCATAGATGTGGTGAAGAGGGCTGCTACCCTGGTGTTCCAGGCCACAACACCAGCGACACTGGTAACAGCAAGGCCCCAATGACCATGAAGGCAAAAGCAGTGATAGCAAAGACACTGGTGGCATCTCTAACAGAGTCAGAAGAAAGTGAAAAATGCTGATTCTCAAATATAGCCAGAGGGAGCTCAGATGAACGTATGCTATAACACTACCTACTGGAAAGAAAAAAAAAAAAAAAGATTTCTAACCTGTTCAATCCTTAGATGTAAGGGGGAAAAAAACCCAAAAAACTAAACTTTACCGAAAGAAGAAAGGTGTTTGCTGCTTTAAATGTGTCAGCAGATGAACAATTCATTAGACACCACAAAGAACCCAGAAACACAATATCAGAAAAATAAAAGGAACCTTCTCCAGAAACCAAATTTTAAGCCATGAAATATTGTTTTCTGATAGAGAATTCAAAATAGCTTTCATGAAGAAAATCAATGAACTGCAAGAAAACACAGAAAGGCAGTTTAATATGGTCAGGAATAAAATTCATGAATAAAAGGAATATTTACCAAAAAGATCTAAACTCTAAAAAAGAACCAAACAAAAATTCTGAGACTGAAGAACTCAATAATTGAAATAAATGATGAATTAGAAAGCATTGGAAATAGAGCAGACTGCATGGAAGAGATATTAGCAAGCTTGAAGATGGAGTCTTACTGGTATAAGAGGGGAGAGGATTAAGACTTTTTTTTTAATTTAAATTCTGTGAGAATTTAAATTCTATGAGAAATAATACAAATATAAGAGGAGAGAGAATTAAGATCTCTTAAAATTTAAATTCTATGAAATTTTAATTAGATTTAAATTTAATTCTTTTAGGAAGAACCACATTAGGGCAATGGGTATCCCAGAAGGATAAGAGATTTTATTTAAAGAAATAATACCTGAGAACTTCCCAAATGTGGGGAAGGAACTGGATATATAAGTCTATGAAGGTAAAAGAACACCTGATTACCTCAATGTAAAAAGACCTTCTCCAAGACACATTATATTAAAACTATCAAAAGTTGATGACAAAGAAATAATTTAAAGGCAGTCAGGAAAAACTGGATGGTAATATACCAAAGAATCCCCATTAGAGTATCAGCAGACTTTTCAGGAGAAACTCTAAAGGCCAGGAGAGAGTGGAATGACATACTCAAAATATTGAAAGATAAAACCTGTCAGCCAAGAATACCCTACCCCACAAAGTTATCATTCAGATACAAAGGAGAAATAAAGAGTTTCCCAGACAAACAAAAGCTGAGGAAGTTCATCAATACTAGACCTGCTTTACAAGAAATATTGAAATGAGCTCTTAAGGCAAAATTACACAAAACTTTGAGTAATGTGATAAATAGCATCAATAAATTAAAACTCAGGTAGGCTCTTAAACACAATTACGACACTGAGGTTTAAAAGAAAGTGGTAAAAATAACCATAGCTATTTCAATTTGGTAAGAAATTCTCAATAAAAAAAGTGAAAATATTTGTGACAACAATACCATAAAAGGGAAGAAAAATGGATGGAACTCATATATGCAAATAAAGATAAGATGCTATCAGCAGAAAAAAAAAAAAACTATTTTATCTATGAGATGTTTTATACAAACATCATGGTAACCACAGACATAAATCCAGAGCAGAGACACAACATATAAAAAGGGAGGAAACTGAGAAAAACATCATAGAAAGCCACCAAAATAAAATGACAGACAGAAACACGAGAAAAAAAGAAATAATGGAGATATAAAGCTACCAGAAAACAAAAGAGAAAATGGCAATACCAAGTTCTCATTTATCAGTAATTACCCTAATTGTCAATGGATTGAACTCACCACCAATTCAGAGTGTCTGAATGGATTAAAAAACAAGACCCAACTATACACTGGCTCCGGAAGACTCATTTCAGCTCTAAAGAAAAACATAGGCTTATAGTGAGAGGATGGAGGATGATACTCCAAGCAAATGGCAGCCAAAAGAAATTGGGTGTAACCATACTTATACTAGACAAAAGAGACTTCAAGCCAAAAAAGTTAATGAGGGACAAAGATAGACATTATAGAATAATAAAGGGAACAATCATCATGAAGAAAAAACTGTTATTAATATATATGCAAGTGACATGCTGGGGCGTTTTGTACCTTCTAAGTAGAGCACATCTTGGTTTATGCACGGTCATGTGGCCTCTCAGGAATCCTGGCTGATACTCTTCACCAAAGAACCCATGTTGACAGAGCACCCTTTGGCTGGACATCACTAGACAGGGGAAGAGAGAACTTGGTAAACCAGCCTGCCTTTTAAAACTTATTCTTGGAGACGAGGGGAAGATGGTGGAAGAGTAAGACAAGGAGATCACCTTCCTCCTCACAGATACACCAGAAATACATCCACACGTGGAAAAATTCCTACAGAACACCTACTGAACTCTGGCAGAAGAACTCAGACATCCCAAAAGGCAAGAAACTCCCCACGTATCTGGATAGGGCAAAAGAAAAAAGAATAAACAGAGACAAAAGAATAGGGACGGGACCAGCACCAGTGGGAGAGAGCTGTGAAGGAGGAAAGGTTTCCACACACTAGGAAGCCCCTTCCCGGGCAGAGACTGTGGTGGCAGAGGGGGAAAGCTTCGGAGCTGTGGAGGAGAGCACAGCAACAGGGATGTGGAGGGCAAAGCGGAGAGATTCCCACACAGAGGATTGGTGCCGACTGGCACTTACCAGCTGGAGAGGCTTGTCTGCTCACCCACCGGGGTGGGCGGGGGCTGGGAGATGAGGCTCGGGCTTCAGTCAGAGTGCAGAGAGAGGACTGGGGTTGGTGGCATGAACACAGCCTGCAGGGGGTTAGTGCACCACAGCTAGCCGGGAGGGAGTCCGGGGAAAAGTCTGGACCTGCCGAAGAGGTAAGAGACTTTTTCTTCCTTTTTTGTTTCCTGGTGCACGAGGAGAGGGGATTAAGAGCACTGTTAAAAGGAGCTCCAGAGATGGGTGCGAGGCACAGCTAAAAGTGTGGAACACAGAGACATGCATTAGATGCTAAGGCTGCTGCTGCCACCACCAAGAACCCTGTGTGTGAGCAGAGGTCACTATCCACACCCCACTTCAGGAGAGCCTGTACAGCCCACCACTGGCAGGGTCCCGGGATCCAGGAACAACTTCCCTGGGAGAACACATGGTGTGCCTCAGGCTGGTGCAATGTCACACTGGCCTCTGCTGCCGTGGGCCCACCCACACTCCGTGCCCCTCCCTGCCCCCGACCTGAGTGATCCAGAACCCCCGAAGCAGCAGCTCCTTTAACCCAATCCTGTCTGAGTGAAGAACAGACACGCTCTGGCTACCTACATGCAGAGGCAGGGCAAAATCCAAAGCTGAACCCCGGGAGCTGTGAGAACAAAGAAGAGAAAGGGAAATCTCTCCCAGCAGCCTCAGAAGCAGTGGATTAAAGCTTCACAATCAACTTGATGTACCGTTCATATGTGGAATACATGAATAGACAATAAATCATCTCAAATTGAGGAGCCGTGTGGATGAAAGGCTCTTGGTGCTGCAGCCAGGAGTCAGTGCTGTGTCTCTGAGGTGGGAGAGCCAACTTCAGGACACTGGTCCACAAGAGGCTTCCCAGCTCCACATAATATCAAATGGTGAAAATCTCCCAGAGATCTCCATCTCAATACCAGCACCCAGCTTCACTCAATGACCAGCAAGTTACAGTGCTGGACAACCTATGCCAAACAACTAGCAAGAAAGGAACACAACCCCACCCATTAGCAGAGAGGCTGCCTAAAATCATAGTAAGTCCACAGACACCCCAAAACAAACCACCAGACATGGACCTGCCCACCAGAAAGAAAAGATCCAGCCACATCCACCAGAACACAGGCACTAGTCCCCTCCACCAGGAAGCCTACACAACTCACTAAACCAACCTTAGCCACTGGGGACAGACACCAAAAACAACGGGAACTACGAACCTGCAGCCTGCAAAAAGGAGACTCCAAACACAGTAAGATAAGAAAAATGAGAAGACAGAAAAACACACAGCAGATGAAGGAGAAAGATAAAAACCCACCAGACTTAACAAATGAAGAGGAAATAGACAGTGTACCTGAAAAAGAATTCAGAATAATGATAATAAAGATGGTCCAAAACCTTGGAAATAGAATAGAGAAAATGCAAGAAACATTTAACAAGGACCTTGAAGAAATAAAGATGAAACAAACAACGATGAACAACACAATAAATGAAATTAAAAGTACTCTAGATGGGATCAATAGCAGAATAACTGAGGCAGAAGAACGGATTAAGTGACCTGGAGAATAAAATAGTGGAAATAACTACTGCAGAGCAGAATAAAGAAAAAAGAATGAAAAGAACTGAGGACAGTCTCAGAGACCTCTGGGACAACAGTAAATGCACCAACATTCGAATTATAGGGGTTCTGGAAGAAGAAGAGAAAAAGAAAGGGACTGAGAAAATATTTGAAGAGATTAGAGTTGAAAACTTCCCTAATATGGGAAAGGAAATAGTTAATCAAGTCCAGGAAGCACAGAGAGTCCCATACAGGATAAATCGAAGAAGAAATATGCCAAGACACATATTAATCAAACTGTCAAAAATTAAATACAAAGAAAACATATTGAAAGCAGCAAGGGAAAAACAACAAATAACACACAAGGGAATCCCCATAAGGTTAATATATATATGCACCCAATGTAGGAACACTTAAATACATAAAGCAAATATTAACAAACATAAAAGGAGAAATTGACAACAACACAATAATAGTAGGGGACTTTAACACCACACTTACATCTCTGGATATATCATCCAGATAGAAGTCAACAATAACAACAAAAAATAGTGGCCTTAAATGAAACATTAGACCAGACGGACTTAATAGAGTTATACAGAGCATTCCATCCAGCTGCAGTAAAATATACACTCTCACATGCACAAGAAATATCTCAAGGATAGACCATATGTTGAGACACAAAAGACGTCTCAATAAATTTAAGAAGGCTGAAATCATATAAGCATCTTTTCCAAATACAATGGTATAAAATTAGTGATCAATTACAAAAAGAAATGTGGAAACATCACACATGTATGGAGACAACAATATGCTACTGAACAACTGTTGGGTTGAGAAAGAAATCAAAGGAGAAATTAAAGGAAAAAAAACCCAGAGACAAATGGAAAAGAGAATACAACACACAAAAATCTATAGGATGCATCAAAGCTGCACTAAGAGGGAAGTTTAAAGCAGTACAGGCCTACCTCAAGAAAGAAAAAATCTCAAATAAACAATATAAACTTACACCTAAAGGAACTAGAAATGAACAAAGCCCCAAATCAGTAGAAGAAAGAAAATAATAAATATGAAAATGGAAATAAATAAAATAGAAATGAAAAGAAAATAGAAAAGATAAATAAAGCTAAGAGCTGTTTCTTTGAAAAGATTTTACAGTAACAACATTTAGCTAGACTCACCAAGAAAAAAAGACAGAAGGCTCTGACAAATAAAATCATAAATTAAAGAGGAGACATAACAATGACCACCGCAGAATACAAAGAATTATAAGAGAATATTATGAACAGTTATATGCCAACAAATTGGACAACTTAGAAGAAATGTATAAGTTCTGAGAATCATACAACCTTCTAATACTGAATCATTAATTAATAGATAATCTCAATAGACAAATCATTTGTAATGAGACTGAAACATCAACCAAACATCTCTTTGAAAAATCAGGACCAGATAGCTTCACAGGTAAATTCTACCATACATCCAAAGTTTTAATACCTATCATTTTCAAGCTCTTCAAAAATATTAAAAAGAAGTGAATGCTTCCAAGCTCATTTTACGTGGCCAACATTACCTTGATAACAAAACCAGGCAAAGATGCCACAAAAAAGAAAACTATAGGCTCATATCTCTGATGAACATACATGAAAAAATCCTCAACAAAATATTAGCAACCTGAATTGAACAATACATTCAAAGAAACATACACCATGATCAAGCAGGATTTATTCCAGGGATGCAAGAATGGTTCAAAATCCAGAAATCAATAAATGTAATATACCACATTAAGAAATGAAATATAAAAAACGTATGATCATTTCAATAGATGTAGAAAAAGGATTTGACAAATTAGACACTCATTTATGATCAAAACCCTCAATAAAATGGGTATAGAAGGAACATACCTCAACAACAACAACAAAAAGTTCATATATGACTAGCACACAGCTAACATTATACTCAATGGTGAAAAACTAAAAGCTATCCTTTTAAGATCAGGAACAAACAAGGGTGCCCACTCTCACCACTCTTATTCCACATAGTATTGGAAGTCCTAGCCAGATAAATTAGGCAAGAAACAGAAATAAAAGATATCTAAACTGAAAAGAAAGAAGTAAAACTCATATTTGTGGATGACATAATTTTAAGAATAGAAAACCCTAAAGGAATCACAAAAATGCATTAGAAATAATAAATGAATACAGTAAATTTGCATGGTAAAAATTAATATACAAAAATCTGTTGCATTTCTATACACTAACAATGAACTAGCAGAAAGAAATTAAGAAAACAATCACATTTACAATTGCATCTCAAAGAATAAAATTCCTAGGAATAAATTTAAACAATGAGGTGAAAGTCCCATACACAGAAAACTATAAGACATTGTTGAAGTCAATTGAAGAAGACACACAAAAAATGGAAAAATATTTTGAGTTCATGGATTAGAAGAATTAACATAGTTACAATGTCCATATTACCCAAAACAATCTACATATTCAGTGTAAGTCCTAACAAAATCCTGATGACATTTTTCACAGAAATGGAACAAAAAACCCTAAAATTTGTATAAAACCAAAAAAGACCCCAAATATCCAAAGAAATCCTGAGAGGAAAGAACAAAACTGGATGTTTCACACTTCATGATTTCAAATTATGTTACAAAGCTCTAGTAATCAAAGCAGCACTGTATTGGCAGAAAAACAGACACATAGATCAAAGGAACAGAGTTAAGAACACCCAAAAAAACTGCACACCTATATGATTAATTAATTTATGACAAGGAGCAAAGACCATACCATGGGAAATGGATAGTCTCTTCAATAAATAGTGGGAAAACTGGACAGCTACATGCAAAGGAATCAAACTAAACCAGTATTTCACACCATAACAAAAATCAACACAAAGTGGATTAAAGACTTGAATGAGGTCAGAAAACATACAACTCTTAGAAGAAAAAATAGGCAGTGTGCTCTTTGACATTGATCTTAGTAATGTCTTTCTGGATATATCTCTTCAGGCAAAAGAAGCAAAGGAAAATATGAACAAATGGGGTTACATCAAACTAAAAACTTCTGCATAGCAAAGGAAGACATCAACAAAATAAAAGGACAACTTACCTAATGGGAAAAGATATTTGCAAATTATGTGATGATAAGGGGTTAATATTCAAAGTATATAAAGAGCTAATAAAACTCAATATCAAACAAACAAAAAAGCCCAATTAAATAAATGGGCAGGGCTTCCCTGGTGGCACAGTGTTTGAGAGTCCACCTGCCGATGCAGGGGACACGGGTTCGTGCCCCGGTCTGTGAAGGTCCCACATGCTGTGGAGCGGCTAGGCCCATGACCCATGGCCGTTGAACCTGCACATCCAGAGCCTGTGCTCCACAATGGGAGAGGTCACGACAGTGAGAGGCCTGCGTACTGCAAAAAAAAAAAAGGGCAGAGGAACTGAATAGACTTTTTTTTTAAGTAGGCCAACAGGCACATGAAAAGGTGTTCAATGTCAATAATTATTAGGGAAATGTAAATTAAAATGACAGTGCAATATAATTTCACACCTGTTAGAATGCCTATTATCAAAAAGAAAAGAAATAACAACGTCAGAGAGTATATGGAGAAAAAAGAAACTTCATGCACTGTTCGTGGGAATGGAATTTGATGCAACAACTATGGAAAACAGTATGAAGGTTTCTCTAAAAGTTAAGAATAGGCCTCTGGCTCTTAACTTTTTCCTGCTTTCCTCCTTCCAGTGGTTGGGATCCACTGACTCTAGGTCCCAAGCCACAGGGAGGAAGGTTGAGGTAGGGATGAGGTGAACATTGGAAAAGGGAGACATGATGGCAGAGTAGAAGGACCCTAAGCTCACCTCCTCTCATGAGCATATCAAAATCACAAAGAACTCCTGAACAGCCATAAAAAAAAAAAAAAAAAGAGAACTGAACCTAGCAAAAAAGATATTCTACATACAAAGACAAAAAAGAAACCCAATGAGACAGTAGGAGGGGCGTTCTCACAATAGAATAAAATCCCATACCCCCTAGTGGGTGACCCACAAACTGGAGAACAATTATATCACAGAAGTTCTCCCACAGGAGTGAGATTTCTGAGTTCCACATCAGGCTCCCCAGTCTGGGAGTCTGGAATCAAGAGGAGGGGTCACCACAGCATTTGGCTTTGAAGGCCAGAGGCACTTGATTTCAGAAGATCCACAGGACTGAAGGAAAGAGAGGTTCCACTCTTGGAGGGTACACACAGGTCTTATGTGAATAAGGACCCTGGGGAAAAGCACTGATTTCATAAGAGCCTGGGCCAGACCTACCTGCAGGTCTTGGAGGAACTCTGCAGAGGTGGGGGTTGGCTGTGACTCACCATGGGGACAAGGACACTGGCGGCAAAGGTCCTAGATAATATTCATCAGCATTAACTCTCCTGGAGGTCACCATGTTGGCACTAAGACCTGGCCCCATCCAACATCCTGTAGGCTCCAGTGCTGGGATGCCTCAGGCCAAACAATGAAAAGGGCAGGAATACAGCCCCACCCAGCAGCAGAAAGGCTGCCTAGAGACTTCCTGAGCTCACAGCCACTCTAGACACACCCACTGAAAGGCCCTACCCACAAGAGGACCAAGACCCAAGTCCAACCACCAGTGAGCAGGCAGTAGTCCATCCCACCAAGAAGCCTGCACAAGCCTCTTAGACCAGCCTCATCCACCAGGGGGCAGACACTAGAAGCAAGAATGCTATGATCCAGCATCCTGCAAAACTCAGTCCACAAACAAAGATCAGGACTTACCCTAGGACCAGCTGTTCCTTTGCCCTTGGATGATGAGATGAGAAAGTACTACTGGGACACATAGAGCATCCTCTATAGAGGGCCACTTCTCAGAGGGTGAAAAGCATAACTAACTTTCCACATACATAAAAATACAACTAGAAATTTAGACAAAATGAGATGGCAGAGGAATATGTTCCAGATGAAGGAGCAAGATAAAACCCCAGAAGAACAACTAGGTGACGAGGAGATAGGCCATGTACACAAGAAAGAGTTTAGGTTAATGATTGTAAAGATGATTCAAGAGGTCAGGAAAAAATAGTGGCACAGAGTGAGAAGTTACAAGAAATTGTTAACAGAGAGTTAGAAAATATAAAGAACAACCACACAGAGTTGAAGAACACAATAATTGAAATGAAAAGCACACTAGAAGGAATCAACAGGAGAATAAATGAAGCAAAAGAATGAATACGTGAGCTGGAAGACAGAATGGTGGAAATCACTGCTACCAAGCCGAATAAAGAAAAAAGAATGAAACTAAATTAGGAAAGTCTCAGAGACCTCTGGGGCAACATTAAACACACCAACATTCACATTATATGGGTCTCAGAAAGAGAAGAGAGAGAGAAAGAGCCAGTGAAAATATTTGAGGAGATAATAGCTGAAAACTTCCCTAACAAGGGAAAGGAAAGAGTTACCCAAGTCCAGGAAGCAGAGTCCCATAATTCTTTCTTAATATATATATATATTATTACATATATAACATTATATATATATAACATGTTACATATGTATAATTATTCATGGTATTACTTTTAATATTTTTCATAGAAATAAAGCAACTGAGTTCATTTTTGCTTTGATATGATTGATAAAAGGAAAGTAGATACTAAAAGCTAACTGTCTAATAAGATTTTATTTTACCATCATCTTTATTATCCTTAGCAGTATTGATAGGATTAAAAATAGTGATTTAACAAATACCTAAGCTTAAACCCAAACCTGAGATGGTATAGTAATGTGAATTTAAAAAAAAAAATTGCCTTTCAGTGCAATTTGTTTAAATATTTTGCCATTTCCGTTTTCCACATAAGTGTCCAAGTATTCTGTCTTCTAGCTAGTTTTCTAGATTTTATCAATGCACTACTGTAAACTAGTAATTTTTGAAATGGTTTATGAGATCAGCTAAAATTAAACAAGGCAATGGTAAGACTTCTTTTAGCCCTGTATGGGAGAATAAACCCAAGGTGACCCAAGGGAGAATATGCCAAGGGAGAACATGCCAAGACACTTATTAATTAAATTGACAAATTTAAAGACAGAGAAAATATTAAAAGCAACAAGGAAAAAGCAACAACTAATATACATAGGAATCCCTATAAGGTTATTAGCTGATTTTTCAGCTGAAACTCTGCAGGCTAGAAGGGAGTGACATGATATATTTAAAGTGATGAAAGTGAAGAACCTACAGCCAAGGATGCTTGACCCAACAAGGCTGTCATTCAGATCTGACAGAGATTTACAGACAAGTAATAGTTAAGAGAAATCAGCACCACCAAACCAGTTTTACAACAAATGCTATAGGATATTCTCTAGGCAGAAAAATAAAGGGCACAACTAGAAACAAATGTATCATGAATGGGAAAGCTCACCCATAAAGACAAGCCTACAGTAAAGGTAGGAAATCACCCACACACCAATATGTTATCTAAACCAGTAATTGTGGGGGAAGAGAATACAAGTGCAGAATATTTGAAATGTATTTGAAATTAAGAGATTAGTAACTTAAAACAATCATATGTGTGTGTGTGTGTATATATATATATATATGTATATAGAGAGTGCTATATCAAAACTTCATGGTAACTGCAAACAAAAATCTATAATACATATACACACACAAAAGAAAACACAATCCAAACACAACACTAAAGAGATACAACAAATCACAAGAAAAGAGAATGAAAGAAGAAAGGAAGAAAAAAGACATACAACTAACAAAATGACAATAAAAAATATATATCAATAATTATGTTAAATGTAAGTGGATTAAATTCTCCAACCAACAGACATGCACTGGCTGAATAGATGGAAAAACATCACCAATACATATGCTGTCTACAAGAGACCCAGTTCAGAACTAGAGACACATACAGGCAAAGTGAGGTGACAGAAATAGGTATTCTGTGTAAAAGGAAATCAAAAGAAAGCCAAAGTAGCAATACCCATAACAGACAAAATAGACCTTAAAATAAAGATTGTTACAAGAGACAAAGAAGGAAATGACATAATGATCAAGGAATCAATCCAAGAAGAAGATACAACAATTGTAAATATATATTAACCCAACATACAAACACCTAAATACATAAAGGGAATATTAACATACAAAAAGGGAGAAATTGACAGTAACACAATAATAGTGGGGGACTTTAACACCCCACTTACATCATTGCACAGATCATCCAGACAGAAAATCAGTAAGGAAACTCTGGCCTTAAATGACAAACAAGATCAGATAGACTTTGTATTTATAGAGCATTCCATCTGAAAGCAGAAAAATACACATTCTTTTCACGTGCACATGAAACATTCATGAGGATAGATCACATGTTGGGACATAAAGTGAGTCTTAGTAAATTTAAGAAAATTGAGGGCTTCCCTGGTGGCGCAGTGGTTGAGAGTCTGCCTGCCAATGCAGGGGACACGGGTTCGAGCCCTGGTCTGGGAAGATCCCACATGCCGCGGAGCAGCTAGGCCCGTGAGCCACAACTACTGAGCCTGCGCGTCTGGAGCCTGTGCTCCGCAACAAGAGAGGCTGCAATAGTGAGAGGCCCACGCACCACGATGAAGAGTGGCCCCCGCTTGCCACAACAGGAGAAAGCCCTCGCACAGAAACAAAGACCCAACACAGCCATAAATAAATAAATTAAAAAAAAAAAAAGAAAATTGAAACGATATGAAGCATCTTTTTGAACCACAATTATATGAGAAATCAACTATCAGAAAAAAACTGCCACAAACAGAAATACATGGAGGCTAAACAATACACTACTAAACAGCCAATGGATCACTGAAGAAATCAAAGAGGAAATAAAAAAAATACCTAGAGACACATGAAAATGAAAATGCAATAATTCAAACCCTATGGAACACACAAAAAACAGTGCTAGGATGGAAGATTTTAGAAATACAATGTTACCTCAGGAAACAAAAGCAATCTCAAATAACCTAACTTAACACATTAAACAACCAGAGAAAGAAGAACAAACACAACCCAAAGTTTGTAGAAGGAAAGAAATCATAAATATCAGAGCAGAAATAAAAGAAATAGAGGTTAAAAAAAAAAACAAGAGAAAAGATCAATAAAACTAAAAGCTGGTTCTTTGAAAAGAGATAAACATTTAAGCAGATTCATCAAGAAAAAAAGGGAGAGGAATCAAATCAGTAAAATTAAAAATGAAAAAATAACTTACAATGGACACCATAGAAATACAAAGGACCATAAGAGACTACTAAAAGCAGCTATATACCAACAAATTGGACAAACTAGAAGAAATGGACAAATTCTTAGAAAAGTTCAATCTCCCAAGACTGAACGAGGAAGAAATAGAAAATATGAACAGACCAATTACAAGTACTGAAATTGAATCTGTAATTGAAAAACTTCCAACAAACAAAATCCAGGAGGGCTTCACAGTTGAATTCTATCACAGATTTAGAGAATAGGTAACACCTATACTTCTGAAATTATTCCAAAAATTTGCAGAGAAAGGAACTTTTCCAAACGAATTCTATGAGGCCACCATCACACTCATATCAAAATCAGACAATGATACCACAGAAAAAGAAAAATTCAGGCCAATATCACTGGTGAACACAGACACAAAAATTCTCAGCAAGCAATAGCAAACCAAATCTCGCAATACATTAAAAGGATCATACACCATGATCAAGTGTGATTTATCCCAGGGATGAATGGATTTTTCAATATCAGCAAATAAATCAGTGTGATACACCACATTAACAAATTGTAGAATAAAAAACACAGAAACATCTCAGTAGATGCAGAAAAAGCTTTTGATTAAATGCAACATTCAAATTCAATTTATGACAAAAAGCTGTCCAGAAAGTGGGCATAGTAGGAACCTACCTCAACATAATAAAAGTCATAGGTGACAAATACATAGCTAACATCATACTCAAGGATGAAAAGCTGAAAACCTTTCCTCTAAGATCAGGAACAAGGATGTCCAATCCCAACACTTTTATTCAACATAGTTTTGGAAGTTATAGCCATGGTAATCAGAGAATGAAAAGAAATAAAAGGAATCCAAATTGGAAAATAAATAAAACTGTCACTGTATGCAAATGACATGGCACTCTACATAGAAAATCCTAAAGATGTTACAGCAAACTACTAGAGTTCATCAATGAATTTGGTAAAGTCCCATAATACAAAATTAATACACAGAAATCAGTTGCATTCCTATACGCTAAAAACAAAAGGTCAGAAAGAGAAATTAAGGAAACAATCCAATTTAACATTGCAACAAAAAGAATAAAATACCTAGGAATAAACCTACTTTAGGAGGCAAAGACATGTACTCTGAAAACTATAAGTCACTGATGAAAGAAATCAAAGATAACACAAACAAATGGAAAGATATACCATGTTCTTGGACTGGAAGAATCAATACTGTCAAAATGACTATACTACCCAAGGCAATCTACTGCTTCAATGCAATCTCTATCAAATGACCAATGGCATTTTTCACGAAATTAGGACAAAAAATTTTACAATTTGTATGGAAACACAAAAGACCCCAAATAGCCAAAGCAATCTTGAGGACTAAAACAGAGTTGTAGGAATCAGGCTGCCAGACTTCAGACTATACTATGAAGCTACATTAATCAAAGCAGTATTGTACTGGCACAAAAACAAAAATATAGATGAATGGAACAGGATAAAAAAAACAGAAATAAATATAGGCACCTATGCTCAATTAGTCTATAACAAAGGAAGCAAGAATATACAATGGAGAAAAGACAGTCTCTTCAATAAGTGATGCTGGGAAAACTGGACAGCCACATGTAAAAGAATGAAATTAGAACATTCTCTAGCACCATACACAAAAATAAACTCAAAATCGACTAAAGACCTAAATGTAAGACTGTATACTATAAAACTCCTAGAAGAAAACATAGATAGAAAACACTTTGACATTAATTGCAGCAATATCTTTTTGGATCCTTCTTCTAGAGTAATGGAAATAAAAGCAAAAATAAGCAAACATGACCTAATAAAACTTAAAAGCTTTTGCACAGCAAAGGAAACCAGAAACAAAACCAAAAGACAACCCACAGAATGGGAGAAAATACTTGCAAATGAAGTGGCTGACCAGGAATGAATCTATAAGTTATACAGACAGCACATTCAGCTGAATCAAAAATTTAAATAAATGATCTAATCAAAAAATGGACAGAATATCTAAATAGACATTTCTTCAAAAAAGGCATACAGATGGCCAAAAGGCACAAGAAAAGATGCTCAACATCATTGATTATTAGAGCAATGCAAATCAACACTACAATGAGGTCTCACCTCACACCTTTCAGAATGGGCATCATCAAAAAGTCTACAAGTAATAAATGCTGGAGAGGGTGTGGAGAAATAGGAACCCTACTACACCATTGGTGGGAATGTAAATTGATACAACCACTTTGGAGAATGGTGTGGAGGTTCTTAAAGGACTAAAAATAGAGCTACCATATGATCCTGTGCATATATGCAGAGAAAACTATAATTCAGAAAGAAACATGCACTCTAATATTCATAGAAGCTCTATTTACATTAGCCAAGATATGGAAGCAACCTAAATGCCCATTGACAGATTTATGGATAAAAAAGTTGTGGTATATTTATACAATGGAATATTATTCAGCCATAAAAAATAATGAGATAATGCCATTTGTGGCAACATGGATGGACCTAGAGATTATCATGCTAAGTGAAGTGAGAAAGACAGAGAAAGACAAATATCATATGATATTTCTTATATGTGGAATATAAAAATATGTATAAATGAGCCTATATACAAAATAAAAAACAGACCCACAGACATAGAAAACAACTTGTCAATACCAAAATGGAAAGGGGATAGGGATAAATGAGAGCTTGGTATTACCATATACACACTGCTGTATATAAAATAGAAAACAAACAAAGACCTACTGTATAGCACAGGGAACTATAAACAATATTTTATAGTAATCTATAAGAGAAAAGAAACCAGAAAAAAAAATATGTGTATATATAACTGAATCACTTTGCTGTACACCTGAAACTAACACAACTTATAAATCAATTATATTTCAATAAAAATAAATAATTTTTTTTAAAAACAACAAAAAATTAAGAATAGAACTAATATATTATCTAGCTATTCCACTTCTGCATATGTATCCATAGAATATGAAAACACTAGTTTGAAAAGATATACCACATCATTATATTCATTTCAGCATTTATAATCGCCAAGATATGAAAACAACCTAACTTCCAATCAACAGATAAATGTAGAGAGAAGATTGTATACTACTCAGCTATTAAAAAAAAAAAAAATATATATATATATATATATATAAACTTGCCATTTGTGACAGTGTGGATGAAACTTGAGGGTATTATGCTAGGTGAGATAAGTAAGGAGGAGAAAGACAAATATTGTATGATTTCACTCACATGTGAAACATTTAAAAAACATAAAATAAATGAACAAGCCAAACAAAAACAAACACATAGATACAGAGAACAGAGTAGTGACCACCAGAGGAGAAGAGGGGTGGGGTGAGAGTGAAATGGGTAAAGGACGTCAACAGTATGATGACAAATGGAAACAACTTTTGGTGGTGAGCACGCCATTGTATATACAGAGTTGAAATATAATATTGTACACATAAAACTTATACAAAGTTATAAACAAATTAAAATTAATTTAAAAAATTATTTCAGGTGGTTGTGCAAAACTAATGACTCTTTAACAATTATCAGCCAGTACTACAGTTCAAAATGTAAATTGAAAACACAACATGACCTTTTTTCACAATAATTTTACTTTATTTTCATGAGCAACTAGTAATTAGATGTAAAAGTTAAATAAGTATTAGAAAATAGTTATTTCAGAATAACTGATTTCATATAAGAAAAATGAAAGAACATCAATAAAGAGTAGGAAATAGATCGACAAAACTCAAAAATTCTCTTACATTGCAATAGTAACCAATTTCAAAATGTAAACACAACAGTAACAGCAACATAATCCCTTTCACTTCACCAGAACACAAGAATAGATGTGAAATCAAATTAAATGCACAGGATATATAGAAATAAATTATAAAATTTTATTGAAAAAAATCTATATTTAGCAAAATACTCTAAAAACAAGATTAGTGACACTTTAAATTTTGTCAAAAAGACAGTTAATTTCTGGAAAATTATATAGCAAACAAATTTTAGCTGTATATAAAGAGTAATGAAGTTAGAAATATGATGAGATGTTTAAATATATTATGAAATTATGGTAATTAGCAGATTTTTAACAGATATAGATATCATCAGATCTGAATGCAAAGTCTGGAAATAGACCCAGTATATATGGTGATTTGATAATAAAGGAAAGACTGCAACTTAAATGAGGAGAAAAAAGATATGCCAAATGTTGGTACTGAGAAAAGTGGATAATCTTGTTTTCACCAAAATAATTTTTAGACAGTAAATTAAAATTCTAAAACACAATTAGGATAAAATGTTCAGTAATTATTCAACAACTTGAGCTGAGAGTTGGTTTAAACATGGCAAAAAACTGATAATCTTAAATGGAAAAAAGTAGTTAGAATTTAGAGGAATCATATAAAAATTGTATATAGTAAAATACAAATTAAAAATTGGAGAATATTTTCAGGAAGAGATTAAATGCTGAAGGAATTCTGGTTTCCAGTCAGCATGTAAGGAGTTTGGAAGTTGGCACTCCATTCTAAGAAGTAAAAAACAGGGCAAAGTAAAATACTCTACAACACTCCTTATATATATATATATCACAGAAGTGAGGACACAGGGCAAATTGCTGCCCCCAAATGGGCAGAGACAGAGAGATGAATACAAAGAATCACAGCTTAGCAGCAGGTATCCAGGAGCAGAAATCTCCACTGGAATCAGTGGTGGGAAGGAAATTCTAAATTACAATTGATAAATTACTGGAGGCTCAGCGTGGACAAGTCTGAGAGTTAAAAATTTCAGGAAGACCCAAGTATAGGGGAGTCCCCACACTTTTGTGAGTTTTATATCTAAAGGTTTGAACAGGTCTTTACAGTGAATATTAGGGAAAAATCCACTTGTGCTTCCAACAGTGGGAGGGAAAATAGACATTCTGAAAAACCTAGAGCATTATGTTCTTAAAGATCTGCTCTCAAGAGAAACTATTTTACCAGAGCCTAAAATTTGAGAGATTTTCTTCAGAGACTAACTGACCTGTGGGAAAGGAAATACCCAACTTCAGCCCCATCTAGCCATTCTGTCCATACTAAAGGAGGATGATGGTTACTGAGAGACACTTATAATATTTATAGTCCAGAACCACAATCTTACTAGAAGACTAAGACCTAATCATAGCACTATAGACATTTTATCCTCACTCAAAACCACCACATTATTTAAGCCATTTCTCAGCAGTTTATTTTACACAGCACCTCATGTCCATATATCAAGAAAAATAACAAGGCTACTAAAGGACAAAAACAAAAAGTGTTGAAGAGACAGAACAGACATCAAAACCAGGATCAGATATGGCAGTGGTGTTGGAATTATTAGACCAAAAATTTATAACAACTATGACTTATATGCTGAGACCTAATGGATAAGTTACACAGCATATAAGAACAGAAGGCAATGTAAGTAAAGAGATGGACATTTTAAGAAAGAATCAAAAAGAAATGCTAGACATCAAAAACTGTATAACAGAAATGGAGAATACCTTTGATGGGCACACTAGTAGACTGGATGTAGTTGAGGAAATAATTGCCAAGCTTGAGGATATCTCAATAGAAACTTCCAATATGGAAAGAAAAAAAAAAAAACAGACAAAAGTAGAATATTCAAGAACTGGGGGAAATATACAAAAGTATATCATACATATGGGAATAACAAAAGGAGAAGAAAGAGAGAATAAAACAGATGAAATATTTGAAACAATAATTAATGAGAATTTTCCCAAATTTCTGTTATACACCAAACCACAGATTTGGGAATCTCAGAGAACACCAAGTAGGAAAATGCCAAAAAGTATACATAGTCATATCATTTTCAAATGACCGAAAATCAAAGATAAAGAAAAAAAAACTTGAAAGCTGGGACAGGGGGCAGGAAATTTTACCTAGAGGAGCAAATATAAGAAATTCATCTAACTTCTCCTCAGAAAATACATAAATAGAAAATGAGTGAAGTGAAAATTTAATGTGTCCAGAGAAAAAACCCAACAACCTAGAATTCTGTATCCTGAAAAATTATCTTTCAAAAGTGTAGGAGAAATAAAGACTTACTCAAGTAATAAAAAAATGATGGGATTTGTTGCCAGTAGTCCTGACTTGCAAGAAATGTAAATATATTCCCTAGAAAGAATGAAAATAATATAGGTTAGAAATTTGGATCTATATAAAGAAAGGGAGAGTATCAGAAAGGAATAAGTAAAAGCAAAATGAAAACATTTATTCTTAATTGATCTAACAGATAACATTTTGTTTGAAATAAGACCAAAAATAGATTAGATTATGAATCCTTATGTATGTTTATATACAAGTAAGAAGAATAGCAGCAATGATATAAGGGATAGGGGGATGAATTAGAATTATTTTATTGTAACAAAGTAGTGTAGAGTTATTTGTAAGTGGACTTTAATCAGTTGTAAATGCATATTGTAAATTAGGTCAGCTGCTGAAATTGTAAATATAAAAGTATAGGGACTTCCCTGTTGGTGCAGTGGTTAAGAATCTGCCTGTAAATGCAGGGAACATGGGTTCAGGCCCTGGTTCAGGAGGATCCCACATGCCATGGAGCAACTAAGCCCATGCGCCACAGTTACTGAGCCTGTGCTCTAGGGCGTGTAAGCCACAACTACTGAGCCCACGTACCACAACTACTGAAGCCCGTGTGCCAAGAGCCCGTGCTCCACAACAAGAGAAGCCACCACAATGAGAAGGCCATGCACTGCAACCATGAGTAGCCTCCACTCGCCGCAACTAAAGAAAGCCCATGCACAGCAACAAAGACCCAACACAGCCCAAAATAAATATATAAATAAATAAATTTATATATGAAAAAAAGTATAACTGATGTGCTAGTTAGAGACATCCAGAGAAACAACACTAATAGAATATATATATATATATATATTTCTTGTAAGAACTGACTCATACAGTTATTGAAGCTGATTAAATTCTATGATTTTTCATCTGCAAGCTTGAGAATAAGGAGGGCTGATGGTATAAAACAGTTCTAGTCTGAAGGCCTAAGAACAAGGGGAGTTGATGGCATAATTCTCAGTCTGAGAACAAAAGCCAGAATGGGCCATTGCTCTAAGTCCTAGAACCTGAAGGCCCAATAACCAAGAGCTCCAATGTCTGGAGGCAGGAGAAGATGAATGTTCCAGCTCAAAGAGAGAAATTTACTTTTCCTCCACATTTTTTTGTTCTACTCTGATGCTCAGAGGATTGAATAATGCCCACCCACATTGATGAGGGAAGATGTTTTTTACTCACTCTACTGATCCAAATGTTAATCTCTTCTGGAAACACTCTTACAAACACACCCAGAAAAAAATGTTTTACCTGCTATCTGGGTATCATTTAGCCCATTCATTGAAACAAAGTCAATGATCACAACTGATATGCTAAAAAAGGAAACAAAATAGAATATAAAATTCTCAGTTAAAACGAAAAAGGCAGAAAAAGAGTAGAAGATAAAAATCAAAACAAAGAACAAGTCAACAGATAGAAAAGAGTAACAAATAAGGTAGATACTAATTCAACTATATCAGTAATTTAAACCACATTGATCTATACACAAATTAAAAGAGATTGAAAGAGTGAATCAAAAAAACAAGACCCAACTATTTGTTGTCTAAAAGAAATACACTTTATATATAAAGACATATGAATTGAAAGTAAATGGATGGAAAAAGATATACCATACTAATACTAATCAAAAGAAAACAAGAATATCTACATTAATTTCATACAGAGTCAACTTAAAAGCAAGGAAACTCATCACGTATAGAGAACAACTTTATATTACGATGAATGTGTATTCTTCAAGAAGACAGATCAATCCTTAATATGTATGAACCCAACAATAATCTTTAAAATTGAGTAAGCCAAAAACTGATAGAACTGCAAGGAGAAATAAACGACTGACCTATCATAGTTGGGGATTACAACATTCCACTGTCAGAAATGGACAAATGCAACAGGCAGAAAAACTGAAAAAACACAACTGAACTGAACGGCACCATTAATCAACTGCGTATAATTGACATCAATTGATTACTTCATCCAACAAAAGCATAACACACATTCTTCTCAAATTCACATGGAACGTTCACCAATCACACATCATATTTAAAATGCATCTTAACAAATTTAAAAGTATAGAAATCATGCAATGTCTGTTCTCAGACCACAGTGGAATTAAACTAGAAATCAGTAAGAGAAAGGTAGATGGAAAACCTCCAATATTCAGAATTTAAACAACACACAAACACAGATGTCAAAGAAGAAATCTCAAGAGAAATTTAAAAATAGTTTGAACTGAATAAAAATGAAAATACAAATTATCAAAATTTGTGGGATGCAGCAAAAACAGTGCTTAAAGAGAAATTTTTATCATTGAATGCATATATTAGAAAATAAGAAACTTCTAAAATTAGTCACTTAAGATTGCACCACAGAATACTAGAAAAGAGGAGAAAATTAAATCTAATGTAAGTAGAAAAAAAAGAAATATTAAGGAGTAAAACAAATGTCAATAGATTTGAAAATAAAAATCAATGAAGAAAAATCACTGAAACCAAAAGCTAGTTATTTGAAAAGGTCAATAAAATGTATAAGCCTCTAGCCAGGCTAACTAAGAAAAAAGTGAGAGGACACAAATTAGTATTATCAGAAATGGTAGAAAATTCTTTCAGATCTCAGGGAAATTAAAAGGATCATGAAGAGTACCATGAATAATTATATGCACACAAATTTGACAACCTACATAAAAATAGAATGATTTTTTTTGAAAGATGTGATCTCCTAAAACAAGGAGATACTACTGTACAACTATTAGAATGGCCAAAATCCCTCAACTAATTTTTTTCTCACACAGGTAGAAATACATCATCAGAATAGGTCTATATCTACAAAAGAAATCAAATCGATAATTAATAGCCTTCCAAAACTGAAAACATCATGCACAGATGGTTTTACTGGTGAAATGTACCAAACATTTAAGAAAGGAGTTATACCAATTCTTTCTAATGTGTGTCAGAAGATAGAAGCAGAGGTAATAATTCCTAACTCATTCTATGAGGCCAGCAGTACCCTATTACTAAAATTAGACAAAGACACTACATGAAAACTACAGATCAATATCTCTCATGAGCACAGATGCGAAAACACTCAACAAGATATTAGCAAATCAAATCTAGCCATGCACAAAATGATTACACAGTAGAACCAAGTGGAATTTATCCAAGGTTTGCAAGACTGGTTCAACATTCTAAAATCAGTTAATGTAATCCATCAAATCAAAAGGCTAAACAAGAAAAGAATCACATGATCATACCAATAGAAGGAGAAAAAGGAATTTTCCAAAACATAACACCTGTTTATGATAAAAACTACAGCAAACTAGGAGTAGAGATCTTCCTTAACTTAATAATAAACATATACAAAAACCCTACAGTTCACATTATACTTAATGGGGAGAAACACAAAGCTTTACCACCAAGATTAGGAACAAAACAAAGATGTTTTCTCTCATGCACTGCTTTTCCACATTGTACTGAAATTTCTAATTAAAACAATGACACACTAAAAGAAAAAAAAAATAGGTATACATTTTGGGAAGGAAGAAATAAAACTATCTCTTTTCACAGATGGCATGACCATCTATGTAGAGAATTTGAGAGAGTGGACAAAAGTAGTCCTGAACTAACAAGTGTTTACAGCAAATTAGCAGGATATGAGGTTAATATGGTTAAGGTAATAAGGTTAATATGAAAAGTCAATCATTTTTCTACATACCAAAAATAAACTAGTGGAATTTGAAGTTAAGAACACAATACCATTTATGTTTACCCCAAATGAAACATTTATGTTTAAATCTAACAAAACATGTGCATGATTTATATGAGGAAAGCTACATGACTCCATTGAATGAAATCAAAGGAGAACTAAATAATTAGAGAAATATTCCATGTTTATGGATAGAAAGACTCAATATTACCAAGATATCAGTCCTTCCAACTTGCTCTATAGATCTAAATGCAATTCCAATCAAAATACCAGGAAATTATATTTTTGATATCAACAAACGAAGTTTAAATTCTCTATGGAGAGGAATAAGATCCAGAATAGTCAACACAATACAGGCATATTTTTGAGATACTTTTGGTTCAGTTCCAGACCACCACAATGAAGCAAATATCACACTAAAATGAGTCACACAATGTTTTTTATTTTCCAGTGCCTATAAAAGTTATGTTTACACTGTATTGTAGTCTAATAAGTGTGCAATAGCAGTATGTCTACAAAGGCAATGTACATACCCTAGTTAAAAAAATACCTTATTGCTAACCATCATCTGAACCTTCAGTGAGTCATGGTATTAACATCAAAAATCACTTATCACCATAACAAATATAATAATAATAAAAATGTTTAAAATATATCAAAAATTACCAAAATGTGACACAGGGACACAAAGTGAACAAATCCTGTTAGAAACAGACACTGACAGGCTTGCTCCATGTAGGATTGCTACAAACCTTCAACTTGTAAAAAAAATAATATTTGCAAAGTAAAATAAAGAAAAATTTTATAAAATGAGGTATGCCTGTATTAAAGAAGAAAAATTTCAGAAGACTAACACTACCCAACATCAAGATTTACTATTAATGTACAGCAATTAAGATAGTATGGAATTAGAAAAAATAGACTACTAGATCAATGGAACAAAATAGAGAGCCCAGAGTTAGACTCCCATTAATATAGTCAACTGACTTTCTTTTTTTTAATTATCTGTTTGTTTTTACATCTTTACTGAATTTGTTACAATATTGTTTCTGTCTTATGTTTTGGTTTTTTGGCTGTGAGGTATGTGGGATCCTAGCTCCCTGACCAGGGATCAAATCCACAACCCCTGCATTGGAAGGCGAAGTATTAACCACTGGACCATCAGGGAAGTCCCTTCAACTGAATTTCAATAAAGGGGCAAAAGTATTACAATGGAGAAATGACAGTCTTTCCAAAAAATGGTAGTCTTTTAAAAAATTGGATATCCATATGCAGAAAAATGCAAAACTGTAAAACACTTAGAAGAAAATGAAGATGACCATGGGTTTGGTGATGACTGTTTTAGATTGTTCCAAAGGAGCAATCCATGATAAAAAATAATTACAAACTAGACCTCATTAAAATTAAGATGAAAAATGTTGTCTCTGCCAAAAGACACAGTTAAGATATTAAAAAGAACATAAGAAATACAGATGGCAAATAAGCATATGAAAAGATGCTCCACATATGTCATCAAAGAAATGCAAGTCAAAATAAGGAGATACTACTATATATGCTTATCTGAATGGCCCAAATCCAGAACACTGACAACAGCAAATATTGCTGAGGATGTGGGGCAATAGACACTCACATAATTGGTGTTGGTACAGCTATTTTGGAAGACAGTTTGAAAGCTTCTTACAAAAATAAACATGTTCTTATCATATTATGCATCAATTATGCACCTTGGTATTTACCCAAAGAAATTAAAACCTTACACACAAACACCTTCTCTTGAATGTTTATAGTGGTTTATTCATAATTACATTATGATATTAATCATTATAATATATATGATGGGAGTCCCAGAAGGAGAAAAAAGAAAGAGGCAGAAAGTTTAATTGAAGTGATAGTGCCCCCCAAATTTTCAAATCTGTGGAAATAAATAGATATAGAAATTCAAGAAACTGAATGTAATTCAAGTATGATAAACCCAAAGGGATCCACATAAAGACACATTACAAACAATCTGCCAAAATTCAAATTGAAAAGAATCGTGAAGGTAGCAAGAGAAATGCAACTTTTTGCATATAGGGGAGCCTCCATGAAATTATCAGTGGATTTCTCAGTAGAAACTTTGCAGGCCAAAAGGGAGAGGGATAATGTATTCAAAATTCTAAAAATAATACTGTCAACAAAAAATTCTATATTGGAAAAAATCTATCCTTCAAACATGAAGGAGAAATTAAGACTCTCACAGATAAACAAAAATCAAGGGAGTTCATTACCATTAGACCTGTTCTGCAAGAAATCCTAAAGGTAGTCCTTCAGGTTGAAATGAAATGACACTAGATAGGAAAATAAAGTCATACAAAAATATAAAGTTCTCTAGTAAAGGTTAATACATAAACAAATAGTAGTAACAGGTATTATTGTAATTTGGGTCCCTTTTAATTCTTGTATAAAATTTAAACTACAAAAACTTAATAAATAACTATAAATCCATGTTAATGAATTTACAATATGTAAAGATGAAATTTGTGAATCAATAACAAAAAGTGGGGGATGAAGCTATAAAGTAGTAGAGTTTTGTAGGTGATTGAAATTAAGTTATTACACTGAACAGTTTAAAATAAAATGCTTAAAACTTTAAGTTTTTTACTGTAAATTCAATTGTAACCACAAAGAAAATATCTATAAAATGTACACCAAAGGAAATGGGAAGAGATTCAAAGCATATCACCACAAAAATAAATAAAACCAAAATGAAAGCAGTAAGAGAGGAAATTGAGAGCAAAGAAGCTATAAAACATAGAGCAAACAATTAATAAACTGGTAATAGTCTTGTCTCAATAATTAATTTAAATATAAGTTGATTAAACTCAACAATCAAAACACATAAATTACCTAAATGGATTAAAAATATGCTATTTACAAGAGACTCATTTTAGTTCTAAGGACGCATAGAAACTGAAAATGAAATGAAGAAAAAACATATTCCATAAAAATGGTAAACCAAGAATATCAGGAGTGGTCATACCAATATCCAGCAAACTAGATTTTAAGTTGAAAACCGTTATGAGAAACAGAAGGACATTATATAATGATTAAAGTGCCAATTCACCAAGAAGGTATAACAGCTGTACATATTTGTACACCCAATATCTGGGCCCTTAATATATGAAACAAAGTTTGACAGACTTAAGGGAGAAATAAAAGAAGCCAAATAATAGCAGGAGAGTTAAATATCTCACTTTCAACAGTGGATAGAAAAACCAGACAGAGATAAAGAAACAGAGGACTTAACAACAATATAGACAACAATACATATAAAACACGCCACTAGAGAATAGCAGAATATACATTCTTCTCAAGGCTACATAAAATATTTTCCACAATAGACTTCATATTAGGCCACAAAACAAATCTTAACAATTTTAAAAGATTGAAGTAAGGCAAATTATCATTTCTGGTCCATGAGATGAAACTAGAAATCAATAGTAAAAGAAAAAAATGAAAAGCCATAAATTCATGAAAAGCAAACAATACATTCTTAAACAACACATACTTAAATCGGTTAAAGAAGTCACAAGAGAAATTTAAAAATACTTTGTGAAAAATGAAAACAAAACCAAAATACGGATGGCAGCATAAGCACTGCTAAGAGGAAAACTTAGAGCTCTAAGCACATACATTAATAAAGAAAAAAGTCTCAAATCAACAACTAATTTTACACTGTAAGGAATTAGAAAAGAAAAAAAATAAATAAACCTAATTCTATCAGCAGGAAGAAAATATTAAATATTAGAGCAGAGATAAGTAAAACAGAGAATAGAAAAACAACAGAAAATAATTAATAAAACTAAAAGTTGGATTTTAAAAAAATCAACAAAATTGACAAATACTATATTAACTAATGTAAAAAAGAGAAAACTCAAATAACTAAATTCAGAAGTATAAAAGGGGTCATTAAACAACTGAACAGAAATAAAAAGGGTTAAAATAGAATACTATGAACAATTACATGCAAACACATTGGATAACATATAAGAAATGGATACTTTCCTAGAAACACATGACCAACAGAAACTGACTCATGGAGAAATAAAATCTTAAGAAAACAATAATTAGCAAGAAAAATGAATCAGTAATCAAAAACCTCCCAAAAAAGAAAACCTCAAAACTAGAGATTACTTCATTGGAGAATTCTACCAAATATTTAAAGACAAATTAACACCAACTATTCTCAACCTCTTCCCAAATATTGAAGAGAAAGGCACACTTCCAAGCTTATTCTATGAGGCCAGCATTACCCTGACACTGAAGCCAAAGATACTAAAAGAAAAGAAAATTAAGGACAAATATCCCTGATAAATATTGATACACATACTCTAAACAAAATATCAGGAAATTGAATTCAGCAGCATATTAAAAGAATAGTACACCCTGGGGCTTCCCTGGTGGCGCAGTGGTTGAGAGTCTGCCTGCTGATGCAGGGGACATGGGTTTGTGACCCGGTCCAGGAGGATGACACGGAGTGGCTGGGCCCGTGAGCCATGGCCGCTGGGCCTGTGCATCCGGAACCTGTGCTCCACAACAGGAAAGGCCACAACAGTGAGAGGCCCACATACCGCAAAAAAAATAAATAAAGAAATAAAGAAAGAAAGAAAGAATAGTACACCTTGACCTAGTGGGATTTATACCTGGAATGGAAGGATGTTTTAATACAAAGAAATCAATCAATGTAATACATCACATTAACAGAATAAAGGATGAAAACCACATGATCATCTCAATTGATGCAGAAAAAGCATTTGACAACATTCAGTACCCTTTCATGGTAAAAAATTCTCAGCAAAAAGTGACCAGAAGAAAACTACCTCAACATAATAGAGGTCATATATGAAAAGCCAACAACTAACATTGTATTCAATGGTGAAAGACTAAAAGATTTTCCTCCAATATCTGCAATAAGACAAGTGGCTGACTTTCATAACTCCTATTCAATATAGTATTGTTAGCCCTAGCCAGAACAATTAGGCAAGAAACAGAAATGAAAGACATCCAAATGACTTTCCAAATAGAAAGGAGGACATAATACTATCTCTGTTTGAAGATAACATTATCTTATATGTAGAACACTCTAAAGACTCTACCAGAAAATATCAGAACTAACAAATTCAGCAAAGTTGCAGAACAAAAATGAACACACAAAAATCAGTTGCATTTCTATATACTAAAAATAAACATTCAAAAAAGAATTAAGAAAACTTAATTTATGATAGCATAAAATAAAATACTTAATAATAAACCTAACCAAAGAGGTAGAATACTCATACACTGAAAACCTCAAAACATTGATAGAAAAAAATCAAAGAGAAAAATAAATGAAAATGTAACCCATGTTCATGGATTGGAAAACCTTATATTAAGTTTCTAATACTACCTAAAGCCATGTAAAGATTCAGTGCTATATCTGTCAAAATCCTAGAAACATTTTTTGTGTAAATAGGAAAAAAAATCCTAAAATTTATATTTTCCTTGAGATCTGCAAACAGCCAAAACAATTTTGAGAAAGAAAAACAAATCTGGAGACTTCACACTTTCTGGCTTCAAAACATATTACAAAAATACAGTAATCAAAACAATGTGGCATTGACATAAATGCAGACATATAGACCAATGGAGTAGAATAGAGAACACAGAAATAAACCCTCCAATATATGATCATATGATCTTCAACAAGGGTGCCAAAACCACTCAATGGGGAAAGACAATGTCATCAAAAAATTTACCTAAGACAACTAAATATCCACATGTAAATGAATTATTTTGGATCCTTACCTTACACCACATACAAACATTAACTCAAAATGCATTAAAGACCTAAATGTATTACCTAAAGCTATAAAAGTCCTAGAAGAAATAAAAAGAGAAATCTTCATAATATTGGATTTAGCAATGATTTCTTGGATATGATACCAAAAGTACAAGCAACAGAAACAAAAAACAGACAATTGAGACTATATAAAATTTTAAAACCTCTATGTAGCAAAGAAAATAACCAATAGAGTGAAAACACAATCTATGGAATGGGAGAAAATATTTTCAGATACGATACCTGAAAAAAGGGTTAATATCTAGATTAAAAACACCTAAAACTAACACTAACCCTAACCCTAAGCAACAACAACAAGAAAACAATGCATTACAAATGGGCAAAAGACTTGAATAGACATTTCTCCAAGAAGATATACAAATGACCAACAACATATTAAAAGATGTTCACCATCAATAATCATGAAAGAAATGCAAATAAAAATTACAATGAGATATCACCTTATAGGGTGGCTACTATCAAAAACAACAACAAAAACAAACAAAAAACAGAAAATAACAAGTGTTTGTGAGGATGCAGAGAAATTGCAATCCTCATGGTGGGATTCTGAAATGGAGCAACAACTGTGAAAATAGTATCATTTATTCCAAAAATTAAAATAAAATGATCATATGATGCAGCAATCCCAGTTCTTGGTATATATTGAAAGCATGGTCTCAAAGCTGAATTTTCACACTCATGTTCATAGCAGCATTATCCACAAAAGCCAAGCAACCCAAATATCTATTAATGAATAGATGAGTAAACAAAATGTGATATAGACATACAATGGAATATTATTCTGTCTTATAAAAAAGGAGATCCTGTCACATGATACAACATGGATGAGTCTTCAGGACATTATACTAAGTGAAATAAACCAGTCATGAGAAACAAATACAGCATGATTCTATTTATATGAGGTATCTAATATATTCAAAATTCATAGAAATGAAAAGTAGAATAGTGGTTACCAAGAACTGGATGAAGGGGGAAATGGTACTTATTGTTTATAGTGCAGAGAGTTTCAGTTTTTCAAGATAAAAAGTTCTGGAAATACATTTCACAACAATGTGAGTGTGCATAGCACTACTAAATTGTATACTTAACAATGTACACTTAACAAAATATTGTTCATTTTGTGTTACGTGTTTTTGACCACAACATAAAACAGTGAAAATTAAAATTTTAGTAATTTATAAATTGATCAACTTTCATATTAAAAATGGTCATACTTATTAAGATTTTTAACATATGATTTATCAGAATTGAGAAGGGGAATTTAAATAAAAACATGGAACTTCCCTGGCAGTCCAGTGGTTAAGAATCCATGGTTCCACTGCAGGGGGTACCGGTTTGATCCCTGGTCAGGGAACTAAGATCCCACATGCTGTGCAGAGTGGCCAAATAAATAAAAACATGAAAATAAATAAGACATTCTTGTTGTGTGCATGTGTACATGATAATAACAATGAGAAAATATTCTTACTGAGAACTAAAAATATATTTTTTCAGATAAAATTTTTCAATTTGTAATTTCTACAAACTCCTCCACACAGTTTTATAAAACTGACATATATTTCTTATATCATCATATATATTCATAGAATGATATGATTTTCAAAACACAGTTGCAAAATTATATGTGGAATGCATTTTTATGCTGATTACACTGTGTAAGTTAGGCTGCCCTGTTATTAATATCCTCTTGTTAACATGGATATTAAGTGCTGGGAGTACATTCTATGAATCTTGATTCCTAGAATAACAAGAATCATACTGCTATATTTCTCATATGTAAGAGAATCTGAGTGTGCCTAAAAAGACCAATGGACTGTTAACTATTTTTTATATAACTGAATCAATATATAGAATATTCACTACTCATATTTTAGAGTAGTTTTCTGTCATTTGAAGTTAAGAATTTAAGAATAATACATTTGGAACATAATTTTAAAACAATACAGCTATTTAATTGGAAATGGTTTTATCTATACTGTTCAATCTATTTATGTTTACTGTCTATAATTATATTCTACATTTTTGGAGTTCTTGTTTACAAAATTATTGAAGATTGGTATCACTTCAACCCTAAAATTTAAGGTTAATTCCATTCAGTCTGTGATTCAAATATTTGTTTGTCTATGAATTTTGTTGTAAAATAGGATTTGGCTAAAAGCCTCTCATGCATAGTTACCCAGAATTTCTCTAAAATGCTCACAGCTACTCCCTAAAACAGCAAACAATCAACAACACACAAAGCTAAAACTGACAGGCAGCATAGTATCAGAATTTGGGCATAGTATACAATAGCCTTAAGGCTCACAGAAATGGATTGAAGAAAGCATATCAAGAATCTGACCTCAATAAGCTGAACTTGTCTGAGAGAAGAAATGTGAACATTTTCTTTTCTCATCATACATTCTCATACTTAGAATCCATTTTCTCTACCAACCAGTAAAAGGGACAGTGATCCCCTATCTCAACATAAGTACATTAAAAATAATGACTACTTTGGGAATCCCCTGCTGGTCCTGCGGTTAGGACTTGGCACTTTCACTGTCGTGGCCTGGGTTCAATTCCTAGTCAGGGAGCTAAGATCCTGCAAGCCACGTGGTGAGGACAAAAAAAAATAATAATGACTATTTTTATGTAGCTTTTGTTTATTTTTGTGAACAGGAAATGCATGTACATAGTGCAAAATTCAAGGGTACACAGTTAAAATCTCCCTCTTTCCCAGTCCTTAGCCAGTCAATTCCGCTCCCCAGAAGGAACTAAATTACAAAGAATATCTATGCATAACAAACGACATAAATGTTATGTTTTAAAAGGAATAATCAATAGGTTTTAGTAATTTTTAGGTATCTTTCTTTCTTTTTTTTTTTTTTTTTTTGCGGTACATGGGCCTCTCACTGTTGTGGCCTCTCCCGTTGCGGAGCACAGGCTCTGGACGCGCAGGCTCAGCGGCCATGGCTTACAGGCCCAGCCATTCTGCGGCATGTAGGATCCTCCCGGACCGGGGCACGAAACCATGTCCCGCGCATTGGCAGGCGGACTCTCAACCACTGCGCCACCAGGGAAGCCCCTACCAGGGAAGCCCCTACCAGGGAAGCCCCTAGGTATCTTTCTTACTCACAGTGAGTCCAATGATTTTCAGGAGACCTTCACACTCTGGCTAAGGGAAGCTCAGTTACCCTCGGTTACTGTGCAAACAAATGCACTTTCTGTATGGGATTCACAAAGTCTATGGCACTAGGTCCTTGAAAAAGTGCTCTACTTTCTCATCTTCTCCAGCAGGGCCATCTAGTCTAGATAGTTTTTTTCTACCTCTGTTCACTTCTCACTAGAAAACAATGTCAGGAACAGAAAGGTCTTCCAAAGAAGAGGTTTCTGGCCTGGATTGTTGAGCGCTATCATCCCAGTTATTTTTGTTGCTGTTGTTGTTTTCTTTATATTTATTAACAATTTCAATTGAAAAGTTACAAAAATTGTACAAAAACTGCTTTATCTGAATGATTTGAGAGTAGATTGAGGATATGATATTTTCATGATGATTGTTGTAGGATCTTTCAGATACGTTAGTTATCAATGAATAATTAGAGCATTATTTCAACATACCAGGACATTCTCCTCTATATCCATTGCACAACCATCATGATCAGGAATTTAGTACTAAGACAGTACTACCATCTAATCCCTAGATTCTATTCAAGTTCCATCAAAAGTTTCAATAATGAAATGGGCCATTTCAAGATCATGCATTACTTTTGGTTATTATTTTCTTCAGTGTCATTCAGTTTGAACAGTTCCTCAGAATTTTGAATATTACAGGACAATTATTTCTCAGAATGTCCCTCAATTTGAGTATGTCTAATATTTCCTCATAATTACACTCTAGATTTATTTTATGCATCTTTGGCAGGACTATCACAGAAGTGATGTGGTGTCCTTATTTCAACATAGTAAGTTGCACACAGTTTTTCCATCATTGATGGCGTTAACTGATCACTTGAATAAAGTGTACTCAGCCAGATTCCAGCTCTATAAATTTATGCTTAATCAATAAACCAATGCCTAGCAGGATTTACCTATGGGTATTCTCAGTCTGTGACTTCTGAAAGTGGTCAGGGAATATCAATCCTTATTTTTTCTAAAATGTATTTCCTTTGAGTTAGGTCCAATCGTGAAGTAAAATTAATTGATTCATTTACTCAGTAAAAAAAAATATTAAGGTTTTACTATATGTCAAGCACTATCCTAGGAACTAGAGTCTTTTTGTATGTATTATGAAGAAATAAGGGATATGACTGTGTCCCTATGGGAAGAACAGACGTACATCTCACTTGGCCCTTGTCTCGAGTGGAAGACAGTTTCACAAAAGTAAGAAGTAACTCTCAATTTGTTGGTGGCATGAGAATCAGGGATGCAAGAAACACGTATGACTTGGTCAACAAGACAAGAGAAGGCATGAATGCTTGCTTCTTCCATTATCTTAAAGAGGAGAATGTAGGCACTGGGGTGTTCTACTGAACATGGTCCACTGGAACAAGACTTCACCCCCACAGTTTTCCCTTTTTTTTAGGGAAATTGTGAAGAGTGTTACAGTCACAACTTGTATTGCAGCTACCTCTGGGCCAGATTATTTAAATTTATGGTGCCTGCTGTTGAAGAATAATCCTTGGAAATCTGGGTACCCAGAAGCACTTGGAGACTTGAAGGGCCCTGGGATATTCCAACTCCTCTGGTTAAGGTAGGTTGCCAGATTTAGCAAATAAATACACAGGAAACCAGTCAAATTTGAATTTCAGGTTAACAGCAAATATTTTATATAAATATGCATTGTTCAATATTTAGGGCCTACTTATGCTAAATTATTATTTTCTTTTTTGGCTTCATTGGGTCTTCACTGCTGAGAGCAGGATTTCTCTAGTTTCTCTAGTTCTCATTGTGGCGGCTTCTCTTGTTGCAGAGCACAGGCTCTAAGCATGTGAGCTTCAGTAGTTGCAGCACACAGCCTCAGTAGTTGTGGAGCATGGGCTTATTTGCTCCATGGCATGTGGGATCTTCCCAGACCAGGGATCGACTCATGTCCCCTGCAGTGGCAGGTGTATTCTTAGCCACTGCAGCACAAAGGAAGTCCCACTAAAGTATTATTTGCTGTCTTTCTTTAATTTAGATTTAACTGAGCATCCTGTAGTTTATCTAGCAACCATACTGTAAGGATGAGAAAGACACTAGTGTAGTGTGGCCCTACTCCTGCTGAGGGAAAGGGGAGTCTCAATCCCTGTTATCTTATTGTTCAGGTAAAGCAGAAAGAGCATCTTGGGTCACTTATGGACAGTTTTTCTTATTACACCATAAAGAATTAATATTAAACCTAAAATCTTTACATATTTGTCCCTCTCAAAAATACATATGGTACATGTGGTTTCATATGTTTCTATCTTAATGGCTATATCTACTGAGTATCTTTTTGTAGACTTAATTTTGTAAGAAATATAATCATATTTCATATAACTCACTGTAAGGGGTGTTTTTTTGTGGGGGCTTGGTTTTGTTTTTATTTAAATATTTCTACGAACACTGAAGAACACATGTCAATGAAGAAATCTCTCCCCTTTCTCAGGGTCATGGGTGTCTGTACTCTATGGTCAAGTGGTAAAAGATATAGACTGGAAGAAATGGGTGACACATTTTTATCAGATACATATTCGCACCCCTTACCCTAAATCCCCTTTACCTCATTTTCCTGCCAACAGAATTCACAAATTTTTGCCTGCATTCAGCTAAGTATAAAATACAAATAGATTGTATTACGTATCCTAAGCAATATTTTTTCTTTCTAATGAAGAGAATTTCAAGGAGAAAATACTCTTGTTTTCTTTGGAGGCAGCATAATAAATATGATGCCAAGATCTATGGTAACTGTCCAGTGATCCTGGAGGAAAAGACAGAACTAAAGCGAACAGCTGAGTTGACTGAGAAAAATATGAAAATCCCTAGGGTCTTGATGACATAATTGTGTGCTAAATTAATCAGACCTCCTGAGTTCTTGCTTTATGTCCTTATTTATTATAATGGAAAAGAATCTGAATATATATATATATACAAATCACTTTGCTGTACACTTGAAACTAATACAACATTGTAAATTAACTATACTTCAATAAAAAATGAAAGAAATCTAAATAAAGTATGGGCTTTAGTTAAAAAAAAATGTCCTTATTTCGTAAGTCCTTGTCAGTTGGGTTGTTTGTTACTTGCTGCTGAAAGAGCACCATCTGGTTCTCATCATCAACTGTCCATTATGGTATTTACTGATTCATCCATCACCCTGCTGGGTCCTTAGTTGTCCATGCATATGGGCTGTCACTGAATCTTTCTTCAATTCAATCTTCAAAGGTCCACTGGAGGAAATCATTTTTATGCTTCTACCGAGGAAACTCTATGAGGCTGTTTAAGATCATCTGCTTAGGTTCTTCACACAGATCTTGTTTTTTCTGGGGTTCTCTAGTCCTATTTCTTCCCCTAGTTCTACCAGAAAAACAAAGCAGTTTCTCTATTATCCTTTCAAACGCGTATTGTTTATGGTGTGCGTTCTTTCTACTCTCCTCAAGGACTAGTCATCTGAAATTCAAAAGTTAGAAGAAACTGCTTTATCTAACATTTCCTTCCATGGAGCAGTAAGCATAGAACAGTAAGTTCTGCTGAAATGGGTGAGGGGGCAAGAGAATCAGAAGACATCAGAAAAAACAGTTTCATTAATATTTCAAAATTATGAAACACACATTTAAATTTATAAAGTCATTCTCAACAAGTTCCCTTGTTGTTTTCATTCAGTTCTAAGTGTGTGTGTGTCAGGAACAGGTGGGGGAAAGCACTTCCAGTATGCTTTTCAAAAGATATTGGAAATAAGAAGTTATTTCTATCCATTGCAGGTCATTTTCTGGTATGTAGAGTAAGCAAAATTGTTTATATATTCAACCATTAATGTCACTTAAAGGCTTCTTATGTTTAGCTATCAGGCTAAACTTATGCTAAATATATATATATGGCTAAATATATACTGTATTCTGTTGAAAAGACTAACTCTAGAGACATTTTATAGAGAGTCTTTTGAGACTTGACCCCAATACCTGATAATAGATGGATAGAATTAGGGGAGATGTAATTCTAAAGTTTTATTCGTTAGAGGAAAAATTCACTGGGAAGAAGTTCATTTTTTGGGAGAAGTTCATCTTTTGGTAGAAGTGAGAGTAGAGAAATCACCTAAATGGGCCTTTGGTGATATAAATGTGAAATAAGATTATTTTAATGAGATAAAGTTTTGAAACTATATTAAATTGCTCTATGTATTAATGTCTAAAATTGTTTTCCTCTGAGCAAAACTGACTCCTTCCAAGAAGGATATTATGCTGCTATTGAAGTCTGTTCTATAGAATTATGCAAGGGATGAACGGCTCTATTTCCTCCCACCTTACAGTGAAAAAAAGGTTGAGCAGATAGGCTTCAGGTTGGTTTTAAGAATACTACTTACTGAAGATATTGTTTTTCTTCATTGTATATTCCTGTTTCCTTTGTCATAGATTAATTGACCACATAACTATGGGTTTATTTTGTTCCACTGATCTACAGATATGTTTCTGTGGCAATACAATAGGATTTTAATTACTTTAGGTTTGTAGTTTAATTTGAAATCAAGGAGCATACCTCCAGCTTTGTTCTTTTTTTTCAAGATTATTTTGGCTATTCAAGGCCTTATGTGTTTTCACACAATTTTAGAATTACTTGTTCTAGTTCTGATAAATGCCAGTGATATTTTGATAGGGATTACACAGAATCTGCAGATTGCCTGTGTAGTATGGTCATTTTTAACAATATTAATTCTGCCAATCCATGAGCATAGTGTATCTTTCCATTTGTTAATGTAGTCTTCAATTTCTTTGATCAATGTCTTATAGTTTTCTAAGTACAGGTCTCTTCCCTCCTTGGTTAGATTTATTCTTATTCTTTTTGATACAATTGTAAACAGGATTGTTTTCTTCCTTTCTCTTTCAGAGACTGCATTGTTAGTATATAGAAAAACAACAGATTTCTGTATATTAATTTTGTATCCTGCAACTTTACTGAATTCATTTATTAGTTCTAATAGTTTTTTTAGTGGAGTCCTTAGGGTTTTCTACATATAGTATTATGTTATCTGCAAATAGTGACAGTTTTACTTCTTCCTTTCAAATTAGGATTTCCATTATTTATTTTTTCTGATCAGATTGCTGTGGGTAGGGCTTCCAAAACTATATTAAATTAAAGTGGCAAGAGTGAGCATCCTTGTCTTGTTCCTGTTCTTAGAGGAAATGCTTCTAGCTTTTCCCCTTGGTTATGATGTTTGTTGTAGGTATGTCATATATGGCCTTTATTATGTTGAAGTATTTTCCCTCAGTACTCAGGTTGAGAGTTTTTAATCATGAATAAATGTTGAATTTTCTTGAATGCTTTTTCTGCATCTATTGAGATGGTCATATAATGTTGATTCTTCAGTGGCTTTGTCTGATTTTGATATCAGGATGAGTTTGAAAGTTCTTCTTTCCCTTCAATTATTTTTGGAGTAGTTACAGAAGGATAGGTGCTAACTTTTCTTCAAATGTTTGATGGAATTCTCCTGTAAAAGCTCTCTGGTCCTGGATTTTTGCTTTTTGACAGTTTTTAAAATTTATTTATTTTTTAATTTCACCAATTAAATCTCATTACTGGTAATTTCTCCTCCATATTTTCTATTTCTTCCTAAGTCTTCAGAGATTCTTTTAGATTGTCTATTTGATTGGCATAAAATTTTTCATAGTAATCTCTTATGATCTTTATATTTCCGTGGTGTTGGTTGTAATTTCTCTTTCATTTCTGATTTTATTTATGTGGGATGTCTTTTTTTTTTTTTTTTCTGAAACTGGCTAAAAGTTTATCAATTTTGGCTATTTTTTTAAAGAACAAGCTATTATTTTCATTGATAGTATATATTATTTTATCCTCTATGCTCTGATCTTTATTATTTCTTTACTTCTATCAACTTTGGGTTTTGTTTGTTCTTCTTTCTCTCATTGCTTTAGGTTAAGTTTAGGTCGTTCATTTCAGGTATGTTTATTTCTTGATAGTATAGTATTGCTATAAACTTCCCTCATTTAGTGCTTTTGCTGTGACCCAAAAATATTGGATCATGGTCTTTCCATTTTCTTTTAAGATATTATTAAATTTACTCTTTGATTTCATCACTGATTCTTGGTTGTTTAATAACATATTGTCCAAAATCATCTCTTTCTGTTTTTTGCAGTTTAGTTTTAGTAGTTGATTTCTAGTGTCATACTGTTTTGGTTGGAAAAGATGTTTGAAATTATTTCAATCACCTTAAATTTATTGAGACTTGTTTTGTGGTCTAGCATGAGATCGATTCTGGAGACTTTCACATGCACTTAATAAGAATGTGGATTCTGCTGTTTTAAGATGGAATATTCCATATATGTTATAATATATTATGTATATTATTCTATGTATGTCATATTTGATTAATATATTTATAGAATATTATATTTTATATATATCATATACAATATTATAATCATCATAATGTTATAAAATATTTAATATTTTATAATATATTTCATATATTATAAAATATATAATATTATATATGTATATTAAATATTTTATATTATATATTTAATATTAAAATATGCATTTTATATTTATATTTTATATATGTATAATATACATAGATTATATGTATATATCTATGTATTATATATAATATACTTTAAAATATACTATATAAATTATAATATAAAATATATAAATTATAATATATATTATAATGTATATAAAATATGTTATATAGTTTATATATTTTAAAAATATATATCTTTATAATATATTCTACTACATATTTTTAAAATATAAAATATATTACACATATTTTATATATTTTACAATGTTAAATATATTTTAATATCAAAATTTAATATTTTTATATTAAAATATTATTTTTAACCTTAAAATGTTGTATATTTTATATTTACACTTATATATAATCTATGTATAATATATACATATATGTATGTAAAATATATAATATATTTTATATGTTATATACATTATCATAATATATTATATATAGATAATATATAATTTTATAATTCCATAATTATAATTACTATTATTATTATAATGATCATATTAATATATAATAATATACTTATATATTATCTATTATATAATAGATTGTTTTATATTATAGTAAAATATTTTAATATTATAATATATATTTTATATACTTACATGTATATATGTATATGTACTATATATATCTAATATACATATAATATATTTATACACATATATATGTATTTTACATTATATAATTCCATTTATATTCCATATATATTATATATATATTATGTCTATCTGATCTAATGTTTTATTTAAGGCCAGTGATTCTTTACTGATTTTCTGTCTCGATGATCTGTCTGTTTATATAAGTGGGATTTTAAAGTCTCCTATTACTGTATTACTGTAAATTTCTCCCTTTATATATGTTAATTTTCACTTTATGTATTTAAGTATTCTTATGTTGGGAGCATATATTTTTACAATTGTTATATCTTCTTGTTGGATTGATCCCTTAGTCATTATCAAATGTCCTTCTTTGTCTCATAATACAGTCTTTGTTTTAAAGTCTTTTTTTTCTGATATAATCATTATTACCCCAGTTTTTTCCTATTTGCATGTAATACCTTTTTGTATTCCCTCAGTTTCTGCCTCTGTGTGTCTTAGATATGAACTGAGCATCCTGTAGGCAGCATATAGATGGGTCTTGTTATTGCTCTATTCAGCCCCTCTGTGTGTTTTGATTGGATCATTTAATCCACTTACTTTTAAAATAATTGTTGATAGGTATATACTTATTAAAATCTGGTTAATTGTTTCCTAGCTTTTTTTTTTTTTCAGGTACGCAGGCCTCTCACCACTGCGGCCCCTCCTGCTGCGGAGCACAGGCCTCAGGTGCACAGGCTCAACGGCCATGGCTCACGGTCCCAGCCGCTCCACAGCACGTGGGATCCTCCCAGACTGGGGCACAAACCTGTGTCCCCCGCATCAGCAGACGGATCCCCAACCACTGTGCCACCAGGGAAGCCCTCCTAGTTGTTTTTGTATTTCTTTTTAATTCCTTTCTTCCTATACTGCTCTCTTCCCTTGTGATTTGATTTTCATATCTTTTGTTTTGGAAAACTTTTTCTTTCTTCACTCCTATCTCTTATAGATTTTTCATTTGTGATTACCATGCGGTTTATATATAACAACCTATATATATATATATATATATATATATATATATATATATGATTATTTTAAGCTGATGATCCCTTAAGTTGAACACATTCTAACAAACCTACCTTTTACTCCCCCAAATTGTTAAATGTTTTCAATGTCATATTTTACATCTGTTGTCTATCCCTTAGCTACTGCTTGTGGATAAAAATAATTTTCTACTTTTGTGTTTTAACCTCCAGACTGGGTTTTTCTACTACCTTTACTATATGTTTTCCTTTACAAATGAAATGTTTCCTTTCATAATGTTTATAATTTTAGCTGTAGTTCTTTTTTTCTACTTAGAGAAATCTGTTAATGTTTATTTTTAAACTGGTTTATTTGTGCATAACTCTTTTAACTTTTATCTGTAATTTTTTTTATCTCTCCTTGAAATCTGAATTATAGACTTACTGGGTAGAATATTCTTGGTTGTAGGTTTCTTCTCTTTTGTTATTTTGAATATATTATGTCACTGCCTTCTGGCTTGGAAAGTTTCTGCTGAAAAGTCAGCATATATCCTTATTTAAGTTCCATTGTATGTAACTAACTGCTTTTCCCTTGCTGCTTTTAAGATTTTCTTACCTTTAATTTTTGACTTGGTGTAAGCCTCTTTGCATTCATATTTTGGGGACTTTTTCTGCTTCCTGGACCTGAATGTCTCCTTTTCTTCCTAGGTTATGGAAATTTTCAGTTATTATTTATTCAAATAAATTCTCTGATTCTTCTTCTTCTGGGACCCTTAAGATATGAATGTTAGTACACTTGATTTTGTTCCAGAGAGCTCTTAAACTATCTTTAAGTTTTTTTGTTGTTTTTTGTTTGTTGAGTTTGGGTCACTTTCACTGCCCTGATTTCCAGTTCACTAATCTGTTCTCTTGTGTCATCTACTCTACCACTGATTCTTTCTAGTGTATTTTTTATCTGAGTTGTTGTATTCTTCAGTTCAGCTTTCTTTTCCTTATATTTTCTAATTCTTTCTTAATCTTGTCACTGTGTTCATCCATTCTTCTCCTAAGTTCATTGAGCATTTCTATGAACATTACCTTGAGCTATTTATTGGGTAGATTGCATATCTTCACTTGGCTTATTTCTTCTTCTGGGGTTTTATCTATTTCCTTCATTTGGAGCATACTCCTCTGTCACCTTGTCTTGCCTAACTCTCTGTGTTTATTTTTATGTATTAGGCAGGTCATTCATGTTTCCTAATCTTAGAGATGTGGTCTTATATAGCAGGTGGCCTAAGGGCCCCAAAAATACATTCCCCTCTAGTCACCAGAGCTATATATACTAGGGCTGCCACCTATGTGAACTCTTCAGTTTTGGCAGGACCAACTACTATGTGCAGGCTGGTAGGTGGGGCTGGCCTCTGGCCTGGTTGGCTGTCTCATCCTGCCTTGTGTGGCGGCTGCCAGCCCACTGGAAGGTGGGCCTGGGTCCTGGCTTGGCTATCTGTGCTCCCTGGGCTGTTCTGGGTATGGTGCCAGCCTGCTGGTGGGAGGGGCATTTCCCCTAAAATACATTCTCAATGTATTGATTAAGTTTTAATTTGTAAAACTTTATTAAAGTTAACAATATTCTGTTTTTAAAAGGGCAGACAGGTTGGCTATATGACCAAAGAAGTAAAGAATGACTTGTTACTCAGCTCCCTTTTAATCAAACAAAACAGACCAGAGACCTAATGTGCTAAAAGAAAGAGAATAAAATAAATAAATATGATAGTACATAAGGAAATTATGTAAGAATGCAGAGAGTATTCTTTGACAATACAAACAAATACAAAATCTGTAAGTTAGGCACTTTTTAAATCAACTTACATAATTATTCTCTAATAAATTAAATTATAGATGCTTATGCATAAACAATATTAAACACTTTACAAATACATATTTAAATGTGTAAAATGTTATGGATTAATTGACTAAGGCTTGTTCTCAGAGTAATGACTTCTGTTCCAATCTTCTCCCATCAACTTTATTAAACCACAACTAAGATACATTTCTGACCTCAGAGCAAAAAAAAATTTGAAGTGACAAATATTTAGTGGTAATATGGTTCCTTTTGCTTCTTCCAGATGTAACTTCTTCCATAGAAAATCATTCAAACATATGCCTGATGATCACAGCCATTTTGTGGGTCAGCTAAATCTTTGGGTTTTGCTATTTCTGTTGTGTATTACTATAACTTTATTATTTTTTTTCTGGCTAAATCTACTTTGAGCTTTTTTTTTTCATTTTATTTGCTGCCTAAAATTCCCTAGTAGCTGTTTTATCTTTGTCTCCTTGAGGATACATGTAGAAAAAGAAATTTCATTGCAGGACAATATTGAAATTCCAAGAAATCATTCTCTATCAAAAATGCTGAAAAAAAAATGTTTGGATTATTATTTAGCCAGTTCCTTCCTCTGAGTGCTACTTTTGATGCAATTGTTTTACTACTTTATTTTTGTAAACACCACATGGATTATGTGTGATCTGTTCATTATTGAAGTTTAACCGATCATTAGTCCATACTTTGGATTCTGTCCAGTTCAGACACTTGCTTTCATAATTACAATGAATGTCTGTTTCATCTTGGTCAAGAACTTGGTGTTATGATTGATTTCTCTCATACTGTAAATCCAAAACATAAGCAAACACTGTTAACCCATATCATAAAAATATATCCAAATTCTAAAACCTAGAATCACCACCTAACTACCAACACCCTGATAACAACACAGAGAAGCATGAATTGTTGGATTAGCTCCCAAATCTTTTTTTTTCTATTTTCCCATCTGTCCCTTTAAAGTCTGTGTTCAGCAAAATTGCTAGAATAATATTTACTTTAAAAACTTAAATCAAATCACCTCAGCCTTTAATGCAAAACTTTCTGTTACCTTCCCATCTCACAGACTAAAACAGATGGGTATTCCAGGAAGGCAGTAGCAGATTTGGAGTCACAGTGATGCACTGTGTGGCTTCAAGTATGTGGGGATAATACTCCTTTTACCCAATATAACTTGTCTGGCTACAAAAAAAAAGAAAAAAATACAAGACATATTGAAAACAAACAAAACATTGTTTAAAGAGACAAAGCAAACATCAAAACCAAATTCCGATATATCAGGGATGTTGGAATTTTCAAACAAGAAATTTAAGACCACCATGACTACATAAATACACTAAAAGCCCTAAAGCATAAATCAAAGAGTGTGCAAGAACAGATAGTCATTGTGAGCAGAGAGAAGGAACCCCAAGAAAGAACCAAAAAGAAATGCTAAAGATAAAAACAAAATAAAGAATGACTTCAATGGGCTTATTTGTACACTAGACATGGCTGAGGAAAGAATTACTGAACTTGAGGATATCACAATAGAAACTTCCAAAACTAAAAGGCAAAGAAAAAGAGTCTTAAAAATAGAATGACCAAGAAATATGGGACAACTAAATAATGTGTAACATACACATAATGGGAATACCAGAAGGGGATGAAAAAATAAAGGAGCAGAACAAATATTTGAAATATAAAGACTGAGAATTTCTCCAAATTTATCAGACAACTGACAGATCTAGGAACCTCAGAAAATGTCAAGCAGGAAAAGTTGTCAAAAACTACACCTAGGCATACTGTTTTCAAAAAAAAGAAAAATCAAAGATAAAGAAAAATATTTAAAGACTTCAGTGGAAGAAAAACACCTTACTTACAGAAGAGAAAAGGTAAGAATTATGTTTGACTTTTCAGCAGAAATTATGCAAGCAAGAAGAGAGTAAATTCTTTTATTTATTTTTTTATTTTATTTAATGTTTTTATTTTTGGCTGCCTTGGGTCTGTGTTGCTGTGTGTGGGCTTCTTCTCTAGTTGCAGAGAGCGGGGGCTACTCTTCATTGTGGTGTGTGGACTTCTCACTGTGCTGGCTTCTCTTGTTGTGGAGCATGGGCTGTAGACACACGGGCTTCAGTAGTTGTGGGGTGTGGGCTCAGAAGTTGTGGCTCATGGGCTCTAGAGCACAGGCTCAGCAGTTGTGGCACACGGGCTTAGTTGCGCTATGGCATGTGGGATCTTCCCAGACCAGGGCTTGAACCCGTGTACCTTGCATTGGCAGGCGGATTCTTAACCACTGTGCCACCAGGGAAGCCCCACGAAGGGAGTAAATTCTGTATTTTGAAAAATTATCTTTCAAAAGTGAAGGGAGGGGCTTCCCTGGTGGTGCAGTGGTTGAGAGTCCGCCTGCCAATGCAGGGGACATGGGTTCGTGCCCCGGTCCTGGAAGATCCCACATGCCATGGAGCGGCTGGACCCGTGAGCCATGGCCGCTGAGCCTGCACGTCTGGAGCTTGTGCTCCACAACGGGAGAGGCCACAACAGTGAGAGGCCCGCATACTGCAAAAAAAAAAAAAAAAAAAGGGAAGGGAAAATACTTTCTCAACTAACAAAAAATTGATGGGATTTGTTGCCTGTATACCTGCCTTATAAAAAAAAAAGTTAAAGGAAGTTCTTTAGAGAGAAGGAACATGATACAAGTCAGAAATGCAGATCTCCATAAAGGAAGAAAGAGCATTAGAGAAAAATACATAAAGATAAAATAAAAACTTTAATTTTTTTATTCTTAACTGAGCAAACTGATAATATTTTGTTCAAAATAATGACAACAATGTACATGATTATGTACTCTTATATAATATAATGTATATAAAGTTACATATAAATAAAATGAATGACAGCCATGATACAAGAGGTAGGAGGGAGGAATTAGAATTATTTTATCATTATAAGGTACTTGCACCACCTGTTCAGTGGTATAGTGATATTTGAAGGTAGATTTCTGTATTAAGGAACCAGAACCAAATGGATATGATAGGTAGATGGATGGATATAGAGATGATAGATTGATAGATGATAGATAGATAGATAGATAGATGATAGATAGATATTTGATAGATAGATAGATGATAGATAGATATAAGTGGAGATTTATTAAAGGAATTGGCTCATATATTATGGAGGGTGAGAAGTTCCATGATTTTTTGTCTGCAATCTAGATAACCAGGAAAGCCAGATTTATAATTTTGTCCAAGTCTGAAAGCCTGAGATCCAGGGGAGTCAAACTGGTGTAACTCCTAGTCCAAGGTTGAAGGCCTCAGAAAGGGGGGTTGCAGATGTAAGTTCCAAGTCTGAGGGCCCAAGAACCAGGAGCTCTCAAGTCAAGACAGGGAGAAGATGAACATCCAACTTCAAGAAGAGACAGCACATATTTGCCCTTCCTTCAATATTTTTCTTCTATTCAGGTCCTCAACCAATTAGACAATACCCATCCACATTGGTGAGAGTGGATCTTCTCTACTTAGTCTACTCATTCAAATGCTAATCTCCAGAAGCAATCTCACTGACACATCCAGAAATGATGTTTTACCAGCTATCTGAGCATCCCTTAGCTTATCAAGTTAATGCATACAGTTAACCATCACAGCTTGCATTAGTGGCTAATGTGTATTTCAGTAGTATAATGCATACTCTGTAAATGTACATGAAAACCACAAAACAAGTTTAAAAGAAATTACAATGGATGTGTAAAAAGAAGAGAGAAAATGGAATCATATGGAATGCTCAATTAAAACAAATAAAGGTAGAACAAAGTAGAGCAAACAATAAAATAAAACTAAAAATAGGAGCAAACAGTAAGAATAGCTAATAGAAAACATATAATATGGTAGATACTAATCCAATTATATCAGTAATAACTTTGAATGTCAATGATCTAAGTATTAAATTAAAAAGCAAAGAGTGGGGCTTCTCTGGTGGTGCAGTGGTTAAGAATCAGCCTGCCAATGCAGGGGACACAGGTTTGAGCACTTGTCTGAAAGATCTCACATGACGCAGAGCAACTAAGCCCATGTGCCACAATTGCTGAGCCTGCACTCTAGAGCCTGCGAGCCACAACTACTGAGCCCATGTGCCACAACTACTGAAGCCCACACACCTAGAGCCCATGTTCTGCAACAAAAGAAGTCACTGAAATGAGAAGCCCATGCACCGAAATGAAGAGTAACCCCCACTTGCCCGCACACAGCAATGAAGACCCAATGCAGACAAAAATAAATAAATAAATTTTTTAAAAAAATAAATAAAAAAGCAAAGAGTGTCGGAGTTACTAAAAATAAAAAGGGACCCAACTGTACAAGAAATCCATTTTAAATATAAAGACAAATCTAGATTAACAGTAAATGAATGGTTTTCTGGTAACATCTTTAGGACTCTCTATGTATAGTATCATGTCATTTAGAAAGAGTGACAGCTTTACTACTTTTCCAATTTGGATTCTTTTTATTTCTTTTTCTTCTCTGATTGCCATGGCTAGGACTTCCAAAACTACATAGAATAGTAGTGGTGAGAGTGGACATCCTTGACTACTAGAGCTCATCAATGAATTTGGTAAAGTTGCAGAATACAAAATTAACACACAGAAACCTCTTGCATTCCTATACACTAACAACAGAAAATCAGAAAGAGAAATCAAGGAAACAACCCCATTTACTATCCAATTAAAAAGAATAAAATACCTAGGAATAAACCTACCTAGGGAGGCAAAAGACCTGTACTCAGAAAAGTATAAGATACTTATAAAAGAAATCAAAGATGACACAAACAGATAGAGACATATACCATGTACTTGGATTGGAAGAATCAGTATTGTGAAAATGACTATATTACCTAAAGCAATCCACAGATTCAATGAAATTCCTATCAAATTACCACTGGTATTTTTCACAGAATGAGAACAAAAAAAATTACAATTTGTATGGAAACACAAAAGACCCTGAATAGCCAAAGCAATCTTGAGAAAGAGAAATGGAGCTGGAGGAATCAAGCTCCCTGACTTCAGACTATACTACAAAGCTGCAGTCATCAAATCAGTATGGTACTGGCACAAAAACAGAAATATAGATCAATGGAACAGGATAGAAAGTCCAGAGATAAACCCACACACCTATGATCACCTAATCTATGACAGAGGAAAAAATAATATAAAATGGATAAAAGTCTCTTCAATAAGTGGTGCTGGGAAAACTGGACAGCTACATGTAAATGAATGAAATTAGAACACTCCTTAACAACACCATACACAAAAATAAACACAAAATGGATTAAAGACCTAAATTTAAGACAAGATACTATAAAATTCTTAGAGGAAATCATAGGCAGAACACTCTTTGACATATATTGCAGTAAGATATTTTTTGATCTACCTCCTAGAGTAATGAAAATAAAAATAAGCAAATGGCACCTAAATAAACTTAAAATCTTTTGTACAGCAAAGGAAATGATAATCAGAACATAAAGACAATTCTCAGAATGGAAGAATATATTTGCAAATGAAGCAATCAACAAAGGATTAATCTCCAAAATATACAAAGAGCTCATGCAGCTCAATATGAAAAAAAAAAAAAAACTATCAAAAAATGGGCAGAAGGGCTTCCCTGGTGGCGCAGTGATTTAGAGTCCACCTGTCAATGCAGGGGACACAGGTTCGTGCCCTGGTCTGGCAGGATCCCACATGCCATGGAGCAGCTGGGCCCGTGAGCCATGGTCACTGAGCCTGCGCATCCAGAGCCTGTGCTCCACAATGGGAGAGGCCACAACAGTGAGAGGACCGTGTACCAAAAAAAAAAAAAAAAAGGCAGAAAATCTAAATAGACATTCCTCCAAAGAAGACATAAAGATGGCTAAAACACATGAAAAGAAGCTCAACATAACTAATTATTAGATAAATGCAAATCACAACTACAATGATGTATTACCTCACACTGGTCAGAATGGTCATCATCAAGAATCTACAAACAATAAATGCTGGAGAGGATGTGGAGAAAAGGGAACCCGCCTGTACTTTTTTTGTTTTTTTTTTGCGGTACGCGGACCTCTCACTGTTGTGGCCTCCTGTTGCAGAGCACAGGCTCCAGATGCACAGGCTCAGCGGCCATGGTTCACGGGCCCAGCCACTACACAGCATGTAGGATCTTCCTGGACTGGGGCACAAACCCGTGTCCCCTGCATCGGCAGGCAGACTCTCAACCACTGCACCACCAGGGAAGCCCCCTCCTGTACTTTTGATGGGAATGCAAACTTGTACAGCCAATATGGAGAACAGTACGGAGGTTCCTTAAAATAACTGAAAATAGAGCTACCATATGATTCTGCAATCCACTCCTGGGTTATCCAGAGGAAATCATAATTCAAAAAGATACATGCACCCCAATGATCATTGCAGCACTATTTACAATAGCCAAGACATGGAAGGAACCTATATGTCCACCAACAGAGGAAAGGATAAAGAAGACGGTGTACATATATACAGTGGAATATTAGTTAGACATTAAAAATAACAAAATAATGCCATTTGCAGAAACATGGATGGACCTAGAGATTGTCATACTGAGTGAAGTAAGTCAGACAGAGAAAGACCAATATCATATGATATTGCTAATATGTGGGATCTTTAAAAAGGGTACAAATGAGCTTATTAACAAAACAGAAGTAGAGTCACAGATGTAGAAATAAAACTTGTGCTTACAGGGGGTACCTGCTTACATTGGGAGATAGACATACTACTATACATAAAATAGATAATTAGTAAGCACAGAGAACTGTATAGCACAGATAACTCAATACTCTGTAATAGCCTATATGAGACAATAATCTAAAAAGAGTGGACATATCTATATGTATAACAGTTTCACTTTGCTGTACTAACACGACACTGTACATCAATTATACTCCAATAAAAATTTTAATAAAAAGGTACCTGGGTCCCTAATGACTACTTAAAGCTACCATACAAGCCCTGGGTAACCTCTCTCTGGGCTGCTACTTACAGGATTAAAATAAAACCCCTATTGTTTTTTTAAAAAAGTAAACAAATAGTCAAATATAAAGCATGCTAACACTAATCAAAAAGCAGTAGTAGCTATATTAATTTCAGCCAGAGCAGACTTCAATACAAGGGAAGTTATCAGGGATAAAGAAGGGTTCACTGGTAAATTCTACTAAATATTTCAAGCAAGAAATTAGATCAATTACCTACAATCTCTTTCATAAGACAGAAGCAAAAGGAATACTTGCTAATTCATTCTATGAAGCCATCATTACCTTACTACCAAAACCAGACAGTACAAGGCCACTTTGAAAGATGGCTTGGCAGTTTCTTACAAAACTAAACATAGTCTTACCATACCTCCAACAATCTTGTTCTTTGATATCTATCCAAAGGATTTGAAAATTTATGTCCACATAAAAACATGCACACATATATTTATAGCAGCTTTATTCATAATTGCCCAAACATGGAAGCAACCAAAATGTCCTTTAGTAGGTGAATGGATGAATAATCTGTAGTACATCCAAATGATGGAGTATTAGTCAACGCTAAAAGAAGTGAGCTATCAAGAAAAAAGACATTAAGGAAACTTAAATGCATACTATCAAGTGCAAAAATTTCTTAATATACTGTATGATTTCAACCCTATTACATTCTGGAAAAGGCAGAACTATGGATACAATAACAAAAAATTATCAGTAGTTGCCAGAGATTGGAGAGAGGGAAAAATAAATAGCCAGAGCAAAGAGGACTTTTAGGGCAGTGAAACTACTTTCTATGATTTATAATGGTGGATACATATCATTGTAAACTGATAGAATTTGTTCAAACCAATAGAATGAACAGAACACCAACACTAAGGGTCAACCTTAATGTAAATATAGACTTTGGGTGATATGATGTGTCAATGTAGGTTTATCAATTGTAACAAATGGGGGAAGTTATATATGTAGGGGGCAGCGAGTATATGTACTATCTCTGTACCTTCCACTCTTGGTAACCTAAATCTGACCTAAATATAAACTCTAGTTAATAGAAAAATAAAGGTAAAGGGAAAAAAATGAAATTTTCATGAACATAATTATCTACTCTTTAGTTTTGTATTCCCATAGCTTATAGCTGGGCATAACACATAGTAGGCACTCAATAGCTTGATACTGAATACATTCAAGGACTAAATAAATATTTTTCCTCTGGATGCCATCTAGATTTCAGTAGAGCCTAAAAATTAATGGAAATTCTAAAACAAACACTTGAGTCTCTCTCAGTAGCATCTTCATTGTATACCCAAAAGCATTTAATTGTCATATTGTTTCCTCAGGGTGTTTACAGTAGCTGTGTGATTACAAAAAGTTGAGGCTCTTTTTTTTTTTTGTAGTTGTTGTTACTGAATAAAGCTGTATATACATTATAAAAATAAAAAAATATAGCTATTGTTTTACCAAAGGAAAGAAATGCAAATATAATTCATTATTTCAGTGATTTACAAATATATTGTCACTGTAATATGAAAATAAATGCTCATGCTGCATAATGATTTGCTATAAAACATTTTAAGAGCAGAATCAAACAAAAAATAAGCTGATCTCTGTAATGTCAGGCTGCATCACATTATGCAGTATCAACAACCAAAGAACATTCAAAATAGAATATTATGTGGCTTGTCTTACAAAATATTCAAAGACATTTGGTTTCTTTAAAATGCAAGTAATCACTCTTAAGTTCCTAATGAGCAAGAATGGAGCTGTCAGTTTTCCTGAGACAGTCTCAAAGCTTACCATTCTTTGACTCCAAATAAAGGGTCTCATTAGATCGTGGTTGAAAAAGTGCAATATATGGAACAGTCATATGATATATTCTCAGAAATATAGGAAAGGATGTGTATGACATGGGTCATTGAAGGGGAAAATTCCTTTCAGAAAATGTCAATTAGCAAAACTCAAGTATTTACTATGATTAAAAATACATATGCTGAATTTTTAAAATTATGATTCTTTTCATTCATACACTTAGTTAATATCACAAGCACAGAAAATATGAAGAAAATAAAATTTATCCCCACCCAGGTATAAATATTTTCAATAGTTTGGTATTTATTCTTTAATTATGAGGGACAGAGGAAAGAATAATAATCATAATGTACACACAAGTTTTATAATAGTCTTTTACTGTTTAACAATATATTATGAGCTTTTCCCCATATTATTAAATGTTTTTATCTTATCTAAGCATAGTGCAGTCTTTTGCTAATTTGTCATGATTATGCCATGGTTTTGAGTAGGTAATGGGGGTGTGGGAATGGGAAGATAAGATGCTTACACTTAACTTCATCTTACTTAGATATCTACATTTTCATTTTAGGCTTTTCCCATAAAATTTAAGTATTCCATTACTGAGGCTGATAATTCTCTGTCTCCAATCCCCACCCTCAACAGCATCCATTCTTATACATTAAATTTCTCTGGACTGTGATCAATTCAAACTAGGACCACCATGACTATTTTTGAGAAAACACTTGTAATTTTTACCACCAGACTTTATATTATTTTACATACTGGGGCAATGGCTGAAATGAGGGGTCATGTCTTCTCCCTTCTCTCTCTCTCTTCTGTCCTCTCTGTACTTTCATGACAATGCTGTTCTATTCTTCTGTTCTTGAAAATGGTGGTGGGAGACAAAGTATTATCAGTCTCAATAATAAAGTATTTAAATTTGATTGGAAAAATCCTAAAGTGGAATATAGATATTCAAGTAAAATGGAGTTAGCATAGGCATCCCTGATTTCATTAGGATGGAAATGGGCATTGTTAGAATTTTTTTTTTTAATAATAAAATAAACCTACATTTCCCAGCCTACTTTGACACTGCTAAATTTTCTTAGATATCAGTGGAAGTATGCTGGAATATTTGGCCATGTTTTATATTCTGATATAGGCACCAACCTATTCTTGTTGTTTTCTTATTAGTCTACTATTAGTAGCCTGTAATATGAGGCTGAATGTCAACGTGAGACACATGATCAAGAGATTTACAGCACTCACTATGGATAATGGAGCAGGGAGATAGAAGAAGCCTGCAAAAATGGTGATCTCACAAAGTCAATGAATTATCCCAGGACTTCTTAGCTCTGACCTTCTGTTTATATTAAAAAAAAAAAAATCTGTTATGTCCTTAAGCCACGTTCATCTGTTATCTACCTCACACAGCTTAAGCCAATCCTTTGGTGATATCCTCTCTTCCAAACTCATTTTTCTTTTAGAATTTGATTCCATAGATTAAAACAAAGAAAGCTCCCATACATTATCATAATATTTTCTGAATAATTCCATATCTTGGTCTTGCTTAAATTCAGATTGAAACCACAAGTATCATCTTTTCAGCAGCTTTCTTAAAGGACTATATTTTATTTTCTTTTGTTTTTTCATATTTAAGAATCTGAGATTATCTGAGATGGGAAAAGCACTCTTATCCCATCTCATTTCTCCTTCCACATTATGATTTATCTAACCACAAATAAAAATGTCTTCTGTCCTTTAAGATCATGCAGTTTGACTATTCTCACAACATCTGTTCTGGTTTCTGTTTCCTTATGATTATTTTCTTCCACCTCTGCTTGGCCTCCAGTACTGAAATAATCTGAATGACTAAAATATTCAAGCAGAGGACTATTATCCGTATTTTTAAAGTCTTAACACTTTCATTTGTTCACACTCACTATATTTCAACTAATTCCCCATATATATATATATATATATATATAAGCTTATTGTCAGGATCATCCATAAGGCTTCATATCCAGAATTTTAAATTGAAAATCTCTTTCTCTGACAGTAACTCCATAGGGTTTTCCTCTCCCTCTACTTTTACCACACTGAACCTTCCATATTTTTGACCCTTTTAACATCTCCATTTAAACCTTCTATTCTTTACACTTTCTCTGTACCCATCTCTATGAGCCAATATTAAAACAACTCTCTTGCTGACATTATGAATTCTGTTCTGTTCTTTATCTTTTTGTGGAATCTCCTAAAAATATCCAAACTTAGATCAACATCTGTTTGCTTCCTTCTATATCCAGGATATTTAGTAGTTCAATAAGAAAAGTACATAACCATGTTGGCTATGCTGCTACTGTTAAATCATAACCTCAAAACTCAATTAGGGAGGGACGAGTGGAAGATGGTGGAAGACTAAGATGCGGAGATCACCTTCCTCCCCACAAATACACCAGAAATACATCCACACGTGGAAAAACTCCTACAGAACACCAATGAACACTGGCAGAAGACCTCAGACCTCCCAAAAGGAAAGAAACTCCCCACGTACCTGGGTAGGGCAAAAGAAAAAAGAATAAACAGAGACAAAAGGATAGGGACGGGACCTGCACCAGTGGGAGGGAGCTGTGAAGGAAGAAAGGTTTCCACACACTAGAAGACCCTTCGTGGGCTGAAACTGCGGGTGGCAGAGGGGGAAAGCTTCGGAGCCATGGAGGAGAGCACAGCAACAGGGGTGTGGAGGGCAAAGTGGAGAAATTCTGGCACAGAGGATTGGTGCAGACAGGCACTCACCATCCCGAGAGGCTTGTCTGCTCACCCGCCAGGGCGGGCGGGGCTGGGAGCTGAGGCTCGGGCTTAGGTCAGAGTGCAGGGAGAGGACTGGGGTTGGTGGCTCGAACACAGTCTGCAGGGGATTACTGCACCACAGCTAGCCCAGGAGGGAGTCCGGGGAAAAGTCTGGACCTGCCGAAGAGGCAAGAGACTTTTTCTTCCCTCTTTGTTTCCTGGTGTGCGAGGAGAGGGGATTAAGATCACTGCTTAAAGGAGCTCCAGAGGTGGGCGCGAGCCACAGCTAAAAGCGCAGACCCCAGAGACGTGCATGAGACGCTAAGGCTGTGGCTGCCGCCACCAAGAAGCCTGTGTGCTAGCACAGGTTACTATCCACACCCCACTTCCGGGGAGCCTGTGCAGCCCGCCACTGCCAGGGTCCCGGAATCCAGGGGTAACTTCCCTGGGAGAATGCTGCCGCATACCTGCACCGCACTCCATGCCCCTCCCTCCCCCCCGGCCTGAGTGAGCCAGAGTCCCTGAAGCAACTGCTCCTTTAACCCCATCCTGTCTGAGAGAAGAACAGACGCCCTCCGGCGACCTACACGCAGAGGCGGGGCCAAATCCAAAGCTGAGCCCCGGGGAGCTGTGAGAACAAAGAGAAAGGGAAGTCTCTCCCAGCAGCCTCTGAAGCAGCGGATTAAAGCTCAACAATCAACTTGATGTACTGTGCATCTGTGGAATACATGAATAGATAACGAATCATCCCAAATTGAGGAGGTGGACTTTGAGAGCAAGATTTATGATTTTTTCCCCTTTTCCTCTTTTTGTGAGTGTGTATGTGTATGCTTCTGTGTGAGATTTTGTCTGTATAGCTTTGCTTCCACCATTTGTCCTAGGGTTCTATCTGTGCGTTTTTCTTTTTTTTTTAATTTTTTTCTTAAAAATTTTTTATTTGAATAATTTTATTTTAGTTTACTTTATCTTCTTTCTTTCTTTCCTCCTTCCTTCCTTCCTTCCTTCCTTCCTTCCTTTCTTTCTTCCTTCCTTTCTTTCTTTCTTTGTTTCCTTCCTTCCCTCCTTCAGACAACAAATTATCCCAAATTGAGGAGATGGACTTTGAGAGCAAGATTTATGATTTTTTCCCCTTTTCCTCTTTTTGTGAGTGTGTATGTGTATGCTTTTGTGTGAGATTTTGTCTGTATAGCTTTGCTTCCACCATTTGTCCTAGGGTTCTATCCGTCCGTTTTTGTTTTGTTTAATTTTTTTTCTTAATAATTATTTTATTTTAATAATTATATTTTAGTTTACTTTATCTTCTTTCTTTTTTCTTTCTTTCCTGCCTTCCCTCCTTTAGACAACGAATCATCCCAAATTGAGGAGGTGGACTTTGAGAGCAACATTTATGATTTTTTCTCCTTTTCCTCTTTTTGTGAGTATGTATGTGTATGCTTCTGTGTGAGATTAGTCTGTATAGCTTTGCTTCCACCATTTGTCCTAGGGTTCTATCCATCCATTTTTCTTTTATTTTAAAATTTTTTTCAAAATTTTTTTCTTAAAAATTATTTTCATTTGAATAACTTTATTTTAGTTTACTTTATCTTCTTTCTTTCTTTCTTTCTTTCTTTCCTGCCTTCCCTCCTTTAGACAACAAATCATCCCAAATTGAGGAGATGGACTTTGAGAGCAAGATGTATGATTTTTTCAACTTTTCCCCTTTTTGTGAGTGTGTATGTGTATGCTTTTGTGTGAGATTTTGTCTGTATAGTTTTGCTTCCACCATTTGTCCTAGGGTTCTATCCGTCCATTTTTGTTTTTGTTTTTTAAAAAATTATTTTCTTAATAATTATTTTTATACTAATAACTTTTAGTTTACTTTATCTTTTCTTTCTTTCTTTCTTTCCTTTTTTCTTTCTTTCTTTCTTTCTTTCTTTCTTTCTTTCTTTCTTTCTTTCTTTTTTTCTTTCTTTCCTTCCTTCCCTCCTTTAGACAACAAATCATCCCAAATTGAGGACGTGGACTTTGAGAGCAAGATTTATGATTTTTTTTCTGCTTTTTCTCTTTTTGTGAGTGTGTATGTGTATGCTTCTGTGTGAGATTTTGTCTGTTTAGCTTTGCTTCCACCATTTGTCCTAGGGTTCTCTCTGTCCATTTTTTTTTTCTTAATAATTATTTTTTATTTTAATAACTTTATTATATGTTATATTTATTTTATTTTACTTTATCTTCTTTTGCTCTTTTTTCCTTCCTTCTGTCCTTCCTTCTTTCCTTCCTCCCTCCCTTCCTCCCTCCCTCCTTCTTTCTTTGTTTCCTTCTTTCTTTCTTTCTCTCTTTCATTCTTTCTTTCTTTCTACTGCTATTAATACTTTCTTTCTACTTTTTCTACCTTTTATTCTGAGATATGTGATGAAAGACTCTTGGTGCTGCAGCCAGGAGTCAGTGCTGTGCCTCTGAGGTGGGAGAGCCAACTTCAGGACACTGGTCCACAAGAGACCTCCCGGCTCCACGTAATATCAAACTGTGAAAATCTCCCAGAGATCTCCATCTCAACACCAAGACCCAGCTTCATTCAACGACCAGCAAGCTACAGTGCTGGACACCCAATGCCAAACAACTAGCAAGACAGGAACAAAGCACCATCCATTAGCAGAGAGACTGCCTAAAATCATAATAAGTCTACAGACACCCCAAAACACACCACCAGACGTAGACCTGCCCACTAGAGAGATAAGATCCAGCCTCAACCACCACAAAACAGGCACTAGCCCCCTCCACCAGGCAGCCTACACAAACCACTGAACTAACCTTAGCCACTGAAGACAGACACCAAAAACAACAGGAACTATGAACATGCAGCTTGCAAAAAGGAGATCCCAAACACAGTAAGATAAGCAAAATGAGAAGACAGAAAAACACACAGCAGATTAAGGAAAATGTAAAATCGTACCAGAACTCACAAATGAAGAGGAAATAGGCAGTCTACCTGAAAAAGAATTCAGAATAATGATAGCAAACATGATCTAAAATCTTGGAAATAGAATAGAGAAAATGCAAGAAACATTTAACAAGGACCTAGAAGAACTAAAGATGAAACAAATAACAATGACCAACACAATAAATGAAATTAAAAATACTTTAGATGGGATCAATAGCAGAATAACTGATGCAGAAGAATGGATAAGTGACCGTTCTTCTGGAAGATAAAATAGTGGAAATAACTACTGTAGAGTAGAATAAAGAAAGAAGAATGAAAAGAACTGAGGACAGTTTCAGAGACTTCTGGGACAACATTAAATGCACTAACATTCGAATTATAGGGGTTCCAGAAGAAGAAGAGAAAAATAAGGGGACTGAGAAAATATTTGAAGAGATTATAGTTGAAAATTTCCCTAATATGGGAAAGGAAATAGTTAATCAGTCCAGGAAGCACATAGAGTCCCATACAGGATAAATCCAAGGAGAAATACACCAAGACACATATTAACCCAACTGTCAAAAATTAAGTACAAAGAAAACATATTAAAAACAACAAGGGAAAAACAACAAATAACACACAAGGGAATCCCCATAAGGTTAACAGCTGATCTCTCAGCAGAAACTCTGCAAACCAGAAGGGACTGGTAGGACATATTTAAAGTGATGAAGGAGAAAAACCTGCAACAACATTTACTCTACCCAGCAAGGATCTCGTTCAGATTTGATGGAGAAATTAAAACCTTTACAGACAAGCAAAAGCTGAGAGAGTTCAGCACCACCAAACCAGCTTTATAACAAATGCTAAAGGAACTCCTCTAGGCAAGAAACACAAGAGAAGGAAAAGAACTACAATAACAAACCCAAAACAATTAAGAAAATGGGAATAGGAACATACATATCGATAATTACCTTAAATGTAAATGGACTAAATGCTCCCACCAAAAGACACAGATTGGCTGAATGGATAGGAAAAAAAGACCCATATATATATTGTCTACAAGAGACCCACTTCAGACCTAGAGACACATACAGACTGAAAGTAAGGGGTGGGAAAAAAATATTCCATGCAAATGGAAACCAAAAGAAAGCTGGAGTAACAATTCTCATATCAGACAAAATAGACTTTAAAATAAAGACTATTAGAAGAGACAAAGAAGAACACTACATAATGATCAATGGATCAATCCAAGAAGAAGATATAACAATTGTAAATATTTATGCACTCAACATAGGAGCACCTCAATACATAAGGCAAATACTAACAGCCATAAAAGGGGAAATTGACAGTAACACATTCATAGTAGGGGACTTTAACACCACACGTTCACCAATGGACAGATCATCCAAAATGAAAATAAATAAGGAAACACAAGCTTTAAATGATACATTAAACAAGATGGGCTGAATTCATATTTATAGGACATTGCATCCAAGACCAACAGAATACACATTTTTCTCAAGTGCTCATGGAACATTCTCCAGGATAGATCATATCTTGGGTGACAAATCAAGCCTTGGTAAATTTAAGGAAATTGAAATTGTATCAAGTATCTTTTCTGACCACAATGCTATGAGACTAGATATCAATTACTGGAAAAGATCTGTAAAAAATACAAACACATGGAGGGTAAACAATACAGTACTTAATAACAAAGTGATCACTGAAGAAATCCAAGAGGAAATTTAAGAAATACCTAGAAACAAATGACAATGACAACTGAAAACCTATGGGATGTAGCAAAAGCAGTTCTAATAGGGAAGTTTATAGCAATACAATCCTACCTTAAGAAACTGGAAACATCTTGAATAAACAACCTAACCTTGCACCTAAAGCAATTAGAGAAAGAAGAACAAATAAGAAAAAACATATTTAGCAGAAGGAGAGAAATCATAAAAATCAGATCAGAAATAAATGAAAAGGAAATGAAGGAAACAATAGCAAAGATCAATAAAACTAAAAGCTGGTTCTTTGAGAAGATAAACAAAATTGATAAACCATTAGCCAGACTCATCAAGAAAAAAAGGGAGAAGACTCAAATCAATAGAATTAGGAAAGAAAGAGGAGATGTAACAACTGACACTGCAGAAATATAAAAGGTCATGAGAAATAACTACAAGCAACTCTATGCCAATAAAATGGACAACCTGTAAGAAATGGACAAATTCTTAGAAATGCAAAACCTGCCAAGACTGAATCAGGAAGAAATAGAAAATATGAACAGACCAATCACAAGCACTAAAATTGAAATTGTGATTAAAATCCTGCAACAAACAAAATCCCAGGACAAGAAGGTTTTACAGGCAAATTCTGTCAAACATTTAGAGAAGAGCTAAAACCTATCCTTCTCAAACTCTTCCAAAATATAACAGAGGAAGGAACACTCCCAAACTCATTCTACGAGGCCACCATTAGCTTGATACCAAAACCTGACAAGGATGTCACAAAGAAAGAAAACTACAGACCAATATCACTGATGAACATTGATACAAAAATCCTCAACAAAATACGAGCAAACAGAATCCAAAAGCACATTAAAAGGAGCATACAACATGATCAAGTGAGGTTTATTCCAGGAATGCAAGGATTTTTCAATATACGCAAATCAATCAACGTGATAAACCATATTAAAAAATTGAAGGAGAAAATCCATATGATCATCTCAATAGATGTAGAGAAAGCTTTCAAACAAATTCAGCACACATTCATGATAAAAACCCTGCAGTAAGTAGGCATAGAGTGAACTTTCCTCAACATAATAAAGGCCATATACTACAAACCCACAGCCAACACCGTACTCAATGGTGAAAAACTGAAAGCATTTCCACTAAGATCAGGAACAAGACAAGGTTGTCCACTCCCACCACTCTTATTCAACATAGTTTTGGAAGTTTTAGCCACAGCAATCAGAGAAGAAAAGGAAATAAAAGGAATCCAAATCGGAAAAGAAGAAATAAATCTCTCACTGTTTGCAGATGACATGATACTATACATAGAGAATCGTAAACATGTCACCAGAAAACTACTAAAGCTAATCAATGAATTTGGTAAAGTAGCAGGATACAAAATTAATGCACAGAAATCTCTGGCATTCCTATACACTAATGATGAAAAATCTGAAAGTGAAATCAAGAAAACCCTCCCATTTACCTCTGCAACGAAAAGAATAAAATATCTAGGAATAAACCTACCTAAGGAGAAAAAAGACCTGTATGCAGAAAATTATAAGACACTGATGAAAGAAATTAAAGATGATGCAAATAGATGCAGAGATATACCATGTTCTTGGATTGGATTAATCAAGATTGTGAAAATGACACTACTACCCAAAGCAATCTACAGATTCAATGCAATTACTATCAAACTACCACTGGCATTTTTCACAGAACTAGAACAAAAAATTTCACAATTTGTATGGAAACACAAAAGACCCCGAATAGCAAAGCAATCTTGAGAACGAAAAACGGAGCTGGAGGAATCAGGCTCCCTGACTTGAGACTATACTACAAAGCTACAATAATCAAGACCGTATGGTACTGACACAAAAACAGAAAGATCAATGGAACAGGATAGAAAGCTCAGAGGTAAACCTAAGCACATATGGTCACCTTATCTTTGATAAAGGAGGCAGGAATGTACAGTGGAGAAAGGACAGCCTCTTCCATAAGTGGTGCTGGGAAAACTGGACAGGTACATGTAAAAGTATGAGATTAGTTCACTCCCTAACACTGTACACAAAAATAAGCTCAAAATGGATTAAAGACCTAAATGTAAGGCCAGAAACTATCAAACTCTTAGAGGAAAACATAGGCAGAGCACTCTGTGACATAAATCACAGCAAGATCCTTTTCGACCCACCTCCTAGAGAAATGGAAATAAAAACAAAAATAAACAAATGGGACCTAATGAAACTTCAAAGCTTTTGCACAGCAAAGGAAACCATAAACAAGACCAAAAGACAACCCTCAGAATGGGAGACAATATTTGCAAATGAAGCAACTGACAAAGGATTAATCTCCAAAATTTACAAGCAGCACATGCAGCTCAATAACAAAAAAACAAGCAACCCAATCCAAAAATGGGCAGAAGAGCTAAACAGACATTTCTCCAAAGAAGATACACAGACTGCCAACAAACACATGAAAGAATGTTCAACATCATTAATCATTAGAGAAATGCAAATCAAAACTACAATGAGATATCATCTCACACCAGTCAGAATGGCCATCATCAAAAAATCTAGAAACAATAAATGCTGGAGAGGGTGTGGAGAAAAGGGAACACTCTTGCACTGCTGGTGGGAATGTGAATTGGTACAGCCACTATAGAGAACAGTATGAAGTTTCCTTAAAAAACTACAAATAGAACTACCATATGACCCAGCAATCCCACTACCTGGCATATACCCTGAGAAAACCATAATTCAAAAAACGTCATGTACCAAAATGTTCATTGCAGCTCTATCTACAATAGCCTGGAGATGGAAACAACCTAAGTGTCCCTCATCGGATGAATGGATAATGAAGATGTGGCACATATATACAATGGAATATTACTCAGCCATAAAAAGAAACGAAATTGAGCTATTTGTAATGAGGTGGATAGACTAAGAGTCTGTCATACAGAGTGAAGTAAGTCAGAAAGAGAAAGAGAAATACTGTATGCTAAGACATATATATGGAATTTAAGAAAAAAAATTGTCATGAAGAACCTAGGGGTAAGACAGGAATAGAGACACAGACCTACTAGATAATGGACTTGAAGATATGGGGAGGGGGAAGGGTAAGCTGTGACAAAGCAAGAGAGAGGCATGGACATATATACACTACCAAATGTAAGGTAGATAGCTATTGGGAAGCAGCCGCATAGCACAGGGAGATCAGCTTGGTGCTTTGTGACCACCTTGAGGGGTGGGATAGAGAGGGTGAGAGGGAAGGAGATGCAAGAAGGAAGAGATGTGGGAACATATGTATATGTATAACTGATTCACTTTTTTATAAAGCAGAAGCTAACACACCATTGTAAAGCAATAAAAAAAAAGAAAAAAAACTCAATTAGGCCTGAAAAACTGATTCTTATGAATAACTAATATCACATGGCTCTTCCATAAGATGAAATGCAATAGAAACAATTAATTCTGCCTGATGATTGAATGAAATGCCTCTTAATGGAAGCATGTTTATCTGCATATATGTGAATATAATTATAAAAAGTAGGAAGGAAAGAAAGTTGTGAAGATATATAAATATGTAGTTAGTTTAGAAATCTGCATGTCACTTATGGTACCTGAAATGTATGGGTTTAATTCAGCAGATGCAACTGGAATATGCGTGAGAAGTATTATAGACATTCTAGTGACTTTATAGTTTTATTCAATTGGAAAAAAATTGTGAACAGAGGACTGAAAATGATTATGTATACATTAATACAGCTTCTTGCATAGTAAAAAATACTTTTAATTTGGAAATATTTATAAATTTATAAATTTCAAAAACACAGGTAGTGGAAAAAAACTAGAAGTAAACATCAAGAAGAGTCATATTTTGGTAGGTAATCTAACAGTTATATATGTATTTAAAAAAATTAGATCATAGTGCATTATTGTTTTTCTTCATATTTTCCATGCAAATATATCATAACTTTATTTCTGTATTCAAAATTTTTCTACACCATCATTTTAGTGATATGACAACATTCCATAATATTAATGCTTGAAAATGTTAAGCAGTCTACAATTGATTTCAGTTGGTGCCAGGTCATATATATTGGGAAAAATGCTTCAATAAACATCCTTCTACAAATAAATTTTTGCAGTTTATTATTTTTTTAGATTTAATAAATTTATTCTATCTAGAAAATTTTCTAATAATAATATTCTAGGCTTTTAATACTCACTAAATGATAAATTTAATATTTTAAGTTTGTACTAATATATTTCTTTTTGTGATTTTCTTAATAGCATTTGTCTATAACATATTTTACTGTAAGAATACAGTATGTGATACAGATAACATACAAAAATGTTAATCAACTATTTATGTTATTGATTAGGTTTTTGGTCAACAGCAGGCTATTAGTAGCTAAGTTTTTGGGGAATCACAGATTTTCGACCCCTTGAACAATGTGGTAAGGGAGAATATGAAAGTGGTAAGGAATAATGTGAAAAAAAGTTCTCAACAGGATTAGTTATCAGAGAAATAAAAATGTTTTAATCATAATGGAGCAAAAAAATGCACTCACTAAAATTGTTTAAAAAAAACGACGAAAAAGTCCAAATACTGGAAAGGACTGCGATTCTCATACATTGCTGTCGGAAGCATAAAATTATAAAACTGCTTCGGAAAATTGTTTGTTGTTTCTTAAAAATTTAAACATATATCTACCTTATAATTCAGAAATTTCACTTCTAGGTATTTATCCAAGAACACAAAGAACTGGTGTCTACCCAGTAGCATTACTGATAATAGCCAATAAATAAATAAACTGGTAACAATATAAATCAGTAGGAATTGGATGCATTGTGGTTTATTCATATAATTAGTAATATTCAGGTGTAAAAAACTAATGAGTTCCTGAAACATGCAACAACATGATTACATCTTAAAAGAGTGTGCTGAGTGCGAGGAGCCAGATTCCAAAAACGTATACACAAAATCACATAAAATATACTATATGATTTAATTTATATAAATTTCTTGACTTTACTAATGGATCTGGACTTTCTATTTGTAAGCATATGACTGAAAAAAGCAATTAAAATGCTTAAAATATTTTATAAGCCCATTCTCCAGCAACAGTGTTTCTAGTAGAAGTAATGGCAGAAAGTGATGATGGCAGAAAGATCATGATAATTTACAGCAAAGTAAATTAGTTTAGTGGTGGTGGCAGCAGCATTCTGACAAGATTTTTCCATCTTTGTTACACTACAGTTGATCCTCCGTTCCACATTCCCAGATTCAACCAACTGCAGATCAAGAATAATAGAAAAAAAAATCCAGAAAATTCTAAAAGGCAAAACTTGAATTTGCCTTGTGCTGACAACTATTTACATAGCATTTATATTGTTTTTATATTATATTTATATTATAACCAAACTAGGGATGATTTTAAATGGATGGGATGATGTGTGTAAGTTATATGTAAATACTACCCCATTTTATATAAGAGACTTGAGCATCCTCAGATTTTGGTATCTGCCTGGGTTCCTGGAACAAATCACCTCTGATAATAAGAGACAACTTTATATTTCTGCAATAGCACAGATCTCAGTAGCAAAGACTGGGATTCAGAGAATCCTGTAACAATGAGATTTGAAGTGGTGGGAGAAGTAGCTTTGAGTAAGCAACTGACAGTGTCTACCAAAGTAGTCAGCACTATGTATGACTCATTAAAGTTTCTAACTTTTAGGTAACGTTTAGAAAGGCCGTACCACCCGCGATTTTAAAGGAGAATTCTCCAAGCCCTCAAATCTAAATGTGATGGTATGTGTAGATTTCAAATGGACATGTATTTTTATTATATTAAAGAAAGAGAACAAACAAGGTGAAATTAGATGTCAGCTGACTTCTAGGGAAGGTGTGGTTGCCAAGGTGGTTAATTTATTATAGGTTTTCATCTTAATGGTGAAATTTATCAACTTATCTATTCAGCATCTATTGAAAAGTTCACATTTTACTTCCACTCCTTTTCTCTACTAATGATTAAATATGATATGTTTATTAATACACTACTTTATTTGCATCCCTGCCAATTACCTTGCTTGTACTTAATGTCTTAACATTTTTATAAAATGTTGGAGATGATTCATTCAAATTGGTATTTTAGTACTTCTGCTTCTATATATAAGCTTGAGTTCCTTTTATCTCTGTGGCAGGCTTTTAGACATCAATATGATGGTAACTTTTTAAAAAGAATCAGGAAACCATCTATCTTGTTCTGTATACTACAGAAGTTTAAACCCCAGAAGAATAATTTGTTATGTAAGTCTTGAAACATATTGACTTTTATCTTGACTGAGTCCAGAAACATTTTGTAGATAGCTGCTTGCCAATTTCTTCCCAAATATATTGCTTGTGTTTTTTCTTTTTGAACTAATTAAAACAATATATTTTTCAACATTGATAGGACTCAATGTATGCTCAGTAAAATGGATGATAAAAGATCTACATTAAAACTTAATAACTGAAATTTAAAAATGCAAGTTTCAAAAGTAACATTATAAAATCTTCCAGGGGAAGACAAAAAAAAAGAACAATCAACAATAGTCTAGACAAAGGCTTAATAATCAGAATGGCATTTCACTTCTCAAATGTTGATACTGTTTCTAACTCAAGGCAAATTAATTGTACTATGCATCTATACCTAGTTAAATGCCAAATCACTATAAGGATTAATAGACATAAACAAATTATCAGATATTTAGACACAGACAGAAGTTTGAGAAGCTACTTCACCACAGTAAGAAATAAAGTAACAGGAAAGTTCCAAGATCTCAAAAGCAAGATATTCAAATAGTAAAGAATTGAGGAGATTCCCAGTGTAATTATGATGGGAAATCACAACAAAATTTCTGTGCTGCAGACCTAGGGAGCAATCAATCCTGATTACAGCAAGAGGACCAAAAGCTCTAGAAGCATGTCCCCATGTAAATGAAATTGACAGAATATCTGTTGTTTACATTTTGGTCAGAGAAATTGAGGGTGGCTGACTGGATTAATGGTACTAAGTAAGAACACAAAGAGTATGTTATCAACTCCAGGAAAATAGAATGTTGTAAAAGAAAGTCTTTTATCTCTGATATGGCTCAGATATGGATAATGTCTACATTATCATAATGATGTACATACTGATTATTGATAAAACAAAACATATGGTTTAACCATTTTGGAAAGATAGGGATGGAATGAAAGGCTAGTTTGCCAGAAAGCTAATTGCTCACTTTACATAGTAAAAATAAATAAGCAAAGCCTAAAATTAAAATTAAGAGCATAAGCATATTATTTGGAAATATGGATATTGAAACTTCTTGGTATCCACCAATATTCATTTTCTCTCTTCAGGTACTATAATAATATTCAGTTATTTATATAGCTACTAAGCATTAAGACTGAATTTTCTAGCTTCCTTTTTCTCAATGTGGTAATGGATGTAGGTAGGAATGGCATTTTGTTTTGTTTTGGTTTAGCAGCATTTAGAATATAACCTTATCTGTTTCTTCTCCATCTTCCTCATCTGTGGAGCAAATTTGCTATCTTGACACATGGATAAATGTCACATTCTAAATATGGTGGATTAGGAGAAGCCTGGGTTTTGAGATATGCTTCAAGTAGATCTGTCTTAACAGCCCAGGTTGAACACCTACAAGAGTTGTGTGTGTGTGTGTGTGCACACATGCACGTGCACGTGTGTGTGTGTGTCTGTGAAAGAGAGAGAGAGAGAGGGAGAGAGAGGGAGAGAGAGAAATTTTGTGTACACGGTATAGTATAGGGGTTGGTTCCAAGAGCTCTGGGTAAATTCCAAACCAGACACAAAGCATCTGTTACTTTGGGCAAGTTAACTATCTTTTACTTATATTGACACATGCCTTACTGAATTATAGTGAGAGTAACTTGAATTAATCCAGGTAAAGAAATCAGAGGAAGCAGAGCATTATTTAACCTTCTTATATTTTCCTTCTTTAGATACTCTGTTCCATTGGATTTTGACACTACAATCCTATGGATTTACCAATGCATGTGTGAGAGTTGATTCTCAATTTGATTTGCTGATTCTTCCCATAGATTCAATTAGATCTTATTTGATGTTTACACCAAACATATATATATATATATATATATAATATCTCAGTACAAGCAAGGAACCCCTGAAATCTCCACCAGAAATTTATGTAACTCCTCAATGCTGGTATACTTCTTTTCCAGCACTGAATATCTTTCAACCTTTGTCCAAGAGAATATATTTGTAATATTTCTTTTTTTTTCTCTCTCTTTGTCAATACCAATATCCACTTTTCTGGTAGATTCTACTCTACTTTCTAAATATCTTTTGAACCCATACATTTCTCTTGATCCTTTGTCCAAGTGATTTACAAATATTTCATACAGTACCACGACAGATACTTGCAATTTAACAATTTCTCTCTGTGTGTAATTTCACTCAGAAACATCCTATTTCCTGAATGGCAAATTTTAGATAATTTGAAATTGCAGCATCTGTTTCCATTTTCTTTCTCATATTCTGTATCCCAAAATGAACTTTGAGTTTTTCACAGGTTCTGGGTTTCTCTTGCCTCTGTGACTCCTCTACGGCTTGTTCCTCATTCAATATCATTATTTCCTTCCCCTTCCATACCAATTTTCCTGTGTAATTAATTCTCTGTAACTCTTCTTTTAAAATGTTACTTTTTCTATGTGATTTGTCTTGACCCCCTATTCTACTCACACAGTATGACTTCTCATAGTATACGTCTTAGTTTTGTTCTTCTTGGAATCTACAGTTATACCTGTCAAAGACAAAGAACAACATTCTAACTAGCCATGGATATGTGCTCTACTTACAAGAACTCCTCATTTGGACATATCACCTCAAACAATATTTAATAATAAAATTAAAATTTAAAAATTAAAATAAAATACTGCTAATATTTATTTTGCACTTGCAATATGCTACATGCTATTCTAAATGCTTTACATTTATTACCTTAGGTAATATTTATAACAATAGTAGGTACAATTGTTATCTATATTTTACAGAGAAAGAACCATTTTCAGGGAAATTCTGTTCATAAACTGCTAGTGAGGGATGGAACAAGTTTTCATGCCCACTTAACTTACTCCAGAGTTGTGCAAATAACCATTGAATTATACATATAATTAATAGTATAACATGGATTTATGTATAGTAGATGTTACTTACAGAGGCAGAGAAAAACCGTAAGATTCAACCCTATATTTCATGAATTTAGTCAATGAGTCTTCTAGTTTTCAGTAAAGCTTCAGTCAGTGAAAGCCCAATAGACATGCAGATTATTTCAACTATGAAAGACTTACTTTTAAAAGTGCAGTAATATATGTCACACATTTTAAAAATGTATTTTAATATATTTAAAATATATTCTTATATTGCAAAAGTAAACATTTAAGAAATGTAAAAATTGTATGAAAGAAAATCCAATAATTTGCCTTTCATGAACTACAAATTAAATTATGTGCAGCCTGTTCTAAGTTTTGTTTTTCTAGTATTCTAAGAAAATGCACTTAAATTTCAGATAACTGCTTTGGGCCTGCTATCTTTTAATTTATTTTATTGCATGGGTATTATTATTTGTGTTCATTTAAATTCATTGTACTCCGAAGTTGTCATAAGTAAATACAAGCCAGAGACAATGGTGCTTTGATACTATTTCTATATAGCTCTGAAAAAATACTCTGAAGAAACATCATTTATAGGAATGATATTTTAAATTGTGCTTGCTTGCTCTGTTTAATGAACAAAATAATAGTAAATAAAATGATTTTAATATATATTTCTTGGTCTATTTAAATCATATTATGTATTTACCATTTTATTCATGTTAAATTATATTTATTTTTAGAGGTGAGTTCACATTACAATATTTTATTTGGGAGAACAAGAAGATCCAAGATAGCATGTAGGAGTTATGTCAAAGTATCTGTTTCCTGCCTGCTACTATTCATGATGCTTGAGTGTTGAACAAAACACAGCAGTAACTGTCCACATAAATAGTTTCTCTTAAAACTTTTTCGGTAAGAATAGAACATGTAGGAATTCAATAGATCTATTCTATCTTACTCAAATAAACGAATTCAAATGAGGACAAAACAGAAATGCCTATCTAATATCACAGTTATCCCTAATATTTTCCATATATTTGTGTATATGTTTATCTGTGAATGTTTGTGTATGCATACATACATTTTAGATGACAATAAGCAAAATGCTATTTGTCATAGGAACTATAGAATTAGCAAGAAAGGGAAATGTATTTTACTGTTTTGACTATTCATGTGTAATAAAAAAAGGAAAATAGTATCCTCATATTACACTGCTGTCCATTCTATAAGTATACAGTTATTTTGTCAGCTGAGAGGCTCAAGTCTGAAGTGAAGCCTCCACCTAAAACTGAGTGACCTCATGAGGTATAATGCTGAAAATTCAAGTTGTTTTATTGGTGTATCTAGTAAACACGTGTGATAATGGAGACCATGCAGAACTCTCATGAAAATCATTATCCAATAACTAGGCCCGATGGTAACACTGAAAAGGAAGGGGGTAGTTGACTCTATTAATGGTGAATAAGAAAGCCTTTGTTATAGGAGTTCTTCTGATTCTAACAGCAAGTAACTAAGGCTCAACCACTTTCTCCTATTTAACTACTTTGTGATTTAAATGATCAATTTCATTTAAATTACCTTTCTTAAATATAGTCTGAAAATGGTTCATAATTACAATTGAGCCACTCAGCTGAGGCTGGTACTCACATAACTCAAGTTACCATTTGGTTCTAAGTTAATTATTTCGAATCACTAAGGTTATTTATTACACTATGTGTTACCTCATCTTTGCATTTGCAAAAATTTTGCTTGAAAAGATTCTAGAGTCATAAAATAATTAGTCTGTTTCCAAAAATGTTGATTTTTTTTTCATGATATAGTTTATCTTTTCAGAAACTCTGAGTCTGTTTGATGTGGTTCACCTGGAGATCTGAAAAGCCAATGTGTCTTTAATGTCAACATCAGTCACAGCATACGTGTAAAGCAAATGTCTATATTGTGGACACATCTGTTATTTTTATCATGAATAGGGAAGATTTATCCTTGAGTAATCCAGTTACTTTGTTGAATACTTATCACTGAATATCTAGAATGAATATTCTTGACTAGTGGACTAGGAATGAATCCACTCTGCTAGTCATATGTAGAAATGTCTTGGGTGTCAAAATCACACATATTTCAGAAAATAACATCCTGACTCATTAAGAAACTGACATTTCAGAATGACAAATATCTTTCTATGGCACCTAGAAAAATTATATAAACATTCAGGAATGACTGTTTTCTAATCTTGCCAAATATTTTGTGTTAAAATAATTTTAAATCAATATGAAATTTATGTTAGATAATACAAACTAGTTGTTGTTAAAAACGATGCTTTCTTCAGCAATGTTGTTTTAAAGATGCAGTGTGTTATTCATGTAGTGTTTGACTACAAAAACATATTCTCTTATAAACAAGATTATTTTTTTATTTAATATCACTTTTAATATTACAAATCTCAGATTCAGAAGTTGTCACAATTTTGAAAATAGAATATTAAAAGAACAAATGCAATAGTTTCAATATAAATGTTTAAATTTTCAGAATACAAATTGAGGTTGATAAGTAATTTGTTTTTCAAAGTATGTAATACAAAATAAACAAATATGTCTTAAAATTTTCCTGAAGGCTATAATTAACTTATAGGTCCCCCATCTAGAAACAATCTAATGGACCTTGCAAGTGAGCTTTGTTTTATCTTTTCTTTTTTTTGGCTTGAATAGTCGGGCATAATACAGAAAGTCACATGGCATGCCAATTGCAGAGTGTGTCTAAGATAATGGAAATTTGCTCATATGGAGACAAACTGTTGACCTTTAAGAAAGTTGCTGATGACCTTTAATAGTACATAAAGAGAACATTTTCCTTTTACACTGCTTATTGTCAAAGTTTGCAACATGGAAAAAAATAGAGTAAATAAATTAATTTAGCAGTATCTTTGTAATTTTAGCTTTATAAAGTAAAAAGAAGATCTTAACAAAAATCCTCCAAACAAAACCCCCTATAAATAAATCATCATTATAACTGGATACAACCAAACAGATCTAATTAATGTGTAATTAAATCAAATCTTGGTTTCCCAGAAGATAAAAGTCTGATGATGTACATATATTGCTGATTAAGCAAACGTTTTCAATTTGCACTGCCAAAGAAAATGCAAAATGAATACTTATTAGTATACAACATGTAAAAACAACCAATCTGAAATTCAAATATTCCATGTTTATGCATGTCCAAGTTTGTTTCCATTTTCCATGCATATTTTCATGTGCAACCATATATTTGAAGACAATCTCCAGTACCCAGATGACAATTTACCATTTAAAAAAAAAATCCTTTAAATCTCTTCTTAATCCTCACTTCTTAGATGAAGCATATTAAATGAGTTAAGATGATTAGAATTAACTCATCTTTACCATGGAATTTAGATGGCTGCATTTGTCAACAAGTTCTTTTTTTTGAATACTTTTACATTATTTCCCAGCATGCTTAAATCCTACAGCTATGAATAAGGCCTTCCCACAATTCCCCAGCAAGAATTAATCCTTTGCTCCCCTCTCCTTTCATATAATGTTTAAAATCTTAATTACAGTTCTTATTAGAGTAGGTCTCACTGGTTTTAAGCCTCTGGATTCAAAGAAACTTTTATTTAGACATATTTGGTTCATCCAGTAATGCTTATACATAGTAGATATGTAATAAATACTTACTAAATTGTATTGCAGAGTAAGAAGTGCTTCTCTGGAAAGACTTTTGCAAACAGTAGTACATTATAATCATTTTGATACACCCATGTTTCAGTTGCACTAGATAAAAATGCATATATATATATATATATATGAATGAATAAACAATGTGTCTTACTTATTACCTTTAAAGTAAAAGAAAAATTATTACTGTATATAAATGTATTTACTAATGAAATATTTTAAGAGAGGGTGATATTGTCTAGAAAAGGGTTTCTCAACCTCAGCACTATTGACATTTTGTGCTAGATAATTCTTTGTTGTTGTGGGCTATCCTGTGCATTAAAGGATGTTTACCAGCAGATACCGATAATATCCCCCAAATCATGGCAATCTATCTCCAGACATTGCAAAATATCTTCAAAGGGCAAAATTATTCCTACTAGAAAACCACTGATCTAGGAAAAGGAACAAATTGATAAATCCTCACTCTCAAGATTTGTAACCACAAAACTCTCCCTTGAGCCCATCAGATGACTGACTCAGTCAACTATGGAGTTTCGTCTAAAGGAAGTCAAAAAGAAAAAGAAAATAGAGACATATCGTTATTTCTGACCATAGAGATTACAGGGAGGACAAATAAAAGCTATAAAATACAATCTGATTCTAATCTGACTTCTCTCTGAGTTTTGGTCCAAAGGAAAGGGATTTGTTAGCTGTGTTGGGAGAATTACTTAAGGACAAAAGAATTACTATGTCAACCTAAATGTTGGACTTTGGAAAAGAACGGCCTTGAAAGCTGCTGGTAGTGATGTGTAAGTGGTCACATAAAACTAAGCTTGTTGGTGCAGAGTGGATAGGATGTAGTAAGGTCAGAATTTAGCTTTCTCAAGTCCCCTTCTATTCTTGTGTGTTGTATATGGGGCACTGAATTTTCCATATTGCCCTGCAAAGTGCATGTACAGAGTGACCATGAAGGGACCAACTAGCAATCAATTGTTTATTCCCTATAAGACCTCTTAGGAAAAAGTGAAACATTTGATCAGGCACAGCTAAGTTTATTAGACATACTGTAAGAAGGGAGAATACCACCTTGACTGAATCTTATTTGTATCTCAGAAGAGGGAAATCAAGAGGTACTATTTTATTTGGAATAGGAAAGATATTATCACATAGTAGCTTTAAATTGGTAAACACCCTGAGATGAGGGTCTTAAAGCAAATTGTGTTGAACAAAATGTTAGTCTTCTTAAATAACTATTGATACTTCAGGTGATACACAGTCATATTGTTCAATAGCAATAATTTCTTGGAGAAAGTAGCTAAGTTCCTCATGCTTATTCTCAGTATTGTTTAAAACAGGGTCAAGAAAATTTATGTTGGTTTCAGTTATCATGCCAAAAAGTCAACAAGTAAGGAAGCATATGGTTTTTCAGTGAGTTTCAAAGATGTACTCAATAAATTAGATTAGAAACTAAGACATTCCCAGCAAAAGGGAGAAAAGGACCTGAGGTGAATCATCCTTAGACTTTAGCTACAGTGGACAAAAAAATGCCTGAGTGTGGAATATATTTACCTCTGCAGTCACCCATTCAGGGAGCAGCTCAGATCATGTTAAAGGGGAGACCAGGGAATATACGGTGTGGATCTGGGAATCTCTCTTCTCAATCCCTATAAGATCTTTTAAGAGCAAACAGCATTTTCAGCAAGAGAGTGAAGAGAGGGAGGACCCAGAGATCGAAATCCAATAATTTTACTGAAAGAACTCTTTGAATTATTGTATCACACAAATTTTATAGGATTGGACATTATTTTTCACCTTAACAAATACTTTATCCAATCAACATTAAAAATCAAAAAGGTATATAGTGCTTCCCTAGTGGCGCAGTGGTTGAGAGTACGCCTGCCGATGCAGGGATGCAGGGGACACGGGTTCATGCCCCGGTCCGGGAAGATCCCACATGCCGTGGAGTGGCTGGGCCCGTGAGCCATGGCCGCTGAGCCTGTGCATCCGGAGCCTGTGCTCCGCAACGGGAGAGTCCACAACAGTGAGAGGCCCGCGTACCGCAAAAAAAAAAAAAGGTGTATAGATTTTGCTTCTCTGTGTACAGTGTATTTTAATGTGTGAACCCTGTGGTTAATAACTGCTATGTTATACATTTCAACAAATGACTGCCACAAGAAATTAGCGAGGGAAATGTCCATGTGAACTACCTGGAAATTGTCGCACACACACACACATACACACATACACAAATAGAGTAATAGAGGTTTAAATGTACCTAAGATTTAAATTCAGAGAGGAAAAAAGTTCATAAGGGTACTCCAGAGCAAGAGAAACATAAGCAAGGTATAAAGGTGAAAATTTTATAATGCATGTTTTCAATTTGCAGTTGGCAACTTTAACATGCATGTTTTGTCAGGAAAACAGAAGTTATGTTAGATATTTAATCTGTAGGAATTTAACACAGGGAATTGCTTACTGATTCATTGAAAAGAAATGGAGAGAAAAAAATGTAATGGCTCAGAGTAAAAGGGAGAAATAGGTTACCAGCCAAAAATAGAGAAACTGCTTCCACTCATGGTCTTGATTCCATAGGTTGAATATTTTTACCATTCTCTGAAGGCACAGCTGCTGGTGGTGGTGCTAGGACACCAGGGGATACCACTGAGTCAATCAATTTAGTCATCACCATCAAAACTGGAACTACCAAAAGGATTTCATCTGCCTCAATTAGGACTAGTTAAAGAGTATGGCCCTGCAGCAACCTCCAGTCACTGTCATCAACACCCTAACTTTCTAAGGTCCTGCCTGTAACTGCACTGGCAGAAATTAATAAAAAGACGATTTGCATGGGAGTCTGAGAAATATAACTTGTGGGCTCTTCAAGGGTGGTGCAGGGCCTTAGAAATAACAAAGAAATATCCAGGTCAATAATAGATAAACTTCTGAAGCTTTAAAAGTTCTCATAATTTCTTTCTTTTCAAATACCTTTCCAACTAAGAAATTTGTGATCATTTTTGTCCTGGTAATTTAGGCCTTAAGGCAAAGGCTCAACATGAATCTATTTTGCTAGACTGAGCTTTTGATCTTTATTTATTTATTTGTCCACATGTCCAACAAATATTTACTGTCTTCTGTGACCTAAGTACTTATCTAAGCAGATTACATGACTAACATTAACACAAGACAAATGTGTTAATGTATTAATTTTAAAACCTCATCCCCAGTTATCATATTCACTCCCTGTTTCAAATTCCTCTCAACATTTTCTCTTAACCCACTCAGTCAGTCATTAACCCACACCTCTTCAACAAAGTTTTTCTAGTCAAAATCACCAATGAACTCCATGTTGCAAAATTCAATATTAAATTTTCAGTCTCACCTTACTTGACCTTTGACTGTGTTATTTCCTTTTACCTGAAACTTTTTTTGAGTGACTTAGAAGAAACCTCACTCTTCTGGTATTTCTCTGACATCATGGATGATTCCTTTTCATCTCTCTGACCTTCAAATTTTGGTGTGCTCAGTAGCTCAGCCTTTGAGCTACTCCACCTCTTTGTCTACACTCATTTTGTGATTTCATTTAGCCTAATGGCTTTAAATGCCGTTAATTTTCTGTTACCTCCCAGATTTTATATTACTGGTATGAAACTTGCCTCTGAAACAGTCCTATATATTCAACTGCCTATTTGATTGGTGTGCTTGGTTAGACAAGAAACATTTCAAATGCAAGACATTAAAAATTGACCCCTAATGCTATCCCACCCATGGTCTTAATTTCAGTAAATGATTACTCCATTCTTCATGTTTCTCAGGAAAAATACCCTGGACTTTCCTTCCACTCCTCTCTTTTTTTGTATCCCAAATAACATTGGCTTCATTTTCCAAACATATCCAAAATCTGACAACTTTTCATCTTCCCCACTATCATCATAAGCCATCATTTCAGTGTGGATTACTGTCACAGTTCCTTTATTGTTCCTCCTGTTACCAAGTCCAATCTCGTGCTGCTCACTCACAACAGGTTAATTGAGTAGAGAGAAAAGGCGATGAGACAAGGAATAGCCATCTTATTCAGAAAGTAAGTAAACTGAGAAGATGGTAGAAAAATGTCCGAGAGAAACATCTTGCTCGGGTTAGAATACAGGCTTCTTTTATGCTATTAAGGGTGAAAGCAGGAGGGGCGGGAGTGAGGTCTGGAGGTAAGAAATAGCTGCAGGCATCTGGGTGCTGGCCAGGGTCAAGGGAGGTTACCAAAGGTCTTTGCTCATGATCAGTATACTCATTACTCTGGTCTGGTCATGATGTCCCTGCAGAACTGGATAAGACAAATCTTACTTTTCTTTTTCATGTTTCCTTATTTCCATAAGGATGCAAAATTTCCGCGAAGGGGCTATTATGGACACCTCAAGCTATGGGCAAAATTCTTTCAATAATTAGGGTGCTTATGTGCAGAGCTAGTGTGACTAAGCAAAAGCAATTAACAATAGAACAGAAAGGTTACAACAAAGGAAATATATCCAGTATGGAGTCAGACTTGTTCTTCCCTGTTATACTCTTGCACCCATTATTACCTCCCTAGAGTTTATTTGGAATAAAGGAGCCAGAAGTATCCTTTTTATAATGCCATATCATATGAGTCCTTTGCTAAGTCATTTGTAATGGAATCCATTTCTCTCAGAGCAAAAATAGAGCTTTTACCACAGACTATGAAGTGTCAAATGGCCTAGCCCCACTCCCTCTCTGACATTATCTGCTACGATTCTCCCCTTTGTATCCTCTACAATAGTTATCTTGTTGGACAAAGACAAAAGCACTTCAGCCTTGGCCTTTGTATTTGCTGTTCTCTGCTTAAATCTCTTCTCATAGATATGTACAAGCCTCATTCTGAGACATATATCAGGTGTTTGCTCAATTATCTTAATCTCAGGGAGGTGTTCCTTGGCTACTCTATTTAAAATTGGCAATGCCCACCACTGCAGGACTCTTCATCTGCTTTCCCATCTTGATTTCCTTTGTATTTTCAATATAATTACATATAACTATATATATCGTACCTATATCCAAATCTATATAGCTATTTCTACGCATACATGTTTTTTAACCACTGTATTTATTGCCACATCACCAGACCCAAAACATAATTTCTAGTCACTAATATGTAAATATGTGTTGAATAAGTAAACAATGAATCAGTGAATTTTTTTTGTAAAATAAGTTAATTTTTTTAAGAAAAAATAAAAGTAAAGACTTCTAGAATTATAAAATAAATGGCAATTCTTATCTAATTAAATAATCATTGTCATTTCTTCAGTTTTTTAGAAGAGAAACTCATTTCTTGACCTATTAAATTTGAAAACTTTTATTTTACATAGAAAGTCCTGAAGTTTAATTTTAAAAAGGGGATTTTTTTAGTCATAACGTGATCTGGAAATAGTTTAATCTAAGTCCTTCATTACATAATTTTAAAATAAAAGAGACTATAGCTAAACTGTTGCACAACTAGTCTCATTCTACTAGGTCACAGAACATCAGGGAAGGGAACACATCTATTATAAATTGTTATGTAATATTTCACAATTTTTTCACTGTATTATACTTTACTTTCTCATGGAGTAATATAGCAGCCTTGTGAAAGCGTCATATCTTGCCACCAAAGACTTTCATATTTCTATTATTTTTTTATAATTATACATACAAATTCTTCATGGCAGTGTTCAAAATTGTTTAATGGATTGGGGAATTCCCTGACAGTCCAGTGGTTAGGACTCCACACTATCACTTCCGAAAATGCAGGGTTGTGCAGCCAAAAAACAAAATGGTTTAATGGAGTGAGATCAAATACATATTTCATGTAGTAATGTTATGTTCTACCTGATATTGTTTATGTAGTGTGTATGTTTTTATACTTTAAGCTCCCTGCCGCCAAATGAAGAGCTTCAAAAACATTACTTTTGTCTATAACCATTGGAAATAGAGAGGAAGGTCAGAAAGTCTGTAAAATTTTAAATTAGTGGCCATTTAAACTTTATATTAATGTTACCATTCAAAATTATTTTGGTATTTGTAACTATGTATTTGAACACTTGGTATCCAAAGACAAAAATTTCAATGATTATTTCCCTGACAAAAGTAACATCACTTTAATTAAACATATCTGACAAATTAAAATAACACTTTTAAAATTATCATTTTTTATTTTTTAATAAATTTATACTCCCCATCACCCATTTCTCCACCCACATCCCTTGCCTCTGACAGTCACCAATAATCTGTTCTTTATATCTATTATCTTGGGGTTTTTTTAGATTTCATATATAAGAGAGATCTACAATAATTGTCTTTCTCTGTCTTACTCATTTCTCTTAGAATAATGCCCACAAGGCCCATCTATGTTATTGCAAATGGCAGGGTTTCCTTCCTTTTTATGACTGAATTACATATTCCCCAATTCTTTATCCAGTCACCAATCATTGGACACTTGGCTTGTTTCCATAACTTAGCTATTGTAAATAATCCTGCAACATGTGGGTTCATATATGTATTTGAATTAGTGTATTTGTTTTCTTTGGATAATACCCAAAATGAATTGTTAGATGGTATAGTAATTCTATTTTTAATTTTCTGAGGAAACTCCATACTGTTTTCCATAGTGGCTACACCAATTTACATCTCTACAACAGTGCACAAGGCTCCTTTTCTCCACATCCTTGCCAACATTTGTTATACCTTGTCTTTTTGATAATAGACATGCTAACAGGTATAAGGTGATATCTCATTATGGATTTGATTTGTGTTTCCCTGATGCCTAGTGGTGTAGTGATGTTAAGCATCATTTCGTGTACCTGTAGGCCATCTGTATGTCTTCTTTGTAAAAAGGTCTATTCAGATCTGCCTATTTTGAAGCAGATTGTTTATTTGCTATTGAGCTGTATGAACTCTTTATGTATTTTGGATATTAGCCCATTATCAGATATATAATTTATAAATATTTTCTCCCATTCATTTTTTTATCTTTTTTACCTGTTTTGCTGTGTATAATTTTTTTAGTATGATGTACTTATTCATTTTGGCTTTTGTTGCTTTTTATTTTGGTAACAGAGTCAAAAAATCATCACCAAGACATATAACAAGGAGCTTATGTCTTCTGCTGGGAGTTTTATGTTTTCAGGTCTTACTTTCAAGTCTTTAATCATTTGAGTTAATTTTTGTGTATGTTATAAGCTATTAGTCAAGTTTCATTCATTGTATGAGGCAGTCCAGTTTTTCCAACATCATTTATTACAAAGACTGTCCTTTCCCCACTGTATAATTTTAGTTTCTTTATCGTAATTTAGTTCACTATATAAGCATGGGCTTAATTCTGGGCTCTCTGTTCTGTTCCATTGATCCCTTTGTCTGTTTTTGTGCCTAGAAAACTCACGTTGTATGAAGAATTAATGAAATACTTATTAAATGAATGAACTAAGTTATTTGTTTTTTTTTTTCACGGTACACAGGCCTCTCACTGTTGTGGCCTCTCCTGTTGCGGAACACAGGCTCTGGACACGCAGGCTCAAAGGCCATGGCTCACGGGCCCAGCCGCTCCGTGGCATGTGGAATCTTCCCGGACCGAGGCATGAACCCATGTCCCCTGCATCAGCAGGCAGACTCTCAACCACTGTCCCACCAGGGAAGCCCCTGAACTAAGTATTTTTGAAGACTGTGATCAATGCTTGCTTGGAATAAATAAGGAAAGGTATTTAAGGAAGACAACATTTTTCCTTGGCCAAAAATAGTGCTGATAAAAAATAAGATAAAAGAGGGGACTGCATAGTAAATCCACTTAAAGGGTGTTTTTATGTAAATGAAGTGGTTTAAATTGGCCACTTTTTAAATTTGCATCTTATTTATTTATTTATTTTTGGCTGCGTTGGATCTTTGTTACTTCGTTACTGTGTGAGGGCTTTCTCTAGCTGCAGAGAGCAGGGGCTACTCTTCATTGTGGTGTGCAGTCTTCTCATTGTGGTGACTTATCTTGTTGCAGAGCCTGGGCTCTAGGCATGCAGGCTTCAGTAGTGTGGCACGTGGGCTCAGTAGTTGTGGCTCACGGGCTCTAGAGCACAGGCTCAGTAGTTGTGGTGCACTGGCTTAGTTGCTCTGCAGCATGTGGGTTCTTCCCAGACCAGGGATCGAACCCATGGCCCCTGCATTGGCAGGCGGATTCTTAACCACTGCACCACCAGGGAAGTCCCTAAATTGGTAACTTTTAAAGGTTGATTAATCTTACATTCTTCCAAGGTATTTGCTTCTAAGGACTTTAGAAGTGAATAATGATTACTTGAAAGAAGAGAATTAAATTTTCTATAGAAATACAATGTTTCATTGAAAAATGAATATTTGCAACAGTTCATAATGAGATTTCAAAATTCCACACAATATTCTGGCTTTTTAAGGTCAATAGGAATTATTTAACTATAAATATTTTTATACACATAAATGTGCCAGAAAGAGCATTAACCTCCCCCACCTCTTAAATTTTTACTTAGACACGTATAATCTATTTTAAAGCCTATTCTCAAATTAAGCTTCCTCTATCAAAAAAAGAGGAAAAGAGAAATTTAAGAATGGTCTGAAATTCTTTAAAATTCGGTCCATGTATTTATTTTGTTTTGTTTTCTTCTTGGACATACACTCATTTATCAATCAAAATATCTTGTTTATATTCCTCAAAATATGCACCAAATTCTAGAGAATGATCACAAAATACAGTTTAAATACAAATGTTTGGGAGTAACAATTGATATTAGGTTGGATTCAAAGGTACTAAATACAAACAGTATTTTAAAGGGTAGCAGAATATGCCACCCCTAAATATACCACCATTACATAGGATTTTTTTGAGCTCAAGGCAATTGAGAAGGAGTACTCATTTATTTTTTTTTAATTTTATTAGAGTAGAGCTAATTTCCAATGTTGTGTCAGTTTCAGGTGTACCACAAAGTGAATCTGTTATACACATGCATATACCTGTTCTTTTTTATATTATTTTCCCATATAGGCCATTACAGAGTATTGAGTGGAGTTTCCAAACTTCCAATTTATAACTCCCCCTCCTCCTTACCCCCTGGTAACCATAAGTTTATTTTCTACATCTGTAACTCTATTTCTATTTTGTAGGTAAGTTCATTTGTACCCCTTTTTTAGATTCCACATATACATGATATCATATGGTATTTGTCTTTCTCTTTCTGACTTACTTCAATCAGTATGATAAGAAGTCAATCTAGATCCTTCCATGTTGCTGCAATTGGCATTATTTTGTTCTTTTTTATGGATCAGTAATATTCCATTGTATATGTGCATCACATCTTCTTTATTCACTCCTCTGTTGATGGACATTTAGGTTGCTTCCATGTCCTGGCTATTGTATATAGTGCTGCAATGAAATTGGGGTACAAGTATCTTTTTGAATCATGGAATTCTCTGGGTATATGCTGACAAGTGGGATTGCTAGATCATGTGGTAGCTCTATTTTTAGTTTATTAATGAATCCCATACTGTTCTTCACAGTAGCTGTACAGGTTTACAGTCCCATAAACAGTGTAGGAGGGTTCCATTTTCTCCACACCCTCTCCAGCATTTATTGTTTGTAGATATTTTGGTGACAGCCATTCTGACCAGTGTGAGATTTTATTTGCATTTCTCTAATGATAGTGATGTTTAGCATTTTTCATGTACTTTTTAACCATCTGTACTCTTCTTTGGAGAAATGTCTATTTAGATATTCCACCTTTTTTTTTTTTTTTTTTGCAGTACGCAGGCCTCTCACTGCTGTGGCCTCTCCTGCTGCAGAGCACAGGCTCCGGATGCTCAGGCTCAGTGGCCATGGCTCACAGGCCCAGCCGCTCCACGGCATGTGGGATCCTCCCAGATCAGGGCATGAACCCGTGTCCCCTGCATCGGCAGGGGGACTCCCAACCACTGTGCCACCAGGGAAGCCCTCCACCTATTTCTTGATTGGGTTGTTTGTTTTTTTGTATATTGAGCAGCATGAGCTATTTGTATATTTTGGAGATTAATCCCTGGTCGGTTGCTTCATTTGCAAATATTTTCTCCTGTTCTGAGGGTTGTATTTCTGTTTTGTTTATGGTTTCATTTCCTGTGCAAAAGCTTTTAAGTTTAATTAGGTCCCATTTGTTTATTTTTGTTTTTATGTTCATTACTCTAGGAGGTGGATCAAAAAGATCTTGCTGTAATTTATGTCAAAGAGTGTTCTGCCTATGTTTACCCCTAAGAGTTTTACAGTAGCTGGCCTTACATTCATGTATTTAATCCATTTTGGATTTATTTTTGTGTGTAGTGTTACAGATTGCTCTAATTTCATTCTTCTACATGTGGCAGTCCAATTTCCATAGCACCATTTATTGAAGAGACTGTCTTTTACCCATTGAATATTCTTGTTTCCTTTGTCATAGATTAGGTGACCATAGGTACATGGGTTTATCTCTGGAATTTCTACCCTGGTCCACTGATTTATATTTCTGTTTTTGTGCCAGTACTATACTGTTTGGATGACTGTAGCTTTGAGATATAGTTAGAAGTCAAGGAGACTAATTCCTCCAGCTCCATTCTTCTTTCTCAAGATTGCTTTGGTTTTATGGGGTCTTTTGTGTTTCCATACAAACTCTAAATTTTTTTGTTCTGATTCTGTGAAAAATACCATTGGTAATTTGATAGCAATTGCATTGAATCTGTAGATTGTCTTGGGTAATATTGTAATTTTCACAATATTGATTTTTCCAACCCAAGAACATGGTATATGTCTCCACCTGTTTGTGTCATCTTTAATTTCTTTTATCATTATCTTATAGTTTACTGAGTATAGGTCTTTTGCCTCCTTAGGTAAGTTTATTCCTAGTTATTTTCTTCTTTTTGATGTGATGGTAAATAGAATGGTTTCTTGAACTTCTCTTTCTGATCTTTTGTTGTTAGTGTATAGAAATGCAAGAGATTTCTATGTATTAATTTTGTAACCTGCAACTTTACCAAGTTCATTGATGAGCTCTAGAGTTTTCTGGTAGTTTCTTTAGGATTTTCTATGTATAGTATCATGTCATCTGCAGTGACAGTTTTACTTCTTGTTTTCCAATTTGGATTCATTTTATTTCTTTTTCTTCTCTGATTGCTGTGGCTAGGAATTTCAAAACTATGTTGAATAATAGTGACAATAGTGGACATCCTTGTCTTGTTCCTGAACTTAGAGGAAATTCTTTCAGGTTTTCACCATTGAGAATGATGTAAGCTGTGGGTTTGCTATATATGGTCTTTATTATGTTGAGGTAGATTCCCTCTATACCCATTTTGTGGAGAGTTTTTATCATAAATCAGTGTTGAATTTTGTCAAGGCCTTTTCCTGCATCTATCAAGTTGATCATATGGTTTTATTCTTCAATTTGTTAGTATGGTGTATCACACTGATTCATTTGCAAATATTGAAGAATCCTTGTTTCCCTGTGATAAATCCCACTTGGTCATAGTGTGTGCTCCTTTTAATATGTTGTTGGATGCCGTTTGCTAGCATTTTGCTGAGAATTTTTGAGTCTATATTTATCAGTGATATTGGTCTGTAATTAGTGTGTGTGTGTGTGTGATATCTTTGTCTGGTTTTGGTATCAGGGTGATGGTGGTCCTGTAGAATGAGCTTGGGAATGTTCCCTTTTTTGTAATATTTTAGAAGAGTGTCAACAGTGTAGTTGCTAACACTTCCTTAAATATTTCATAGAATTTGTAAAGCCATCTGGTTGTGAACTTTTGTTGGTTGGAAGATTTTTAATCACAACTTCAATTTCAGTATTTTTGATTGATCTGTTCATATTTTCAATTTCTTCTTGGTTCAGTCTTAGAAAGTTATATTTTTCTAAGATTTTTTTCATTTCTTCTTTTCATTTCTTCTTTCATTTTTTCATTACTTCTAGGTTGTCCATTTTATTGGTGTATAAAATTGTAGTATATCTGTAGTAATCTCTTCTGATCATTTGTACTTCTGTTGCATTTGCTGGAACCTCTCCCTTTTCATTTCTAATTTTATTAATTTGAGTCCTCTCCCTTTTTTTATTTTCAAATAAAAATGACTACATTTTTATCTGGCAAAAAATTGTATACACATGGTTTAAATTTTTTTTTTAATTTTAGCAGTTTTTGGCAATCTTAATTAAATACAATATATTACAACCAAACCAAAACATAGTTGTTTAAGTAACAACTGTTAAGAGTGCCATGAACCATGATGCCCAGACTCCCTCCCCACCCCACTGACCCCTAGAGACATAGAGCAAAGAAAAATCTTCCCATCCGGATAAGCTCATCTCCCACCCCGCTTAGGAAGCTAACTAATAGGAAGCAACAGAACAAATGAGTAGTGTCATCTCTTCCCTCTTACATTTCCCTCCATCCCACCCTCCCAATCCCACCCCTATAGGCAGTCACAAACCACCTAGCTGATCTCACTGTGCTATGCAGCTGCTTCCCACCAGCTATCCATTTTACGTTTGGTAGTGTATATATGTCCATGCCTCTCTCTTGCTTTGTCACAGCTTACCCTTCCCCCTCCTCATATTCTCAAGTCCATGCTCTAGTAGGTCTGTGTCTTTATTCCCATCCCACCCCCAGGCAATTCAGGACCTTTTTTTTTTTTTTTTTCTTAGATACCATATACATGTGTCAGCATACGGTATTCGTTTTTCTCTTTCTGACCCACTTCACTATGTATGACAGACTCTAGGTCCACCCACCTCACTACAAATAACTCAATTTAATTTCCTTTATGGCTGAGTAATATTCCATTGTATATATGTGCCACATCTTCTTTATCCATTCATCCAGTGATGGCCCCTTAGGTTGCTTCCATCTCCTGGCTATTGTAAATAGAGCTGCAATGAACATTTTGATATGTGACGCTTTTTGAATTATGGTATTCTCAGGGTATATGCCCATTAGTGGGATTGCTGGGTCATATGGTAGTTCTATTTGTAGTTTTTTAAGGAACCTCCAAACTGTTCTCCATAGTGGCTGTACCAATTCACATTCCCACCAACAGTGAAAGAGTGTTTTCTTTTCTCCACACCCTCTCCAGCATTTATTGTTTCTAGATTTTTTGATAATGGCCATTCTGACTTGTATGAGATGATATCTCATTGTAGTTTTGATTTGCATTTCTCTAATGATTAATGATGTTGAGCATTTTTTCATGTGTTTGTTGGCAATCTGTATATCTTCTTTGGAGGAAAGTCTACTAGGTCTCCTGCCCATTTTTGGATTGGGTTGTTTTTTTTTTGTTGTTATTGAGCTGCATGAGCTGCTTGTAAATTTTGGAGATTAATCCTTTGTCAGTTACTTCATTTGTAAATATTTTCTCATTTTCTGAGGTTTGTCTTTTGGTCTTGCATATGATTACCTTTGATGTGCAAAAGGTTTTAAGTTTCATTAGGTCCCATTTGTTTATTTTTGTTTTTATTTCCATTTCTCTAGGAGGTGGGTCAAAAAGGATCTTGCTGTAATTTATGTCATAGAGTGTTCTGCCTGTGTTTTCCTCAAAGAGTTTGATAGTGTCTGCCCCTACATTTAAGTCTTCAATCCATTTTGAGTTTATTTTTTGTGTATGGTGTTAGGGAGTGTTCTAATTTCATACTTTTATATGTACCTGTTCAGTTTTCCTAGCACCTCTTATTGAAGAGGCTGTCTTTTCTCCACTGTATGTTCTTGCCTCCTTTATCAAAGATAAGGTGATTATATGTGCATGGGTTTATCTCTGGGCTTTCTATCCTGTTCCATTGATCTATAATTCTGTGTTTGTGTCAGTACCATACTCTCTTGGTTACTGTAGCTTTGTAGGATAATCTGAAGTCAGGGAACCTCATTCCTTCAGCTCCACTTTTCGTTCTCAAGATTGCTTTGGCTATTTGGGGTCTTTTGTGTTTCCATACAAATTGTGAAATTTTTTGTTCTACTTCTGTGAAAAATGCCAGTGGTACTTTGAAAGAGATTGAATTGAATCTGCACATTGTTTTGGGTAGGATAGTCATTTTCACAATGTTGATTCTTCCAATCCAAGAACATGGTATATTTCTCTACCTGTTTGTATCATCTTTAATTCCTTTCATCAGTGTGCTATAATTCTCTGCATACAGGGCTTTTGTGTACTTAGGTAGGTTTATTCCTAGATATTTTATGCTTTTTGTTGCAATGGTATATGGGACTGTTTTCTTAATTTCACATTCAGATTTTTAACCATTAGTGTATAAGAATGCCAGAGATTTCTGGGCATTAATTTTGTATCCTGCTATTTTACCAAATTCATTGATTAGCTCTAGTAGTATTCTGGTAGCATCTTTAGGATTCTCTAGGTATAGTATCATGTCATCTGCAAACAGTGACAGCTTTTCTTGTTATTTTCCAATTTGGCTTCTTTTATTTCTTTTTCTTCTCTGATTTCTGTGGCTAAAACTTCCAAAACTATGTTGAATAAGAGTGTTGAGAGTGGGCAACCTTGTATTGCTCCTGATCTTAGTGGAAATGGTTAAATTTTTTTACCATTGAGGATGATGTTGGCTGTGGGTTTGTCATATATGGCCTTTATTATGTTGAGGAAGTTTCCCTCTATGCCTACTTTCTGCAGGGTTTTTATCATAAATGGGTGCTGAATTTTGTCAAAAGCTTTCTCTGTTTCTATTGAGATGATCATATGGTTTTTGTACTTCAGTTTGTTAATATGGTGTATCACGTTGATTGATTTGCATATATTGAAGAATCCTTGCATTCCTGGAATTAACCCCACTTGAACATGGAGTAGGATCCTTTTAATGTGCTGTTGGATTCTGTTTGCTAGTATTTTGTTGAGGATTTCTGCATCTATGTTCATCAGTGATTTTGGCCTGTAGTTTTCTTTCCTTGTGACATCTTTGTCTGGTTTTGGTATCAGGGTGATGGTGGCCTCGTAGAATGAGTTTCGGACTCTTCCTATCTCAGTTATATTTTGGAAGAGTTTGTGAAGGATAGGTGTTAGCTCTTCTCTAAATGTTTGAAATAATTTGCCTGTGAAGCCATCTGGTCCTGGGCTTTTGTTTGTTGGAAGACATTTAATCACAGTTTTAATTTCAATGCTTGTGATTGGTCTGTTCATATTTTCATATTTTCTATTTCTGTTTCCTCCTGGTTCAGTCCTGGCAGGTTATGCATTTCTAAGAATTTGTCCATTTCTTCCAGGTTGTCCATTTTATTGGCAAAGAGTTTCTTGTAGTAATCTTTCATAATCCTTTGTATTTCTGCGGTGTCAGTTGTTACTTCTTTTCCATTTCTAATTCTATTGATTTGAGTCTTCTCCCTTTTTTTCTTGATGAGTCTAGCTAATGGTTTATCGATTTTGTTTATCTTCTCAAAGAACCAACTTTTAGTTTTATTGAACTTTGCTATCGTTTCCTTCATTTATTTTCATTTATTTCTGATCTGATCTTTATGATTTCTTTCCTTCTGCTAACTTTGGGGGTTTTTTGTTGTTGTTGTTGTTCTTCTTCTTTCTCTAATTGCTGTAGGTGCAAGGTTAGGTTGTTTATTTGAGATGTTTCCTGTTTCTTAAGGTAGGATTGTCTTGCTATATACTTCTGTCTTAATACTTCTTTTGTTGCATCACATAGGTTTTGGATCGTCTCCATTGTCATTTGTTTCTAGGTATTTTTTGCTTTCCTCTTTGATTTCTTCAGCGATCATTTCGTTATTAAGTACTGTATTGTTTAGCCTCTATGTGTTTGTATCTTTTACAGATCTTTTCCTTTAATTAATATCTAGTCTCAAAGCATTGCTGTCAGAAAAGATACTTGATATAATTTCAATTTCCTTAAATTTAACAAGGCTTGATTTGTGACCCAAATATGATCCATCCTGGAGAATATTCCATGAGCACTTGAGAAAAATGTGTATTCTGTTGTTTCTGGATGGTCTGTCATATAAATATCAATGAAGTCATCTTGTTTAATATATCATTTAAAGCTTGTGTTTCCTTATTTATTTTCATTTTGGATGATCTGTCCATTGGTGAAAGTGGGGTGTTAAAGTCCCCTACTATGAATATGTTACTTTCGATTTCCCCTTTTATGGCTGTTAGTATTTGCCTTATGTATTGAGTTTCTCTTTGTTGGGTGCATAAATATTTACAATTGTTATATCTTCTTCTTGGATTGATCCCTTGATCATTATGTAGTGTCCTTCTTTGTCTCTTGTAATAGTTTCTATTTTAAAGTCTATTTTGTCTGATATGAGTATTGCTACTCCAGCTTTTTCCTGATTTCCATTTGCATGTAATACCTTTTTCCATCCCCTCACTTTCAGTCTGTATGTGTCTCTAAGTCTGAAGTGGGTTTCTTGTAGATAACATATATATGGGTCTTGTTTTTGTATCCATTCAGCCAGTCTGTGTCTTTTGGTGGGAGCATTTAATCCATTTACCTTTAAGGTAATTATCGATATGTACGTTCCTATTCCCCTTTTCTCAAATCTTTTGGGTTTGTTATTGTAGGTCTTTTCCTTCTCTTGTGTTTCCTGCCTAGAGAAGTTCCTTTAGCATTTGTTTTAAAGCTGGTTTTGTGGTGCTGAACTCTCTCAGCTTTTGCTTGTCTGTAAACGTTTTAATTTCTCCATCAAATCTAAATGAGATCCTTGCTGGGTAGAGTAATGTTGGTTGTAGGGTTTTCTCCTTCATCACTATAAATATGTCCTGCCAGTCTGCTCTGGCTTACAGTGTTTCTGCTGAATGATCAGCTGTTAACCTTATGGGGATTCCCTTGTGTGTTATTTGTTGTTTTCCCCTTGCTGCTTTTAATATGTGTTCTTTGTATTTAATTTTTGATATTTTGATTTATACGTGCCTTGCCGTTTTTCACCTTGGATTTATCCTGTATAGGACTCTCTGTGCTTCCTGGAATTGATTAACTATTTCCTTTCCCATGTTAGGGAAATTTTCATCTATAATGTCTTCAAATCTTTTCTCAGTCCCTTTCCCTTTCTCGTCTTCTTCTGGGACCCCTATAATTCGAACATTGGTGCGTTTAATGTTTTCCCAGAGGTCTCTGAGACCGTCTTCAGTTCTTTTCATTCTTTCTTTTTTTCTGCTCTGCAGTAGTTATTTCCACTATTTTATCTTCCAGGTCACTTATCCGTTCTTCTGCCTCAGTTATTCTGCTATTGAACACCTCTAGAGTATTTTTAATTTCATTTATTGTGTTGTTCATCGTTGCTTGTTTCCTCTTTAGTTCTTCTATGTCCTTGTTAAATATTTCTTGCATTTTGTCCATTCTATTTCCAAGATTTTGGATCATCTTTAGTATCATTATTCTGAAATCTTTTTCAGGTAGACTGCCTATTTCCTCTTCATTTGTTAGGTCTAGTGGGTTTTTACCTTGTTACTTAATCTGCTGTGTGTTTTTCTTTCTTCTCATTTTGCTTATCTTACTGTGTTTGGGGTCTCCTTTTTGCAGGCTGCAGGTTCGTAGTTCCCACTGTTTTTGATGTCTGTCCCCAGTAGCTAATGTTGGTTCAGTGAGTTGTGTAGGGTTCCTGGTGGAGGGGACTAGTGCCTGTGTTGTGGTGGATGGGACTGGATCTTGTCTCTCTAGTGGGCAGGTTCATGTCTTGTGGTGTGTTTTGGGGTGTCTGTGGACTTATTATGATTTTAGGCAGCTTTTCTGCTAATGGGTGGTGTTGTGTTCCTGTTTTGCTAGTTACTTGGCATAGGTTGTCCAGCACTGTAGCTTGCTGGTCATTGAGTGAAGCTGGGTGCTGGTGTTAAGATGGAGGTCTCTGGGAGATTTTTGCCATTTGATATTATGTGGAGCTGGGAGGTCTCTTGTTGACCAGTGTCCTGAAGTTGGCTCTCCCAGCTCAGAGGCAGAGCCCTGTCTCCTGGTTGGAGCACAAAGAGCCTTTCATCCACACAACTCAGAATTAAAGGGAGAAAACGTAGAGAGACTCAGTAGAAGTATGAAGAAAGAAAGAAAGAAAGAAAGAAAGAAAGAAAGAAAGAAAAGAAGGAAAGAAGGCAAGAAGGAAGGAAAGGAGGGAGGGAGGGAGGAAGGAAGGAAGGAGGGAAGCAAGGAAAAAAGACAGACAGAAAGAAGATACAGTAAAATAAAATAAAGTATAATTAAGTTATTCAATTAAAAAATAATTATTTAGAAAAAAAAAATAAGGGACGGATAGAACCTTAGGACAAATGTTGGAAGCAAAGCTATACAGACAAAATCTTACACAGAAGCATACACATACACCCTCACAAAAAGAGGTAAAGGGGAAAAAATCATAAATCTTGCTCTCAGAGACCACCTCCTTAATTTGGGATGTTTCTTTGTCCAAAGGAGGGAAGGAAGGAAGGAAAGAAGGAAAGAAAGAAAGTAAGAAAGAAAGAAAGAAAGAAAGAAAGAAAGAAGGTAAAGTATAATAAAGTTATTAAAATTAATTATTAAGAAAACAATTTAAAAAAAAGACATGGACGGATAGAACCCTAGGACAAATTGTGGAAGCAAAACTATACAGACAAGATCTCACACAGAAACATACACATACACATTCACAAAAAGAGGAAAAGGGGAAAGAATCATATATCTTGCTCTCGAAGCCCACCTCCTCAATTTGGGATGAATCGTTGTCTATTCATGTATTCCACAGATGCAGCGTGCATCAAGTTGACTGTGGAGCTTTAATCCACTGTTTCTGAGCCTGCTGGGAGAGATTTCCCTTTCTCTTCTTTGTTCTCACAGCTCACAGGGGATCAGCTTTGGATTTGGCCCTGTCTCTGCGCGTAGGTCGCTGGAGGGTGTCAGGTTTTTGCTCAGAAAGGACAGGGTTAAAGGAGCCGCTGATTCGGGGGCTCTGGCGCAATCAGGCCGGGGAGGAGGGAGGAGCACTGCATGCGGGGCGGACCTGCGGTGACAGAGGCCAGCGTGACGTTGCACCAGCCTGAGGCCCGCCATGCGTTCTCCCGGGGAAGTTGTCCCTGGATCCCGGGAACCTGGCAGTGGCGGGCTGCACAGGCTCCGTGGAAGAGGGGTGTGGATAGTGACCTGTGCTCACACACAGGACCCTGGGTGGCAGCAGCAGCAGCCTTAGTGTCTCCTGCCCGTCCCTGGGGTCCGTGCTTTTAGCCGCAGCTCGCGCCCATCTCTGGGGTCCGCGCTTTTAGCCGCAGCTTGCGCCCGTCTCTGGAGTTCCTTTAGGCAGTGCTCTTAAGCCCCTCTCCTCGAGCAACAGGAAACAAAGAGGGAAGAAAAAGTCTCTTGCCTCTTCAGCAGGTGCAGATTTTTCCCAGGACTCCCTCCCGGCTAGCCATGGTGCACTAACCCCTTCAGGCTCTGTTCAAGCCGCCAACCCCAGTCCTCTCCCTGCGCTCCGACTGAAACCCGAGCCTCAGCTCGCAGCCCCCCTGGCGGGTGAGCAGACAAGCCTCTCGGGCTGGTGAGTGCCAGTCAGCACCGATTCTCTGTGCTGGAATCTGTCTGCTTTGCCCCCCACATCCCTGTTGCTATGCACTCCTCTGCGGCTCCGAAGCTCTCCACTCCACCTCCCAAAGTCTCCACCCGCGAAGGGGCTTCCTAGTGTGTGGAAACTTTTCCTCCTTCACAGCTCCCTCTCACTGGTGCAGGTGCCGTCCCTATTCTTTTGTCTCTGTTTTTTCTTGTTTTTCTTTTGCCCTACCCAGGTACATTGGGAGTTTCTTGCCTTTTGGGAGGTCTGAGGTCTTCTGCCAGCCTTCAGTAGGTGTTCTGTCGGAGTTGTTCCACGTGTAGATGTATTTCTGGTGTATCTGTGGGGAGGAAGGTGATCTCTGCGTCTTACTCTTCCGCCATCTTCAAGGTCCCCCTGTCTCTGTTTTTTCTTTTTCCCTATCCAGGTACATGGAGAGTTTCTTGCCTTTTAGGAGGTCTGAAGTCTTCTGCCAGCGTTCAGTGGATGTTCTATAGGAGCAGTTCCACGTGTAGATGTATTTCTGATGTATCTGTGGGGAGGAAGTTGATCTCCGTGTCTTACTCTTCTGCCATCTTCCTCAACTCCCTGCTAGTGTTGGAGGGTCCCCTGCAGAGGCGGGGGGTACCTGTGGCTCACTGTGCGGACAAGGACACTGGCAGCAGAAGTTCTCTCCCCTTTTATGACTTTTAGAATTTGCCTTTTATATTGAGTTTCTCCTATGTTGGGTATGTATATATTTTCAATTGTTATATCTTCTTGGATTGATCCCTTGATCATTATGTAGTGTCCTTCCTTTTTGCTTTTAACATTCTTTATTTTAAAGTCTATGTTGTCTGATATGAGTGTTGCTACTCCTTCTTTTAATTTCCATTTGCATGGAATATCTTTTTCCATCCCCTCACTTTCGGTCTGTATGTTTTCCTAGGTCTGAAGTGGGTCTCTTTTAGACTGCATATCTGTGGGTCTTGTTTTTGTATCCATTCAGCAAGCCTGTGTCTTTTGGTTGGTGCATTTAATCCATTTAGGTTTATGGTAATTATCAATAGGTATAGTCTTATTGCTATTTTCTTAATTGTTAGGGGTTTGTTTTTGTAGGTCTTTTTTCTTCCCTTACTTTTTTGCTCTTTTCTTTTGTGTTTCCCACCTAGAAAAGTTCCTTTACCATTTGCTATAAAGCTGGTTTTTTGGTGCTGAATTCTCTTAGCTTTTGCTTGTCTGTAAAGCTTTTGATTTCTCCACCAAATCTGAATGAGGGCCTTGCTGGGTAGAGTATTCTTGGTTGTAGGTTTTGTTCCCTTTCATTGCTTTAAATATATTATGCCAATCTTTTCTGGCCTCCTGAGTTTCTGCTGAAAAATCAGCTAGTAACCTTATGGGGATTCCTTGTATGTTATTTTTTGCTTTTACCTTGCTGCTTATTATATTTTTTCTTTGTATTTAATTTTTGTTAGCTTGATTAACATGTGTCTTGGCATGTTTCTTCTTGGGTTTATCTTGTATGGGACTCTTTGTGCTTCCTGGACTTGGGTGACTATATCCTTTCCCATGTTTTGGGATTTTTTGACTATAATCTATTCAAATATTTTCTCAATCCCTTTCTCTTTCTCTTCTGGAACCCTTATATTTTGAATGTTAGTGCATTTAATGTTATCTCAGAGGTCTCTGAGACTGTCTTCATATCTTTCATTTTTTTTTCTTTATTTTGTTCTGTGGCACTGATTTCCACCATTCTATCTCCCAGGTCACTTACCCATTCTTCTGCCTCAGTTATTCTGCTATTGATTCTTTCTAGTGTAGTTTTCATTTCAGTTATTGTATTATCCATCACTGTTTGTTTGTTCTTAATTCTTCTAAGTCCTTACTAAACATTTCTTGTATCTTCTCAATCTGTGCCTCCATTCTTTTTCCAAGATCTTGGGTCATCTTTACTATCATTACTCTGAATTCTTTTTCAGGTAGATTGCCTATCTCCTCTTCATTTAGTTGGTCTTGTAGGTTTTTATCTTGCTCCTTTGTCTGTAACTTATTTCTTGGTCTTCTCATTTTGTCTATCTTTCTGTGTTTGTGGTCTTCTTTCCACAGGCTGCAGAGTCCTAGTTCCTCTTGCTTCAGATGTCTGTCCCCTGGTGGGTGAGTTTGGTCCAGGGGCTTGTGTAGGTTTCCTTGTGGGAGGGACTGCTCCCTGCTCTCTGGTAGGTGGAGCTGGGTCTTTTCCCTCTGGTTGGCAGGGTTATGTCAAGAGGTGAATTTTGGGGTATCTGTGAGCTTATTATGACTTTAGGCAGCCTGTCTGCTGATGTGAGGGACTGTGTTCCTCTCTTGTTGGTTGTTTCACCTGAGGCTTTCCTGCACTGAAGCTTGCAGGCTGTTGGGTGGACCCGGGTCTTGGTGCTGAGATAGAGCCCCCCAAGAGAGCTCACTCTGATTAATATTCCCTGTGCCAGGAATTCCTTGTGGTCCAGTGGTTAGGACTTAGTGCTCCCACCTCAGGAGCTTAGGCTCAACCCCCAGCAGGGGAACCAAGACCCCAAATGCAGCATGGCTCAGCCAAAATAATAATAATAATAATAATAAAGCCGGACAAAACAAACAATAAAAACAAAACAAAACCAAAAACCAAACAAAGGAAAACAACACAGAAAATGAAAAACAAGAAAACAACAAACCAAACAAAAAACTAAAACAAACAATAAGAAAAAAACTAACAAAAACAAATAGCAAAATCAAAAAAAACAGCAGAGAAAAGAAAACAAACAAAAACAAGAAAAAGACCAAAAAATAACAAAAATTAAGAAAACAAAAAAATAAAAATAGAAAAATATATATTAAAAGTTTAAAAAAATACAATAAAAATAAAACAACCTCCACCACCACAACAACAAATTCCTTGTGGTCTCCACTATCCATGTCCTTGCCCCAATGGTGACCCACAGCCATAACCTGTCTACCCAGGAGGCCCTCCAAGATTTCTAGGTAGGTCTCTGTACCCTTGGGTGCACTGTGGGGGCAGCTGACTCTGATCTGGCCCAACTCCTGTGTGTACATGCCCACAAATTCCACATCTGCTATATCTAGACCTATCTCAGTTGTGGGAGCACTAATCCATTCTAATGTTATACAGGTGCTGGGTTTACCAAGCCAATTGTGTGGGCTTAGTCTGCAGCTTTTTAAGCTGCAAGGAGAGATTTTTGTTCTTCTTTATTCACCCAGTGTTTCAGTCTCAGCTTTGGTTTCAGTCCCACCTCTGTGTGTGGGCCACCCTTAGTCATCTGCTGCCTGCCTAGGTGGGGTGAAGACAGTGACTGGGAGTGCATTGGCCCATTTCAATGGTAAGGGGTGGGGCAGCAACTGACTGGGGCAAGCTTCCTCACTTAGGTAGGAGAGGCAAGAGGCGGAGACTGACTGGGGTACCTGGGCTTGTTCAGGCGAGAGTGGGGTAAGGCAGCAAAGACTGGAGTGTGTGAGCTTGCTGTGGCAGGAGCCCCCGGTAGTGCCCATGGAGGTAGGGACTGGCAGGAGGTGGTAACTAACTGGGGAGGGAATGCTCAATCAAGTGGGAGTGGGATAAGACAGCAATGACTGGGTTGTTCTCACTTGCTCTGGCAGGAGCCCCTACCAGTGCCTGTGGAGGCAGAAGCTGGCATGTGGGGAGAGAGGCTGCAATGGTGGCCCCACCCTTCCCATGCCACTCAGCAATGGTCCTTCACTTCCATGGCAGTCCTTACTTCCTCCAGGAGCATTCCCACCTGCAGAGCTCCTCACTCCCATCTCTTCAGGCTGTCTCTGTCCTGCTGAGCTCCTCACCCTGTCCCTTCAGGCTGTCCCCATGCAGCCAACAGTTGTTGTAAAGCCTGCGTCGGCTCTTCAAACCCCTTGTTTCAGCACCCAGCCCCTGCCAGCACTGGTGGGCATCCATCTCAGGCTGGGACATGCAAGGATGTGACACTGACCATCAGTGAAAGTCTCACCCTGTCCTGCCTGCCATAGACTGGCTGCTGCACTTTCCTCCAATAGCCCCCAAAGCTCCCCTTCTATTTCAGCTGATCTCCCTACCAGTGAGGGGTTTTCCCCTGATGAGGTAACCACTCCTCCCTTTCAGCTCCTCCCAGGGTTGTGGGTCCCACCCTGTTTCCTCTTTTCTTTTTCTTCCTTTTCTCTCTTTCATCCTACCTGGTTATGCAGGGATATTTTCTTGTCCTTTTATGTGTTTGAGGCCCTCTGCTAGTGTTCAGCAGGTGTTCTGTGCAAATTGTTCCACTTGTAGATGTATTCTTGATGCACTTATGGGGAGAGGTGAACCCCAGGTCCTCCTATTCCACCATCATGGCCCAAACTCCTTTAAGAGATACTCATTTTTACCTGGATCTTTCCAATGTATACATGATATACACGTATTAATAAACTTGTGTTTGTTTTTCTCTTGTTAATTTGTATTTAATATGGGTAGAAGGTAAATTACTTTTTCTACCCCTACAATTCCACTTGTACTTTGTGTGTAATATTTTTATTTTGTGGTGTCCTTATACTTAAACATACAGATTTATCAACTCCAGATAAGATAAGTGAATTTATTTTATTTGAATGGCAAATTTGATTGGGAAAATTGGGAAACAGTAAAAAGTTTGCAAAATTTGTAGTTATAAAATATAAAACATAGGAAAGAATTTTGCGTAAGTGGAAAATAGCATGAAATGGAATGGTTAATAATGAAAGACAAGATGCTCTTTGATACATTATATTATACCATTTGACAAATCCATATATAAAAAGCACTAATGAGGAAATCATATGAATAAGGTAAACTTATGGGTTTAAGTGAAATGTTTGTGTTACCAAGTTGGACAACTGCACTTGTGACAGGGTCCTAGCCCAGGCTGAGACTCCTTGTGTAGGCAAGAGAGATTCTTTTCCAATCTGATTTGCACAGACAATAACAAAACCAATGCTGGGACTGGAACAGAACAAGCTTCATTCAATGACCAAAGAACGGAGAAGGGGGAACCTATTTCACCAATCAACTCTTCAACCCAGTTTGGGCAGAGACACCAAATATACAGGAGCATTAAGGTAAAAGAGTGGGGACTGGAAAGAATGGGAGGAATATTCATGACCAATATGAGAACAGGGCTGTGGTTTGGACCTGGAACTGATGAAACTCTTGTTTTTAGTACTTGTATGACCTTTTCTCGTTGTTGTAATGGCAATTGTCAACTGTCATGGTGCTGTTGAGTGTGTCACTTAGCATGTTAATATATTACAATGAGCACGTAATGAGGCTCAAGGTCTACTGGAAGTCAAATCGCCCATCATCTTAAGCCTAGTTGGTTCTAAGCAGTTCTTGTTTTTTCTGTTAGCAGCTTCTTCCTGAAACTTAGATAAGAGTAATTCATTTCTTTTTGAGGGAGGAGCAGGGGTATGATTCTGGGGCAGCACTGAACAAGCACTGAAACCATTTTATAATTTACAATGAAAGGAACTTTTGCTTGCATCTGCAAAATTGGATGGATGCTTGTATAGACTGAACTTTAACCATCTTATTTCAGAATGGAAATAAATTTCAATTATTTGTATAATTTTATCAGAAATGTAAAACAAACAAAACCTAATTTTACTTTTCCCATACCTATTTTTAATTCCTCTGACAGAGACCAACAAACTATCTAAATAATGTTCTGCTGTTAACATTTTTTAATATGCCAAATCAGTTTAATTAGTTTCTATAAATAATCTATGCAAAATACTTCCCAGAACAGAATGCACTTTTCCTTCTGTGTATGTCACATTTTAATACTTAAAAGCATTAGAACAGATGTTAGGTGCCTGCTAAACTTGTTTTCAGTTTTCTTTTATTTATATGTTAATGAGAACTTAATTACTTCATGAATACTTAAACAACCTGAGGGTGCCTGATATCATTAACTTGAACATGACAAGCACCTCAAGTGACCACATGGGAAGACAAAAATTGCTTTTAGTTTACTTGAAGACAGAAAGATGAATTCATTTCACCTCCTGCTATGTTATATCTGACACACAAAACTGGAAAAGCATAGATTCAATCTTGCTTCAATACGACTGAAAAGATTTCAGCAAAGCACTCATAAGCATAAGTTCTTCCTATTTGGTTTTGCTTAAAGGTCTTTTAATAACTACTCTAGCTCTACTCCATTTTAAAATCATTTTTCACTTGAAAGTGTTCTGTTAAAGAAAGTCACTCTATTTTATGTATTATTTCGATGGCAATCTTAGTGGAACTGTGAACATTTTAAGCATTATTTATGGCACTGAAATATATTCTCCATTTAAGCTAAATCAAAAAGGTTTATTTGACTGAACTCTAGAAAATCTTGTAATACAGATAATATTTGTGAATTTTTGCTTATTATTTTTAGTAACAAAAATAGTAAGTTAAGAATAATTGTGCTAATAGCATTTATAATTAAATTTGATATATTTAAATAATGATTAAATAATTCCACATAGACGTTATCTACTTATTTTAAAATATACAAATTTTATGACAAAAACTATAAACAATAAATGTTTTTCCTTAGAAAATGAAAAAAATTAATCAACTCATATATATACTATTATCAACTATATAATATCTGAAATGCATGGAGAACTGTGAAGGGATATAAGAAGACTGCATTAAGAAAAAGAAAACACAGTACCCAAAGATAGAAGAAAATAGTGGAATATTGAAAAGACAACGGCTGTTTTCTACAGCTATTGCCTTAATGTGATTAAATTTGCTAGTTGACCCCAAATCCCATGTATGTTTGAGTATTTATCAGATTTAATATTTTCCTATATTTGAAGACATTTTATGAATTCTTATTTATATCTTCTTTTTCTCCCATTTCTTATGAACAAAGATTATAACTTGTATAACAAGATCATTTCCCTCAAAAGTGCTTGAATATAATTTTCTAAAATATTTTCACAGAATATGTAACACTAAAACAAAACAAAACACTTTAAACCTAAGCTAGAATAAAAACAAAAATAAAAGCAGCTAGCCAATTCCACAACAAAAAGAATTAAACAGTTCCTATAAGAGTGGAATGCATTAGAGCTTTTAATAGACTAATATAAATAATGAATCCTTATGAAGTGTCTGGTTCAGAGCTTTGCTCTGATGATAGGGTGGGTTGAGTGCTGGAGCCTTTCAGTCCTGGGATGGTTCTATGCAGCTGCTTATGGTCAGGACTACATGTTTTCTTCAGCTGAAGTCCCTGTGGTGTACAAATTGTGCCATACTCAGCATATGCTGTAATGTGGCAATGCTGTGGTTCCTGGGCTTCAGTCTGTAACATTTTTCAAACCTATCTGATCAGAATCCCTTTTGAGATTAATGTGTCAAAAAATAGCTTAGAAATATAGTTGAGAATTATTTATTTTATAACATTTCTTTATGTGTGCAAAGGTAAAAGTTTTTACACTTCAATTTACATGTATATATACATATCTTCATAACAGAATAGTGTAATATTTATAATATTTATATAGCACAAATATATATCATTATATATATATACATATATAGTAATATATACAAATTAAATTGTGCAAGAATGATTTAAGACACAATAATACCTTTTGTGGATTAAAATCAAGTCAAGTGTTATTAGCATAAGCCTTTATTCAACAATAACCCACATGAGAAGGCTCTTAAAGAGCACTCTAACTTGGTAAAGGGGAGGGAAATGATTTATAAGGTGTTATTTGGAAGGAGGGGTCATGCAAATTTCACAGAGATGAATAAACTGTTCTTGCTGATTACCAGCTATTGTTTGGGTAATTTGAATTTCATCAAGAGGAGTAGAGAGGAACAAGTGGAAATGGCAAGGACATGCCATGGCCACAGAGGAAAAGTCCATTTTCTGTGTCTCTTACAACATAGGGAGATTATTCTACTGACCATTTTGAGAGAGGAGTCAAAAGATATCAATTAGTAATGCAATGTGCATAGTTTTATATTTTGCCAAAAGTATTCAGCTTCACTTAAGGCTCATTGGATTTTCCAGAAATAAATTTGTTCTTGAGCTTCTTTTTGAAAACATTATGGTTTATCATTTATCTAAATCACAGGTTTTACAAATTAAATGACCACAAACTAATAACTGTATTGACAAGATTTACATACTGGTAAGAAATATAGTTGAGTTTAGAAAGAGCAGTGAAAACAGATAAAAATATATTTCCCAGGGACTAAACACAAGGGGGGGGGGCATTTTTTGTCCAGTGTTTGCTTTTGTTAAGTATAACTTTACTCATTTTTGAAATTATTAATTTTTTAAAGAGTGAGTAAATGTACCTTGCATCATATTAATTACCAAAGAAAAATTTATTATGGACACTTGTTGAAACAAAGAACTCTATTAAACTGTATTTAAGACTACTGCAATAGAGGTAACAGATGGAACTCATTTCCTTTGAAGCAAAAGGCAGCAGAGTTTTTCAGTGCTGGGGTGAGCTAGTGAAAAAGTACTGGAGGATTTTATAGAGATGGCTGGTGAATGATTAGTCCATCAGAGTTTGATAATTGGTGCTTATTAAAGTTCGACTCCTAAGCTCCCACAGAGGCTGGAAAATAGGGATGATATCTTCTTTGATAACATTTCAAAAGGATGACTCCCAGGTACTTGAGAAAAACGTGTCTGGCTTGTATAAGATTTACATCTCAAAGAAGAAAAGAAAGAATTCACAGTTACAAGATTTTAAGTAAAGGAAGATCAGTGGCCTATAGTCAGGAAGAAACCTGTCTAAGGTTTAGTAAAGCTTAAGGGATATTAAAACTGTCTTGGGGTCTTCCCTGGTGGCACAGTGGTTGAGAGTCTGCCTGCCGATGCATGGGACATGGGTTCGTGCCCTGGTCTGGGAAGATCCCACATTCAGTGGAGTGGCTGGGCCAGTGAGCCACGGCCGCTGAGCCTGCATGTTCGGAGCCTGTGCTCCACAAAGGGAGAGGCCACAACAGTGGGAGGCCCGTGTACCGCAAAAACAAAAAAAAAAAAAAAAAGAAAAAACTGTCTTGGTCAGTATCAATCCATTATTGAGTATCATCACATATATTGGTTGAAATTAACTAGCAAGAAATAACAAAATGGAAAGAAACAATACTTGCTTATTTTTTGAGCAAATCTCACAACTTTTTAAATAGAAATCTTTACTTTGTGAAAATACTATAGACATTTAGAAACTGGTACAATGCAAATAATTAGATAAGTAGCAAAATTAAAAGATTCAAGTAGTGGAAAATACATATTTAAGGTAAAGGAATTTTCTTCCAAGCATCACAGTAATAGGAGCCTATTTCTAATTTAAATGGGAAAAAATAAAATGTCTTATGCCTTAGCTGCAAATCCCATCAACTTCCCTTTAATAAAATTAAATGGCAGTAAGTCATCTATGAATAAGTAACATGCTCTCACTGTAGAATGTAAGTACTTAAACATAATTTCCTGATTATCTATAAATGTCATTCTTAAATAATTGCTTTGTATGCAGGTCATATAGAGTTTGTATGCCTTTGACAATGAAGAACTATCAATACAATAGATAGCAAATTATTTGGGAATTGCAATTTGTTATAGCTTTTTAAAAAATGCTTAGTCAGTTCAGACTGCTATAACAGAATACCATACCCTTGGTGGCTTATGAACAATACATATTTATTTCTCACAGTCTGGAGGCTGGGAAGTCCAAGATCAAGGCTCCAACAGATTCAGTGTTTGGTGAGTTCATAACCAGCCATCTTTTCATCTTCTCACTGTGTCTTCATGTGGCTGAAAGTGCAAGAGAGCTGTCTGGGGTCTCTCTTATAAGGTCAGTAGTCTCATTCATGAAGACTCAACCTGCATGACTTAATCACCCCAAAGACCCCACCTCCAAATACCATCACATTGGGGATTAAGTTTCAAAATATGAAATTTGGGGGGACACATTCAATGTAAAACTTTCCACCTCTGTCTTCTCTCAAATTCATGTGTCTTACAGAATACAAAATATATGCATTTCATCCAAATAGCCCCCAAATTCTTAACTTGTTCCAACATCAACTTTCCAACCTGAGTCCAAATTCTCATCTTAATATTTAAACTATAAGTCGATGATATTATACATTGTTACATTATTTCCTTTTTCAAATGTGACTTCAGTGTGTGTCATATTACCTTGTAACAACCTTAATGGAAAGAAAACGTTTGTTAGAAGAGATTGCAAACAATATCATCAAACTTCTTTCTTTTATAGTTCTTCGTCTCTTTTTTGCAAATAAAGAAAAGTCAGTAACCCATGTATAGATTAAAAATAAATAAATTAAATTAAATTAAGAAGAAAAGAATGTTAAGAAATATTTTCAAATCATGAATACATAATAAACCTCTTTTGTTTTGTTAAAAATAATAATAACCATGTGGCTAATTACTTAAATTTTTGAGCTACAAGAGTCTTCCAGAAAGTGATAAATTGACAAATCTAATAAGACATATAGAAAAATATTATCAATGCTGATATTACAAATTTAAATTTTGGTGAAGACTATAAAATTCAATGATGTGACTCCATGTAACTAAGCAAAGTCATTAATAAAATTCTATAAAGACATTTTCGTATTACCAGCCCACTCTATGCTATCAAAATAATTACAGTTGGAAGATACTGAGGAAGGAATTGAATGCACTGATTGTTCAGAAAACTTCACTGATTGTTCAAAAAAAAAAAGAAAAACATAAGTTTTCTATATTAGTTGTAGATGCTTATGCATCTAAAAGACATATTTTAAGATTGGATTACTGATAGTAAACATTAAGGTTTTGTTAACATAAAAATATAATACTTTATGTTTTGATAATGAGTGACAATGAAGCCTTACACTGGGATCATAATAACTGAGTGACAATGTAAATAATCTCAATGCCTAAATATTGCTGGGGAAATAATCAGTCTATAATTCTGTTAAGGATCTACTCAAGTCAAAGTTGAACATTGGCCTTTGAGAAACAACATCTTATTTCTCCAGAAAATGTCAGTTTTGTTTGGCATTAATTTGTAAATTTCTGAACACACTGACTTTCCTTCACAATTTCATAGTCCTTCAGCTGGATCTCTTGACCATGTCTGATACTCTGTAACTCAACACTGTCTCATTATGATACATTATTCCATGCCTATCGCTGAGATAAGCAAATTATCAACTCAAAATGCAAATTATACAGGTCTTTGCTCTTTGAAATCCAAAGGAGAAAATAAGTCAGATAATGAATAACTCACTAATTTCCTAACATTTTATTTCATTTTTAAAAATCTTTTTGGTTTTTTAAGTGTACTTTAGTCACTTAGAGAAGATGTAAATATGTGTTAATCTCTCCAGTGGCTACTTGAAAACAATGGGATTATAAAAACAGGTCAGCTGCTTTATTTTAGGTTACAAATGGAGTGAGGTCCTGTTAATGTACAGTTCATGGATTCTGAGAAAGTCAATCACACTTACATAGTGTCTAGGCTTTCAATATATTGTCTTATTGTTCTTTTGCTAAAGAACTAAAGCAAACAGAATTGTCATCATCCTACCTATTTTTCCAAATTATTTATTTATCTCACAGTATATTTTAAAGACATTTGTATTAGTCAGGGTTTTACAACAAAACAGAACCAATAGTAGGTGGACATATACGGAAAGAGATTTATCATAAATAATTAGCTCATATGATTATGGAGGTTAGCACTCCAAATTCTTCAGTGTGAAGCAGGAGGCTTGAGACTCACAAGAGTCAATGGTGCAGTTTCTGTCCTAAATTCAGCTGGCCAAATAAAGTCTGAAGGGAGTCTGTTGGAGAATTCCTCCTTGCTTTAAGATGCTATTTTTTGCTGTTGTTCTATTAAGAACTTCAACTAATTGGACAAAGCCCACATGCGTTATGGAGAACAATCTACCTACTCCAAGTTCACAAATTTAAATGTTAATCATGGAATGAGAGGGAGACATGATGGTAGAATAGAAGGACTTGAGTTCAAATCTTCTCAAGAAAACACCAAAATTACAACTAACTGCTCAACAACCATCAACAAAGAGACCTGGAACCTACCAAAAAAGTTGTTCTACATCCAAAGACAAAGAAGAAAACACAATGAGATGGTAGAATGGACACATTTGTGAAACAGTTAAATCCCCTACCTGCCAGGTAGGCAACTCACAAACAGGAAAATAATTATATCACACAGGAAATAATACTTCCCACAGGAGTAAAAGTCATTTGCCCCATGTCAGGCTCCAAAGTCTGGGGGCTTGGCATTGGGAGGATGAACCCCCATAGCATTTGGCAGTGAAGGACATGGAGCTTGATCACAGGAACTCCACAGGACTGGGGGAAACAGAAACTCCACTCTTGGAAGGCACACAGAAGATCTCATGCACACCACAACACAGGGGAAGAGCAGTGAATTCATAGGAGCTTAGGCCAGACATACCTGCTGGTCTTGGAGGGTCTCCTGGGGAGGCTGGGGGCAGCTGTGGCTCACTGTGTGAACAAGGACACTGGTGGCATAGGTACTGGGGAATATTCATTGATGTGAGCTCTCCTGGAGGCTGCCATTTTGACACCAAGACCTGACCCCACCCAACAGCCTGTAGGGTCAAGTGCTGGGATGCCTCAGGCCAAATAACCAACAGAGCTGGGAACACCGTCCCACCCATCAGCAGAGAGGCTACTTAAAGTCTTCCTGATCCCACAGCCACCACTAAACACACCCCTTGACATGGCCCTGCCCACCAGAGGGACAAGACCCAGATCCACCCACCAGTCCCTCCCACCAGAAAGCCTGCACAGGCCTCTTAGACCAGCCTCACACACTAGGAGGCAGACAACATAAGCAAGAGGAACTACAATCCTGCAGCCTGTGGGACAACAAACACAGAACGTTAGACAAAATGAGACAGTAGAGGAATATGTTCCAGATGGTGGAACAAGAAAAAACCCTAGAAGAACAACTAAGTGAAGTGGAGATAGTCAACCTACCCAAGAAGTGTTCAGGGTAATAATAGTAAAGATGATCCAAGATCTCAGAAATAGAATGGAGGCACAGGCCAAGAAGATACAAGCAACATTTAACAAAGAGCTAGAAGATATAAAGAATGAACACACAGAGACGAACCATACGATAACTGAAATGAAAAAAAACAAATAACTAGAAGGAATAAATAGCAGAATAAATGAGGCAGAAGAATGAATAAGTGAGTTGGAAGACAGAATGGTGGAAATCAATGCCACAGAACAGAATAAAGAAAAAAAGAATAAAAAGAAGTTAGACAGTTTAAGAGACCCCTGGGACAACATTATAAGCACCAATATTTTCATTATAGGGTTCCCAGAATGAGAAGAGAGAGAAAGGACCAGAGAAAATATTTGAAGAGATAATAGCTGAAAACTTCCCTAATGTGGCAAAGGAAATAATCATCCAAGTCTAGGAAGTGCAGAGTCCCATAAAGGATAAATCCATGGAGTAACACTCTGAGATGCACATGAATCAAATTGACAAAAATTAAATACAAAGAGAAAATATTAAAAGCAACAAAGGAATAGCGATGAATAACATACAAGGGAATTCCCATAAGGTTATCAGCTGATTTTTCAGCAGAAACTCTGCAGGCCAGAAGGGAGTAGCACAATATATTTAAAGTGATGAAAAGGAAAAACCTACAACCAAGAACATTCTAACCAGCAAGGATCTCATTCAGATTTGACGGAGAAGTCAAAAACTTTACAGACAAGAAAAACCTAAGAGAATTCAGCACTACCAAACCAGCTTTACAAAAAATGCTAAAGGAACTTCTCTAAGCAGAAAAGTAAAGGTCACAAATATAAGCAAGAAAATTATGAATGGGAAAGCTCACCCATAAAGGCAAACATATGGTAAATGTAGGAAACCATACACACACACATATGATATCAAAACAAGCAATTGTGAGAAGAGGAAAGTACAAATGCAGGATATTGGAAATGCATTTGAAATTAAGAGACCAGCAACTTAAAAAATTATATATATACAGACTACTATATCAAAATCTCATGGTAACTTTAAACCAAAAATCTACAATAGATATACACACAAAAAAGAAAAAGCAATCCAAACACAACACAACAGATAGTTATTAAATCATAAGAGAACAGAACAAAAGAGGAAAGGAAGAATAAAGACCTACAAAAGCCCCCAAAACAATTAACAAAATGGCAATAAGAACATACGGACTTGTAGTTATCTTAAATGTAAATGGATTAAATACTCCTAAAAGACATAGATTGGCTGACTAAATACAAAATCACGAGTAGTGTATATGCTGTCTACAAGAGACCCACTTCAGATCTAGGGACACAGATTGAAAATGAGGGGATGGGAAAAGGTATTTAATGCGAATGGAAATCAAAAGAAAGCTGGAGTTAGCAATACTCATATCAGACAAAATAGACTTTAAAATAATGTTAGAAGAGACAAAGAAGGGCAGTACATAATGACCAAGGGATCAATCCAAGAAGATATAACAACTGTAAATATATACACACCCAACATAGAAGTACCTCAATATATAAGGCAAGTGTTAACATCCATAAAAGGAGAAATCAACAGTAACACAATAATAGTAGGGGTGTTTAACACCCTACTTACATCTTGATATTTCTTTATGGCTTTTATTTTAAAGTCTACTTTGTCTTATATGAATATTGGTATCCCTGCTTTCTCATCATTTTCATTTGCATTAAGTATATTTTGCCATCCACTCAATTTTAATTCTATGTGTGTCCTTTGCCCTAAAGTGGGTCTCTTGTAGGCCACCAATTTTAGGCATGTAGACTCTTGTTTTTTTATCCACTCTGCTTCTCCATGTCTTTTGCTTGGAGCATTTAGTCCATTGACATTTAAGGTAATTATTGATAAGTATTTATTGCCATTTAAACCTTACATACTAGTTGATTCTCTGTTTCTTCTTTGTTTCTTTCTTTTTATTTTTGTAGTTTGATGATTTACTTTTATGTTATGCTTGTGTTAATCTTCTTTTTGGTTTTTGTGAATCTATTGTATTTTTTTGACTTGTGGTTGCCATGTTTTTCAAGTGTGTTATCTCCTTTCTATGCCTACTTGTTTTAGACTGGTAGTCATATGGGCTTAAGCACATTCTAAAAAAGGAATCTACATTTTCTTACCCTCGTCCCCCACATTTTATGATTTTGATGTTCTCTTTTACATCTTTTTGTTTATGAAGTTATAAACGTAAAGATGTATTTATTATTGCTGTCCATTGTAGTTATCATCCCTTTCACACACAATTTTTTTTGGGGGGTGTTCATTGTAGTTAGCATTGCTTTAACAAAAATATTTTTTTTCTTCTTGTTTAAAATAAATTTATTGATTAATTTTTGGCTGCATTGAGTCTGTGTTGCTGCACATTGGCTTTCCCTAGTTGCAGCAAGTGGGGGTTACTTTTCATTGCAGTGCCCGGGCTTCTCATTGCGGTGACTTCTCTTGTTGTGGAGCACAGGCTATAGGTGCACAGGCTTCAGTAGTTGTGACTCATGGGCTCAGTAATTGTGGTGTGCTGGCTTAGTTGCTCCACAGCATGTGGGATCTTCTCAGACAAGGGATCAAACCCATGTCCCCTGCAGTGGCAGGGATTCTTAACCACTGCGCCACCAGGGAAGTCCCTGAATTTTTTTTTTTTTAATCTGTATACTGGCTTACTTAAGGGATTTAATTTCCAATTGTGATTTTCTCTTTACTATAGCTTCTTGCATCTTTTCTATTTGGAGAAGAATTTTCAATATTTCTTTTAGGATAGGTTTAGTATTGCTGTATTCTTTTAGTTTTTGCTTGTCTGAGAAATTCTTTAACTCTCTATTCCAAATGATAATCTTGCTAAGTATTCTAGGTTGAAGATTCTTTCCTTTCAGGACTTTGAATATATTTCACCACTCTCTTCTCTCCTTCAATGTTTCTGTAGAGAAATCAGCTGATAGCCTTATGGGGGGGGGATTCACTTGTAATTAACTCTTTGTATCTCTCTGCTGACTGTAGAATCTGCTCTTTAAGTTTTGCCAGTTTAATTATAATATACCCTGCCATTTTAATTATAATATGTAGGTCTGTTTAGGTTCATCTTGTTTGGGACCCTCTGTGCTTCCTGTACCTGGATATTTGTTTCCTTCTTTAGGCTTGGGAAGTTTTCAGCCATAATTTCTCAAATACATTTTTGACACATCTTTCTTCTCCTTCTGGAATTCCTATTATGTGTATATTGGCACACTTTATATTATCCCATAGCTTTCTTTTGTTTTTTCATTTTGATTTCTGTCTGCTGTTTTGATTGGGTGATTTTTATTATTCTGTCTTCCAGATTACTTATTTGTTCCTCTGCATTATTCATTCTGTTCTTCATTGCCTTTAGCTCAGCTTTTGTCTTTGCAAATGAATTTTCCAATTTTTTTCTTGGCTCCTCCTACTAGTTTCTAGTTCTTTTTTTACAATAATCTGCATTTCTGTTGATAGCCTTTCTTAATTCCTTCAGTATTTTCATTATCTCCTTTTTGAACTTGGTATCTATTAGACTGAAGAGGTCTGTTTCATTGTTCTTTCGGGGGAATTTCCTTGGTCTTTTAACTGTAAGGTTTCCTCTGCTCTTCATTTTACTTGTATTCTCTTATTCTGTAAGTTTAGGAAAAATGATTAGTACTGTGGTTTGGAAGGTTATTTTTATGTGTGAGCATCATTGTATAGCTCATGTGGGTTTAATAATTTTGGTGCAAGGGCCATTTTTAGTATGGATACCTGTGCCTCCTTCCTCAGCATGTGCTGGTTGTTATCCCCCTGATACGGGGCATGCAGATGCAGTGGCTGGTGCCCACTCCCGGAACATGTGGCAATGGTAGCAGTGGCTGCTTGTGCTGGTGCCTTGAGCCTGTGGAAGGAGTGCCTTGTTGGCTGAGATTGCATTCATACAGAGAAAGAGGTGATATAAGCAATATCTTCCCTGGCTTTGTGTAATTTCCTCACATACAGGGATTAATCAGTGCTCAGAGATGGGAGATTTTCTGCAGCCCTCCAGAGTTCTCTCTCTGACCCTGCTCTGCAAAGTCTAGCTACTGTGGTGTTACTATCTTCTCTCTTCCATCCACCTAGAAAATATATTAAGGCTGTAAATTAAGGTCATTGTTGTGTTCATCTCATTTGTTTTCTGTCTCTCAGGAACTGCTGTTTTGTATTGTCTGTCTCATATCTTGAAGATCATTTTAATATTTCCCTTTTTCTTTCTTTCCTTCTTTCTTTCTTTCTTTCTTTCTTTCTTTCTTTCTTTCTTTCTTTCTTCCTTCTTTCTTTTTTTTTTCCTTTGGTCATTCCAGGAGGAGGATAAATCTACTATCTTTGACACCACTTTGCAAAAATCTCCTGGTTATTTTATTTTTGAGTTCTATAATTTCAATGTGTTTTTTCCCATGATTTCCAGTTCTCAGCCAAAATTCTCAATTTTTCTTTTACCTGTTTGATCATTGGCAGCATAATTTGAAGTGTTTGGTTACTTAATTTGATACTTTGATTCTTTGTGAGTCTCCTTTTATTGCTTTTTCTTTTTATTACCTGTTGTTCTTGACTCATATTTTGTTGTCTCCTTGTATGCATGGTTATTTATAATTGCATGCAAGATATTTTATTTATGGAATCATTTTTAGAAAAATTTTTTGGGACTAAGGTCGTTTTATCTTTCTGCAGAGAAAAATTATAACTACTTTTGGCACACATCTTCTTTTACAAAAATCATTGTCATTTTCTAGGAATGAGACATTTCCACACATGGCAGAATACTGATAGTTGAGTGAGCTGCCAATCTCTTTCCAAACATTGACAGATAAAAAATGTAATTTGCTTTAAGTATGTAATGGTACAATCTCTGAACCAGTCCCTGTGATTTAGCAAATATTTTGCTCTAATTGACCAAGATTGAATCACATACCTGAGCTTGGTTTCAAAGAACATTCATCCAATATTTGACTAAGAATAAGGAAGTGAGTTACCATGAGGAAGATTGTGCTACATCAGGAAAGTATAAATAAAAACTATATGTGAAAACATAGGATGGTGACTAATATATATGATTTTTGTGATCCATGTATTAATAGATTCATGATCAATTTTTTGGCTTCTTGTCTAACAAGTTTTCTTACCATTCTCTGATTTGCACCTCATGCCTTTTCCATAACACTAAATTTACCTTTCCCCTCAAAAACTATATTTCATATCCACTTGACTGTATATATTTTCTCCCCTCTTCCTCAGATATTCTTCTGCTTTTTCTGTTTGAAAGGCCCATACTTGTCCTTTTAAACCTCTTTTCAAATATGACCTTCCTTGTGGTGTCTCATTTCACTTCATAAGAGGACTCAAGAACATGTTTCTAATTTTGTTGCTTGCCTCTATTCCTACTCAATATTATTGCTTTGACTCCATGTTGTCTTATATTTTTCCATAAATTTAGGAGTGCCAAGAGCATTTTTATTTCTAAATAAATGTTTTTTTTAATAAACAAATGTGACTGTCCTGGCTGAAGGATTGTGGAAACACTTGACTTAAATGGTGTCAAAATATAAACTAAAACATATTTTAAAATTATATCTGCAATAAAAATCATCGTTAAAAGCATAAAACTTGAAGAAAGAAAATAATTGACAACACAGGAGGTGCAAATGGATATTTTTCAACTCACTCATGTAGACAGAAAGGCAAAGCTTATTTTGAGGAAGAGAAAAATAAGAAGTGAATATGGAAACTGATATTAGGATGTAAAATTTTGCAGCTCCAAAGAGAAAGAATGAGAAATTCAGACCATAACTCCTGATTTCCTAGTAAGTTCTGGCTGTTTTTCTTCCCTTAGGTACTGTAAGATACCTTGTTTAATTATAGTAAACCTTATTTTTGTTCAAATATATTGATTGACTTTGAATTACTTGAAACCAAAAGAACATTAACTTAGACTGTATAAGGTGTGCTCCTTTCCATTCAAACAATGAATTACATCTTGGTTTGGAAGCAGTCTTAATGTTATTCTGGTAAAATTCAAACCAGCTGTATTTTATGGATAATTTTCTCATTTGCAGTCTTATTACTCTGAACAGTGTTCTCAGAGTGAGTTGCACAAATCAATTGAATGAGGACCACATTATAGGATGGAATTACAAAATGCAAGTCCTTTGTCTGGCCAGAGAGTTACTAGATCAAAACTATTGATGGTGGGATAAAGACTGTGCTTCTAACAAGTGCCACAGGTAATTATTGTACATTTTCAATATAAGTAAGCCTATGGACATTATATAAGTCTTAATTTAGGAGGTTCACTTCAAATCTGCATGTATTCTTTTCTTTTATTTCCTTTAAAGGACAAATGGCTATGCTTCTTAAACTTTTTTTCCTAGTAACACGCGTCTTAGAAAGTAATAGCACCACTGTTATAATACCATTGACATAGATATATATTTCTGAGAGAGGAAATATATGTGTCTTTCTCAAAACTACCCTTATATTTAGTATAAATTTTAAGCAAATACCTTACTCTCTGTTTTACTGCAGAGGTTTTATACTTATGTCCTTAATATTCAGAATGAGTTCCTTAGGACTATTTATTTAGGTATGCTTCTCTGTTCAGCTGATTTACCATTTGCATCAGAGTCACGTGGAGTGCTTCATAAGAATGCATGTTTTGTTGAGTCTCATGAATAAAAACCTTTTGGGATGATTCCCTGAAGTTTTGAAAAAGTAACATACATAGTTTATACTTATACAAAATAGAGTTTGAGAATCTCTAATCTGAAGCATACGACTATAAAATACTTTACTACTTTAAAAGTTCACGTATTAACATTTCCAAATTTCAATTCCTTATACATATTATTTTTACATTTTTATTGGAGTATAATTGCTTTACAGTGGTGTGTTAGTTTATGCTTTATAACAAAGAGAATCAGTTATACATATACATATGTTCCCATATCTCTTCCCTCTTGCATCTCCCTCTCTCCCACCCTACCTATGCCACCACTCTAGGTGGTCACAAAGCACCGAGCTGATATCCCTGTGCTATGCAGCTGCTTCCCACTAGCTGTCTATTTTATGTTGGTACTGTATATATGTCCATGCCACTCTCTAACTTTATCAAAGCTTACCTTCCCCCCTCCCCATATCCTTAAGCCCATTCTCTAGTAGGTCTGTGTCTTTATTCCTGTCTTACCGCTAGGTTCTTCATGACATATTTTTTCTTAAATTGCATATATAGGTGTTAGCATATGGTATTTGTATTTCTCTTTCTGACTTACTTCACTCTGTATGACAGACCCTAGGTCCATCCACCTCATTGCAAATAGCTCAATTTCGTTCATTTTTATGGCTGACTAATATTCCATTGTATATATGTGTCATATCTTCTTTATCTATTCATCCGATGATGGACACTTAGGTTGTTTCCATCTCCTGGCTATTGTAAATAGAGCTGCAATGAACATTTTGGTACATGACGTTTTTTGAATTATGGTTTTCTCAAGGTATATGCCCAGTAGTGGGATTACTGAGTCATATGGTAGTTCTATTTGTAGTTTTTTAGGAACCTCCATTCTGTTCTCCATAGTGGCTGTACCAATTCACATTCCCACCAGCAGTGCAAGAGTGTTCCCTTTTCTCCACACCCTCTCCAGCATTTATTGTTTCTAGATTTTTTGATAATGGCCATTCTGACTGGTGTGAGACGATATCTCATTGTAGGTTTGATTTGCATTTCTCTATTGATGAATGATGTTGAGCATTCTTTCATGTGTTTGTTGGCAGTCTGTATATCTTCTTTGGAAAAATGTCTACTTAGGTCTTCTGCCCATTTTTGGATTGGGTTGCTTGTTTTTTATTATTGAGCTACATGAGTGGCTTATAAATTTTGGAGATTAATCCTTTGTCAGTTGGTACATTTGCAAATATTTTCTCCCCTTCTGAGGGTGGTCATTTGGTCTTGTTTATGGTTTCCTTTGCTGTGCAAAAGATTTGAAGTTTCATTAGGTCCCATTTGTTTATTTTTGTTTTTATTTCCATTTCTCTAGGAGGTGGGTCAGAAAGGATCTTGCTGTGATTTATGTCATAGAGTGTTCTGCCTATGTTTTCCTCTAAGAGTTTGATAGCTTCTGGCCTTATATTTAGGTCTTTAATACATTTTGAGCTTATTTTTGTGTATGGTGTTAGGGAGTGATCTAATCTCATACTTTTACATGTACCTGTCCAGTTTTCTCAGCACCACTTATTGAGGAGGCTGTCCTTTCTCCACTGTACATTCCTGCCCCCTTTATTAAAGATTAGGTGACAATATGTGCGTGGGTTTATCTCTGGGCTCTCTATCCTGTCCATTGATCTATATTTCTGTTTTTGTGACAGTACCATATTGTCTTGATTACTGTAGCTTTGTAGTATAGTCTGAAGTCAGGGAGCCTGATTCCTCCAGCTCCGTTTTTTGTTCTCAAGATTGCTTTGTCTACTCAGGGTCTTTTGTGTTTCTATACAAATTGTGAAATTTTTTGTTCTAGTTCTGTAAAAAATGCCAGTGGTAGTTTGATAGGGATTGCATTGAATCTGTAGATTGCTTTGGGTAGTAGAGTCATTTTCACAATGTTGATTTTTCCAATCCAAGAACATGGTATATCTCTCCATCTATTTGCATCATCTTTAATTTCTTTCATCAGTGTCTTATAATTTTCTGCATACAGGTCTTTTGTCTACTTAGGTGGGTTTATCCCTAGATATTTTATTCTTTTTGTTGCAATGGTAAATGGCAGTGTTTTCTGGATTTCACTTTCAGATTTTTCATCATTAGTGTATAGGAATGCCAGAGATTTCTGTGCATTAATTTTGTATCCTGCTACTTTAACAAATTCATTGATTACTTCTAGGAGTTTTCTGGTAGCATCTTTAGGATGCTCTATGTATAGTATCATGTCATCTGCAAACAGTGACAGCTTTACTTCTGCTTTTTTGATTTGGATTCCATTTATTTCCTTTTCTTCTGTGATTGCTCTGGCTGAAACTTCCAAAACTATGTTGAATAAGAGTGGTGAGAGTGGGCAACCTTGTCTTGTTCCTGATCTTAGTGATAATGCTTTCAGTTTTTTACATTGAGGACGATATTGGCTGTGGATTTGTCATATATGGCCTTTATTATGTTGAGGAAAGTTCCCTCTATGCCTACTTTCTGCAGGGTTTTTATCATAATTGGGTGTTGAATTTTGTTGAAAGCTTTCTCTGCATCTATTGAGATGACCGTATGGTTTTCCTCCTTCAATTTGTTAATATGGTGTATCACATTGACTAATTTGCATATATTGAAGATTCCTTGTATCCCTGGAATAAACCTCACTTGATCATGGTGTATGATCCTGTTAATGTGCTGTTGGATTCCGTTTGCTAGTATTTTGTTGAGGATTTTTGCATCTATGTTCATCAGTGATATTTGCCTGTACTTTACTTTCTTTGTGACATCCTTGTCTGGTTTTGGTGTCAGGGTGATGGTGGTCTCATAGAATGAGTTTGGGAGTGATCCTCCATCTGCTATATTTTGGAAGAGTTTGTGAAGGATAGGTGTTAGCTCTTCTCTAAATGTTTGATAGAATTCGCCTGTGAAGCCATCAGGTCCTGAGATTTTGTTTTTTCGAAGATTTTTAATCACATTTTCAATTTCAGTGCTTGAGATTGGTCTGTTCATATTTTCTATTTCTTCCTGATTCAGTTTTCGAAGGTTGTGCATTAGTAAGAATTTGTCCATTTCTTCCAGGTTGTCCATTTTATTGGCATAGATTTGCTTGTAGTAATCTCTCATGATCTTATGTATTTCTGCAGTGTCAGTTGTTACTTCTCCTTTTTCTTTTTTAATTCTATTGATTTGAATGTTCTCCCATTTTTCCTTGATGAGTATGACTAATGGTTTATCAATTTTGTTTGTCTTCGTAAAGAACCAGCTTTTAGTTTTATTCACCTTTGCTATCGTTTCCCTCATTTATTTTTCATTTATTTCTGATCTGATTTTTATGATTTATTTCCTTCGGCTAACTTTGGGTTTTTTTGTTCTTCTTTCTCTGATTGTTTTAGTTGCAAGTTTAGGTTGTTTATTCGAGATGTTTACTGTTTCTTAAGGTAGGATTGTCTTGCTCTTAGAACTGCTTTTGCTGCATCCCATCAGTTTTGGGTCGTCGTATCTCCATTGTCATTTGTTTCTAGGTATTTTTTTATTTCCTCTTTGATTTCTTCAGTGATCACTTCATTATTAAGTAGTATACTGTTTAGCCTCCCTGTGTTTGTAGTTTTTACATATCTTTTCATGTAACTGATATCTAGTCTCATAGCGTTGTGGTCAGAAAAGATACTTGATACAGTTTCAATTTTCTTAAATTTACCAAGACTTGATTTGTGACCCAAGATATGATCTATCCTGGAGAATGTTCTATGAGCACTTGAGGAAAATGTGCATTCTGTTGTTTTTGGATGGAATGTCCTGTAAGTATCAATTAAGTTCATCTTGTTTAATGTATCATTTAAAGCTTGTGTTTCCTTATTTAATTTCATTTTGGATGATCTGTCCATCAGTGGAAATGGGGTGTTAAAGTCCCCTACTATGAATGTGTTACTGTCGATTTCTCCTTTTATGGCTGTTAGAATTTGTCTTATGTATTGAGGTCCTCCTTTGTTGGGTGCATAAATATTTACAATTGTTATATCTTCTTGGATTGATCCCTTGATCATTATGTAGTGTCCTTCTTTTTCTCTTCTAATAGTCTTTATTTTAATGTCTCTTTTGTCTCATATGGGAATTGCTAATCCAGCTTTATTTTAGTTTCCATTTTTATGGAATATGTTTTTCCAACCACTCACTTTCAGTCTATATGTGTCTCTAGGTCTGAAGTGGATGTCTTGTAGACAGCATATATATGGGTCATGTTTTTGTATCCATTCAGCCAGTCTGTGTCTTTTGGTGGGAATATTTAATCCATTTACATTTAAGGTAATTATTGAAATGTATGTTCCTATTCTCATTTTCTTAACTGTTTTCAGATTGTTATTATAGGTCTTTTCCTTCTCTTGTGTTTCTTGCCTAGAGAAGATCCTTTAGCATTTATTGTAAAGCTTCTTTGGTGGTGCTGAACTCTCTCAGGTTTTGTTTTTGTAAATGTTTTAATTTCTCCAGCAAATCTGAATGAGATCCTTTCTGTGTAGAGTAATCTTGTTTGTGGGATTTACTCCTTCATCATTTTAAATATGTCCTGCCAGTCCGTTCTGGCTTGCAGAGCTTCTGCTGAAAGCTCAGCTCTTAACCTTAAGTGGATTCCCTTGTGTGTTACTGGTTGTTTTTCCCTTGTTGTTTTTAATACGTGTTCTTTGTATTTAATTTTTGACAGTTTGATTAATAATTGTCTTGGCATGTTTCTCCTTGGATTTGTCTTGTTTGGGACTCTCTGTGATTCCTGGACTTGATTAACTATTTCCTTTCCCATATTCGGGAAATTTTCAACTATAATCCCTTCAAATATTTTCTCAGTCCCTTTCTTTTTCTCTTCTTCTGGAGCCCCTATAATTGAATGTTGGTGCATTTAATGTTGTCCCAGAGGTTTCTGAGAGTGTCCTCACTTCTTTTTATTCTTATTTCTTTATTCTGCTCTACAGTAGTTATTTCCATTATTTTATCCTCCAGGTCACTTATCCGTTCCTCTGCCTCAGTTATTCTGCTATTGATCCCTTGTAGAGTATTTTTAATTTCATTTATTGTGTTGTTCATCATTGCTTGTTTCTTCTTTAGTTCTTCTATGTTCTTGTTAAATGTTTCTTGCTTTTTCTCTATTTTATTTCCAAGATTTTGGATCATCTTTACTATAATTATTCTGAATCTTTTTTCAGGTAGACTGCCTATTTCCTCTTCATTTGTTAGGTCTGGTGGGTTTTTATCTTGCTCCTTCATCTGCCATGTGGTTTTCTGTCTTTTTATTTTGCTTATCTTACTGTGTTTGGGGTTTCCTTTTTGCAGGTTGCATGTTTGTAGTTCCCATTGTTTTTGGTGTCTGTCCCCAGTGAGTAAAGCTGGGTCAGTGGGTTGTGTAGGCTTCCTGGTGGAGGGGACTAATGCCTGTGTTCTGGTAGTTGCGACTGCATCTTGTCTTTCTGGTGGGCAGTTCCATACCTGGTGGTGTGTTTTGGGGTGTCTGTGGACTTTTTATGATTTTAGGCAGCCTCTCTGCTAATGGGTGTTGTTGTGTTCCTGTCTTGCTAGTTGTTTGGCATAGTGTGTCCAGCACTGTAGCTTGCTGGTCATTGAGTGGAACTGGGTGTTGGTGTTGAGATGGAGATCTCTGGGAGATTTTCACCGTTTGATATTACGTGGAGCTGGGAGGTCTCTTGGGGACCAGTGTCCTGAAGTTGGCTCTCCCACCTCAGAGGCACAGCACTGACTCCTGGCTGCAGCACAAAGAGCCTTTCATCCACACAGCTCAGAATAAAAGGAAAAAATAGTAGAAATAAAGAAAGAAAGAGGATAAAAGCAAATAAAGTTAAGTAAGGTAAAAGAAAATAAAGTTATTAAAATCAAAGAAATATTCATTAAGAAAAATAATTTTTATAAAGTTAAAAAACAGAAACAAAAAAATGGACAGATAGAACCCTAGGACAAATGGTGAAAGCAAAGCTATACAGACAAAATCTCACATAGAAGCATACACATACACACTCACAAAAAGAGGAAAAGCAGGAAAAATAATAAACCTTGCTCTCAAAGTCCACCTCCTCAATTTGGGATGATTCATTATCTATTCAGGTATTCCACAGATGCAGGGTACATCAAGTTGATTGTGGAGATGTAATCTACTGCTCCTGAGGCTGCTGGGAGAGATTTCGTTTCTCTTCTTTGTTCGCACAGCTCCTGGTGTTCAGCTTTGGATTTGCCCCCGCCTCTGCGTGTAGTTCGCTGGAGGGTGTGTCTTCTTTCAGATGGGGCAGGGTTAAAGGAGTAACTGACTCGGGGGCTCTGGCTCACTCAGGCCGTGGGGAGGTATGGTTATGGTTTGCGGGGTGAGCCTGCAGTGGCAGAGGGCGGCCTGATGTTGTTCCAGCCTGAGGCATGCCGTGCGTTCTCCCGGGGAAGTTGTCCCTGGATCTAGGGACCCTGGCAGTGGCGAGCTGCACAGCCTCCCCGGAAGGAATGTGTGGAGAGTGACCTGTGCTCACATACAGGCTTCTTGGTGGCAGCAGCAGCAGGCTTAGGTACTCATGCCCGTCTCTGTGGTCCACGCTGTTAGCCGTGGCTCATGCCCATCTCTGGAGCTCCTTTAAGCAGCACTCTTAATCCCCTCTCCTCGTGCACCAGGAAACAAATAGGGAAGAAAAAGTCTCTTGTCTCTTTGGCAGCTCCAGACTTTTTCCCGGACTCCCTCCCGGCTAGCCATGTTGCACTAACCCCTTCAGGCTGTGTTCATGCTGCCAGTCCTTTCCCTGTGCTCCAACCAAAGCCCTAGCCTCAGCTCCCAGCCCCGCCTACCCCAGCGGGTGAGCAGAAAAGCCTCTCGGGCTGGTGAGTGCTGGTCAGCACCGATTCTCCCTGCGGAAATCTCTCCGCTTTGCCCTCTGCAGCCCTGTTTCTGTGCTCTCCTCTGTGGCTCTGAAGCTCCGCCCCTCTGCCACCCACAGTCTCAGCCCACGAAGGGTCTTCTAGTGTGTGGAAACCTTTCTTCTTTCATGGCTCCCTCCCACTGGTGCAGGTCCCGTCCCTATTCTTTTGTCTCTGTTTATTCTTTTTTTTTTTTTCCCTACCCAGGTACGTGGGGACTTTCTTGCCTTTTGGGAGGTCTGAGGTCTTCTGCCAGTGTTCAGTAGGTGTTCTGTAGGAGTTGTTTCACGTGTAGATGTATTTCTGATGCATCTTGATTTTAAACGGCTTTTTTTTTTCCTGCCAAGGACCTCAGAGAACTTTGTGAGGGTTCCAGATTTCCAATCAGCAGTAGCTAAATAGAAGGTGTTTCCACAGCCTCTTGGAATTTCCTGCTAGTGTTGGAGGGTCCCCTGTAGAGGCAGGGGTTGGCTGTAGCTCACTGTGGGGACAAGAACACTGGCAGCAGAACTTCTGGAATTACTCCTTAGAGTGAGCCCACCCAGAGTCTGCCATTAGCCCCAACAAAGACTCAATTCCTAATATTTATTTTATTAATTTTATCTGAGTATAATTTGAATTGGTCAAACATCATTTATTTGAGGGAATTAAATCAAGTAGATCTAAAGATGGTCAAAATAAAATGAAACAATTTAATAAGGTATACTCAACATATAACTTCATTAGAGAGACTTCTTAGACATAAATAGGCCCTATAAAGTTTGATGAAATAAAAAGTACCCTCTAATGCATTTGAACTTTAACAGTCAAACTCCTCTTATATTCAGTAAAATATCCTAGAGGCTGTGTTATTTTCCTTAACAAAGGAAAATATCCATTATTTTATTCAAAGCAAATAAAATTGAAAAAAATCTTAAAGAAGCCACTGTATGACACAAATGATCTTAACTATAAGAAAATGATGTTGTGATGGGTTTTCAACAGTAAGAATGATTTCCACACTTTATAACAGGTGAATGAGAAATAGTTATGTTAGCAATATCCCACACTTGAGATATAACTCATTATATATACCTGCCCAAGGCTATATTAAATACTTAATAACAATAGGATACACCTTACCCTCACAAGTGATACATTAGGACTTTTTAGCATTTTACCGTTTCTGTGGTGAATTTTGTGTTACTTGCTATATCATAAAAATGAAGAAAAAAATCTAAAGTTTCTACTTTTTAAATCTTCAAAACAGTATTATTAGTGAAGTTAGAAAACAATTTTACCATCTTTTCAAAGGTATATCTTTCTTTAAATTAAAACACTATAAGAGATTACACATATGCAAATTTCATTTTAAGTTTATATAATGCCTAAAAGAAACTCATCATAATTATGTTTAATGGGAAAATTTAGAAGAATTTTTTTATTATTTTTTTAAATGCACATTTTTATATTTGAGAGAGTGTCTAAAATGTTAGAGTATTAAGTAAAAAGAAAAGTGTATTCAACCACTTGGGTATGAGCCAAATTTTAAATATCTCCTTCCCCCTTCCAATCCAATAAATACAATGCAAAACTTAACAATTGAATATTAATAATAAGTCTCCTTTTTTGGGTTCAATCCATATGCACCTCACATTTTGACACATTATTCATTGCCCTGAAAAGCATCAGAAAAGAGCCAACAAACCAAATAGAGAGGGCCAAGGAATCACTTCCCTGGTTAGAAAAAACATGAAAAACGGCTTAAAAGTGCATAGAAAATATACCTCAGCATCCTCATATTTCTTTTCATTGTATAATGAATCCATTGTAGTAGAAGAGAATGCTAAGTACCTAGTTCTGAATTTTAATAAGAATTATGTGTTCAAATATATTTAAATCTCTCAACACAATGACAAAAAGCACCAAATGCTCTCATTGTAGTGTCAAAAAATAATTTTAATTTTCATGAATTCAAGACAAATTTCTTCTGAAATGTACAATTACAGATGATTTCCATCATCTAACTCATTTGTATGAATCAAACGTGGCTCTGAATTATCTATTAAGAGTACACTGTTCTTTTCCCCATGCTAGTCACTTATAGACAATTATTCTCTCTTTACCCTTCCAAGAAGTTGTGAACCAAGGTTTTAATACCTCTCATTGAATCTGTTAGAGTATTTTCTAGGATTAAGAAGTGTAATGGTCACATTGTTTTGGTGACAAATAGAATATTATCCTATTTTTTCCATAACCACTTGTGTTTTCTGCTTTGAGAAAGCAGATCTCTTTTTGTGCTATTATAATGATTTTACATTCTGGTAATCTATAGATTAAAATAGAGATTGCTTTACTTCCTAATACTTCTTATCACTCCCAAATACTCTCAAGTGAGTCCGACAGTCTCTATGAGTCCATGAACGAAACATATAGTACAGAGGTCAGCAGACTATAGTCTATGGGCCTTAACTTGATGGTGCCTGTTATTCAAAATAAAATTTTATTGGAACAACCATTTACTTGTGTACTATCTAAATCGGCAGATTTGAGTAGCTGTGAAGAGATCACCTGCCCTGAAAAACATCTAAAATATCTACTCTCTGATTCTTTATAGAAAATGTTTCTCAATCTCTGCCATAGAATATTTTCTTCCAGGGACATATTTCTGAAAGTCATATCATAGTGGTTAGGTATAGTTCTCTAAAACATATGAATATATGTAGAAAATTTTGAGATAATTTGACCAGAAGACAGAAGAACTTACTTTGCTTTTATTCTTTCTTCTATTAATTAAAAAAATGTGTCTACAGAGGAAAGTCAAAACTTGTTAATTTATCTCATCGTTTTTTATTTAAGCCTTGCAAACATCTGTACATATGAAATGCTACATGGAAATATAAGCTATAAAAATGGAGCTGTTCTTATTGAAGTGGAGGTGGGAGTCTCAATTCAACAACCATGCCATTAACTACCTATTCTAGTTCTCCATTTACATGTTCCATAGTCATCTCAGAATCTACAAGCTGCTTATTTCTCCAATGACATCTCCTCTTCTTCTACACCCTAGTTCTGTGAGTAGTAGCATTATCTATCATAATGCTGCTTAAGCCATAATATTGGCTGTCAATGGTGACTCCTGTCTGCCTTTATATTCATATAAAATGCCCTGTCAATTTCAGATCCATAAAATTTCTCCAATATTGTCATTTTGTCTATTTCTCCTGACATGGCCCTGGATAGGCCTTTGTCATTTCATATCTGAGTTTTAGCAAAAGCTTCATAAATGGTCCTCCTGCTTCTAGTTTCATTTCTTCAATTCAATTTTTAACTGATGTAAAAGTTGATCTTTTAAAATAAAAATAATCATACCACAATTCTATGTAAACTAGTTCAGTGAGTTACCCTTACCATTAAAATAAAATTCAACCCCCTTAGTTTGATACATAAAGTCCTTCAGTATCTTACTTCTACGTTGCTCTCTATTCTCATTTCTTGTCACACCTTTCTTTCCAGACTTAGACTCATTCTATATAGAATCATATGGTTGAAAAACTCTTGAAAACTTAAACACCAGAAATCGCATTTTCTTTCAGAGATAACTGAATCTTGCATTCTTGAATACTATAATATATTAAATACAACTCTAATCTGAAACTTCACATAAATATGACTCACATAAATATATTTTTGTTTTATATCTTGAATAAAATCTTGAATTATGCTCCAAATGCTAAAGGAAATAGAACCCCTTATTCTTTTATTCAGAAAACTAATTAGTTTTCAAGATTAGGAAAGGAAAAGAAAGAGATTATATATATGTGTGTGTGTGTGTGTGTATACATATATAGTTATAATGGAAATCATGGTAAACTTAGTTGGCAGACAATCGAAGAAACTGATTTATGGTGAAAGGGAGATGGAATATCTAGGACATCCAAGTACAAATAATTTGTAGCATTATAAAATACTGGAATTATAAAAGACCTCAATGGTAATCTAATTTCATTTTTAGAGGACTGAAGAAAACAGGACTAAAGTGTTACACGATTTGACTAAAGCTTCAACAAGTTCTTAGCATCTGACTCATGTCTTAAATTCTCAATGATTTTGTTAAAAGTCGAGTCTTGGGGACATTTAGGAATTTCAGGTTGAGGTTGAAACTACAAAGAAATATTTTCAAGTCTTCTAAGAATTTGAGGTGTTTTGAAAATGGATGGGAGTCCTCCTTAAATAAATAGAAAGAGAGAGGGTTTGGAAAATTGCATTATATTTCTTTGAATTCCTTGAAGCCAAAGTTTATTTCTGATTATACCTTGTTATGATCATACTGAGTGACCAACTGACTGAGGGAGAGAATAAGAACAAACAGAACAAATCAAATAAAAGCTAGTTCAGGGCTACAGGTGTGAAGAGAAGAGAGTTTGATGAGTGGAGGTTGGTCAAGTGTCAGTGTTGTAAATGATGAAGTGGAAAGAAATGAAGAAATGCTGTGGAAATTTCTGATTAGCAAATTAATCATGAACTTGCTAATCAGAAAAAAATCTACTGATGAGAGAGCAAACTAGTTACAATATTAGTGTGGTCATGTCAAACAAATTACTCTTAAAAATACCTTCTGACTGAAGACAGTGACAGAATTTTAGCTTATCAGATTAAGAAAATGCAACTGATAAGGTAATTAATCAGGAAGTGGGGAATCTGTTGTGTCTAAATTTTTATTCTCATTAAGATTATTTCATATTTCTCATTAAATATTTTTATTCATGTATTATATTTATATTATTATAATATGTATTTTGAAGGCAGGCTGTCTAATTTAAAAGCAATTGTATTGAGTTTCATCACCTGGTGAGAACATTTTAAAGGATTAGCTCCTTGAGAACAGTGAATGTGTTCTAAAATAGTGCCAAGAACAAATTAACACTTCAGTAAACACTTACTGACCAAAGGAATACACAACATAAAACAAACCCTCCTGAAAACTGCTAGTGTATTTTTAGGCACCACATTTTTCAGAAATCACCCAAATCATAGAGTTATAACCATCCAATTCGATATCAAAATTATTGGGAAAAATCAGACAATATATTTTTTAAAGTCAATAAATTGAAAACTGTCTCTGCATTCAAATTTGAGTTATAAGGATTACAAGGGTAAGAGAAGTTAACCTAAACATAATTTAGCAAATGTGATATCCTAAGTGGTTAAAACGTAGAGGAAGTTTACATAATATTGAATGAAATACAAAATAATTGAATAGCTATAGTGATCTTAAGAATAAGAAACTCATGGGGGTTCCCTGGTGGCACAGTGGTTGGGAGTCCGCCTGCCAATGCGGGGTACGCGGGTTCATGCCCTGGTCCAGGAGGATCCTGCGTGCCACAGGGCGGCTGGACGCGTAAGCCATGGCCGCTGAGCCTGTGCATCTGGAGCCTGTGCTCTGCAGCGGGAAAGACCACGGCGGTGAGAGGCCCGCATACCGCAAAACAAACAAACAAACAAAAAGAATAAGAAACTCATAAAACAAATGCTGAAAAAAATCAACTAATTGCCATTACTTATGTTTTATTCTGCAACTGTAACATTGCACCTGTGGCTTACAGAGTTCCTTCTCAGAGGAGGAATACTAAATTATTTTGGTGATCAAAAGACACTTAAATCAAAGTTAAAAGTTAAACCTGAGATACATAGATGACAAACTTTATTACTATAAAATTATAAGCTGTTCACCTAACAGTGGAATTAAGAGTTTTCACACATTTCTTGAACAGGGAAATGCTATTCAATATTTATTATTATGAATTATAATGATATACTTACAAATATTTTTGAATGGTAAGTGACAATAAAATAAATCTCCCTATATTATGCTATATTATATTATGTTTTCTCAATAAAGCTCCAATTCTACTGCTTAATACAAAATATTCAGATTTCCAATACATTGGAAACAAATTGATGGTATTTATCTTGCTGCATACATGATTACATCTATTCCAAATCCCTGTGCATCACTCTTTACTGTGCCATGAAAATGAGTAGCAAATTATTTGGCCGAACAAAAAGGGGCATGTACAAAACAATAGCTTAACTGTAAAACAGTTTGGCAGGAAAATGCCATTCTAAAATTTGTTGTAGTCAGATCATTAGGTTAATATGAAGTTGTGTGAGAAGTATGGTTAAAGAGGCAGTTTATATGTCTAGAAATATTAAAAAGCAATTTTCACCATGCACACATCCTCGTCCCTGACTGCCTTTAAGCATGTTTGTAATCCACTAAGAAAATCTGATGTACGTTTAATTTCGTAATTGACTAGCCCAGGTGTTAGTTCAGTCAGGAGCAGAAAGACTGGAGGGATGTGAAGCTGCTGGTTAAACTTGAACAGAATATATCAGCTGGTTTGTTAAATATTTATGTGAACTTGTAATATTTTACTAGTTTTTTGAACATAATATCTCACCAACTTTGGAATTACAAAAAAAAAAGATATTTTTCTCTGAGCATGGTTTAAGCCTCTTCTCTTTTCTTTTCACATTTTAAAGAACTGCTTAGAAATAATTAGAATATAATTTTTTGTTCATTATATTTCTAAGATTAGAATTATTGACCAAAATTATAACTTTGAATGAATATGATAGATGAGGTTGACTATAAAAACTGATATATGGATACATGACATCATAAACAAATAAAATATAAAAGCTTAAATGTAAATGGAGTGTATGCCTTTCGTTTTATTCTCAGAAATCCCATTAAGTGATTTAATAATTTTATCTCCCTGTTGGTCTTTCTGATATGCCCATTCTCTTTCCTCTTCTGTGCTTACCAACCTTTGGCTCATCCATTACTGATTCATGGTTTTGCTTTGACCTTGTATTAATCTGTAGGTCCAATCTACCTCTGTCTTTTTTTATCCAAAGTTTTTATTTTTTTATTATTTTTTATTAGAGTATAATTGCTTTACAATGTTGTTTTAGTTCCTGCTGTACATTGAACTGAATCAGCTATATGTATACATATATCCCCTCCCTCTTGGACCTCCCTCCCTCTGCCCCCATCCCACCCATCTAGGTCATCACAGAGCACCAAACTGAGTTTCCTGTGCTTTATACCATGTTTCTACTAGTTATCTATTTATACATGGTAGTGTATATATGTCAACCCTGATCTCCCAATTCATCCCACCCTCCCCTTCACCCCCACATCCACATGTCCATTCTCTACATCTAAGTCTCTATTTCTGCCCAGCAAATAGGTTCATCTGTACCAATTTTCTATATTCCACATATATGCATTAATATAAGATATTTGTTTTTCTCTTTCTGACTTACTTCACTCTGTATGACAGACTCTAGGTCCATCGACATCTCTACAAATGATCAAATTTTGTTCCTTTTTATGGCTGAGAAATATTTCATTTATATATGCACAACATCTTCTTTATCCATTTATCTATTGTTGGACATTTAGATTGTTTCCATGTCCTGACTATTGGAAATAGTGTTGCAATGAATATTGGGGTACATGTGTCCTTTTGAAATATGGTTTTCTCAGGGTGTATGCCCAGTAGTGGGATTTCTGGGTCATATGGTAGTTCTGTTTTTAGTTTTTTAAGGAACCTCTATACTGTTCTGCATAGTTTCTGTATCAATTTACATTCCCACCAACAGTGCAAGAGGGTTCCACATCCTCTCCAGCATTTATTGTTAGTAGATTTTTTGATGATGGCCATTCAAGATACAGGATAGAAAGCCCAGAGATAAACCCATGCACATATGGTCACCTAATTTATGACAAAGGAAGCAAGAACATACAATGGAGAAAAGATAGCCTCTTCAATAAGTGGTGCTGGGAAATTGGACAGATATGTGTTAAAGAATGAAATTAGAACACTACCTAACACCATACACAAATATAAAATCAAAATGGATTAAAGACCTAAATGTAAGACTAGACACTAAAAAACTCTTAGAGGAAAACATAGAAAAAATACTCTTTGACATAAATCACAGCAAGATCTTTTATGACCCACCTCCTAGAGTAATGAAAATAAAAATAAATAAATAGGACCTAATGAAACTTAAAAGCTTTTGCACAGCAAATGAAACTATAAACAAGAAGAAAAGACAGCCCTCAGAATGGGAGAAAATATTTGCAAATGAAGCAACAGGCAAAGGATTAATCTCCAAACTATACAAACAGCTCATGGAACTCAATATCAAAAAAACAACCCAATCAAAAAATGGGTGGAAGACATAAATAGATATTTCACCAAATAAGACATGCAGATGAAAAAGAGGCACATTAATAGATGCTCAACATCACTAACTATTAGAGAAATGCATATCCAAAATTTTTAAAAGAGTGGTATGTTCTTGCTGTCTCCCTGCTTTACTCATCTACCACCTAAACTGGGTTTTTATCCATTTAAATTTTGCCAATAACACCCTAATATTATAAATCATATGCGATTTGTCAGTTTTTTTTTCTTGCCTTCTTCTGCCTTGGTGAATACTTACTTCAAATCTCTACTCTCATAACTATTATGTTGCCACATTATCCTCACTCTCCTTGGACTTCTTTGATTTATCCATCATTTTATCTTGATGAGATTGTTTTCCTTCTTGACCCATTCAATAATGTTATCACACCACATTTTATTTTACCCCCATTCTTCTTTGCCATATATTTTTACCAGATGATTTCATGCATTCTTATTTCTTTCAACCACCACATATACGCTACCAATATCTCAATTCAGTACTTCACCTCATAATCATTTCTTGAACCAGAGACACATTTATATGATTGGCTTCTATACCTATGTGTGGATTTTCCATGGATATCTTACAATCAACATTTATAAACTTTATTTTCATCTTCTTTTCTTAATTTATTCTTACTCTGCATCTTTATAGGAGACATCTCCATCAATCTAGTTATGCAAGTGAGAAAACTGACACTTATCTTAGACTATTCCCACTTTTATATTCACAACATTCAATCAATATGAAAAATCTTCCAAATTCACTGCAACTTTATACCTCTATCAATGCCATAGACCAGGATATTCACTTATCTTAATTGGATGACTACAAGGTCTCAATTTTCTTTATTTTCTGCATTATTGTTTTTATCACACAGATTTTCTTCATAACTGCTGAGTTAACCACCTTAAAAAAAATCTGATTCTTTCACATTCTAGACAAAATTCTGCAATTATTCCTTATCTTATCTGTAAAACCTCAATTCCTTAAGACTGATACTTTCCTTCAAGGTTTGCATTCCAACACCTAGGCACATTGTCAGTCTCATCAACTCTCATGACAATCCTTATATTATTATTTTTTAATTTATGAGTCTTTGTTAAGGTAATTTTCTCACCCAATACCTCCTAACTTAATGTGACTAACACCTGTTCTTCATTAATGACTCAAAAATCATATTCCCTCAAAAGTCTTTCTGGACTTTTTCACAGTAATCTCTGTGTGATAGTTCATTATTACATTATGGATGTACTTTTGGCATATCTCTGGGTTTTTATGGAGAGTGGAAGTTGTCTGAACCCTGTGTGCAGAGAGTATTTGTTGCTGCAGACACATTCCCTGTAGTCTTAAAAACTGCAGTGATGTTACTATGTGGTCAAGCCAGTGTCAATGGAGATGACTTGTGTGTCACCTTGTCTTCAGTCCAGATGAGCTTCCTTGCTTCTGCTTTTTGATATCACTGCCAAGTATTAGTTTGGTCTGACTCTACCCAAACTAAACAAATAAACAAAAAATAAAATAAAAGATCTCACAGTGAATAAACATGCTCACAGTTTACTACTATTACATAGTATCTACTGCAGGTGCTGAGACTGTTTCTAAGGAAATTGTCAATGCCTCACTGCAACAAACAGACTTGATTTCTATGACAGACATAAACTAGGAGATCTTTCTATGCAAAATACTTGAGACAAAAGGGACAGTTTTAAACATCTTGAGTAAAAAATGCTATTTTTAATTGAGGTGCTAGGAAGTCTACTCTAATAAATTGCCATCAGACCAAACTGTTATTCTTTTAAATTTATTTAACTTTAATAGGAATGCTATGACCAATGTGAAACCAGACTGTGTATCCTACAGGAGGTTGTTTTGTAGTTTTTATGTAAAATATATGAGTAACCAGTGGATGACAACATTACAGAAATGGAATACTCTGCTAATTTCCGTTAGAAAGTATATCACAGGAATAAGTTTAGTGATTAAGTTATCATACATCATCATATATCATAAACTAATGTTCTCTTTCCTTTAAGATCTAAAATCTGAATTTAAAAGTTTTAAATCACATAAATGTTGCAGAATTTGGGGTTTTTTTGGTTGTTGTTTTGTTTTGTTTTACTTTTTTGCAATATGGAAAGGTTTATCTCAAGAGGAGATGACCCTAAGTCAGCTACTTATATTCTTATGCAACCAAAATATGATGAAAAGAACCAAAGAAAACCAAGACTCTGATATCTTTCCATTTTGTTTTGTTCGAGTATTTTTAACCTGCATTTTCTTGACTTTAAAATCAAATGAAAATCTTATTATCTATGTTTAGTTTAATATGATTCAATTACACATCAAGCACAAACTTCTTTGAATTTTACAGTTAAAGAGAATCAGCAAGACATTTTTATCATCTTGCTGCTATGTGTTTGAAAAGATTAATTAAATGATAAGACAAAATTACATGGAGTAATATGTAAAGATGATATCTTGTACTGTTGGAGCAAATTAATTTCAGTTCTATGGTCAAAGACTAATGAAAATTTAAGTAATGAATTTTATTGACACTATGTTTCCAAGAGTCTAGCACTCAGACACATTAAATTATTTATATAAAACTCCTTATTTGAGGGGCAGTATGCTATTTAAGAATAAAAACCTTCTACATCTTATGTTGAGCTTGATGCAAGAGGTTGTTAAAAATCATTGAAATGTCTTCTTTAATTTCATAAGACATTTCTACTTTATAGTCCTTTGATGAATAGAACATGAAATATCAATTACTTTTATCTAGGCTCCAGATAATGTATTCTACCCATCTGAAAAGTCTAAGCATTATTGATAAATCCAATATTTTTGAAAAAAATTTAACTTGAAATTGACTAATCAATGTGTTCTCATGCTATAATTTCATTTTGTAAAAAAATCTACTTTCTTTTTCTCTATCTTTTAGCAGCTAAACCTATCTTCTAGTGAGATTTTCCAGACTTTTTCTTCTATGTTTCCAAAGCAGTCATTACATTTATTTTGGACTCAAAATTCCTAGTCTTGTATCCTCAAAATTAAATGCAACACTTGTTGGCCTAGTTCAGATTGTCTCATTTAACTTGATAATTTCTGCTCCTTTGATCAATTTCCACTTTAATTTGTTGTTGTCCGCAGTATCCATTTCAAGTTAGTTTTGTCTCAGTATAAGTATTTCCAAGTCAAACAGTTTTTAATTTGCAGGATATTGTGGAACTTTTCAGAAAAATAAATCTTTCCTCTCTTTCTATTTCTCTTTCTTTTTCTGTACCATCACTTCTTATTGCTACTGCTGCCATGGTTATTTATTCAGGTGGATACAAGCCTTAACCATTATCCTCTTTCTATCTTTTACTTCTAGTATCAATTAAAATTTTATAGATAAATAAAAATCACAAAAAATTATTGATGAATTACATATTATTTATTTTGTGTTCTATATCCTACACAATATTCTAAGTGCTAGATACAGCATTATCTAAATATGTGAATTTTTAAATGTATTTTTCCATATATATTATATATATATTATTTTTAGTCAGTACAAATGCAGATTTTTAAGAAGCAGTCAGACTAGGAATCTGTGGGTGTACCTCAGCCTCAAAGTTGAAGATCTAAGTTTTCCCAGTTTTAAATATTCCTACCTATTACCTATCAGCCAACTGAGGGTATAAGTTAATAGGTATGACTGAACTGCTGTACTTATGCTTTGACCTCCCTAACTTTATACTCATTTCCCAATACAGACTTTACTCATTGAGGGGGAAACTTGACATTAAACATTTTAAGAATTATATCACTGACACTACAATCTACATTATCATAACTCCAAATCTACAATTTAAAGATCATTGTATCACAGTAATCAAGTGGAGATGATATCAATTTATATTTTTGAAAATTGATTTGTTGTTTATTTAATATAAATTAAGTTGTTTATTTAATATTGCTTTGTTGTTTATTTAATATAAGTTTTTACAATTAAATAAATTGTTTTTACAATTTATTTAATATAAGTTTTTTACATTCATTCTACAATGAATGTATTTTAAATTACATAAATATTTGAGATTAAGCAATTAAAATATAAAACCCTAAAAGGTTAAGACAGTTGGAATCAAGCAAAGAGAGAGAGATATACTCCAAGAACAAATTTAGACATGCAAATTAAAAGAGACTAATAATACATAGTCCCATTAAGTTAGCTAAGATTAATAGCTAATGCAAAGGCTCATTTGTGTTTGGCTATCAACACTGCTAGGAAGATAGTTAGACCTAGTTCACCTTTGGGAACTCCTATACAATCTGTGTGATCATTTTCCATCATACTGAAAAATTCCTCCTTGTTGAAACATTGATGTAAACACAGTAAGCCCTAAGCAAACTTATAAAGCAGATAGAAGGTTTTAGGTACGTAGTTACAACATGGAATAGTCTTTGTCCTTGAACCACTTGTATCTTTCTTCTCTAAAGTGGCTCCTTTCTTAAGGTAGCTATCAATTAATTCAGTTTAATGGTATAGAACAGTAGTTCTCAAACTTTACTTTTATTAATTTGGATTAGGACCACTGTATTTACCTTTACTTATTTTACTTTTTACTAAGGTAACATTGGTTTATAACATTATGTTTCGTGTATACAACATTATATTTATATTTCTGTATACTCCACAGCATGCTCATCACCAAAAATTTAGTTTCCATCTGTCACCATACAGTTGATCCCCTTTACCTATTTCACCCTTCCCCTCACCCCTCCCTGTATGGGACACTCAAGGTCCTTCCATGTTGTTGCAAAATTGGCAATATTTCATCTTTTTTTAGTGGCTAAAATGTGATATATATATATATCACATCTTTTTTCTCCATTCATCCAATGATGGGTACTAGATTGTTTCCATATCTAAATAATGCTTAAAGGAACATAGGGGGTGTATAACTTTTAAAATTAGTGTTTTCATATTCTTTGGATAAATACCCAGAAGTGGGATACCTGGAACATATGGTATGTTTGGAACAAACCATATGGGATACTATATGGAACATATGGTATGGTATGTTGACATTCCCACCAACAATGTATGGAGGTTCCCCTTTTCTTCACAACTTCACCAACACTTGTTATTCTTGCTTTTTTATAATAGCCACTTTAACAGGAATGAGGTGATATCTAATTGTGGCTTTGATTTGCATTTCCCTAATAAATAATTCGTGATGTTGAACATCTTTTCATGTGCCTGTTGGCCATTTCTCTGTCTTCTTTGAAAAAAAAAGCTCTATTCAAGTCCTCTTCCCACTTTGTAACTGGGTTGTTTTGTTGTTGTTGTTGAGTTGTATGAGTTTTTTACATATTTGAGATATTAACCACTTTTTGGACATATGATTTGCAAATATATTCTCCCATTCAGTAGGTTGCCTTTTCATTTTATTGATTGTTTTCTTTGATGTACAACATTTAGTTTGATGTAGTCTGTTTATTTTTGCATTTCTCTTCCTTGCCTAAGGAGACATATCTAGAAAGATATTACTAAGACCAATGTCAAAGAGAATACTGCTTATATTTTCTTCTAGGAATTCTAGGAGTTTCATGATTTCATGTTTTACATTCTTTAATCCATTTTGAGTTGATTTTTGTGTATGATATGGGATAATTGTAACAAAAAATAAAATATGTAGGAATAAATTTAATCAAGGAGGGAAAAACCTGTATTCTGAGAACTATAAGAAATTAATGAAAGAAATTGAAGAAGACACAAATAATAGAAAGATATTTCATGTTCATGAATTGGAAGAATTAATATTGTCAAAATGTTCATACTACTTAAAGCAATCTACAGATTCAATGCAATCCTTATTAAAATTCTAATGGCATTTTTCATAGAAAAAAATAATCTTAAAATTTATATGGAACAACAAAAGACCATGAACAGGCAAACAATCCTGAGAAAAAAGAGCAGAGCTGGAGATATCACATTCCCTGATTTCAAACTATATTGCAAAGCTTAAGTAATCAAAACATCATGGTATTGGTAGAAAAACAGATAAATAGATCATGAAACAGAACTGAGAGTCCAGAAATAAACCCACATAATATAGACAATTAATTTATGACAAAAAGAAAAGCGCACACAGTGGAGAAAGGATAGGCTGTCTCTTTGATAAATGATGCTGGAAAAACTTGACAGTCACATGCAAAAATATGAAACTAGACCACTGTCTCACCACTGTCTTTTTTACATTTCTAACAAATTCTCAGGTGATGATGAGGCTGCTGGTCTGGGAGCCCACTGGTGAGTATATTGGCATATAATTAGTGAAACAAGAGGGCTTAGTGCTCATAAAAGGCTTATAACATGCAAAGTATAAAGAAGCTCATAAAAATGGTATCTAACTTAGTCCTTACAATTTTAAAAAGTAACTATGCACATTTTTAGGAGGAAAAACTGATGTTGGAAGAGCTTAATTAATTTGCTCATGGCTAATCATATTATAAGAGGCTGCGATTATTTGAATACTTGTTTTTGTTTTCTTTGTCCTTTTTTTCCCCAACTTTCTATACTTTTCACTAAAAATAACTGAAAAGCCACTGATGATTAGGAAGAACCATTTAATTAAGAAGAACCATTAAGGAAAAGATGGATCACTGAAGAAATGTTTTTCAGGCATCTGGGTAACCCTGTGGAGGGGAAAAAAAAGTTTAATTTCAAATTCACACTTTACATGAAAACAAATTCTAGATGGGTCAAGAATCTAATTAAAAAATGTGACATAGTAATAGTATTATAAAAATGCCAATATATTTATAAAATAATCTTTACAATTTATCAAATAATGGTTTCCTTAGATGACTGAAAACTCTGAATCCTTATAAAACTGATAAACAAAAATGTTTAAAAATGCTTACAAAATAAAGAATTACCAACTGACTTTACTATATAAAGAGTTTGTAAAAATGAGTAAGAAATACTCTAAAAGCCATTAGAAAATTGGGCAGAAGTCATGACTAGGAATATCCAGGAAAAGTAACAAGAATGAATCTTAAATGTATTCAGATATAGTCAATTTCATTCATGGTAATGTAAATTAAACTGAAAAATAAAAATCAAAACAATTTTTTTCTCTACGAAATTGGAAAAGCAAAATGTTTCATTAAATATTACATTGACAAAGACTTGGAGAAATTAATGGGAGTGTGAATTAGCACAAACTGCATTCTATGTAGAAAATATCTATACAAATATAAATGCATATTTCCTTTGAAAATTTAATTTTGGTAATTTTATCACAGATATACTCAGTTTTGTGAAATAGCATATGGTTGATACAGTTCATTGTGACATTGTTTGCAATAACTAAATAAAATGTCCATCAGCATGTGTTTACTTATATAAATTATAATACTCCTGCACAGTAAAATATGTATCAGTTTTTAGGAGAATGACAAGAAGGAGAAGAAGAAGAAGATAGAGGAGGGGAGGAAGAAATAAGAAGAACAGCCAGGAAGAAATATAATCTCCTAGGTTTCTAACAAATAAAAAAACTTTTTATTAGGCCATGCCCTTGGATGTAAGGTAAGCCTTATCACCACCTAGTCCCACCAAGTATAGTTCTTTGCTCATCATTACCCCTCTGGGCACCAAGAACTTGATTCTCACTTGAAGGCAGAGGGATTTGGGGTGGGGTTTTTTATGAGTAGGATGAATATATAATTTATTGTTCAAATTGAGTCCCACTTCAAAATGCAAGAAAACCAAAAACACAGGCAGAAACTGTGAGTATAATGAATAAGTATCCAAATTCTGAGCATCCCACAACATTGAAAAGGAAGATTTCCTTATAAGTCAGTGTAGTTTGGGCTCAGGTGATCTTGGACCATGGTTCAATGTTACTATATATTTCATGTGAATTATATAGAAATAGAAGGGGACAGGGGAATCCAGAGAAACAGCTAATATGGGTCCTCATCATAGGTTAAGTATGACCACAGATGGCTTGTGTATCTTTGCTTTCATTCCATGTGTTTATACTGGCAAATTAAAGATGTTGTGAGATATCTTTGTTGGATTTGACATGAACTTCAAGTGCCTAATTTGGAGGTACAAAGCTGGACATTGTTTCTTTTTTTTATCCATTCCTATTATAAGGAACCTATTTTATATCAAGGTCATAAACATATCTCAATAAATAGGAAAATTTTCTCAAAAAGGACTTTTAGAGAAGATAAAAGTTTCAAGAAAATATTTTGCTATATCTATGCATAAGAAAAAGTATTAAAATATTGCAAGTGTGAACTCATTTACTGAAACTGACTCAACTAGCGTGAAGAATATTTAATAAACTATTTCTATGAAGAGACTGTTAAAAATCACAGCATTCTAACCTTCCTACCTAAATGTAAGGAAATCTGTTCCAAATTTCGTCATAATTTGACCATGCTTCATTTGGAATTTAAGGTCTGCTTAATGCCAACATACAAGTATCCATTCCATTCGTACTGCTATTAAAAATGGAGGGTCCTAGTCCTGTCTCATTTTATGAGTTTTGTCTGTAAAATGTTCTGTGACTTTCATTACCAAAATTAAAATTGTACCTCTTCATCTTATGCCAAATGACAACATGGTACATTGTAGACTATCCATTTTATACTAAATGATTATACTTACAATTTAAAAATATTAAAATCCTGACTCTTCTGATCCTTGCCTCCACTGAAACAAGTCTTATTCCGTTCTGCTTCCACTCAAATAAGTTTGCTTATTTTCCCAAGTCTCATGTATATGTGGTTCAGCATTTACTTGACTCAATATTAAAAGGTTTAAACTCATTATCTTCCACACCTGTGTAAATAACACCCTCATTTGAGGTTCACGATAACTGGCTCAAGTACCCACTGTCTTTTTTCTTTTTTCATTCAATACATGTTTGTTTGTTTGTTTGTTTGTTTGTTTTTATAACCTTTTTATTGGAGTATAATTGCTTTACAATGGTGTGTTAGTTTCTGCTTTATAACGAAGTGAATCATTTATTCATATATATATATCCCCATATCTTTTCCCTCTTGCGTCTTCCTCCTTCCCACACTCCCTATCCCACCCTTCTAGCTGGTCATAAAGCATGGAGCTGATCTCCCTGTGCTATGCGACTGCTTCCCAATAGCTATCTATTTTACCTTTGGTAGTGTATATATGTCAATATATACACTAGCACTTTCTCACTTTGTCCTAGCTTACACTTCCCCTTCCCTGTGTCCTCAAGTCCATTCTCTAGTAGGTCTGCATCTTTATTCCCGTCTTGACCTAGGTTATTCATGATTTTTTTTTTTTTTTTAGATTTCATATATATGTGTTAACATATGGTATTTGTCTTTCTATTTCTGACTTATTACTTCACTTTGTATGACAGACTCTAGGTCCATCCACCTCACTACAAATAACTCAATTTCATTTCTTTTTATAGCTGAGTAATATTCCATTGTATATACATGCCACATCTTCTTTATCTATTCATCTGTCGATGGACACTTAGGTTGCTTCCATGTCCTGGCCATTGTAAATAGAGCTGCAATGAACACTGTGGTACATGACTCTTTTTGAATTATGGTTTTCTCAGGATATATGCCCAGTCCCACTGCCTTTTATCATTGCTAAATCTACTGATTCTCATTAGCACTCCCCAGAATTAACTGAAATAAGCTCATTATTTCTGCTTTGCTTAAAGTTATGCCATTCTCTCTGTTGATATCGTTGGTTATGTGATTGACAATACAACACCAAAATCTCAGAATTTATAAGTATCTTCAACCTCATATGTCTTTCTCTGTACTTATTGGTAGCTTTCAATAACCAAGTCACCATCTTAGATTTTGTCACTATCTGCAACTACTCCGTGCTAATCAAAATTTGATTTACCTCTAACATTTCTCTTTCTAATTATAAACTCTTATTTTTTCAGCTGATCTTTACCTCACTTCCACTACATCCATCTGATAGTCATGTTACTAAAGTCCTTCCATTTATTCAAAGCCCATAAGCCCCATATAACTTTTTTTTTTTTAACTCAGGAGGGATCTTGTGGTGGGTCTGTTCTCCTCCCTGTGAAACCAATTCTACATGTGTTCTTCTGGGTTATTTTTATAAAAGTGCTAATAAAGTGTTAGGCCCGAGAGTTATTTATAATACTCATATAAACCCTGGACTATATTAGATGATTTGTTACTAAAGAAAGTAAATTTTATTTCCAAAATTGAAATAACTTATTTTATTCTTCTTTATTCCTAACCAAAAAATCATAAAGAACATAAACCTTTGTAATGGTTGTTCACAATTGGATGTTTTAGTCTTAGTTTTTTTAATTGAATTTAAGATTTGATTTGGGATGTGTGTGTCTGTGTGTGTATGCATGTATTTGTGTGTGTGCTTGTGCAACTGTAGTGTGAAAACATTAACAGATTTAAAAAATAAAACTACTATAATACAATATTGTGATCCTTTAAGAAAATGTATCTATGAACTGCTATGGTAACATAATATCAGGAGGGATGCCACACTGGGGGAATCTTCTCAGAATAGTTGCAATTTTCACCAGAATTTGAATGTTGAGAAGGTAATTAAAACCTGTATAAGAGAAAACTATAAACAAAATAAGAGAAAGAGAGGAAATTTTTTGGAATCCTGAATGCTGCTAAGTACGAACTTGGTAAAGTAAATGGGCAGGCAGACTCTGGTTCATACAGTAAACATAATTGTCTTTAGATGGAGTGTTCATTCTTTTGTCATTCAGAACCCTCTCGTTTTTTCACTTTCTTATCCACCCCTGTGGGCTTAAGTAAGAAAGTGTTGAGGATGTTTGCAGATGACGAAGTGGAAGACATTGGCAGCTAAAGGTAAGGCTCCAAATAACTGTTGGAGTTAAATTGGACAAAGCCTTAAGCATGCCTTTAAACTTTATCTTAGAGGAAGTAGAGGTGTGTCTTTTGGGAGGAAACACTATACGTGGTTTGCCAGATGCTCTCTGACCAATAACCAGAGAGACTGTAACTTTCTTGATCTGTGTACTATATTTATAATAATGAAGTCTATTAGCTGTCCAGGCTGGCATGTCCTATACTTGGCTGACACAGAACACACAGGAAATAAGTCTCCTGGGTATTTCTTATTTTAAAATCTTATCATTTTTATCACTATGTACTTGTATAGTTTTGATTTATTTACATAGAAATTTAATTTATCCTCATTATATTTCATCTTTTGCTTTTCACTTTAACCAAGATGAATTAAGTCAGGTTAATTAATTTATTCAATATTTTTCATAGACATCTACTAACACTGAGGGACAGTCATAGGCACTGGTCTTCTGAGATTATAACTTTTCACTCTCCCAATTTGTGACATTTGTCTCTTCCTTTGAGATTGGCTGTAGACATTTCTTATCATTATAATCTACACTTTCTAAACTCTTCTGCATATTCATTTTTTTTAACATCTTTATTGGGGTATAATTGCTTTACAATGGTGTGTTAGTTTCTGCTTTATAACAAAGTGAATCAGTTATACATATACATATGTTCCCATATTTCTTCCCTCTTGCGTCTCCCTCCCTCCCACCCTCCCTATCCCACCCCTCCAGGCGGTCACAAAGCACGGAGCTGATATCCCTGTGCCATGCAGCTGCTTCCCACTAGCTATCTACCTTACGTTTGTTAGTGCATATTCTTAATTCTAGAAAAATTAAGTGATGGTGGTGTCAGGATCCAACTCAAAACCTCCTAGTTGCTTATTCAGGTTGTAATGCCTTAGAGTTGTTTTTAAGGACAGTGTGTCCTTGAAATATCTTCTATCTAGTCTCAGAGCTGCCTGTGTAACATTTTTGCTTCAAACGTCTCTCCTTTCCAACAACTGAATAGACATTTTTTTTCCCATTTTGAGTCTCTGATCCTTGTTCTGCACTCCATTTATAGTCATTGTCATCCTCTTCATATTTCAGTTATTGTTCATAATCAATGGAGTCCATAATCCTCATGAAGTTTCTACTTAAGTATCTGAACTAGAAGTGATTTCACCTAGCTCTGAAATATATATTACATATATGAAATTATAAATAGTATGAATATCATATATATAATTTTATACAAAGATTTTACTGATTGCTTTAATATTCAATTTTAGACAGGTTTGATTATATATAAATATAAAATAATTTTTTTCTAATCTATTTAATTTAAAAAAATTTAAACCTTTTGAAATACAATTGTTTCCATGATCTTCATGTGATAATTATAACTCTTTAATAAGTGGAAAGGATTTTCTAGTGCCATAATTCAGAAGTCTGACCTGGGTTGTGCTATGTTTAATAACATAATCAATTATGTGAATCACATCATAGAAAGCATATTTACAAATGATAAAATTCTGAGAGAAATATTAAATGTATTGGACAGTATTTGCTGTGCTAGTCCAAATCTAGTAAGGTAAAAGAAAGTGAAGAATAAGGAGAGAGTGTATGAAAAACTACACAGTAGAATCTCCCTCTCCAGCCTTATTGCACTTACCAGACATCCTGTTATTTTTCCCACATACCACACTTGCTTCCTCTTCACTGGCTTTGTACTTGTTTCCTTGCCTGGACTACTGTACTCTGAATCTCTACAGGATTCTGTCATTCTCTTGAGGTCATTGCTTAAATAACTTCTTATCATAAGAGGACTTTTATGATGACTGTTTTATAATAGCTTTGCATTTACCATCTCTATCATTCTCTACTCACATTTCTCATTTCTTTTTCTGCAGCACTTTTCATTCTCTAACACAGTACGTGGTTCATTCAGTTTTAATTTTATTGTATTTTCTCCACAATACTTTCCTTACATACACAGGTGCACACTAAATGTATGTTTCATCAAAGCAGAACTTCTGATATCTTCTCTTTTATTTAAACTACTACATTCCCAGTCTCAAGATACCATTAGGTAAGAATCACTGCTCAAAAAATGTTTATTGTATGAATTAGGTAATTAAAGTAGAGTACTAAAATAAGATGGTATAGTTCTGTTCTACCATATGCTATTCAGGTCAGAATTAATATATTATTCTTAATTCTGAGCTCTATGTTTCAAGAAAGTCATATTCAGAATAGCCATATCAAGATGGTGAAGTGTCTTATGTCATGTAAAGAAAGTTTGAAGCACATTATTAGCTTTATTCAAGAAATAATCTAATGCAAAGAATATGATAGAATTGGTCAAATAAAGATATGGATAAAATACTCTATATATTTCCAAGGGTTGAAAATATGAACAAATAAATAAAATAAATAATTTCACTTTTGCTCAAAATAATAAAGAAGGTTTTAACATTCAGAGTTGTCCAAAAACAAAAAGAGCTGTCCCAGGATTTAGGAAGTTGTTTTTCTAAGTGTCATCTGCACCGTCTCTTCCCAGGGGTGTTATAAAAGTGATTAAACATGAATTAGAGATTAAACTGGAAGACACAAAAACATTCAATCTGGATTCCCTGAAAATTCTATGGAAAATGAATGTTAATATATTGAAGGTGTAGATCTACAGAGGTAAAAATTTTTAGACTTAGAGACAAGAAAAAAGTTTGATTTCTATGTTTTGTGATTGGAACTTGCAGAATGTCAACAAATTTATTATCTTTCTTATTATTATTGAGATAAATTACAGCATAATATTAAACAGAATGACTCAAATGTTTTGCTATCATCCTTCCAACTCTGTAAATATATGTCATACAGAGATAACAGTTTGTTCATATTTCAGTTAAATTTGTTTCCTCTGTGTTCTTATGACTTTATAATATATTGCTTTGTATTAACACTTTTTTACAGTTTATCAAGTAACTTTACTGTAGAAATAAGTTAAAAAAAGTAAAAAGTATAAAGGCTTAAAGTAATTTCTCTGTTGGGATATTAAAGTTGTTCTTAGTTGTTCTCAAAGCTTTGGATGAGCTTTTACAAAGACTAAACATCAATATACTTTATGTTCTTAAACATTATTGCCAAGCTTTTACAATAAAACATTCAAAAATAGTCTGTTCTTCATGTTGTCTTCAGTTATGCTATTGACTGCATGGCTAGTTGAATCAATGGTGCAGAAATTGGTCATTTATATTGCAAAAATCAGAATCAATTGAAAAACTGTTAACTCTGTGAATGTTAGTTTTGTGAGAGAACACATATCAGATTAAGTTGGCTTGTTATAACCTCTAGAAGAAACACTAAGCAATAATTTACACACTTAATACTGTTGTGTTTTTTATCATTGTTTCATACAACTTTTGTTTGGTTTCTATGTAAACTGATTTTAAATTCTGATGTTACATTTTGGTTATATGGCAGAGCTACTCTTAAGAGATGATTTAGCTTGAAAAAAATTGTTTGGTTAAGCAGCGTCATTGCTTCCTTGAAAAAAATTCACATTTGCAGTGAAAACTTTGTAAAACTGATCAAATTACTGTGGGGACATGTTGCTGAAACACCTATTTTTAGCAGTCAGGATATTTCATTGACCTTCTAGGGAGTAAATAAGGAGGCTAATTTAATAGTATAACCTATTCTATCTATGCCACATAAGAGAACACCCCCAAATTTTGTGGTCTAAAACCTTGGGTCAGGAATGTAGTCAGGATTTTAGAAGGCAGTACTTCATGTGGTTGTGCCTATCGTCACTCAAGCTATTCACTTGGTTTCTTGATGGTCTAGAGATATAAGAACATCTTTATTCTTACATTGGCAGGGGCCTCTGGAAGACTAGCTTAAGTACAACCTTCTTTTAGGACTAGTGGTCCCTCAATAGTGAAATACTTTCATAAGAGTCCAAGGCTCTAAAAATAAATCTTCCAAAATATAGGACACAGGACCTGCCAGTTGTTGTAAAGGCTAGACCTACAAGAACTGGTATAGCATTACTTCCATGGTACTCTGTTAGTAGAGAAATAGAAACCAGCTTTTGAAGAGAAGAGTATCAAAGAATATTTGGCTATCTTTACTCCAATAATAACAAGTTTTAATCCCTTGTTCAAACGTTCTTCAAGTTTCCTTTCATATTTAATAAGGCAATTAAGAAATATTTCTTTTTCTCTTCCCGTAACTTTTAAAAATTCATACTTTTAGTCTCAACAAATGTCAAAAGGAGATTTCATTTCAAATCCAGTAGCATGCAAACTCAGCTATTTGGGAGTTCAATTTTAGAAAAAATTCAAATTTGTCTAGAACCTGCTTAGGTTTCTAAATGACATATTGCATTGTTTCTGAATTAGATGAGACCTAGGTTCACTATTTCAATTTAGTTTAGCCATCCAGTTTTTATAGCAAATTCTTGAGAATTCATAGGGTTTTATGATTACTTTTGAGTTCCTCACCAGATTTCTTTGTAAAATATGACAAAACCTGTCAAAAACCTGTGAACCCAAAAGAGTTGGCTGAAGCTCACCAATTTTATATTTAACTTGGAAGTTCACTTGGGCTTGGCTGAACATGAAATATCAAGCTAAATATGCATGACTTCAAATGGTAAAGTTAAAGCAAATAAATTAATGAAAATTCATGTAAATTGGACACTGTGTGTTGCTATTAATTTCAATAACAGTTAAAATCAAGATCATCAGGAAATGAAGAACCAGCTCTAGAAAAATTTGTAAAATAGATGAAGTTTGTCCTCAAACTCTTGACAACTCTTTCTGAACTCTTTTAATCTTGTTCTACTCTGACACTGATTTGTAAAACAGTCATGCTTTCTCTCCTGTGGCTCTACAAGGTTCCTCACACTAACAACCTTCCCCACAAGTCTCCTCTGCTCTGTGAATCCTCTGTATTTATTTTCTATGTTAAAACTTACTTGACTGGGTATATACCCTGAGAAAACCATAATTCAAAAAGAGTCACGTACCACAATGTTCATTGAAGCTCTATTTGCAAAAGCCAGGACATGGAAGCAACCTAAGTGTCCATCAACAGATGAATGGATAAAGAAGTTGTGGCACATATATACAATGGAATATTACTTAGTCATAAAAAGAAATGAAATTGAGTTATTTGTAGTGAGGTGGATGGACCTAGAGTCTGTCATACAGAGTGAAGTAAGTCAGAAAGAGAAAAACAAATACCGTATGCTAACACATATATATGGAATCTAAAAAAAAAAAAAAAAAAAGAAATGGTTCTGAGGAACCTCGGAGAATGACAGGAATAAAGACGCAGACATAGAGAATGGACTTGAGGACATGAGGAGGGGAAAGGGTAAGCTAGGACGAAGTGAGAGAGTGGCATGGACATATATATATACTATCAAATGTAAAATAGATAGCTAGTGGGAAGCAGCCGCATGGCACAGGGAAATCAGCTCGGTGCTTTGCAACCACCTAGAGGGGTGGAATATGGAGGATGGGAGGGAGATGCAAGAGAGAGGAGATATAGGGATATATGTATATGTATAGCTGATTCACTTTGTTATAAAGCAGAAAATAACACACTATTGTAAAGCAATTATACTACAATAAAAATGTTAAAAAAACTTACTTGAATTTTTATAATACATATATATCTTATATACATATATATAAATATGTATTATATATAATACTAATGTATACAATATATTATATATAGTATACAATAATATGTAATAACATAGTATATGTTTACAATGCTAACATATTACATATGATATATAGTATATGTAATATATTAATATATTATATATATAGTATATCATTAATTTATAATATATAATTATATATATATATATAAAGCTTTTTTCTTGGAAATGACTATGAGGCTTATGAAGAACCATAGTATCATTTTCATCTTATATCTTCATATAAAATCTGTTATTTTGGCTTTCAGTAAATACGTTTATTTTCCTTTTTGATAAATTAATATCTTAGTATATTAGACAGTATACTATAAGAGTATCATACCTCACTTAATGCATCCTAAGCCCTGACACCATAATGATCCATAAAATAAAGAAAAATGTAAAGTCAATGCATGATATATTTTGTCATTCTTTAAAATCAAATTAAATCTAACAGTTGAATAGTTTAAATTTCATCACAGAAACAAAACTATTGGCCAAAAGTAAATAAACATATTAAAATAAAAATGTTAAAATGGTGAGAAATTAAAAATACGAACTCACTTTATCACTATCCTGGCATTAGACCTCTCCATTCTGCTGCAGTCCCATTTATAAATATTAAATCTGTTATGGATGGCTATTTCTGTGTTGCAAATCATCCCCAAATATAGGGGCTTAAAAATGCAACAATTTGTAGGTCAGTAATTCCGGAAAGATTCAACTCACGGGTATAACTTCCACATGTCTCAGGTTGTTGCAGTTAGGCTGTGGTCAGAACTGAAAGAGAAGGGGGCTGGAGCAGCTCGTGAGTAGCTAAAATATCTCTCTATGGAATTTCAAGGCCTCTACATGTGTTCTCTCAGCTTGAGCTTGTGGAAGCTTCCTTAGAGAATTGACGCTTCAGGACACTAGCTCCTTTGCTCAAGGCTCCAAGTATAGGTGTTCAACTAACTGAAGAGAATGTGCACCACCTGGAATGGCCTCACCTCAGAAGTCATGCAGCGTCACTTCTGCAGCATTCAATTACACGTGAATGAATCACAGACTTATCTAGATTCAAGAAGAGGGACCTATAACATTCTCCTCCACCACTGCAAATACACATGCTCAATGGGAACAGTGTCAAGGCCAAGTTTTAGAAGAGCAGGTGGAATGGGAGGTTTTGTTGTTCACAAATAGTGAAATAGATATAATGAAGAAGGAACAAAATGAAATATTAACCTTCAAAAATATCTGCTGGTATCAGGAATCCAGAAATGTTTAACTCTCTGTTGCTCAGGAACAGTAACAATTAAACAGGCAAACAAACAAACAAATTTGAGTCAATTACTGATATCTGGCTATGTATTATAAACTTTTCTCCTTAATCATCTACAAGTCCTCCTTTCTAAATTACTCCAAAGTTTTCTTCCAATGAACCTTGTTATTCTCACAGGTACTTTCTATAAAACATACTCACAGTGTGTCCAACAAATGGGCATTCTTTATGAAAGTGAGACAGCGCTTTTAGAAATAGATAAAATTTAGGGAAAATTACTGAGCTCTTTGGTCTTGGTCTAGGTTCAATGAGAAATAATGCCTCTACAGCTTTTTTTATTATCCCATTATGTATCAGTATTATTATTGTTATTTTGTTGTTGTTCTTATTATTACTTTATCTATATGCCTCCCTGGGATGTGAAACTTTAAAGTGTAAGGACTCTTTATTTGTATTCATTATGTTTGGTTGAATATTATATAAAATAAGTGAAACGGTTTACATCTGTCTTGCTAAGGAAGAATGGAAGCCACTTAAGCATGCAAAATAGGGAATTACATTTGGTCAGTAATTTCCATTTGAGCAGGTACAAGGTAAACCTGGCACAAATTTGCACCTTTTGTATCATATGAGAGCTATAAATGAACAGCTGAAGAAATTGAAGATTAAAATAATAAAAGTCTAGCCAGCAAGTTTTCCAGTTTTGGGGGTTTTCAAGTTAAAAAAAAAAAAAAAAAGCATGGGCTTTTGCCGATGCTCTATGTTTTGTACACTTAGTGCTCTTGTCTTCATGACCTCTCAACTTTGATATCTCTGAAATTCTGTCTTTGATTTTATTTTGTCTCTCTCAATGTAATTGTTTCTTGCTTTTTCTTTATAGCTATGCTAAAGAGTAGTGTGTAAATAGGTATAATCAAGATGTTATACTTGTCTCTGATTAACTCAACCCAAAAAAATAAAAGAAAGAAAATATTTTGTTCTTGAATTGAAAAATATTTAATGAAGCAGTTACTCTAAATAAATGCCCAAAACTCCCTAGTCTGGTCAAAGTTTTCTCAAATTTCTGATGTCTTAATAAAGTAAAACAAAGGGTTTAGAATCATGCACAGTATATCTTTGAACAAAATCTTTTTACTTCTTTAAGGAGGTTGTAGTGAAATTGTAAAAGTACTGGAAACAAATTTTAAAACAGGAAATGTAATGTCTGTCAAAGACTAGCACAGCTTTCAATTGTTTAATCTAGAGTAAAGAAGATCAGGGTGAGGGTTAATAAAAATATCATTCAGTATTTCAAAAATGCTAGTAAAGTTACTACCAGTTTACTTACTTAACTGAATGTAGTGTTAATACTACTTCAGGAGAAAAAAATTAAAATATGTCATTTCAAAACCACAGTGACACATTTAGATGGGTCACATTTTTATTGTCATACTGCTGATTCTCTTAGAATGATCATTCTAATTTTCTGAAAACAAAAACAAAACAAACAAAAACCAAGACAGATAAAATAAGCATAATGGCACAGATTACACAATATTGTAAAAATTGGTATTTTAAGTACACTCTGGTGTGACAGTGATAACCACATATTCTCCAACCAAAGAAATATACAATCCTGCCTTTTATGCTATCCTTTCAAACAGCCTATTTTTCTGCGTTCCATTCAGCTCACTCTAAATTTCCATACAGCATGAAGCTAAGCCAAATTCATCTTACCATTGTGGATACTTCTTTATTAGGCAAAAATATGAGAATATAAAATTAACTATAGCTTGGTACAAGAAATCATTTTTGTCTGCTTTTTTATTTGACCGAGTTTTTATATCTTGGTCCATCTTCCTTAGTTTTATAGTTTTATTTGGGTATCTTCTCTGTTTCCAGAAGTTCTGCTCAAAGGCATAAAAATTGGACTGTAAACACTTGTCTATTGAAAGCATGAAATGTATAACTCAAAGTGACTGATAATTAATGCATTAATAGTTCATATGGAAGCCCCATATACAAAGGTTGAGCAAGAGTATTATGCAATTGTGGGCCTTAACTCTTAAGTGGAATGAACATACCACATCATCAAATTTTACAATCCCATAAAAGTATTTTATCTCATAAAATCATTTGTGTATGTTTGTGTGTGCACGTGTTTATTGATGGAGGAAGTATCATCTAACAAATTCCTTCTTATGCTCTAAATAATTATTGTGCTAAATACTCTTTTCCTCCCAGTGATGTAAACACAATATTCACTAAACTTAAACTATTGTTAACTATATGCTTATATAAGATTATGTATAATTCCTCCTCCATTTCTTAGTAAATGTATAGCTGACCATCAGATAACAATTGTGATGCATACATATTATGCACACATATTGGCTTATCTTGTTTTTGCACTCTGTACATGAAAATTGAAAGACATAATTTTTCCAAGTGACCTCTGGGATACAGAAGGATTTACAAGTAAATTTGGTTTACTACTGATAAGGGAGGGGGCTGGGAGGCAGTTTTCAGAGGGTGGGAGAACAGTAAGAAACAGAATGATCCTATCTACCACACCACCTCTCAAATTTAAGCCTTCTTGAAAACATTGCTTCAAAGGGGCACTTTGTTTCTGATTACTGCTTGCCAACACAGACTGTGTGCTTTTGAGCAAGGTTGAGGAATTTCCTTCACTAGTAAATGGACAACTATTGGTTTTAGAAAGTTTAGGGGAAAATACTTATTCTACTCATGGGGTATAAAAATACACCTTGTGTCTCTTAAAATTTTGTCTGCTTTGACTCTATAATTCCATTATCTTTTCACACCTACAGTCATGAGAGGGGATAAAGTTATAGATGTAGTCTCAGGACTGAGTTCAGGATTCTGGGACTTTGAATTTATTATAATACCCACGAATTTAGAATAACTCCTGTTCAGTTGGGTTTTTGTTTTTTTGTTTGTTTGTTTGTTTTCCTATGTCTTCCACGCTCTGTGGCTCAGCTTTTTTGTATTAAATCAATCATTATCCATCAGCTTCCTCTAGTCTGGGTTACAAGATGCAGAAGAATAAAACTCTACTCATCTTCAGGAACAAACATTCAGATGGCATTGTCTTCCCCAATGACCCATAAAACATTGCTTCCATTATTACCTTTGTGTGGGCATTTGAATGTGAGTAATGCCATTTTCTTTCTGTTTTATTCACAAGCACATTTCAAAATGCCAATCAAAATCACTGGAGAAACTGCTCATATTTGGGGTGAAAATGATAGTCCCTGACAGTATGTCAAATTTTTGGTCATGCTCCTCGGAGATATATTTGTATTTCTCTTTAGTAAGAATAACAAGTGGTAGACCCAGTGTTTTTTTTGTTTTGTTTTTAAGGATATACCTCTCAGTACTTTCACACACGTCCTCAATAAACTACGTGTATTTAATAGTTTTTTTTTAAATTAATTAATTTATTTATTTTTGGCTGTGTTGAGACCTCGTTTCTGTGCGAGGGCTCTCTAGTTGCGGCAAGCAGGGGCCACTCTTCATCACGGTGCACAGGCCTCTCACTATCGCGACCTCTCTTGTTGCAGAGCACAGGCTCCAGACACGCAGGCTCAGTAGTTGTGGCTCAAGGGCCCAGTTGCTCCGCGGCGTGTGGGATCTTCCCAGACCAGGGTTCGAACCGGTGTCCTCTGCATTGACAGGCAGATTCTCAACCACTGCACCACCAGGGAAGCCCAGACCCAGTGTTTTTAGCAAATTAAATCATATTCTATTCTGAAATGCATCAGGAATTACATTTTAAGAACTATATTAAGTAATTGTTTTACATGTGATATGTCCCTATCACCTCATTTAAAACAATGTTTTAAATGGAAGCAGACATTTGCTGTTTGTTCCTATATTGTAAATTATTTAAAATAAGACCTTGGAACATTAGTTATTGATGAGAAATGTATTTTTTCCTCTTGTTCCAAAAATAATTTCCAATTATTTGAGCTACAGGAATGGAATTAGAATTACATGTGCATGTGAGATCCAATATCTTTTAGAGGAAGAAACAGAACATGGGGTCTGAATGCCTAATTTTAAACAAAGCAAACTCCTCCAGTTTTTTAATTTGCACTCTTGGGAAAGTGTTAGGCTCTCACAGCTGTGGTTTTCTCTTGGGTGGAGAGAGCTAAAACCACACCTATTGCTAAAGTGTCAGGCACTGAACCAGTTCTCACTCAGTCTAAACCAGCTCCTTGACTCCCTTCCATCTCCCTCCATAACCCTCAGTGTAATCATGGGGAACTAATGTAATTGCATCCAGGCGAGAGTGCTTTATACTACCAGGTGCTATAAAAATGGAGGAAACTTCATTCAATCCAAGTTTGTACATTAAATAACTTATACCCATGAAATATACAGAATTAATTTTCAATTTATTAGCATAGGACTGAATAGTATTCCATTACTTTTATTAAATTGAAAACAAACAGCTTTTTTTCTACTACAGAAGATACTTTTGATTTTAGCCTTCATCATTTGTTACACATTTCAATGATTTCATGTTAGTTAATGGTTATTCTGTTTACATTTTGATATTTAATCTTAAGTGAGCAAAAAAAATTGCCCATGGGGAATTCTGAATAAAGTCATAATCATTCTTACGTAAACTCACTATACTTTAGGAATGGTCTAATTCAATAAACTCATTTTTCACACAAGGAAACTAAAGTATAGAATTATCAAAAAGTGGAATGGGGTTCTTGATTCAGAATAAAGCTATCAGGGGAATCTTTATTAAGATTTTTCAGCTAGTGATCAGCTGATTTAGGTCCAGAACCCAGACTGCTGGCAATGAGTACAGTGCTTTTGCTCTTAGCCAATACTTCACAGCTGACACACCTAAAGTCATAAAATACTTTGAATATCAAAATAAAATAAAATAAAACCAGAACAAAATTGCCATGTATTTAATTAACCTGAATTAGTAACCCTACAATTCATATATTATATGTATTCACTTAGGGTGTGTGAAATTACCTCTAAAATAGGATATTAAAGGCACATTTAAAAACCAGGCAGACTAATGAATTTTGTTACTCATCTTATAATTCTACATCTAATATCTAGTTGACTTGGGGTTAAGATTTCTTAAGATGTATAACAAGGCATAAATACTATGCAAATGATAAATACTTGGAAAGTTTTGTGTGCAGAGCAGTAGTAAAGTATTTTGTGAAAGTTTGTCTTAGAGAGCTGAACTATAAAGACTACAGAAGATCACTATACAAATATCTGTCAGCCAAGATGTATATCGTATTTTCTTTCTTCTTTTACTCAGAGTTCACTTGTCTTTGAAATTAGCATCATAGGAATCATAGAATCATTATGCTTGTATATGTTACAGAGGGCACATGTGAAAATTATCATGAGAGGTCTTGAAGGATAAGATAAAATATTTTAAGCAGAGTTGGGAATAAGAGTTCAGGGAGAAAGGGTAGTGTGACAAATTTTAGGGACTGGAGAAAGACATGATTATCTGGGAAATGGCAAGTAAGGCAATATCCTTCTGGCTCATTTGACAGGAGAAAGCTAGAAGTTAAGTAATTTTTCCACTGTTTCACAGGTAGTAATTTGACATGTTAAGATTGAAGCTTGTTTTCCTAATATCTTATCTATTCTGTTTGAATGATTTCACACTTGAAGTTACTCTATTGAAAGTTGCATCAAATCATTTGAGTACAATTTTAGGGAGACTAATTAGGCATATTTCATTTATCTTTTAAATTAAGACTTATTTGTCAAATTTTGTAAAGCAAAATCTCAACTTTCCTTAGTTTCTCCAAATGTTTCTTTTGTTTATTTATTTATTTATTTATGTAAAAACACATAATGTGAAATCTATCCTCTTAACACAATTTTGTATGTGTACTGTACAGTATTATAAATTATATGCACATATGACACAGCAGATCTCGAAAAATATTTCATGTTCATAACTGCAAATTTATTCCCATTAAACATTCACTATTCCCTATTCCCCTTTCTCCCCAGCCCCTGGAAACTGCCATTTTACTTTCCACTCTTTCTATGAGTTTGCCTAATTTAGATATCTCAACATAAATGGAACCATACAGTATTTGTCCTTCTGTGACTGGATTGTTTCTTTATCATGTTCTCAAATTCCATCCATGTTGTAGTATACGACAAGATTTTCTTCTTATTAAAGGCTGGATAATATTCTATTGTATGTATATATCTCATTTCCTTTACTTATTCATCTGTTCATGGCCATTTAGGTTGTTTCACCCTCTTGGTTAATGTGAAGAATGCCAGAATGAACATGAAAGTGCAAATATCTTTTGAGATCTTGTTTTAAATTCTTCTGGATAAGTACTCAGTAATGGGATTGCAGTACCGTATGTTAACTCTGTTTTTAATAATTTGAGGAAACTTACACTGTTTTTAGTAGCAGCTGCACCATTTTACATTCTCACCAACATTTCCAATTTCTCCACATCCTTACCAATGCTTATTTTCTGTTTTTTGTTTGTTTGTTTATTATTTTTTGTTTTACCATGGCCATCCCAAAAGGTGTGAGGTGATATCTCATTGCGGTTTTGACCTCATTTCTGTGATGATTAGTGATGGTGAACATCTTTTTATATACTTGTTGGCCATTTGTTTGCTTTCATTGGAGAAATGTCTTTTTAAGTTCTTTTCATTTTTGAAAATCAAACTATTGATTTTATTAAAATCATAATATTGATATCTAATAAAATTTATAAAAATCAACTGATAAAAATCAAATGATTTCAAATCATTGATAAAAATAATTTTATCAAACTATTGATATTATCCCCTTATCAGATTTATGGCTTGAAAAGATTTTCTCTCATTCTGTAGATTACCTTTTCACTCTGTTGAGTGTTGCATTTGTTGCACAGGACTTTCTGTTTCATGAGTCCCAATTGTCTATTTTTGCTTTTGTGGCCCATGCTTTTGGTGTCATATTCAAGAAATTATTGACAAAACCAATGTTGTGAAACTTTCTTCCAAATTTTTTCTAGGTGTTTTATAGTTTCAGGTGTTATATTTAAGGCTTTAATCCATTTGAGTTAATTTTTAAGTATGATGTAGATAAGGGTCCAATTTCACTCTTTGCATGTGGATTGTTAATTGTGTTTTGGACTTGAAATGAACACAATTGTTGCTACATAGTTTGAGGTTATTATAGTTAAGTAAAATACAGAATGCTTTCAGGAGTGATTTTGCCCAGTGCATTACAAAATAAGGTCACTTAGAAACATGTTCAAAGAGTACATAAAATATCTGCAACATATTTTATTAGAGATCACTTTTCTCACTTGCTTTTATACTGAAAATAATGCAGAAATGAGGACATGAAAGTAAGGATTTAGTTGAAGCAAGCATGAAACATAGTTTGGGAATTTAGTTGGCACTAAAGGGAAGACAAAGTATAATGTAGCTGCCAAGATACAGTATTAATAGAATTATAGTATCTAAAATGAGATGTTGATAACCCTTCTGTACTTTAATTCCTAGGCACCACATATTAAAAGAGATATAGACAAACTAGAATTTGTACAGTAGATAATAAGAATGGTAAAAGAAATCATGATATGATAGAAATTGACCTAGAAATTGAGGTTTTTACTCTAGGAAAGAGAAAAATCAGGAAAATGTATTACCTTAGGTTCATCTACTAGAAATGCTGTTATAAGAAAAAGGAATTGGACTTTCCTTTTCATAATGTCAAGAGTTTAATCAGAACTACATAATAAAAAGTGCATTAAAAATACCTCATGAAAATATTACAGGATACATTTTTGTATGAGTATAGATTAATAGAATGCTTACAATAGGGTAGTCATACATTTCTACTTGATAACATGTTGTTCAGATTTGTGGTCATTTCTGTACTCACTCATCAAATTAGTTCATGGTTGTTTGTGTTAGGGTCTATGTTAATTGCCAATTAATTACTACCTAGTCAATCACATTGAATGTGTGGCAACCTGAATTGGCCATTTAGCCAGAGAAAATATCCTGAATAGAAGTCTTGTGTTCTGATTATTTACATAATCTAGAAATGAGCTGAGTTAATAATTTTTATTTATTACAAATATTTCTATATATTACTTTAATATAAATCGTATTAGTAATAGGAGTAGAATTTCTACTTCTAGTAGAATTCTACCACAAACCAAATGGCACTAGATGTAGCTTCCAAAATCTGTTTTAAAAAAAATACTATATGTTGAAGAGATGAACAAATCAAAGGAGTCTCAATAGTTTAATGTCTATTGTCATAATTTCCAGTTGGTGCTTCTATAATTTAGGCAATTTAAATGTCAATATACTGACCTGTTTTAACAAAATGGAGTGGTGAATTGAGACTATGACAATTGGAATGTCTTAGTTATTCCTATAATTGCTTCACCATTCACTGTACTACCCAGACCTCATTTTACAAAGGATAGGCTGGGAATAGAGTATGTTTTCTTTTGATATGACTTTTTCTACTCAGTGTTTCTAATGTTTTAACCACTCCTAAATTTTGTTTATTTACACTATAAGAGAGCACATATCTGACAAGTAGAGATAATGGCATTGGGAGAATAATGTTGATTTTTCCATTCATTTCCATTTCTATTACATGAAATGATTAAGTGTCCTTCCAACAAATTCTTTTTATTTACAAAGGCTACAGGGATTTTAAAAGAGGGGGATGGTAAGGCACTGAATTGTAACAGCAGAAACCATATTCTCATGATTCTTTCAAAAGAAATACTTGGTTGGAACAACTCATGGAAACTAACATACTTAAGAGAGTCACAATTCTCATTAATATGTAAATGTCACATTGGGGAAACCTATAGAATATAGTCCAGATAGCAGATTCATAACTTATTTAAACTAATTAATATTCTATCAAGTTTGCATTAGAGTTGTCTTGGCTACGTGATGCCAAATTATGACTTTAGATGAATTTTTAATCTTTTAATATAGTATTTTGTTCCTGGGTAGATATAAGATTCAGAATTTCCTTAAGTGAGAGATTCTGTTAAACTCTAAATTTAACAATTATAGATATTTTCTATTGATTTGGCTGTGTTATTTTAATCTAAGGTAGGAGGTTGTAGCTCAGTTTATCTGTTTGACTGTATTCCTGATAACAATATTACCAGATAACTAGATCATGCAACAGTCTGCAACTTTCATTTAGTCCAGAATTGACCAATCATTTTCTGTAAAAGGCCAGATAGTAAATATTTTAGGCTTTGAGGGCCATATGGTCTCTGTCACAGTATTAGACTCTGACAATAGCAGCTGTAGACAATGCTTAAGTGAGCATTGCTATGTTCCAATAAAAATTTATTTATAAACATTATATCTCAAATTTCTTGTGAATTTCCATGTGTCTCAAAATATACTTTTTTTTTTTAATTTAAAATCAAAATTAAACATTTCAGAACTATTCTTAGCTCATGGAACACACAAAAAAAGGCAGAAAGCTGGATTTGTCTTTCAGGCCATATTTTGCCAGTTACTGATAGTTAAATAAAACCTCAATTAACTGCTTTTATCTATTTATTTGAATATGGCTTTATTCCCAAGATACTGTAAAAGACTTGAATAAGTTGATTTGTTAAATAATTGTTAAATAATAATTTGTTAAATAATTTATTTGAGTATAATTGTTTCTTCTTCTACCAAGGATTTAAAATTACAATACATAGATGTTAAACAAGGAATATAAGTTAGTTGGAGAAATATCAATTCTAAATTTTCTAACTAGATTTAAAGTATTTCCCTACAGTTGTTGTTTTCCTAATCCTAAAAAGAACAGCACTCAACATCTTTGTCATGGGCTTAATCACCTTGCAACATATACTTTTCTGGCCTAAAGCAAAAAGTTCCAAGAATTTTTCTAACTTAATTGATTTGGTTATAAGATTGCTTTTTACTTTTTTTGGCTTTTGTTTTTTATACTGACAGTAACATGCCTGGCTGCAATGCAGGTCTAGAGCACCATCTAGAGATGAAACGTTAAAATTAACGCAAAAAAATAAGGACTAAGAATCAGTGTAATTGGAGGGTGACTTTGCAATTTACAGTTAGTTTGCAAATTATATTTTCAAATGATCAGCTCTAAGAAAGATACGAATTCTTAATTGAAAGCAAATATAGTTTAATGTTGATTCTCTTTATGACTTTTCCAAAAGTACATTGATTTGAACTGCTTCAAACTATAATTTGCATTCCATGCAAATAATTAAGATTATTGTGTATTTAATTATATTCATAAAAACTTCTTATGTTGAGTAGAAACGTTAAAAATGTCTCCTAAATACCATGCATATAAACATAAAAATACAGAGTAATCAAATTTGGCCTGAAGAGTCTCTTCCCTTAAAGCTCAAACCAATTTATTCATTATCTTCAGTGTGTATATTTATTCACTAACCCCATATATATATATATATATATATTTTTTTTTTTTTTACATAAAATTAGAAGGATTTTCTATGTTTATGAATTCAAACAGCACTTCTGTCTCTCAGTTTGTGGTAGATGATGAAAGGGTTGCAATCAGTTTGAGTTTAGTGTAATTTTCTTATTATATAAACATCTTGATCCATAATGATTCAGTAATATAGCTATTATTCTATTGAGTGAAGGAGCTGAGCATATTTTCTCAATTAAACAGCTAACAGACAAAATGAAAATTATAATTTAAAAATAATATTTATACTGTATCACACTATGGTGGGCCAGGCAAAATAATACCTCTCTAACTTTGACATTTCCAATTCAATGTTTCTTTGAAAAAGCATCTGTGTCCCACAAAATTGTTAAGGTACTAATAGGAAATTTTTAGCAACATAGGTGACAACATGAACTCAATCCTTTTTGCTACCAGTATACAGTGTATCTATTTTGCTTTAGTTACTGTTACTAATATTTTATATATTATGTCATTAATTCCCCAACTGGCCCCCAAGAAACCTTACACAGTAGAATGTAATTTTCTATCTCATACATGTGAAAATATGTTATTTAAGTTATTTAAATAACAGATATGTAATTGAAACCCAGATGTGTCTAACTTTGAAGCAAGTTCTCTTTTTTAATTTTTTAATTTTTATTTTTTTATATCTTTATTGGAGTATAATTGCTTTACAATAGTGTGTTAGTTTCTGCTTTATAACAAAGTGAATCAGTTATACATATACATATGTTCCCATATCCCTTACCTCTTGCATCTCCCTCCCACCCACCCTCCTTATACCACCCCTCTAGGTGGTCACAAAGCACCAAGCTGATCTCCCTGTGCTATGCGGCTGCTTCCCACTAGCTATCTATTTTACGTTTGGTAGTGTATATATGTCCATGACACTCTCTCACTTTGTCCAAGCTTACCCTTCCTCCTCCTCAAATACTCAAGTCCATTGTCTAGTAGGTCTGTGTCTTTATTCCTGTCTTACCCCTAGGTTCCTCATGACATTTATTTTTTCTTAGATTCCATATATACGTGTTAGCATACAGTATTTGTCTTTCTCTTTCTGACTTACTTCATTCTGTATGACAGACTCTAGGTCCATGCACCTCACTACAAATAACTCAATTTCATTTCTTTATATGGCTGAGTAATATTCCACTGTATATATGTGCCACATCTTCTTCACCCATTCATCTGATGATGGACACTTAGGTTGTTTCCATCTCCTGGCTCTTGTAAATAGAGCTGCAATGAACATTTTGGTACATGACTCTTTGAATTATGGTTTTCTCAGGGTATGTGCCCAGTAGTGGGATTGATGGGTCATATGGTAGTTTTTAAGGGACCTCCATACTGTTCTCCATAGTGGCTGTATCAATTCACATTCCCACCAGCAGTGCAAGAGTGTTCCCTTTTCTCCACACCCTCTCCAGCATTTACTGTTTCTAGATTTTTTGATGATGACCATTCTGACCAGTGTGAGATGATATCTCATTGTAGTTTTGATTTGCATTTCTCTAATGATTAATGATGTTGAGCATTCTTTCATGTGTTTGTTGGAAATCTGTATGTCTTCTTTGGAGAAATGTCTATTTAGGTCTTCTGCCCATTTTTGGATTGGGTTGTTTGTGTTTTGTTATTGAGCTGCATGAACTGCTTGTAAATTTTGGAGATTTATCCTTTGTCAGTTGCTTCATTTGCAAATATATTCTCCCATTCTCAGGGCTATCTTTTGGTCTTATTTATGGTTTCCTTTGCTGTGCAAAAGTTTTGAACTTTCATTAGGTCCCATTTGTTTATTTATGTTTCTAGTTCCATTTCTCTAGGAGGTGGGTCAAACACAAACTTGCTGTGATTTATGTCATAGAGTGTTCTGCCTATGTTTTCCTCTGAGAGTTTGATAGTTTCTGGTCTTACATTTAGGTCTTTAATACAGTTTGAGCTTATTTTTGTGTATGGTGTTAGCAAGAGATCTAATCTCATACTTTTACATGTACCTGTCCAGTTTTCCCAGCACCACTTATTGAGGAGGCTGTCCTTCTCCACTGTACATTCCTGCCTCCTTTATCAAAGATTAGGTGACAAAAACTGCATGCGTTTATCTCTGGTCTCCCTATCCTGTCCATTGTTCTATAATTCTGTTTTTGTGACAGTACCATACTGTCTTGATTACTGTAGCTTTGTAGTATAGTCTGAAGTCAAGAAGCCTGATTCCTCCAGCTCCATTTTTTGTTCTCAAGATTGCTTTGGCTACTCGGGGTCTTCTGTGTTTCTATACAAATTGTGAAATTTTTTGTTCTAGTTCTGTAAAAAATGCCAGTGGTAGTTTGATAGGGATTGCTTTGAATCTGTAGATTGCTTTGGGTAGTAGAGTCATTTTCACAATGTTGATTCTTCCAATCCAAGAACATGGTATATCTCTCCATCTATTTGCATCATCTTTAATTTCTTTCATCAGTGTCTTATAATTTTCTGCATACACGTCTTTTTTCTCCTTAGGTGGGTTTATCCCTAGATATTTTATTCTTTTTGTTGCAGTGGTAAATGGGAGTGTTTTCTTGATTTCACTTTCAGATTTTTCATCATTAGTGTATAGGAATGACAATGATTTCTGTGCATTAATTTTGTATCCTGCTACTTTACCAAATTCATTGATTACTTCTAGTAGTTTTCTGGTAGCATCTTTAGGATTCTCTATGTATAGTATCATGTCATCTGCAAACAGTGACAGCTTTACTTCTTTTCTGATTTGGATTCCTTTTATTTCCTTTTTTCTGTGATTGCTGTGGCTAAAACTTCCAAAACTATGTAGAATAAGAATGGTGAGAGTGGGTAACCTTGTCTTGTTCTTGATCTTAGTGGAAATGCTTTCAGTTTTTCACCATTGAGGACGATGTTGGCTGTGGGTTTGTCATATATGGCCTTTATTATGTTGAAGAAAGTTCCCTCTATGCCTACTTTCTGCTGGGTTTTTATCATAAATTGGTGTTGAATTTTTTCGAAAGCTTTCTCTGCATCTACTGAGATGATCATATGGGTTTTCTCCTTCAATTTGTTAATATGGTGTATCACGTTGATTGATTTACGTACTTTGAAGAATACTTGCATTCCTGGAATAAACTCCATTTGACCATGGTGTGTGATCCTTTTAATGTGCTGTTGGATTCTGTTTGCTCGTATTTTGTTGAGGATATTTTCATCGATGTTCATCACTGTTATTGGCCTGTAGTTTTCATGCTTTGTGACATCTTTGTCTGGTTTTGGTATCAGGATGATGGTGGCTTCATAGAATGAGTTTGGGAGTGTGCCTCCCTCTGCTATGTTTTGGAAGAGTTTGAGAGGGATAGGTGTTAGCTCTTCTCCAAATGTTTGATGGAATTCGCCTGTGAAGCCATCTGGTCCTGTGCCTTTGTTTGTTGGAAGATTTTTAATCACAGCTTCAATTTAAATGCTTGTGATTGGTCTGTTCATATTTTCTATTTCTTCCTGATTCAGTCTTTGCAGGTTGTGCTTTTCTAAGAATTTGTCCATTTCTTCCAGGTTGTCCATTTTATTGGCATAGAGTTGTTTGTAGTAATCTCTCATGATCTTTTTTATTACTGCAGTGTCAGTTGTTACTTCTCATTTTTCATTTCTAATTCTACTGATTTGAGTCTTCTCCCTTTTTTTCTTGATGAGTCTGGCTAATGGTTTATCAATTTTGTTTATCTTCTCAAAGAACCAGCTTTTAGTTTTAATGATCTTTGCTGTCATTTCCTTCATTTCTTTTTCATTTATTTCTGATCTGATCTTTATGATTTCTTTCCCTCTGCTAACTTTCGGTTTTTTAAAATTCTTTTTTCTCTAACTGCTTTAGGTGCAAGGTTAGGTTGTTTATTTGAGATGTTTCCTATTTCTTAAAGTAGGATTGTCTTGCTATAAACTTCCCTCTTTGAAAAGTTTTTGCTGCATCCCAAAGGATTTGGGTCATCGTGTCTCCATTGTATTTGTTTCTAGGTATTTTTAAATTTCCTCTTTGATTTCTTCATTGATCACTTCATGATTAAGTAATGTATTGTTTAGCCTCCATGTGTTTGTATTTTTTACAGATCTTTTCCTGTAATTGATATCTAGTCTTATAGCGTTGTGGTCAGAAAAGATACTTGATACAATTTCAATTTTCTTAAATTTACCAAGGCTTGATTTGTGACCCAAGATATGATCTATCCTGCAGAAGGTTTCATGAGAACTTGAGAAAAATGTGTAATCTGTTGTTTCTGGATAGAATGTCCTATAAATATCAATTAAGGCCATCTTGTTTAATGTATCATTTAAAGCTTGCATTCCCTTATTTTTTTTCATTTTGGGTGATATGTCCATTGGTGAAAGCGGGGTGTTAAAGTTCCCTACTCTGAATGTGTTACTGTTGAATACCCTTTTTGTGGCTGTTAGTATTTGCCTTATGTATTGTGGTGCTTCTTTGTTGGGTGCATAAATATTTACAATTGTTATATCTTCTTCTTGGATTGATCCCTTGATCATTATGTAGTGTCCTTCTTTGTCTCTTGTAATACTCTTTATTTTAAAGTCTATTTTGTCTGGTATGAGAATTGCTAATCCAGCTTTATTTTGTTTTCCATTTGCATAGAATATCTTTTTCCATCCCCTCACTTTCAGTCTGTATGTGTCTCTAGGTCTGAAGTGGGTCTCTTGTAGACCGCATATATATGGGTCTTGTTTTTGTATCCATTCAGCCAGTCTGTGTCTTCTGGTGAGAGTATTTAATCCATTTACATTTAAGGTGATTTTTGATATGTATGCTCCTATTCCCATTTTCTTAATTGTTTTTGGTTTGTTATTATAGGTCTTTTCCTTCTCTTGTGTTTCTTGCCTAGAGAAGATCCTTTAGCATTTGTTGTAAAGCTTCTTTGGTGGTGCTGAACTCTCTCAGGTTTTGCTTTTTTGTAAAGGTTTTAATTTCTCCATCAAATCTGAATGAGATCCTTGCTGGGTACAGTAATCTTGGTTGTAGTTTTTATGCCTTCATCACTTTAAATATGTCCTGCCAGTCCCTTCTGGCTTGCATAGCTCTGCTGAAAGCTCAGCTGTTAGCCTTATGGGGATTTCCTTGTGTGTTATTTGTTGTTTTTCCCTTGCTGCTTTTAATATATGTTCTTTGTATTTAATTTTTGACAGTTTGATTAATATGTGTCTTGGTGTGTTTCTCCTTGGATTTATCCTGTATGGAACTCTCTGTGCTTCCTGGACTTTATTAACTATTTCCTCTCCCATATTAGGGAAGTTTTCAACTCTAATCTCTTCAAATATTTTCTCAGTCCCTTTCTTTTTCTCTTCTTCTTCTGGAACCCCTATAATTCTAATGTTGGTGCATTTAATGTTGTCTCAGAGGTCTTTGAGGCTGTCCTCAGTTCTTTTCATTCTTTTTTCTTTATTCTGCTCTGCAGTAGTTATTTTCACTATTTTATCTTCCAGGTCACTTATCCGTTCTTCTGCCTCAGTTATTCTGCTATTGATCCCTTATAGAGTATTTTTAATTTCATTTATTGTGTTGTTCATCATTGCTTGTTCCCTCTTTAGTTCTTCTATGTCATTGTTAAATGTTTCTTGCATTTTCTCTATTCTATTTCCAAGATTTTGGATCATCTTTACTATCATTATTCTGTATTCTTTTTCAGGTAGACTGCCTATTTCTTCTTCATTAGTTAGGTCTGGTGGGTTTTTATCTTGCTCCTTTATCTGCTGTGTGTTTTTCTGTCTTCTCATTTGGCTTATCTTTCTGTGTTTAGCATCTCCTTTTTGCAGGCTGCAGGTTTGTGGTTCCCGTTGCTTTTGGTGTCTGTCGCCAGTGTCTAATGTTGGTTCAGTGTGTTGTGTAGGATTCCTGGTAGAGGGGACTATTGCCTGTGTTCTGGTGGATGAGGCTGGGCTTGTCTTTCTGGTGGACAGGTCCATGTCTGGTGGTGTGTTTTGGGGTGTCTGTGGACTTATTATGATTTTAGGCAGCCTCTCTGCTAATGGGTGGGGTTTTGTTCCTGTCTTGCTAGTTGTTTGGCATAGTGTGTCCAGCACTGGAACTTGCTGGTCGTTGAGTGAAGTTGGGTGTTGGTGTTGAGATGGAGGTCTCTGGGAGATTTTCTCCATTTGATATTACGTGTAGCTGGGAGGTCTCTTGTGGACCAGTGTCCTGAAGTTGTCTCTCCCACCTCAGAGGCACAGCACTGACTCCTGGCTGCAGCATCAAGAGCCTTTCATCCACATGGCTCTGAATAAAAGGGAGAAAAAGTAGAAAGAAAGAAAGAAAGAAAGAGGATAAAAGAAAATAAAATAAAGTAAGATAAAATAAAGTTATTTAAATAATAAATAGTTATTAAGAAGAAAAATTTGTTTTAAAAGTAAAAAAAAAAATGGATAGAACTTTTGGACAAATGGTGAAAGCAAAGCTATACAGGCAAAATCTCAAACAGAAGCATACACATACACACTCACAAAAAGAGGGAAAGGGGAAAAATAATAAATCTTGCCCTCAAAGTCCACCTCCTCAATTTGGGATGATTTGTTGTCTATTCAGGTATTCCACAGATGCAGGGTACATCAGGTTGATTGTACAGATTTAATCCGCTGCTCTTGAGGCTGCTGGGAGAGATTTCGTTTCTCTTCTTTGTTCGCACAGCTACTGGGGCTCAGCTTTGGATTTGGCCCCGCCTCTGTGTGTAGGTCACCAGAAGCTATCTTTTCTTCGCTCAGACAAGACGGTGTTAAAGAAGCAGCTCATTTGATGGCTCTGGCTCACTGATGCCGGGGGGAGGGAGGGGCACAATGTGCAGTGAGCCTGCGCCCGCAGAGCCTGGCAGAACACTGCACCAACCTGAGGTGTGTCATGCGTTCTCCCAGGGAAGTTGTTCCTGGATCTTGGGACCCTGGCAGTGGCGAGCTGTACAGCCTCCTCGGGAGGGAGGTGTGGGTAGTAACCTGTGCTTGCACACAGGTTTCTAGGTGGCAGCAGCAGCAGCCTTAGTGTCTCATGCCCGTCTCTGGGGACCATGCTGTTAGCCTCGGCTCGCGCCCATCTCTGGAGCTCATTTAAGCAGCGCTTTTATTAACCTCTCCTCGTGCATCAGGGAACAAAGAGGGAAGAAATAGTTTTTTGCCTCTTCGGCAGGTCCAGTCTTTTCCTTGGACTCCCTCCTGGCTAGCCACGAGGCACTAACCCCCTGCAGTCTGTGTTCACACTGCCAACCCCAGTGCTCTCCCTGTGCTCCAACCGAAGCCTGAGAGCCTCAGCTCCCAGCCCCGCCCACCCCATCAGGTGAGCAGACAAGCCTCTCTCACTGGTGAATGCTGGTTGGCACCGATCCTTTGTAAGGGAATCTCTCCGCTTTTCCCTCTGCACCCCTGTTGCTGTGCTCTCCTCTGTGGCTCCACAGCTTCCCCCTCCACCACCCACAGTCTCCACCTGTGAAATGGCTGCCTAATGTGTGGAATCCTTTCCTTCTTCACAGCTGCCTCCCACTGGTGCAGGTCCCGTCCCTATTCTTTTGTCTCTGTTTATTCTTTTTTCTTTTGCCCTACCCACATACATGGAGAGTTTCTTGCCTTTGGGGTGGTCTGAGATCTTCTGCCAGCGTTCAGTAGGTGTTCTGTAGGAGTTGTTCCATGTGTAGATGTATTTCTGAAGTACCTGTGGGGAGGAAGGTGATCTCCACGTCTTACTCTTCCGCCATCTTCCAAGTGAGTCTGAAGCAAGTTCTCTTGTCATTTTCATTTCTGGCTCTGTGGGGTAAGATCAGAGTCCTATTGAATGCATAGAAAATAAGCTGACTCTAGGAGATTCATCACAAAAATTGGGAGTCAGATTTCTATGGATGAAAGCCCAGGAGATTCTTACCATCAGCAAAATAAGTTTAGTTGCTAAAACTTTCTAAAACATACGTTACTCTTCCATAAATTGGGGTTTAGCAATTATACATCAGTCATGTATTTTTTAATAATAGTAGGAAAAAAATATGTAAAATATTTAGTATAATGCCTGGTACTGGAACAATATTAAAATAATTTGATCTACTACTGTGGCAAATGAAGTAGAGCAGGGGTGACTTAATTATCTGCGTGCAGTAATCCAGGGCTAGCATTGGTGAACATGATTTATTTGATTTCATGATAGTTGATTTTAAAAAGAGGGAAATAATTAATTCAGAGAAGGAAGAGACTGTTGAGATTATCTATTCCTGCCATTGGAAAAGATAAACTGACATCTAAAGTGAAGAGGAAACTTCTAAAAATCTTTGCAACTATCTGGATGTTTCTAATTTGAAAAACCACCAAGTTTTCTTCATCTTCACCATGCTCTTCTTCTTAACTTAAAAGTTTTAGTGTAAACACAGACAAAAATATATAGTTTTTTAAAGTCCAGAATAAATTTTTCACTTGTTTTCATATCAAAAATGTACTATAAGTATGTTATCCCTTGAAAACTTTTAATATCTGACCCAGGGGTGAGGTATGGCCAATATGGTGGAGTAGGAAGACTCTGTGATCAACTTATTCATGGGCACACCAAAATTACAACTATTTACAGAGCAACTGTGTATGAAAACAAGATGAGACTGGCAGAAAATATTTTCCAAAACTAAAGTTATAAAGAAGGAACTACAAGATGGGTAGGAAGGGCAAATATGAGGTATATTCAAGACCCAATGCCCCAGGGTGGAAACCCACAAATAAGAAGATAATTATAATTGCAAAGGTTCTCCCCAAGGAGCACATGGTCCAAACAAACATTGGGCTTCCCAGCCTGGATGTCCTGCACTGGCATGATAAGCCCAGAACATCCAGCTTTGAAGGACAGAGGGCTTTGTGGATAGGCAAGTTCAAGGCTTTAGGAAACAGACTTCACTATGAAAGGACACTGACAAAATCTCACAAGATCTTAGCACAGAGGCAGTAATTTGAAATAAGCCTAGTCATACCCACTTACTGATCAAGGAGAGCCTCCTAGATAGGCAGGAGGCAACTGGGATTCAAAAGGTACTTAAACACCAGTGGTAGCCATTTTGCATTCCTCCTTCTTGACTATTAGTCCCAAGAGCTTACTGGACCACCAGTGGACAAGAACCAGCCCAGGTCCCCCAGGCTGCAGAGCCTGCCATGCTGGGACAAGGCCCAACATACCAGCAAGTCATCAGGCACAGCAAAAGACAGGGACTGGCAGACAGCTGGGCCAGAAACCAGCCCTGCCTGCCAGCATGCCCACTGTACTCAGCCCTGTCATAACATAAAGGCCCATGTAGACCACAAAGAGGGTATATAGCTCAGGTGACCAGAGGGAGTAAGCTTCTGCACCCTATAGGACATTTCCTACATAGTGCCATTTCTCCAAGATTGGGAAACATAACCAACAAACCTAATACATACAAATAAAAGCAGAGGATTAGGTAACATGAGGAGATGGAGGAATATGTACCAAATAAAGAATAAGATAAAACCCCAGAAGATGTGTCATGGAGATAAGCAATCTAATGAATAAAGAGTTCAAGGTAATGATCATAAGGATGCTCAATGAACTCAGGAGAAGAATGGAGGAACACAGTGAAGATTTTAACAAAGAGTTAGAAAATATAAAGATGAATCAAACAGAAATGAAGAATATAATAATTGAAATAAAAAATACATTATAAGAAATCGACAGTAGATTAGATGATACAGACAAATGGACCAACAAATTGGAAGAAAAAGTAGTGAAAATCACCCAAGATGAACAGAAAAAAAGAATTTTTGAAAGTAAGGATAGATTAAGAGAAATCTGGGACTACAGCAATTGTACTAACATTCACATTATAGGAATCCCAAAAGAAGAAGAGAGAGAGAAAAGGGAAGAGAATCCATTTGAAGAAATAATGGCTGAAAACTACCTTAACCTGGGAAGGAAAACAGACACATCCAGGAAACATAGAGAGTCCCAAACAAGATAAACCCAAAGAGGTTCACACTAAGATGTATCATAATTAAAATGGTAAAAATTAAAGATAAAGAGAGAATCTTAAAAATAGCAAGGGAAATGCAATTAGTACCATATAAAGGAAATCCCATAACTCTAAGCTGACTTTTCAGCAGAAAAATTGCCATCTGGAGGGAGTGACACAATATGTTCAAAATGATGAAAGGAAAATACCTACAATCGAGAATAATCTACCCAACAAGATTATCATTCAGATTTGAAGGAGAGATAAAAAGTTAACAGACAAGCAAAAGGTAAAAGAGTTCAGCACCACTGAAATGACTTTGCAAGAAATGTTAAAGGGATTTCTTTAAACAGAAAAAAGACCACAACTAGAAATATAAGAATTACAAAAGAAAAAAAAAAAAAAAAGGCTCATTGGTAAAGGCAAACTGTAAAGATAATAGAGCAACCACTTATAAAGCTATTAGAAATGCTAAAAGAAAAGTAGTAAAATCATTTATATGCACAAAAAAAATAGTTAAATGCTACACAAAACAAAAAGATGTAAAATATGATATACAAAAATTAAGTGTTTGTGGGGAGGTTAAAATGTAGGATTGATCAAAAGCGTTCATAATGAATCCAAATTGAGGGGCTTCCCTCATGGTGCAGTGGTTGAGAATCTGCCTACTAATGCAGGGGACAGGGGTTCGAGTGCTGGTCTGGGAGGATCCCACATGCCACGGAGCAACTAGGTCCATGAGCCACAACTACTGAGCCTGCGCATCTGGAGCTTGTGCTCTGCAACAAGAGAGGCCGTGATAGTGAGACGCCTGTGCACTGCGATGAAGAGTGGCCCCTGCTCTCCACAATTAGAGAAAGCCCTTGCACAGAAATGAAGACCCAACACAGCAAAAATAAATAAATAAATTACTAAAAAAAAAAAAAAAAAGAATCCGAATTGGAAAGGAAGAAGTAAAACTGTCACTGTTTGCAGATGACAGGATATTATACATAGAATATACTAAAGATGCCACCAAAAATCTATTAGAACTAATAAGTGAACAGTAAAATTACAGGATACAAAATTAATATACAGAAATCTGTTACAATTCTATACACTAAAAACAAACTAACAGAAAAAAAGAAACAAAGAAAACAATCCAATTTACAATTGTATCTAAAAGAATAAAATAGCTAGGAATAAATTTAACCAGGAAGTAAAAGACCTGCCTGTACTGTGAAAACTGTAACGTTGTTGAAAGAAAGTGAAGGTGAATAAAAAATGAAAAGATATCCAGTGCTCCTTCAATGGAAGAGTTGATATTTTTAAAAGGACCTTACTACCCAAGGTAATCTACAGATTCCATGTAATCACTATCAAAATGTCCATGGTATTTTTCACTGAGCTAAAACAAACAATTCTAAAATTTGTATGGAAGCACAAAGAACTTGAGTAGTCAAAACATGCTTGAGAAAGAAGAATAAAGCTGGAGTTGTCACATTCCTTTATTTAAAGTATACTACAAATCTACAGTAATCAAAACAGTATGGTACTAGTAACAAAAAACAGGCACATAGATCAAAGGAACAGAATAGAGAGCCCAGAAATAAACCCACAGTTATATGGTGAATTGCTTTCTGACACAAAATGCAAGAATATACACTGGGGAAAAGACAGCTTCTTCAATAAATGGTGTTGGACACCAGACAGCTACATACCTAAGAATAAACCTGGACTACTTTCTCACATCATATACAAAAATAAACTTGAAATGGGCTGAAAACTTAAATGTAAGACCTGAAACCATAAAACTCCCAGAAGAAAACTTAGGCAGTAATTTCTTTGACATTGATCTTAGCAATATACATATTTTTGTGGGGAGGGGGGGAGGGAAAATGTCTCCTCAGAAAGGAAATTTAAAAAAGCAAAAATAAACAAATGGGATTACACCAAAATCAAAAGCTTTTGCACAGTGAAGGAAACTATCAACAAAATTAAAAGGCTGTCTGCTGAATGGGAGAAGATATTTGCAAACAATATATATGATAAGGGGTTAATATCCAAAATATATGAAGAACTCATAACTCAACATCAAAAAATCCACAAGCACCCTGATTAAAAAGTGTTCAGAGGATCTGAATAGAAATTTTCCCCAAGAAGACATGCAGTTGGCTGACATACACATGAAAAATTGTCAACAACACTAACCATCAGGGAAATACAAATCAAAACCACAGTGAGCTAGCCATATGTGCCTATAGAGTGCTTAGTATGGGACGAGTCCAAATTGAGATGTGATATAAGTATAAAATCCAGACCAAATTTCAAAAGCTTAATACAAAACAAGAATGTAAAGTATCTCATTAATAATGTCCTATATTGACTACATGTTCATTTATCCTGGATTAAATAAAATACATTATTACAATTAAAAAAACACAGTGAGATATTACCTAACATGTTTCAGAATGACTATCATTAAAAATGCAAAGAATAACAAGTGTTGGTGAGGAAGTGGAGAAAAGAGAACACTTGTGTACTGTTGGTGGGATGTAAATTGATGCAGCCACTATCTAAAACAGTATGTAGTTTCTTCAAAAGATTAAAACTTTAACTATCATTAAAACTAGAACATATCATATCAGCAATTCCACTCCTGAGTATTTTTCAGAAAAAAACAACACTCTAATTTGAAAAGATATATGCACCCTATGTTCATTGCAGCTTTATTTACAATAGCCAAGATATGGAAACAAAAGTGTCCATTAATAGATGAATGGATAAAGAAGATGTGATATATATATATATACACACACACACACACACACACACAATGGAATATTACTCAGCCATAAATAATGAAATTTTGCCATTTGTGATAACATGGGTGGACCTAGAGGTTATTATGGTAAGAGAAATAATTGAGACAGAGAAAGACAAATGCCATATGATTACCCTTATATTTGAATCTAGAAAACAAAACAAACAAACCAAAATAATATAATAGAAACAGATGCACAGATACAGAGACAAGTTGGTTTTGCCAGAGTGTAGGGGACTTGGGAGGAGGGGATGAATATGATAGGTAAAGGGGATTAAGAGGTAAAACTACCACTTATAAAATAAAGTTATGAGTCAAGATAATAAAATTTACAGCACAGAGAATATAGTCAATAATATTATAACAACTTTGTATGGTAACAGATGTTATCACAGTGATCATTATGTAATGTATACAATTATGAAATCTCTATGTTGTACACTTAAAACTAATATATTATTAGGAGTCAGTTATATTTAAATAAAAAATTAAATTAAAAATAAATAAATAAATCTGACCCAGTATTTTAAGCAATCTCTTTTATGCCTTTCCTCCACAGTCACTAAATGCCCAGAGTTCACATAAAAACTGACTGAGGATCTTCACTTTCCAGAAGTAGATATTGCCTTCTTGGTTTGTAGATGTTTCCCTAAATATGTAGATCACATGAATAGTAATAAAAGGTTTCTGTGTAATTTTATTCTTACATTTTCATATTTTATCATGATAGTTTTTTGTTCTGTAGTCTTGGAGGAAATTTCTGAATCATATATAAAACTAGTTTAAAAAACTTTTTCATAATCACAAAATAAATGACTCATGAAAAAATTGAATGAAGAGCTAATCAGGTATCAGAGTTGAAAACTTCAGGTTTTTTTTTTTTTTTCTGACAAGTCTATTGCTGGCTATGCCATTGAATAGATGTGTGATGTTGAGGTAATAGAAGTGAGGAAATCAGAAAGACATTGTTTTAAACTCCTGATTTCTTACTTTTGAAATTTATGGTTTTAAGTCAATCACAATATAACTGAATCTCAGTTTTTGCACTTATACCTTGAATATAACATCTCATTTATTTAAATTTCTAATGTCAAACTAGAAGGCCAATTTAAATATTAAATGAGATATACTTAATATTTTTAAGGCCTGAAACTGTATATTTATTATCCAAACCCTTTCACTCCTGTATACTTTAGTTTTTGCACATTTAATTTAAGAATGTAAGAATAACACCTCCTGATATAGAAAAAAGGAGAAATAATGATGTGAAATAATACTGTGAAGGGAGAATCAATATAGATTCATAATTTATCCTTGAATCTCTCTCAGCATACTTTGAGGTTGCAGTAGCAGCAGGAGATCATTTGTGAGCAGAAGGGAGGGACCTGGTGTACAAATCCTTAAAGATTGTGTTTTAAATTAGAATTTCAGCAATAGGGTACAATATCAGACAAAGTGGAATTTTTCTTTGTTAGTTGCAAAATTAAAATACCTCAAGCAGAATATTCCTTAGAGTTTATAATAATGAATAAGACTGAAATTTTATATGTTTATTTTGGTTTCATTATCACTATAGAATATGGAAAATGGGAAAATGAACAAGAAAGAAATGTCCTCCTATTCAACTTTCTATCTCCCTAAGGCAGGTAAAGAGTAAAGAATGACCTAGCCATCTTTCCTTGCAAATACAAACTGTTAAAGGCATCTTGACTTAGCAGTTACCAGGAGAATTCCACAAAGGTTTTTCTCCTAATGATTTACAACTAAGTTAAAATATAAACCAGTGTCCAATGAATCAAACAAAAGATACACAAGACCACCAGAAATTGACTCTTTAGTCTTTAAAATTGAAATATAACTTGATTTTATATATCTATATTTAAATATCTAAAAATAATATACCTGTGATTGATATTTAGAAAATGGAGAATCACAGTCACACATTTTTGTAACGTCTACTAACAATTGTTTAACGATACAGGGTTCTTATCCAAAGCTTGGATCCTGCTAATTCCAAATATATCTCTTTTACAGAGAAATGAATATCAAGCTAGATTAGGCAGTTGAAAATAAAATGGTCAAATCATGCTTTCTTTCAAGAATATCAATGCAGTATGTTGTATAAAAGCACTGATTCCTGAACCTGATTACTTGAATTCAAACTCTGGCTCCTCCAAGTTACCAGCTATTTTACTAAGAATCACTTAATCTCTCTGACTTTTAGTTTCCTCACCTGGGAAATGAGGTTACCAGCAATAGCTTCCTCACTGGGAAGGTCAAATTAGGGAATTCAGGTAAAGCATTTAAAATAGTGTTTTACATGTAAATGTGCTTACATATTAGGTGTAATTTGACTTTCCTATAGAATTTTTTTTTAATTTTAATTTTATATTGGACTATAGTTGATTTACAGTGTTGTGTTAATTTCAGGTGTACAGCAAACTGCTTCAGTTATACATATGTCTATTCTTTTTCAAATTATTTTCCCATTTAGGTTATTGCTGACTACTGAGCAGAGTTCCCTGTGCTATACAGTAGGTCCTTATTGATTATCCATTTTAAATATAGTAGTGCATATAATATATGTCAATCCCAACTCCCAATTTATCCATTCCCCCCACATTTCCCCTTTGGTAACCGTAAGTTAGTCTCCTAAGTCTGTGAGTCTGTCTCTGTTTTGTAAATAAGTCATTTATTTGTATCTCTTTTTTTTTTTTTTTTTTAGATTCTGCATAGAAGCGATAGGGAAAGGTGAGCTTAGTCACAGCACATTCCTCTAATCCTGACGTCAGCTGTATTTCTCACCCTTGAGGAAATATTCCCCTTCATGTAAGTTTAGCTAACGTGAATCCATCCCTCACAGACAGATTCACAATCCAGGGCCAATTGATGGCAAAGCAGGTTTCTTAGCCTTTAAACTAAGGGCCGATTTTAGACTGTGTTGTACTGAACAAGGTAATGCAGTACTCTGGGAGACCAGCCAGGATTCTCTGAAATGTTCTCTTTATTTCAAAAGTAAGCTTTGTTTGAACTATAATAGGTCACCTGAGTTCCGTTCACAATCACCTAGTCAAAGATAAATAGGAAATAGATCCTTATTTATTTATTTATTTTTTCTAACATGGAGAATCTCCAGAAATAACTACTTCAGAATGGGAAGTGAACATGACAAATATTTAACACCAAAAGATGTCTGACAACTTAAGAATGTTACTTTTTTTGTGCCTGGTTTCAACCTTTGTGTTATCACTGTTGCCAGATTAATTACTTACTTAAAAAATATTTTAGAGTTATTTTGGAATTTTAATAAGTGGACCAGCCAAAAAGTTTCTGAGTCTATAATCTAATTATCAGAAATCTAATTATTGGAAAAAATATTTTTTTAATTTGTAGTGATTTCAAAATTGCCAACAAACATTTTATTGATTTTGTTTCTGTTGCTTGAAAATTGATTTATTATTACCATATTTAATAATGCATTATTAATTTGTTTATACATCTCTCATATCTCTTTCTGTATCTTTTTCTCTTTATCTCTGGTATCAACATACTTACCTGATATTCTTGCAGCAAAAACAAGAAAAAAAATGTGTTATGTGCAGATTCATTACTATTTTTTTTTAATTGGAGTATAGTTGCTTTACAATATTGTGTTAGTTTCTGCTGTACAGCAAAGTGAATCAGCCACAAGTATACATATATCCCATCTTCCTTGGATTTACTTCACATTTAGGTCACCACAGAGCATTGAGTAGAGTTCCCTGTCAAATACAGTCTGTTCTCATTAGTTGTCTATTTTATACATAGTAATGTATTTATGTCAATCCCAGTCCCCCAACCCATCCCACCCCACCCTTTCCATCTTGGTATCCATACGTTTGTTCTCTGTGTCTTTGTTTCTATTTCTGCTTTGAAAATAAGTTCATCTATACCATTTTTCTAGATTCCACATATATGTGTTAACATACGATATTTGTTTTTCTCTTTCTAACTTCAATCTGTATGACAGTATGTAGGTTCATCCACACCTCTGCAAGTGGCACAATTTCATTCTTTTTTAAGACTAAGTAATAATCCATTATATATATGTAGCACATCTTCTTTATCCATTCCTCTGTTGATGGACATTTATGTTGCTTCCATGTCATGGTTATTGTAAATAGTGCTGCAATGAACATTGGGGTTCATGTATGTTTTTGAATTATGGTTTTCTCTGGGTATATGCCCAGGAGTAGTATTATTGGGTCATATTGTGGTTTGATTTTTAGATTGGAAAGGGACCTTCTTACTGTTTTCCATAGTGGCTGTGTCAATATACATTCCCACCAACAGTGTAAGAGTGTTCCCTTTTCTCCACACCCTCTCCAGCATGTATGGTTTGTAGATATTTTGATCATGGCCATTCTGACTGGTGTGAGGTGATACCTCATTACAGTTTTGAACTGTGTTTCTCTAATAATTAGTGACGTTGAGCATCTTTTCATTTGTTTGTTGGTCATCTGTATTTATTCTTTGGAGAAATGTCTATTTACGTCTTCTGCCCATTTTTTGATTCGGTTGTTTGTTTTTTTGATATCAAGCTGCATGAGGTGTTTGTATATTTTGGAGATTAATCCTTTGTCCGTTGCTTTATTTTCAAGTACTTTCTCCCATTCTAAGGGTTGTATTTTCATCTTGCTTATGGTTTCCTTTGCTGTCCAAAAGCTTTTAAGTTTCATTAGGTCCCATATGTTTATTTTTGTTTGTATTTTCATTACTCTAGGATGTGGGTCAATAAAGATCTTGCTGTGGTTTATGTCAGAGTCTGTTTTTCTTATGTTTTCCTCTAAGAGTTTTACACTGTCCCATCTTACATTTAGGTCTTTAATCCACTTTGAGTTTACTTTTCTGTATGCTGTTAGGGAGTATTCTAATTTCATTCTTTTACATGTAGCTGTCCAATTTTCCCAGCATCACTTATTGAAGAGACTGTCTTTTCTCCATTGTATATTCTTGACTCATTTGTCAAAGATTAGGGGACCATGGGTGTATGAGTTTGTCTCTGGGTTTTCTATCCTGTTCTATTGATCTATATTTCTGTCTTTGTGCCAGTACTATACTGTCTTTTTTATTTTAACATCTTTATTGGAGTATAATTGCTTTACAATGGTGTGTTAGTTTCTGCTTTGTAACAAAGTGTATCAGTTATACATATACATATGTTCCCATATCTCTTCCCTCTTGCATCTCCCTCCCTCTCATCCCTCCCTATCCCAGCTCTCCAGGTGGTCACAAAGCACTGAGCTGATCTCCCTGTGCTATACTGCTGCTTCCCGCTAGCTATCTATTTTACGTTTGGTAGTAAATTTATGCCCATGCCACTCTCTCAGTTTGTCACAGCTTACCCTTCCCCCTTCCCATATCCATTATCTAGTAGGTCTGTGTCTTTATTCCCATCTTACCCCTAGGTTCTTCATGGCCTTTTTTTTTTCTTAAATTTCATATATATGTGTTAGCATACAGTATTTTGTTTTGTCTTTCTGACTTACTTCACTCTGTATGACACACTCTAGGTCCATCAACCTCACTGCAAATAACTCAATTTTGTTTCTTTTTATGGCTGAGTAATATTCCATTGCATATATGTGCCACACCTTCTTTATCCATTCATCTGTTGATGGACACTTAGGTTGTTTCCATGTCCTGGCTATTGTAAATAGAGCTGCAATGAACATTTTGGTACATGACTCTTTTTGAATTGTGTTTTTCTCAGGGTATATGCCCAGTAGTGGGATTGCTGGGTCGTATGGTAGTTCTTCTCCAAAGAAAATATACAGATTGCCAACAAACACATTAAAGAATGCTCAACATCATTAATCATTAGAGAAATGCAAATCAAAACTACAATAAGATATCATCTCACACCGGTCAGAATGGCCATCATCAAAAAATCTAGAAACAATAAATGCTGGAGAGGGTGTGGAGAAAAGGGAACACTCTTGCAGTGTTGGTGGGAATGTAAATTGATACAGCCACTATGGAGAACAGTATTGAGGTTCCTTAAAAAACTAAAAATATAACTACCATAATGTCTTGATGACCGTAGCTTTGTAATATAGTCTGAAGTCTGGGACCCTGATTCCTCCAGCTCTGTTTTTCTTTCTCAAGATTGCATTTGACTCTTTCTTTGTGTTTCCATACAAAGTGTACAATTTTTGGTTCTAATTCTGTGAAAAATATCATTGGTAGTTTGATAGGGATTGCATTAATCTCTCTTTCTGATCTTTTGTTGTTAGTGTACAGGAATGCAAGAGATTTCTGTGCATTAATTTTGTAATCTGCAACTTTACCAAATTCACTGATCAGCTCTAGGTGTCTTCTGGTGGTATCTTTAGCATTTTCTATGTATAGTATCATGTCACCTGCAAAAAGTGACAGTTTTACTACTTCTTTTGCAATTTGGATCCTTTTTATTTCTTCTCTGATTTTCGTGGCCAGGACTTTCAAAATTATTTAGAATAAAAGCAGCTAGAGTGGACGTCCTTGTCTTATTCCTGTTTTTCAAGGAAATGCTTTCAGTTTTTCACCATTGAGAATGATATTTGTTGTGGCTTTATGTTGAGGTAGGTTCCCTCTATGCCCAATTTCTGGACAGTTTTTATCATAAACAGGTGTTGAATTTTGTCAAAGGATTTTTTTTCATCTATTGAGATGATCATATTGTTTTTATTCTTCAATTGGTGTATGTGATATACCATGTTGAGTGATTTGCATATATTGAAGAATCCTTGCATCCCTGGGGTAAATCCTGTTTGATCATAGTGTATGATCCTTTTAATGTGTTGTTGGATTTAGTTTGTTAATATTTTGTTGAGGATTTCTGCATCTATGTTCATCAGTGATATTGACCTCTAATATTCTTTTTTTGTGATGTCTTTGTCTGGTTTTGGTATCAGGGTGATGGTGGCCTTATAGAATGAGCTTTGGAGTTCTCCTCCCTTTGCAATATTTTGGAAAAGTTTGAGAAGGATAGGTATTAGCTCTTCTCTAAATGTTTCATAGAATTCACCTGTGAAGACCTCTGATCTTGGACTTTTTATCTGTTGGAAGATTTTTAATCACAGTTTCACTTTCAGTACTTGTGGTTGGTCTGTTCATATTTTCTATTTCTTTCTAGTTCAGTCTTGGAAGGTTGTACCTTTCTAAGTATTTTTCCATTTGTTCCACGTTGTCCATTTATTCGAGTACAGTTGTTTGTAGTAATTGCTTATGATCCTTTGTATTCCTGTGGTGTCTATGGTAACTTCTTTTTCCTTTCAAATTTTGTTGATTTGATTCCTCTCCCTTTTTTTTTAAATAAATCTGGCTAAAAACGTTTATCAATTTTGTTTATCTTCTTAAAGAACCAGGTTTTAGTTTCATTGATCTTTGTTATGTTTTCTTTGTCTTGATTTCATTTATTTCTGCTGTGATCTTTATGATTTCTTTCCTTCTACTAACTTTGGGTTTGGTTTGCTCTTCTTTCTCTAGCTGCTCTACATGTAAAGTTAGGTTGTTTATTTGAAAGTTTTCTTGCTTTTGAAGTAGGATTGTATTCCTATGAACTTCCCTCTTAGAGCTGCTATTGCTGCATCCCATAGGTTTTGAATCATCATGTTTTGGTTTTCATTTCTCTCTAGGTACTTTTTTATTTCCTCTTTAATTTCTTCAGTTATCCACTGGTTATTTAGTGACATGTTGTTTAGCCTCCATGTATTTGTGCTTTTTACAGTTTTTTTTATTTCCTGTAATCAGTTTCTAATCTCATAGCATTGTGTTCAGAAAAGATGCTTGATATGATTTCAATTTTCTTAAATTTACTGAGACTTGATTGTGACCCAAGATGTGATCTATCCTGGAGAATGTTCCATGTGTACTTGAGAAGAAAGTGTGTTCTGCTGCTTTCAGATGGAATGTCCTATAAATATCATTTACGTCTATCTGGCCTAATGAATCATTTAAGGCTTGTGTTTCCTTATTAATTTTCTGTCTGGATGATCTGTCCATTGGTGTAAGTGTGTTAAAGTCTCCCACTATTATTGTGTTACTGTCAATTTCCTCTTTTATCATTGTTAGCAGTTGCCTTATGTATTGCATTTCTCCTATGTTGGGTGCATATATATTTAAAATTATTATATCTTCTTGGATTGATCACTTTATCATTATGTAATGTCCTTCTTTGCCTCTTGTAGCAGTCTTTATTTTAAAGTCTATTTTGCCTCATATGAGTATTACTACTCCAGCTTTCTTTTGATTTCCATTTGCATGGAGTATCTTTTTCCATCCACTCACTTTCAATCTGTATGTGTCCCTAGGTCTGAAGTGGGTCTCTTGTAGACGGCCTATATATTGTTCTTGTTTTTGTATCCATTCTGCCAGTCTATGTCTTTTCTTGGGAACATTTAATACATTTACACTTAAGGTAAATTCTCAATAGGTATGTTCCTATTGCCATTTTCTTAATTGTTTTGGGTTTGTTTTTGTAGGTCTTTTTTCTTCCCTTCCTCTTTTATTCATTTTTCTTGTGTTTCCTGCCTAGGTAAGTTCCTTAATCATTTGTTGTAAAGCTGGTTTGGCAGTGATGAATTCTCTTAGTCTTTGCTTCTCTGTAAATCTTTTGATTTCTCCATCAAATCTGAAAGAGAGCCTTGCTGGGTAGAACATTCCTGGTTGTAGATTTTCCCTTTCCATCTCTATAAAAATATCATGCCACTCCATTTTGGCCTGCAGAGTTTCTGCTGAAAAATCAGCTGATAACCTTATGGGGATTCCCTTTTATGTTATTTGTTGCTTTCCCCTTGCTGCTTTTAACATTTATTTATTTATCTATCTTTTTATTTATTTATCTATTTTTCGCTGCATTAGGTCTTCATTGCTGCTTGTGGGTTAGGTGTGGCGAGTTGAGGCTACTCTCCATTGTGGTGCACGGACTTCTCATTGGGGTGGCTTCTCTTGTTGTGGAGCACAGGCTCTAGGCACGTGGGTTATAGAGCACAGCTTCAGTAGTGGCACACAGGCTTAGTTACTCCACGGCCTGTGGGATATTCTGGACCAGGGATCGAACCTGTGTCCCCTGCATTGGCAGGTTTCTTAACCACTGCACCACCAGGGAGTCCCCTAACATTTTTTCTTTGTATTTATTTTTGTTAGTTTCATTAACATGTGTCTTCACACATTCCTCTTTGGGTTCATCCTGTATGGGATTCTCTGTGTTTCCTAGACTTGCGTGTTTCCTTTTCCATGTTAGGGAAGATTTTGACTATAATCTCTTCAAATAATTTCTCAGACACTTTCTTTTTTTCTTCTTCTTCTAGGACACTTATCATTCAAATGTTGATGCATTTAATGCTGTCCCAGAGGTCTCTGAGACTGTTCTCATTTCTTTTCATTCTATTTTCTTTATTCTGTTCTGTGGCAGTGATTTCCAACATTCTGTCTTCCAGGGCACTTATCTGTTCTTCACCTCAGTTATTCTGCTACTGCTTCATTCTTGTGTATTTTTCATTTCAGTTATTTTATTGTTCATCACTGTTTGTTCTTTAGTTCTTCTACTTCTTTTTTAAACATTTCTTTTATCTTTTTGATCCATGCCTCCATTCTTTTTCCAAGATCTTGTATCATCCTTGTTATTATTACTCTGAATTATTTTTACGTAGATTGCCTATCTCCCCTCCATTAATTTGTTTATATTTTTTTATCTTGTTCTGTTGTCTGCCACATATTTCTTTATCATCTCCTTTTTTTCAAACTTACTGTGTTTGTGTTCTCGTTTCTGCCCTGGATATTGAGTGGGGTCTCCCCTTTGCTCTGTGGTTTTCACTGCACTGTCAGGGGTGGGGTTGGCTCCCTATTTGTTGCAGTAGAGGCTCCCAGATCTGTTTCTTAACTGTGTTTCTGATCTACAGTTAAGGTAGACAGGATTGGAGCACTCTCACTGAGAGAGAAGTCACTGAGTATTCTTTCTCTGGAGGTGTTCACCTGTGAATGTGCTCTGTTGTGTCCCCTTTCACCCATTTTGTGGGCTGACAAAGTACATTCTTGTTGGCACTGCTCTCATTACTTCCTTAACTGTGTGTATGCTGGCAGTTGGCCTTGGTGACTCTCAGGCATTGTTTTCACCAGGCCACTGGTGCAGATCCACTGGGGTCAGGTCCCAGAACTGCAGTAGTTGTGCACTTGGATCTGCTGTGGAAGTTATGGATGCAGCTCAGACTCTGGCCTGGCCCAACCCCCATGTGTATGTGCTCACAAAGCTCACAGCTGCTAAAGCCAGACATGTCCCAGCTGCAGGAGCACCTGTTTGCCTTTCAGATGTTTTTCAGGTGCTGGACTTAGTAAGATATCAATGATGGTGTAACTCCACAGTTTGCACAGCCACAAGGAGAGATATTAGCTATACTTCCTTAGTAACATGGGCCCTGGGGCTCAAGAGTGGTTTCAGTCCCACCTCTCCATGTGTTTCTCTCACTTGAGTCTGCTCCAGAATTTTCCAGAGTACACAAGCCAGTCATGCAGGAAGAAGCCAAGGCAGCAATCATTGCAAGCAAGGCACCCAGGCAGGAGGTTGCCAGGGTAGCAATTGGAATGCATGAGCCCATCAGGCAGTGATCAGTGTGAGCATGTCACCCAGGCTTGAGAGGGGCAGAGGAGGTGATGACAGTGGTGTGCGTGCTTGCTACAACAGGAACCCTCCCTAGTGCCTGTGGTGGTAAAGGCCAGCAAATGAGGGGAGGGGCTGCAATGGCAACCCCTCCCTTTGCATGTCACTCAACAATGGCACTTCACTTCCAGGCTTCCTCCACAAGCATTCTCATTTGCAGAGCTCCTCACTTAGAGAAGCAAATCAAGCCATAATGTGATAACACTTCACATCCATCTGGAAGATTAAAAAAAAAGCAAACAAAAAAAAACAAACAACAGTTGCCCAGGTTGTGAAGAAATTAAAACCCTCATATATATTGCTGGTGAGGACTTTAAGTTGTGTAGCAGCACAAGACTTTGTGGGTTTTATTGAGATATAATTGACAAAAATTGTATATATTTTAGTCACACAACACAATCATTTCATATGAATATACATTGTGAAGTGATCACCACAATCAAGCTAATTAGCGTTCATTACCTTACATACTTGCCTTTTTTCCTTTGCATTCCTCCACCCCTCTTCCCTCTTCAATCACAATTGTTCTCTGTATCAATGAGTCTGCTTCTGTTTTATTATGTTTTTAAATTCCACATATAAGTGAAATTATAAAGTAGTTTTCTTTGTATGATTTATTTCACTTAACATAATACCCTCTAGGTCCATCCATATTTTCACTAATAGCAAGAGTTCATTCTTTTTAATGGTTGAGTAATATACCATTGTGTGTGTGTGTGTGTGTGTGTGTGTGTATATACCATTCATCTGTCAATGGACATATAGGTTGCTTCCATATCTTGGCTATTGTAAATAATGTTGAATGACTGTAAGGATACATATATCTTTTCAAATTATATTTTTTGTTTTCTTTGAAAAAATACACAGAAATAGAATTGCTGGATCATGTAGAAGTTCTATTTTTCATTTTATGAGGAACCCCCATATTATTTTCCATAGTGATTACAGTAATTTATATTTCCATCAACAGTACAAGAGAGATTCTTCCCACATCCTTACCAACACTTTTTTTTTCTCTTGTCATTTTAATGATAGTCATTCTGAGAGGTGTGAGGTGATGTCTCATTGTGGTTTTGATTTGAATTTTCCTCATGATTAGAGAAGTAGAGCATCCCTTAATGAGTCTGGTGGCCATCTGTGTATCTTTCTTGGAAAAATGTCTATTAAGTTCTTCATTTTTTCTTTTCTTTTCTTTTTTTTTTTTTGATGTTTATTTGTAGGAGTTCTTTGTATGTTTTAAATTTTAACCCCTTATCAGATATATCTTTTGCAGATATATTTTGCAATTCATTGGGTGAACTTTTCATTTTGTTGATAATTTCCTTTGCTGTGTAAGGTTTTTTTAGGTTGATTTACTCCCATTTGTTTATTTTTGCTTTTTTTCCCCTTGCCTGAGGAGACAGATCCAAAAAAAATTACTAAGATTAATGTCAAAGAAAACTGCCTGTTTTCTTCTGGGAGTTTTATGGTTTCAGGTATTACAGTTAAGGCTTAAATTCATTTTTAGTTTATTTGTGCATATGGTGTGAGAAAGTAGTCCAGTTTGGTTCTTTTTCATGTAGCTGTCCTGTTTTCCCAACATTATTTTTTGAAGAGTCTGTCATTTCCCCATTATGTAGTCTTTCTTCCTTTGTCATAGATTAATTAACCATGTAATTGTGTGTTTATTTTTGGACTCCCTATTCTGTTCCATTGATCTATGTATCTGATTTAGTTTTGTTGTTTAGCTTGCACATGTTTGTACTTTTTGCAGCTTTTTTTCTTGTAGTTAAATTATAGTCTCATACTTTTGTGGTCAGAAAATATGCTCAATATGATTTCAACCTCCTAAAATTTATTGAGAGTTATTTTGTGGCCTAGCTTGTGATCTATCCTGGAGAATGTTCTACATGTACTTTACAAGAATGTCTATTCTGCTGCTTTTGGATGGATCATTCAACTGATCTAATGTGTTATGTAAGACCAGCATTTCCTTATTGACTTTCTCTCTGAATAATTTGTTCATTGATTTAAGTGGGGGATTAAATTCCCCTCCTATTATTGTGTTACTGTACATTTCTCCACTTATGCTTGTTATTCTTTGCTTTACGTATTTAACTGCTTCTACTTTGGGTTCACATATATTTACAATTGTTATACCTTCTTGTTATGTTGATCCCTTAATCCTTATGTAATGTCCTTTTTTGTCTCTTGTTACAGTCTTTGTTTTAAAGTCTGTTTTGTCTGACATAAGTATTGCCACCTCAGCTTTCTTTTCATTTACATTTGCATGAAATACTTTTCTCTATCCCTCACTTTCAGTCTCTGTGTGACTTGAGATCTGAAATGAGTCCTTTGTAGGCAGCATATATATGGGTCTATTATTTTTATCCACTCAGCTACATTGTGCTTTTTGATCAAAATTTTAGTCCACTTACATTTAAAATAATTATTGAGAAGTATGTATTTATTGTCATTTAAAAATTTGATTTTCTGGTTGTTTATGTAGTCATTCTTTGTTCTTTTCTTCTTCTTTTGCTTTCTTCCCTTGTAATTTGATGATTATCCTTAGTGATGTGTTTGGATTTATTTTTCTTTTGTGTGTGTGTGTCTATTATAGACTTTTGGTTTGTGGTTTCCATGAAGTTTATATATAGCCATAAATATGATTATTTAAAGTGGATGTACCCTTAACTTCTAAGGCATTCTAAAAATTCTGCATTTTAATCTTTTCCAATGTATAATGTTTTTTATATCATATTTTACATCATTTTGTTTCACATATTTTTTTATCTTCTCACGGTGAATATAAATTATTTTACTACTTTTGTATATTTTATCATTTCTTCTAAAGCTAATAAGTGGTTGCTCTACTAACTTTACTATATGTTTGTCTTTGTGTAATTTTTCCTTAAAATATAACTTATAGAGATGGAGAAAAACTAATATAAATATGCTTTGACTTGAGAAAGTGTATATAGACTGTACAAGGACTGCCATTGTGGAGTGAGAGAGGGAAGATGAGATGCTGTAAGGCTGAGCAGAGGTCTAGTGACCAACCATTAATAGGCTTTAAGGAACAATTAATTGTCTAATTTTCATGGTGAAAGTCTGAAATATGCATGCACACACACACTTTTTTGGGAAATCCTTGTACATTTGCTACTTTGAAGCCTTATTTCCTATGAAATATCTTATTGAAAGAAAAGGGGGTCAACAGAAGAAAGTCTTTGAAGAACTCTAAAACTTGAAAAATTTATAAAATAATATAGAATTTCAAAGGAGATGAAGAAGGAGCAATTAGTCATGTAGAAATAAAATAAATTAAGTACTGTATCATGGATGCCTTGAAAAGACAAAGCATCATAAAAGAAGAAGAGGTAAGCAATATCCAATGCTACTACAGTCCTTAAGAGCAGGAGTGAAATATATCCATTGGATTAAAGAGCATGGAGTTTAATTATGACTTTAGTAAGATCAAGCTTGTATTTCAGTTTGCACAGCGTTGAAGAGTGAATAGGAGAAATAATTATAGTCAACTCTTTTGAATATTTAAGGTAATAAATATCTGCTGGTAGTACAGATCTAAGTTTGGAAGTACAGTCTATTCTCCTACAAGATATGTTTCTTCAATGCACATTGACTCTCATCCTATTCATAAGAAATGGAATAATATGTGTGTAATACATAACTTATGTTGATTCATACGCAATTTTCCCACAATGTACTATTTTGTAGTGATTAGGGGTGATTTTTTCCCTCACAATTAAAAGTTGTTATGAATTTTACAAATACATAACAACATTTTGAAAAAAAAGAAGAAAATCTCATAGTACTGTTATTTTATAATATAAGTTTGATTTAGTGGCTTTAAGATCAACTACAGTTTCCACTACATTAACTCTCAGCTCTATGAGAGTGAATATGTATTATTTTTCCTGTATCCATGTCCAAGTTTAAGTTGATAGAATAAATTTTTAATTTTATTTAAAATTTTATTTGTCTTTATATAAGAAGCAAGTGTATTTGCTGACCATTTTTAAAGAGAGAATCAAGAGCTCTCTTTTTATCAAGGATTCAAAGGCCTACTGATTAGGATGCTGGATGCAAGTGTCAGTGGAGATTTTAACTTCCACTTCTGTTTTATTAGCATAGTGTTGTTTTGTTACTAAGTCCATAAGTATAGAGTGGTTCTACACTAACCCTATTTTTCCTATCAGCACTGTTATTTTTGGCACTTGATTGTACACAATTCTTTTCAGGAATTGATGTGAGATATTATAGCAATATCTGTATACATTTGATCTGACAACATAAAAGTCAACAATTATTTAGTAATTTTCATGTACCCAACATTGTTCTGTGTTGTTTATATGTAATGCCTTATTTAGTATTCATGACAATAATATTACAGACTATCATAATTCTTATTTCATAGATGAAGAAACTGAGGCAAAAAGATATTACTTTACTTTTTAAAAAGATATTTTAAATAAATTTATTTTTTTTAAAGACTGAGGCTTGTAATTTCCATATCTATGTTTTGTTCAAGCGGTCTTCTCTACTTGTAATATTTCCTGCCTTCTACTGTCTAATATCCCCTTCTCTTTTGAAGTTCAGTTTGAATACCTCTAAACCTTCTAAGAGAACTCCTTTCTTGCTTCCTACAACTGGTTAAGTAGTCACTAAACATCTATGGCAAAAATTACTAAATAACAATCCTTATGTTTTGTAGAACTTAGTAATATACATACAGTTAATACAAATATAATTGTAGACTGTAAATTTAATCTCCATGAGACTGTTATACTGTTTTATTATTTTCTTAAATATTGTCTCTAAATATGGTATTTATGTGAAAATTTCAATCTTTTTATGTTTCTAATATAGTATTTGCAGAAACTGCAATTCCTTTTTCAAGGATGAAACCAGCCAAATGAGAGCTGAGGAAACAATCAAATGTTACAATGTTGAAAAACTAATAGAAGGCATAGGAACAGTAAACAATATGCTATATTACTAAACTAAATACAATTTAGGAAATTGAAATAGTGAAAGTAAAAACAAGTGGAGCATAAAAAATGGAATTTGCACAGTCCATCAATCACAAAAGTACAGTAGTATACACATATCCATTATGCCATGATCAAAGTAGAGACAAGTTGACCAAAGTTTGCAAGAAAGGGTAAGGGAATGTTTTTCTGAAGAAAATAATATAAACTTGAAATTAAAAGATTAGAGTATAACTAATATTTCTTAAATAGATTTGAAAAACAAAGCCCTTTCTTTTATTTTTAGAAATGCTTTGAATACCTAAACCTCTGAAATAAATTTAGAAAGATGTTAATTCTATCACTTAGGGAAATGGTACAGGCAATGGAAATAACATCATTATTGCCAACCAGAAATCTTGGTTTTATTTCTATTCTCAGTCTTGATCACTTCTTGAACCTGGGCACCAAGTTGTTGATCTAAGTTGTCCACTTTTTTCATTTGAGGTACTTGTTCTGACATTCTGCTACAGTCAGGATTAAGTAAGCATTGTTTTATAAGTGCTAAAGAATTCCACTGAGGTCAGGAATTACTGTTAGCAATCTCAGCTGTACCGAGGTTTCTTTCACACATTATGCATACATTATTTTACAGCCTCGGGTCAGGTATTCTGGTACTGATTATATTTATTATTGTAAAAGCAGTCTCTTCTTTACTCAAGTCTTTCTCCAGCCTCTGTTGAGTTGAACAGTGAAAAAACTGATGAGTCTTTTTCCATGACATACAAGCAAACCAAATTCTAATGAATAGTGGTGATTCAAAGACATTATTTTACATTTGAGAAATAAGCCTTTTTTTAAAAGTAGTATAAATAAATTTTTAAATGTGTAATTGGATAAACAATTTAAAAATAATTGCTTCATGGTTTAAAAGCATCCTGGTGGTAGAAGAACTATAATCCTGCAGCCTGTGGGGAAAAACATGCATTCACAGAAAGATAGAGAAGATAAAAAGGCAGAGGGTTTTGTACCAGATGAAGGAACAAGATAAAACCCTAGAAAAACAACTAAATGAAATGGAGATAGGCAACCTTCCAGAAAAATAATTCAGAATAATGATACTGAAGTTGATCCAGGACTTCAGAAAAATAATGGAGGCAATGATTGAGAAGATGCAAGAAAATTTAACAAAGAATTAGAAGAATTAAAGAACAAACAAACAGAGATGAATGATATAATAACTGAAATGAAAAACACACTAGAAGGAACCAGTACCAGAATAACTGAGGCAGAAGAATGAATAAGTGATCTGGAAGACAGAATGGTGGAATTCAATGCTGCAGAACAGACTAAAGAAAAAAGAATGAAAATAAATGAAGACAGCCTAAGAGACCTCTGGGACAACGTTAAACATAACAACATTCACATTATAGGGGTTCCAGAAGTAGAAGAGAGAGAGAAAGGAACCAAGAAAACATTTGAAGAGGTTATAGTTATAAACTTCCCTAACATGGGAAAGGAAATAGTCACCAAAGTCCAGGAAGCACAGAGAGGCCATACAGGATAAACCCAAGGAGAAACATGCCCAAACACATAGTAATCGAATTGGCAAAAATTAAAGACAAAGAAAAATTATTGAGGACAGCAAGGGAAAAATGACAAATAATATACAAGGGAACTCCCATAAGGTTAACAGCTGATTTCTCAACAGAAACTTTACAAGCCAGAAGGGAATGACATGATATAATTAAAGTGATGAAAGGGAAGAACCTACAACCAAGATTCCTCTACCCAGCAAGGATCTCATTCAGATTTGATGGAGAAATCAAAAGCTTTACAGACAAGCAAAAGCTAAGAGAATTCAGCACCACCAAACCAGCTCTACAACAAATGCTAAAGGCACTTCTCTAAGTGGGAAACACAAGACAAGAAAAGGACCTGCAAAACCAAACCAAAACAATTAAGAAAATTATAATATGAACATACATATGGAAAATTACCTTAAATGTGAATGGATAAAATGCTCCAACCAAAAGACACAGGCTTGCTGAATGGATACAAAAACAAGACCCATATATATGTTGTCTACAAGAGAGTCAATTCAGACCAAGGGACAAGACAGACTGAAAGTGTGGGGTTGGAAAAATATATTCCATGCAGATCGAAATCAAAAGAAAGCTGGAGTAGCAATGCTCATATAAGATAAGATAGACTTTAAAATAAGAATGTTACAAGAGACAAGGATGGACACTACATAATGATCAAGGGATCAATCCCAGAAGAAGATATAACAATTATAAATATATATGCACCCAACATAGGGGTACCTCAATACATAAGGCAACAGCCAGCAGCTATAAAAGAGGAAACAGACAGTAACACAATAATAGTGGGAGACTTTACTACCTCACTTACACCAATGGACAGATCATCCAAACAGAAAATCAATAAGGAAACACAAGCTTTAAAAGACATAAAAGACGAGGCAGATTTAATTGATATATATAGGACATTCCATCCCAAAACAGCAGATTACACTTTCTTCTCACGCTTGGAACATTCTCCAGGAGAGATCATATCTTGGTTCACAAATCAAGCCTCAGTAAATTTGAGAAAATTGAAATCATATCAAGCATCTTTTCTGACCACAATGCTATGAGATTAGAAATTAATAACAGGGGGGAAAAAAGTAAAATACATAAACACATGGAAGCTAAACAATATGTTACTAAATAACCAAGAGATCACTGAAGAAATCAAAGAGGAAATAAAAAAATGCCTAGTGACAAATGACAATGAAAACACGATGATTCAAAAACTAGGGGATGAAGGAAAAGCAGTTCTAAGAGAGAAATTTATAGCTATACAAGCCTACCTCAAGAAACAAGAAAAATCTCAAATGAAAAATCTAACCTTACACTTAAAGGAACTAGAGAAAAGAACAAACAAAATCCAAAGTTAACAGATGAAAAGAAATCGTAAAAATCAGAGAAGAAATAAATGAAATATAAATAAAGAAAAGAATAGAAAGGAACAATAAAACTAAAAACTGGTTCTTTGAGAAGATAAACAAAATTAATAAACAATTAGCCAGACTCATCCAGAAAAAGAGGGAGAGGACTCAAATCAGTAAAATTAGAAATGAAAAAGGAGAAGTTACAATGGGCATGCAGAAATACAAAGCATCCTAAGAGACTACTACAAGCAATTCTATGCCAAGAAAATGGACAACCTGGAAGAAACTGACAAGTTCTTAGAAAGGTGTAATCTTCCAACACTGAACCAGGAAGAAATAAAAAATATGAACAGACCAATCACAAGTAACGAAATTGAAACTGTGATTTAAAATCTTCCAACAAACAAAACTCCAGGACCAGATGACTTCACAGGTGAATTCTATCAAACATTTGGAGAAGAGCTAACACCCATCCTTCTCAAACTCTCTCAAAATTTGCAAAGTAAGGAACACTCCCAAACACATTCTATGAGGCCACCATCACCCTGATACCAAAACCAGACAAAGATATTACAAAAAAAAGAAAATTACAGAACAATATCACTGAATATAGATGCAACAATCCTCAAAAAAAATACTAGCAAACACAATCCAACAACATATTAAAAGGATCATACAACATAATCAAATGGGATTTATCCCAGGGATGCAAGGATTCTTCAATATACACAAATCTATCAATGTGGTACACCATATTAACAAATTGAAGAATAAAAACTATATGATCATCTCAATAGATGCAGAAAAAGCTTTTGACACAATTCAACACCAAGTTATGATAAAACTCTCCAGAAGGTGGGCATAGAGGGAACCTCCCTCAACATAATAAAGGTGGTATACAACAAACCCACAGCAAACATCATTCTCAATAGGGAAAAACTGAAACCATTTCCTTTAAGATCAGGAACAACACAAGGATGTCCACTCTCATCACTATTATTCAACATAATTTCGGAAGTCCTGGCCACAGGTATCAGAGAAGGAAAAAAAATAATAGGAATACAAATTCAAAAAGAAGTAAAACTGTCACTGTTTGCAGATGACATGATACTATACATAGAAAATCCTAAAGATGCTACCAGAAAACTACTGGAGCTAATCAATGAATTTGGTAAAGTTGCAGGATACAAAATTAAGGCACAGAAATATCTTGCATTCCTATATACTAATGATGAAAAATCTGAAAGAGAAAGTAAGGAAACACTCCCATTTACCATTGCAACAAAAAGAATAAAATACCTGGGAATAAAACTACCTAGGGAGACAAAAGGCCTGTATGTAGGAAACAATAAGACACTGATTAAAGAAATTAAAGATGATACCAACAGATGGAGAGATAGATCATGTTCTGGCATTGGAAGTATCAACATTGTGAAAATGCCTATACTACCCAAAGCAATCTACAGATTCAATGCAATTCCTATCAAATTACCAATGGCATTTTTTATGGAACTAGAACAAAAAATCTTAAAATTTGTATGGAGACACAAAAGACCCCAAATAACAAAAGCAGTCTTGAGGGGAAAAAATGGAGCTGGAGGAATCAGACTCCTTGACTTCAGACTATACTACAAAGCTACAGTATCAAAATAGTGTGGTACTGGCATAAAAACAGAAATATAGATCTATGGAACAAGATATAAAGCCCAGAAATAAACCCACAAACCTTTGGTCAACTAATCTATGACAAAGGAGGCAAGGATACACAATGGAGAAAAGACAATCTCTTCAATAAGTTGGGCTGGGAAAACTGGACAGCTACATATAAAAGAATGAAATTAGAACACTCCCTAACACCATACACAAAAATAAACTCAAAATGAATTGGAGACCTAAATGTAAGACTGGGAACTGTAAAACTCTTAGAGGAAAACATAGGAAGAACACTCTTTGACATAAATCACTGCAAGGTATTTTTTGATCCACCTCCTACAGTAATGGAAATAAAAACAAAAATAAATGGAATGTAATGAAACTTAAAAGCTTTTGCAAAGCAAAGGAAACCATAAACAAGTCGAAAAGACAACCCTCAAAATGGCAGAAAATATTTGCCAACAAATCAACAGGCAAATGATTAATCTCCAAAATATATAAACAGCTCATGCAGCTCAATATTAAAGAAACAAACAACCCAATCCCAAAATGGGTAGAAATCCTAAATAAACGTTTCTCCAAGGAAGACATACAGATGGCCAAGAGGCACATGAAAAGCTGGTCAACATCACTAATTATTAGAGAAATGAAAATCAAAACTACAATGAAGTATCACCTGACACCATTTAGAATGGGCATCATCAGAAAATCTACAAACAACAAATGCTGGAGAGGGTGTGGAGAAAAGGGAACCCTCTTGCACTGTTGGTGGGAATGTAAATTGATACAGCCACGATGGAGAACAGTATGGAGTTTCCTTCAAAAACTAAAAATAGAATTACCATCTGACCCAGAAATACTACTATTGGCCATATACCCAGAGAAAACCATAATTGCAAAAGACATATGCACTCAAATGTTCATTGCAGCACTATTTACAATAGCCAGGTCATGGAAGCAACCTAAATGCCCATCAACAGATAAATGGATAAAGAAGATGTGGTACATATATACAACGGAATATTACTCAACCATAAAAAGGAGCAAAATTGAGTCATTTGTAGAGATGTGGATGGATCTAGAGACTGTCCTACAGACTGAAGTCAGTCAGAAAGAGAAAAACAAATATTGTGTATTAACTCATGTACGTAGAACCTCGAAAAATGGTGCAGATGAACAGGTTTGCAGGGTAGAAATTGAGGCACAGATGTAAAGAACAAAAGTATGGACACCAAGGGGGGAAAGTGACAGGGGGTGAGGGTGGTGGTGTGATGAGCTGGGAGATTGTGATTGACATGTATACACTGATGTGTATAAAATGGATGACTAATAAGAAACTGCTGTATAAAAAAAAATAAAAAATAAAATCCAAAAATTCAAAATATATGCCTCCTGGTGGATTTTAATTGACTGATAGAAATGTTCATTCATCTTGGTTTTTTACATCTTTCTGTGTTGACTCCCTGTAGTTAGCTTTCCTTGTTTTAAAATACTTTGCCTGTGTATGAAAAAATATCTTGCATATTTTCATAATAGGACAATATGTATATTTAAAATATATATATTCCTTAAAATATTTGCTTACCTTAAAATATTTGCTTACCTTAAAATATTTGCTTAAGTCTAAACATAATTTATTTCTGAATTTGTGTTTTAGAATTTCTTGGAAATGTTTGCACAACAAAGATTTGAATTAAAATTTAAACCTGAGTTCAGACACAATAATAACCAGAGCACATGTTATGGCACAAAGGTAGGAATAAAAAACAACATGATCCAAATGTATTCATGACAATTAATATTAATAAAATTAATATTTTATTTCTGTGCCTTTTAATGTTTACTACCCTTTTTTTCTTGTGCTTCCTTGATGCTGACTAAAATCTACATATTAATGCATTAAAATTTATGTCTTTCTTCTCCATAAAGAAACTTATGTTCAGGTAATATTTTTTCAGTGGGAATTAAAATATTCACTGTATAAGCCACCCTACTGAGATATGATAGACTCTAACTTTTGTGACCAACCTTTCCTTTAAAATATTTAAACATATGTAAAAATTAGAAGTAGATGCACTTTTTCAGCATCATTAATCTTATTTCCTAATTTGACAAAATTATTGCAGTTTTCTTTTCTTTTTTGCAGCACGTGGGCCTCTCACTGCTGTGGCCTCTCCCATGGTGGAGCACAGGCTCTGGACACGCAGGCTCAGCGGCCATGGCTCATGGGCCCAGCCACTCCGTAACACGTGGGTTCCTCCCAGACCGGGGCATGAACCCGTGTCCCCCGCATCAGCAGGCAGACTCTCAACCACTGCACCACCAGGGAAGCCCTGCAGTTTTTAATTATATGAAATCCTAAATTGTAGGCATCTAGACTAATAAATATAATAAAAAATATGGAAATGAGATAAATATATGAGATCTTATACTGATCATACTGTACTCAGTGACAGAATGGCACAACATATGGAAAGCTATAAAGCATTATGAGTATAAATTTGAAATTAAATAAACAAGTAGTGCTGGACAAGTAACTGAACTTCAGAAATCTGACTACAGATGTCATTCTAGAAACACATTCAGCCCAAAGCTATAGGAATCAGCAATAGGCAGCTCCAACTTAATGTATATGTGAATATATGAATATACATATGAAATATATGTATATTTTCAAGCAAAAGCATACTTAGCAAAACTAGTCAATAGAGATTTTTACTGATGGTCACACTGGTTGACCTGGATCTCTGGATCATTAAACTAACCTCAGCCATTTGTGTTAAGGAGAAGACATGTAGATTGAATTTGTTCTATTGCATTCCCCACAAGCCCAGCAAGGTCATATTTTTCTTATGCAAGTATGAGAAAAATCTGTAAGTAATTCCCCATTCCCACACAACCAACGTTCAAAAAGTAAAGTTTTACTGGAAAAAGGTGATAAGGAAAGAACACATAGAGAAGTTACTCTGGAAGGTCATTGTTTATGGGAGAATTAAACTTTTATTGAAAGGAAATTTAAACAAAGGTTTATGACTATATTTTCAGCAGAAAAAACAAACTCAAAAATGTTTGGAAACTCTATGATTAAAAAGTCAGTAGATGCTATTTTTTCAGAATAGGTGAAGCAATCTTGCATGCAAAGGATGAGTATGGCATGCTACTAGAATAATAAGATATAAGACCTAAGCAGTAAATCTAGTTTGTATTGTAAAGGATCTTGAGTATCACAAAGAAGAATTTGCACCTAATTTGGTACACAAATGTGAGCCATTGAATATACTGAATTTAGCTTTATTTGGCAGATTAATCAAGCAACTTTATCTGGTTTGGATTAAAGAAGAAAGGGAGTAAAAGTAGAGTAATCTCTAAAAAAATATTAATGTAGGTTGTAGGATAAACAGATCTTTTATTAAGACAGTTGCAGCAGGAGTGGAACTGAGAAGACATGCAGGAAGAAAAGTCTAAAAGATCCTGAACATTTTCTCATTGCAAGAAGAAATGATTCAGATCTCATCCTCAGAGACAAGCTAATATCTTTAGAGCATATACTTGAGTAATCCCACATTAAGTCAGATTTTGCTCAGAGCACCAGCATCAGTACTGGGTACTTTATTGTCAGTACTAAGATAATTGCCATCAGCCCTATTAGATTCTGGACACCTGCCCTTGTTTCTCTGTCCCAAATCTGGGCTCTGATACCTGCGGCCTTATCTCTTTTGATGTCTACTGTCTCTAAGTTCTTGTTCTGGTTTGGGTCTCAGTACTCCCTGCTCTGAAGCTGCCTGATGGAATGCAACTGCCTGCTGAAACTCATGTGGACTGTCAAATACATCCTGCACCCTTCCGACTGCTACTGTAAGCTGTACAGATGGCTGGGTTCCTCTCATCTCTTACAACTAAATTTTCCCAGTGTACCTAGTGTGTTTAATATCCACTTCCGGGATATTTGCTGGCTGCCTTTCTGTCAGAGCTACCATGCTTTATGTTGCTGTTTCATAACCTTCTTGGATACTACTGAGATATAAGGAATAAATGGACAGGAAGAGTAGGAGCAAGAGGAGTTTAAAATGACTCTAAGATTATTTTTGGTCACTGGATGAAACATAGAAATTGGAGGTCAGAAGGAAGAGCTGGTTTCTGGTTTTAGAGAGTTTTATGGAAAAGGGATTTCTACTTTTGAAAGAAAGTGTTTAAAATGTTAGAATACTCTGATTTTATATTGTAAAAATTTGTGTATCGTTCACCATATTGATTAAAATGAGGGTGTCTTTTCATCCACTTCTTTTCAATGTGATCGCTCTAATTAAATGACTATTTATTGAACCAGAAGCCCACATAGCATTTTAAATTTGAGTTTGCTTACAATTTTTCTACCTCTGCTACAATAATTATGTGGACCCTGTAAATCTGCTGTCCCAATGACATGTTTTATAAGATAAATATTAAATAATTTAAAAAATAATGATTCCCAAAATAATCCACTTACTTTTGATCTACCAATCATTGCTTCCTACTTGTACGTGTAGATGATTATTTTTAAGAATTGCTTTAAGCGAAATCACAGTTCAAAACAGTTCAATTCACTGTGCTTTACTGAACTCCTATCCTCATGATGCAGACGACTCAATTGATCCATTTAAAATCTTCCCATACAGCAACAATAATTCAGTTTTTACTGAAGTAGATTTAAATGATTAGAGTAATACACAAATTCTAGATAACATACATAAAATTTTCCAAAATGATATTTAAATGTTTTTCTATTATAAATAAAGGCTGTAATCATTTCAACAAATACTCACAGCTGACCGCCATAAAATATCTTAAATTCTGACATTTTCTGCTGACAAATGTTTTAAAGTTATTCAAATACTAGATATAAAACAATGACTGGATTTATTCTTCTATATAGTGTTTCAGATCTATTCCACTTTTTGTGCTCAGAAACCATGTTTAAGCAGCCTCAAATCTGGATAACTATTTTCTCCTAAAGCTCAATGCCTGACAGAATAGTAATTTTGGACAGTTTTCTTAGGCAGCACAAAATACAGAAAAATGATCACAATAGTTATACCATTCTCTCTGTCTACTGTAATTTTTTTCAAATTTCAAAAGCTTCTGTGAAAATTTTCTTTTAAACCATGATTGAAAATGGACGCTTAAGTCCTCCATCTGAACGTATAACTCTAAAATGCAAAGATACAAAAGGCCCCTTTACATCTCCTCTTAATACAGATAATGCAGATAATTTAAATACAGATAATTTAAAGGGTAATTTTAAGAACAATTCAAAAACAATACTGGAAAAGATAAGGTACATGTTGACATACAGAGAAACATACAGAATGACAAGTATGTATTTGCAATGGCTGCTCAGTCTGGAGCAATTAAAAGGGCTTAAAACACATCTGTCTTATTGTAATGAAAATGTAAAAATATTATTAACTACTCCTCAACCTCTCATAAAATGCTTTTGCTTTAATCATGATAATTTTATTTAATCAATATTAGCCTCTTCTATGTTATAGAAATAGTTTACTTATTTAGATTTCAAAGATTTTACCATGACATATGATCTAATAATTGAAAGATCTAATAACTGAAAGATAGTGTGATGTTGTAGTGAAAGTGAGCATTAATAGCTGTGATTTCTCAGAGGGAGAGGACCACTCTATCTGAGGTTCTAAGGAAGTTCTCACAGAGAAGGGAAATGTTTGGAATAAATATAAAATGCCTATTGGAGAGACCATCACATAAAAAGAGGTATTTCTTATTTTTTTAATAATCCTAATCATAATTAGACTGAGGCCTTGAAGGACAGGAGGAATTTTTTCTGTCACAGAAAATGTGAAGGACTATAACAGTAGGCAAGTCCTTTGAGAAATAAAGTCTAAAGATATAAAGCTTTTGCTAAGTCTTCTACTGAATTTTGATCACAAATAATAGATTTTCACCTGTACATTAAAATTTACCAATGTTATCTTTTTTGAAGATAGTTTCTCCAATAAAAATGTGTGCAACCAATAAAAGCCATCACAAGAGATCAAAATTGTTCATCTAAAATAGTTTTCTACCTCAGAAAAGACTTTTATGGCATTCTGCTTCCAAAAGAACCTGCCAACTAATCAAACAAAGATAAGGTATCACCTGGTCTGGGTTACAGGTACAGGACAGTTTGAAATGGAACTTTTCATATTACTGTTTAATCAACATCAAGTATCAAGCAACCCAGAAAGACATGGAGATGTTTTAAGCTAGAACAGTAACAGAAAAGGCACATTTGATATTGTCTGCCGTAGATATATACATCTCTATTTAGAAAAAGGTTTTAGTTTCGTTTTGTTTGCTATGTTTTGTTTTGTTTTGTGTGTACTGGATACTTCAAAAATAAAAGTTAAAAATACCTTACATGGGCTTCCCTGGTGGCGCAGTGGTTGAGCGTCCGCCTGCCAATGCAGGGGACACGGGTTCGTGCCCCAGTCCGGGAAGATCTCACATGCCGCGGAGCGGCTGGACCCGTGAGCCATGGCCGCTGAGCCTGAGCGTCTGGAGCTTGTGCTCCACAATGGGAGAGGCCACAACAGTGAGAGGCCTGTGTACCACAAATAAAACAAAAACACATTACACACTGCAAGAAAATAACATGGTAACTTATTGTTCTGTTGCATTTTTTTTTTTTTTTTGCGCGGTGCGCGGGCCTCTCACTGTTGTGGCCTCTCCCGTTGTGGAGCACAGGCTCCGGACACGCAGGCTCAATGGCCATGGTTCACAGGCCCAGCCGCTCCACGGCATGTGGGATCCTCCCAGACCGGGGCACGAACCTGTGTCCCCTGCATTGGCAGGCGGACTCTCAACCACTGCGCCACCAGGGAAGCCCTGCATTTTTTTTTTATGCAGTCAAATCTAAAATCTTATGTTACCTTACCCCAGAAATCAACTTACTCAAACTTCATTCTTTTTTTATCTTTATAATTTATTACAAAGATTCCAACGTATCTACTGTAAGTTTCCAACCAATTTTGACCAAAAACAATGCAGTTTCCTCTCCTTTATGATCCAGAGTTATTAGGGTACTGATAGCTTTTTGTAATTCTACAAACATATTCAACATACGACTATACAATTATTCAATAAAATGTAATTTTATGCTACATCTTAATTAAATTCTATTTAGCAAAAAAACACACTAAGTAAAACTTTGAAATTGCAGGACTAGTGTGACAGGGAGAAAAAATAAAAAGTTCATGTAACCATGTATGTCTCTGTGTGTTTATGTGAAAAACTGCTTTTGTAAATAATCTCCTTTACATTCTCAAATCTGTTCTCTACGTATGTTATACCATTCTCATTTTGTGAGTTTAGATAATAAATTCTCTTGCCTAAAAAATGTTTCTCCCATTTCCAACTTGTTTCTTAACATTTAAATCTGATCTAAGACAGAATAAAAAGATATGGTGATGGTACCTACTAGAGTTGTTTTCCACAAGGCCATTGTGACTTTAAGCAAGAGTAGATATTTAGGAAAATTGATTCTCAAGACAAAATTGGCTGAATTAGCAAACTTAAGATAGGTTGACTATTTCACAGCTAATAACATATCTCAAAATGGAACCCAAATGAAACTATTATTCTATGCAGCTCTGAATTCATCTTTTAATAAAACAAATCAACCCATATAGTTTAATCACTATAATGTGATTACCTATAGACCTGATCATTTTCAAAAATTTTAGATTGCTATTTAGAAATGGGATAACTGAAAGGGTCCTTAAGCGATAATGTTATCTGGCCACCACATGAGATAACTCAATCTTACAGGAATCAATTGGTTTGCAAAATGTTAAAAAGCTTTTTCATGGCATAACCTGAATTAAAATCCATATGCCCTCACAATCGAGATTAATGTTTTCTAACTACATCAGTAAATGCAGTTAAGGCTATTCAACATTTTTATAATAACACATCAAATAGACAATGTAGCGAAAGAAGTTTCAGATCATTTAAAGTAATTATTTTAATGTAATTTATAAATAATGAAACAAAGTGTAAAATTAATAAATTAGTATTTTTTCAAGCTGCTAAATTTGTGGTAATTTTTTACCGTATCAGTAGGAAATTATCAAATGCCATTCAATTTAAAGAGGATCTGACACATTGTATCTGTTTGATTCCCTTGTTATGTGTTCATTTAGTAATCACATTTTGTTATGGTTGCAGAGAAAAACTCAGGTTGACATTTTAAGTTTTCTATCCAGCACAGATACTTCCTTCTTCCTTTTGAAAATAACTTTATTTTTATTCAGATATCCACCTCTCTCTCATGCAGACATGTGACACAAAAAAACTCCCTTCCATTAACTCCAGAAATACTTATTATTGGTCTAAAAGTAATTACATTTCAATTCTAGTTATTATATCAACAATATGAATGTTACCCAATGGGGCTCAGGGAAATGTGCTTCTGTTAACTATCCCTTTGAGTTCTTAAGAAAGCTATAGGAATAGACTTCCTCTTTTCCTCTTTTGATTATTATCATAGTTTCATAAGATGTCTGGATATGCTAATATTCTGAGGATGAATTTAAGGACAATAATAGATGACAAGACATGAAGAAAATACCTGGATTTAATAATTATGGTAATGAAAAACGAACCCTGTGTGTTGCTTCACTTTTGAACTTTTTCTTAATTAATAACTTCTTATTTAAGCTATGTTGAATTCTGATTCCTCTTACTCACAGTCAAAGGTTATGACTAATAATGCATTGGACTTAGCTATAAAAATACTTGCACTGTGGTTCTGGGTTCTCAACTTACTAGATGTATGACTTTACTTAAAAATAATTTAAACTTTTTAAGGGTTAGTTTGTACAAAAATATTATTTTGGCAACTAACTGACATAAAATATATGAGTGTATTTTGGCATTGCAAAGTTGCACACACTTGAGGACTAGTAACAATAATAAACCTAACAGGTAACATGAATCACTATATTTGGTTTTACTGGTGTTTCCATTCCTCAACGATCTTGCTCTATCCAGTATACCTAACTTTATCTTTTGTTATTGGTCGAAAAAAGTATCTTATGAATAAATCCAGTCTTGTGGCTGCCTGTAAATGAATCATTATTAAAATTATTTGAATTATGTTATTTTCTTTGCATGGAACAATCTCAAATCACAGTGTACCTAAGTAAATCTTAACTGCCTCAATTAATTATATTCAATAACACCATGAAGATACCACTGGCTACCATGTCCCACCCCAAATTATACCTCTCTCAAATGAACAAATCTTATGAGTAACACATTTGGTCTCATTATTTAATTTCTTATAACGTATCTATGTTGTTAAATCATTACATTCAATATCTCAAGGCATTTTAATAAATTGCCATTTTTTAATCTGTTGCTTTTCATTTTAAAGATGAAACACTTTAGGGACTTCCCTGGTGGCACAGTGGTTAAGACCCTGTACTCCCAATGCAGGGGGGGTTAAGTTCAATCCCTAGTCAGGGAACTATATGCCACATGCATGCCACAACTAAGAGTTCACATGCCACAACTAAGGAACTGGTGAGCTGCAGCTAAGAGGAGCCTGCCTGCCACAACTAAGACCCGGTGCAACCAAAGTTTTTAAAAAATGATAATAATAACTAATATTTTAAAAAAATAAAGGTGAAACACTTTAAATACTGAATTTATTGCCATTTGAATTTTTACATTTTATATGTACTTTATATTCATATCTACTTATTCAAATCATCATTTTTGAAATGTTCTGAACTTTACTATCTTTGAAATATCCATCAAAAGCTTAAATATTCTACTCCTATGAATGATCATCCTTTTTACATATTTTTTGTTGTCTCTATGTTTACCTATTGTTTGCATTTTTATAAATGCTATTATTTCCAACTTGATTGTGAGTTCTTTGAGTGTAAAAACATGTTGTATATTTTGCATACCCTATTTCCTCATTCTGCAATTTGTACAAAGATTATTTTCTGAAATACCCACGACATATTAAAATTGAGAAATTAAAAATCTCTCTGAAAATTAGAATTGCTATACTGAGATTGGAAGTGCATTCACAAGTCTTATAAATATGTTAAATGATAAAGATAGCATGTAGACTATGAATGATTTTTTTTTTGGTAATAATGGATACTGCATCTCATTTGTTAATGATATTCCCCCTATTGCTGCAGTGAAATTTTCTTTTTTTTTATATATTATATGAGCTAAGAAACACATTTTCCCACAGTTCTGATCATGCATACACGTACAAGAAATGCCATTTTGGCTGTATGATTCTGAGTTGTTGATTTTTTATTAACTGGGTACACCCAAGGTCCAAATACAAAATAACTTAGAAGCTTTGTGCAACTCAGTGAAAAAAGTATTTCTCAGATCCTCTCACAAAAATATGGGCATTTAAAGATTTTATGTCAAGCATAAGATGGTACCCCTTTTATTCAAATCCTATCGGCCTGCTTCCTTCCTCTCAGATGTGAATGTAGTGCTGTCCTAAGGGTCAGTATTATTTTATTTCAGCTTTACTTGTTCCTGGAAGAAGAAGAATCTATTTTTACCCTCTTATATGTTTTTCTTTTCTTTTTTTACCATTTTCCTCTTAACAACATGCTTTAACAGTTACTATAACAAAAACAAAACAAAATAAACAAAAACCTAAAAACCTACATGCACAGCAGAAAAGACAAGTTTGATACTGCATATACAAATTAGAGAAATTAAGAAGAATAAGACCATGTGTGTTCTCAAATAATTTTTATGAAAAATTGTAGAAAAAATAAAATACTACAGAGAATCAGATAAATATTACTCAGTTGAATTCAGAGAAAGAAGTTGAAAGATGGCCAAAGTAGAAGAGTTAGTTAAGTGTGCTTTTGAGGATACTGAATTCTCAAATGTACAGATGTGCCAGAGTAACCATATCTCTATAATATTATATTGATATGTGTGTAATATGACCAATGTGACATTGGCTTTTAGTAATTCAGGTTTCCTAGAGGTCTATTTGTGTAAATTATTTGACTTGCAAGAGAGAAGAAACATAACATTTTGTGATAAATATAACATCATTTTCTAGCTTAAAATAAAGTCACTACTGACAACTATCAAATTTGAGGTGCTTAATATTTTAAATGAAAAATAAAACAATGATGATATATACTTCATTGCTATTAATTTTATTGTTTCTTTTAAATAGACAAAAACATATAACAGGAATAACAACAAGGAGAAACTATTGACAGAAAATGAGAGTGGAATGCAGCAAGTGCCTTTATAGTCCTCTGAGACTTCCTTGAATCTTTACAGATGACAAAGTGAAGGAAAATATTGAATATTAAGGTTTTTTCAGGTTTTTGAAAGTACATGGAATTTAGGAAATTATAAGCTAATCAGTGTTACTTCTTAGGAGAGACAGATTAGAATTCACTCATAAGAGTCCGGAATGATATACTAAATTTGGAGCTCCAAAATTTGCTGATTTCAATTTTGTTTTCATTTTTAAATGAACATAGATTGCTACGCTATGAGGGCTTGACTATAAGAACACTAAGTCTCACAGGCTTAAGAAAAATAGAAATTGGGAGTAGTAGGCTTCTTATTTATAGAGATAGGTCAAATACTCCATAAATAAGGTAGTGGTTTTTAAAACTTTTAATGAGACTTATAGTATAAAAATATTCATACACCCACACGCATATAAATGTCTCATGAAAAAATTCTTAATCTTGCTATATTTAATGACATCTGATATTTTTGTATTCATTCTATTTTTAATAGACAATGCAATTATAACCAAATAAATTGATTTAATAGCCAATTAATGGCCTATAACCGACATATTGAAAATTACTGACAAAGTGATGATGAGGTTCTGAATTTAAATATATTGGCAGAAAGGGAAGAATTTGAAGTACAATTGACAAAAAAGTAGTAATCAACATTCATTAAATACTCATTGGTTGCCAAGCTTATTTCATAAATTATCTTATTCAAACTTACAAAATCCCCAGGAGAGAGTTGAAACTTGTACCCAATTTTACAAAAGAATAAAGACAGAGAAATAAGTATTTGTTTTAGGAATTATAAGATGAAATATTACAGCAGAAATTCAAACTTGGGTTGCCTATGTATTTTACAATTAAATTGTACTGCTGCTAAAATTTAGGTTAAGTAGGCATGGGCACTAAGATAGAACAAGGAATAATAATCAGGTAAAGATAAATTACCTGAATATAGAATTTAAAATTAATATTTTAAAAATATATTAATATTATATTGGATATAGTTAAGTCAACCTTAAATGAACAGTTACAAAGTTAAATAATTTGTGTACATTTAAAGAATGTGTAAAATCTGAATTTCTCCTGAACAAAGTAGTTAGAAGTAGAGCTAAATATCTTTACAGAATGCTAAATATGATAGTTGTTTAACAAAATTATATACACATATGTAAATACATATATTTAAAAAAATTTAATTCTTTTTCACATTATAAAGTTTCATTTAGTGATATTTAATAACACTAAAATGTTTTATATTTTGTTAATTTTTATTTTATATTGGAGTGTAGTTGATTAACAATGATGTGTTACTTACAGAAAAGTGATTTAGTTATACCCATAAAAATATCCATTCTTTTTCAAATTCTTTTCCCATTTAGGTTATGACAGAATATAGAGCCGAGTTCCCTGTGCTATACAGTAGGTCCTTGTTGGTTATTTATTTTAAATATAGGCATGTGTACATGTCAATCCCAAACTCCCAATCTATCCCCCCACACCCTTTCCCCTGATAACCAGAAGTTCCTTCTCTAAGTCTGTGAGTGTTTCTGTTCTATAAATAAGTTCACTTGTATCTGTTTTTTTTTTTTTGAGATTTCATATATTTGTCTTTCTCTTCCTGACTTATTTTAATTAGTACGATAATCTGCTGGTCTATCCATGTTGCTTCAAATGACATTCTTTCTTTTTTTGTGGCTGAGTAATATTCATTGTATATATGTACTACATCTTCTTTATCCATTCTTCTGCCGATGGACATTTAGGTTGCTTTAATATCCTGGCTATTGTAAACAGCAATGAATGAACATTGGAATGCATGTATACTTTAGAACCATGGTTTTCTCTGGATATATATCCAGGAGTGGGTTTGATGGATCATATGGTAGCTCTATTCTTAGTTTTTAAGGAACATCTGTACTTTTATCTATAGTGACTGTACCAATTTACATTCCCACCAACAGTGTAGGAGGGTTCCCTATTCTCCACACACTATCCAGCATTTATTGTTTGTAGATTTTTTTTGATGATGGCCATTCTGACTGGTGTGAGGTAGTATCTCATGATAGTTTTGATTTTCATTTCTCTAATAATTAGTGAGGTGGAGCAAATTTTCATGTGCCTCCTGGCCATCTGTTTATCTTCTTTGGAGAATGTCTATTTAGATCTTCTACACATTTTTTTAATTGGGTTGTTTGTTTGTTTGTTTGTTTTTATATTGAGCTGCATGAGCTATTTGTAAAGTTGGAGATAAATCTTTTGTTGATTGCATCATTTGCAAAACTTTTCTCCCATTTTGTGGGTTGTCTTTTCATTTTGTTTATGGTTTCCTTTGCTGTGCAAAGGCTTTTAAGTTTGATTAAGTCTCATTTGTTCATTTTTCTTAATTTCCATTACTCTAGGAGATGGATCAAAAAATATTTTGCTGTGATTTATGTGAAAGAGTGTTCTGATTGTTTTTTTCATTAAAATTTTTATAGTATCTGGTCTTACATTTAGGTCTTTAATGCATTTTTAGTTTATTTTTGTGTATCGTGTTAAAGAGTGTTCTAACTTCAGTCTTTTACATGTAACTGTCCAGTTTTCCCAGAACAATTTATTGAAGAGACTGGCTTCTCCATTTATAGTCTTTCTTCCTTTGTCATAGATTAAGTGACCATAGGTGCAAGGGTTTATTTCTAGTCTTTATATCCTATTCCCTTGATCAATATTTCTGTTTTTGTGCCAGTACTGTACTGTTTTGATGACTGTAGTTTTGTAGTATAGTCTAAAGTCATGAAGTCTGATTCCTCCAGCTCCATTTTTCTTACTCAAGATTGCTTTGACTATTCAGGGTCTTTTGTATATCCATAAGAATTTTAAGATTTCTTGTTCTTGTTCTGTAAAAACTGCCATTGGTAATTTGATAGGGATTACATTGAATCTGTAGATCGCCTTGGGTAGTATAGTCACTTTGAAAATATTGATTGTTCCAATCCAAGAACATGGTATATTTCTCCATCTGTTTATGTCATTTTCAATTTCTTTCATTAACATCTTATAGTGTTCTGAATACAGGTCTTTTTCTTCCTTAGGTAAGTTTATTCCTAGTTACTTCATTCTTTTTGATGTGATGGTAAATGAGATTGTTTCATTAATTTCTGTTTCTGATCTTTTATTGTTAGAGTATAGAAATGAAGGAGATTTCTGTGTATTAACTTTGCTTCACCAAATTCATTGATGAGTTCTATTAGTTTTCTGGTAGCCTCTTTAGGATTTTCTATGTATAGTATCATGTCATCAGCAAAAAGTGAGTTTATCTTCTTCTTTTCCAATATAGATTTCTTTTATTTCTTTTTCTCCTCTGTGTGGCTGGACTTCCAAAACTATGTTGAATAAAAGTGGCAAGAGTAGACATCCTTATCTTGTTCCTGACCTTATAGGAGATGCTTTCAGCTTTTCACTATTGAGCATGTTGTTAGCTGTGGGTTTCTCATATATGGCCTTTATTATGTTGAGGTAGGTTCTCTCTATGCCCACTTTCTGGAGAGTTTTATCATAAGTCAGTGTTGAATTTTGTCAAAAGCTTTTTCTGCACCAATTGAGATGAAAATATGTTTTTTATTATTCAATTTGTTAATATGGTTACCACATTGATTCATTTGTATATATTAAAGAATCCATGTGTCCCCAGGATAAATCCCACTTGATCATGGTGTATGATCCTTTTAATGTGTTGTTGGATTTTGTTTGCTAGTATTTTGTTGAGGGACATATGTTTTAGATGTAGGTTTTACTGCTTCAGTCTTGTCAATTTACTCCAGTTACATAATTGTGTTATTTGAGAGTAATGTGTCATATTTTCAACTTTCCAGAACAATTTCATTCTGATAATGGTGTACTTTTATCATAAGAGTCACTGAAGGATAGACTGTAGTCAAGGTATTTGATGGACTTCTCCAGTCCTTTTTTGTGTCTATGTTTATCAAAGATATTGGTCTGTAATTTTCTTTTTCTGTAGTAGCTTTGTCTGGTTTTGGTATCAGGGTAATGGTAGCAATATCCAATGATTTTGGGAGTCTTCCTTTCTCTGTAATTTTTTAGAACAGTTTCAGAAGACTAATCTTACTGATTTGAGCCTTCTCCCTTTTCTTGTTGGTGAGTTTAAGGTTTATATTTTCTTTTTTTATCTTTTAAGAACCAGGTTTTAGTTTCATTGATCTTTTCTATTGTTTTCTTCATCTCTATTTCATTTATTTCTGCTCAGATCTTTGGATTGCCATGCCTGTGCTTTCATTTGTCTCCAGATATTTTTTTTTTATTTCCTCTGATTTCTTTAGTGATCCATTGGTTGTTCAGTAGCATATTGTTTAGATTCCACATGTATTTTTTATTTACATTATTTTTTCTTGTAGTTGATTTCTAATCTCATAACATTGTGGTCAAAAAAGGTGTTTAGGGCTTCCCTGGTGGCGCAGTGGTTGAGAGTCCACCTGCCAATGCAGGGGATGGGACACGGGTTCGTGCTCTGGTCGGGGAAGATCACAGTTGCACAGAGTGGCTGGGCCTGTGAGCCATGGCTGCTGAGCCTGTGTGTCTGGAGCCTGTGCTCCACAATGGGAGAGGCCACAACAGTGAGAGGCCCATGTACCATAAAAAAAAAAAAAAAAAAGGTGTTTGATATGATTTCCATTTTCTTAAATTTACTGAGGCTTGATTTGTGACCCAAGATCTAATCTATCCTGGAGAATGTTCCATGTGCACTTGAGAAGAATGTATATTCTGCTGATTTTGGATAGAATGCTATATAAATATCAGTTAAATCCATCTGACCTAATATGTCATTTAGAGCCTGTGTTTCCTTATTGATTTTCTGTCTGGCTGATTTATGCATTGATGAAAGTGGGGTGTTAAAGTCCCCCACTAGTATATAAACTTTTTAGAGAAGTGCAAACATTATGTTGAAAAGGTAATGCTATACAATATCTGGGTAAATTGAATTATTTAAAATCTGTTGTCCTTGATAAGCTTTTCTCAAAGATTTTAAATGAGTCATAAATGCTTTTAACTCTCAACAACCAATTCTAACAAAAACTGCTAATACATAAATTTTATATGTATGATTACACAAAATAGCATGGATTCCCTGGGAAAAAGCCATTTCAACATTATTTTATTTTCTTTCTATACTAAAATGAATTTATTTCCAGTGTCTGCCCCCCTCCCCACCACAAAAACAAATGTAGTTCTTTTACTGGAGTACTTTTAAGAATACATTAACTTTAGCATATCAAAGTCCAATAATATATTCTTGGTGACATGTCAGTTTATTAAATTACAACGTTGTAAGTTATATTCAGCACTCATTCTTAAACCTAATTAACTGCATAACAAACAACCATAATGAAAACATAAAAGAATGTGTAATAATTCATAATGGTGAATGAAGGTAGTAGTACCATGCCATGTTATGTTATGCTCAACTCTTGACAGATTTTTCTGTCATTTCTTATACTGGTAATATGAAAATGGTTACATCCTTCAAGGTCCAACTTAAATCTCATATATTCCATAAAACATGTTCTAAGTAGTTCAGCCCTTTACTTTTTCCTCCAAATTTCTATATGCTTTTACTTATAAAAGTGAACCATATCTTCTTCCTTTGTGCCCTGTAATACTTAACATACATATGATCATAGAATAAGTACATTTTGCAAACTACTTACTTTCATAGTTAATCATGAAATTCCTTGTAATGTTTATCCACTAGACAAAAGTTTTCAGAGTATTTGAGCATTACTGTCCAAGATGTTCATTTTCTTTTCCCACTCACTTGAAAATGGACAGAATCATGATATACTTTTTGAGGATGAAATAGTATTTGAATGCTAAATTAAATATAATAGAATATAAATATAAATAAAATATGTGCTCAAGCCAAATATATTAATACACTCTCTCATATAAGGCTCTGCTTTATATTGAACTGTCAAGGAGGTTCAAATTACATTCAGAACGTTGTGAGGAGCAAAGAGGGCAAGTAGGTGTCTTTCAAATGTATTTATTCTGAACTAATGCATTCTCTGCCTTATAATAAGATCTCTTTCTCTATTGATAGGACATATGTAACCACGAGAATTAACAATGCTTTTCCTTGCCCTAGGAAAAAATCAGCAACACTCATTCTCCCATCCTATATTTTGTTTCTTTAGCAGTTTTTTTTCAGGTTAAAATCAGCCCTTATTTCTTGTCCTCTCACTCTGGAAGCACTTTGTGTCTGAGGTTGTTTTGCATATATAAACTCATCTAATATTTTGTAATTTGATTTATCCAGTTTTCTGTTTATCTGTTGTTATCTCTTCCTTTTTGGGGGGAGGGGGACTGGTTTTTTTGGAAATACCTCAGTATACCTCTCTCTAAAGTTAAAGTAAATATGAATTGTAAAAATGGTGTTTTATTTGTGGTTGCTAGACAATGGCAAAGAGTTAAATATCAGGACATAAAGATAAAGAAACACTGTGGCTCATCTTAATTTTAACCTTGGCTTTGACTACATATTTTGGTTTGAAATACATATAGTCCTGATTACTTAGTGTAAATATATTTAATTACAAACACAAATAAGAAATCACTTTTAAAATCCAAAATAAATGTCTTAGATTTCTATCCTTACAGATTATTTATCTATGTTTCTTCCCTGAAAGAATACATAATTAAGAAATAGTCATATATTTGACTCACATCAAATGTACAAGAAAAGGTTAATTAGAAAAAATAAAGTATATTTATGTTAAAAACATACTCATGAGAGAATATTCTAAGAAAGAGGTAGGAGTAACAAATTTCTAAAGGTCCAGGTAAGATTTTTATAGATAGCTAATTGCAGCTACAGTTGACTTTAATTCCAGTGAGCCCCAAGTCCTTTAATGTGTACCTAATTGCTTCTGACAATTAAGGTCTCCAAGACTGCCAACATCTTCAGCAATATGCAGGCTTAGTGTCAAGGGGACGGTCTACTGAAAGTATCCTTTCTGGCACTGCTTTTATTAATCTCTTTGGATTTTGAAAGAGGAAGTCACTTTTTTTTTTTTTTCATTATGTGGGCCTCTCACTGTTGTGGCCTCTCCCATTGCAGAGCACAGGCTCCGGACATGGCTCACGGGCCTAGCCACTCCACAGCATGTGGGATCTTCCCGAACTGGGGCACGAACCTGTATCCCCTGCATTGGCAGGCGGACTCTCAACCACTGTGCCACCAGGGAAACCCAGGAAGTCACTTTTGATATTGGTATAACACTTGTAGGTTACCAAAGAGGAAATCTCAAAACAATCAATTCAAATGCTCAGAGCCCTTGTTGTTTAACTGGGTAACCCCAAGGAAAGTTCAGAAAATTAGATAATTAACTGTACATAGACCAAATGTTTTTTCCTAGGTAATTCTGTATAGCCTTAATGTTTTTATTCATTATGCTTGCTTAAAATGGATTTAGGTAGAATTATATACACATGTTATATTTGGTATGTGTATGAAGAATACTATTCTTTCAATTCAACTTAACTTCAAAATACAGAATTTGTGAAGTCTATTATCAAACATATTTTATTAACATTTTTTCCAGTACAACATAATATGGTGGATATTAAAAGGAGAACCATATTAAAATGCATAGGTATTATTATTAATAGAACCATATTGGTTTTCAAAAACTAGCATCTAGTAAGTTCCTCTAGGATTAGTTTCAGGCCCATAGATATTTAACATATTTATTAACAATCTGGATAGAGTGCTGAGAAGCAGATGATTCAAAATTTAGAGGAGAAGAAAATAACATGCTTGAAGATTTAAGATTCAATAATATCTGGGGAGATTAAAAGAACGAGCAAAGGGTACAAAGTCAGCTTTAGCATATGCATTAACAAAGGGACAAGCAAACACTTTAAACTGAGACTTTAAGAGACCTCCATTTTTGTGTTAGATAAATTTGCAATTAGATGTTTTAGCTGAACAATATTCAATAGGAATATAATTAAATTATGTAATTATGCACATTATTATTTAAGATGGCATGTACATACCAGTACCAAAAAAGATGCACTATGCATTCAGATCTAAAGCAATGTCAGAATCATTGCCAAAAAAGAACTGTGGACCAAAGGCATATTTTATCATAAAGTGATAAAAAATTCAAGAATGGTATATACAACCAGGAACATGAACATAAATCATAAAGCAGAATTAAACCACAGCTGGGGCACTGTTCTCTTTTTCTCTATAAAGAAAATACTCACAGTCTAAGAAACACATATGGATAACACCCAAAGAGAAGTCATAAAATAAATCACGTTATGAAAAATTTAAAGAGTGAAATAAGAATGATGTGAGAATGAGAGATATTATGATGAATAAAAAAGTAGTTATTAAGAAAAAATTTCTTAATCATTAACATAATTTTCTGAACCAATTACTTTACATAAAACAAAGAAATTACAAATAGAATTGTTGATGCATTTTAAAATCAATAAAATCCTAGGTGCTCTAGGCTTCAAGAAATATTTGTGTATAGTTCTTCAGTTAGATTATTTAATTATTTGCTATTTTATCTTGTGTTTTGGTAGCTACTCTTTAGGTTGTTCCAGTGAACTAACTGTAGGAGTTTTAATTTTGAAATTTCCTTTTAAGCATACCACTTAATATATTTAATTTGGATTTTTTCATAATTTGTCTGTAATTACACATGGTTTCATTTTGTCAAAGAGATCTAAGAAAGGTAGTAGGAAAATCAGGGCTGTAAAATAAGAACTATTCATTATAGAGTCATAGAAATATCATCCTACATTATTTTCACATATAAGATGATATGAACAATGAAAATGCAGACAACTTTCAGAAGAAAAGCATGTTTCTATCTAATGATGTCTAATAGAAGTAGTTAAAATTAGCTAGGTGTTAGAAATTGTAATTGGCCTGTAATTTCCTGTTCCTCTGTAGTGTCTTTTTTTTTTTTTTGGCTATACCACATGGCTTACAGGATCTTAGTTCTCTGACCAAGTATTGAACCTGGGCCCCAGCAGTGAAAGCACCGAGTCCTAACCACTGGACTGCCAGGGAATTCCTTTTTTGTGGTATCTTTGCCTAGCTTTGGTATAGGGTGATGCTGGCCTTGTAAAATGAGCTTGAAAGTGTTCTTTTCTTTTCAATTTTTTGGAACAATTTGAGAAGGATAGGTGTTAACTCTCCTTTAAATATTTTGTGGAATTCACCTGTGAAGCCATCAGGACCTGGACTCTTAGGAAATTTTATGTTTCTAGGAATAAATGCATTCCTTCTATGTTGTTTACTTTTTCATATTATTCTTTTATGAACTTTTTTTTTTTTTGTGGTACGTGGGCCTCTCACTGTTGTGACCTCTCCTGTTGCAGAGCACAGGCTCTGGATGCACAGGCTCAGCAGCCATGGCTCATGGGCCCAGCCGCTCCACAGCATGTGGGATATTCCCAGACCGGGGCACGAACCCGCATCCCCTGCATTGGCAGGTGGACTCCCAACCACTGCACCACCAGGGAAGGCCAAACATTTTTATTTCTGTTGTGTTGGTTACAATTTCTTCTCTTTAATATTTTATTTTTATTTCTCTGGGTTCTCTATTTTTCTCTATTTTATTTATCTGGGTTCTCTATTTTTCTTGTAAGTCTGGCTAAAGATTAGTCATTATGTTTATCTTTTCAAAAAACCAACTCTTAGTTTCATTCATATGTCCTATGCTTTGTATGTCTATTTCATTTATTTCTTCCCTAATCTTTATTATTTCCTTCCTTCTATCAATTTTGGGCTTTGATTGTTATTCTTTTTCTAGTTCCATTTGATGTAAGTTTACATTGTTTATTTGAGGCTTTTGTTGTTTCTTGGAGTTGGCCTGTATTACTATCAACTCCCTTCTTAGAAGTGCTTTTGTTGTGCCCCATAGATTTGGGATCATTGTATTTTCATTTTCATTTATCAGCAGGTATTTTTTTTTTTTTTTTGCAGTACGTGGGCCTCTCACTGTTGTGGCCTCTCCCGTTGTGGAGCACAGCTCTGGATGCGCAGGCTCAGCGGTCATGGCTCATGGGTCCAGCCTCTCCGTGGCATGTGGGATCTTCCCAGACCGGGGCACGAACCCGTGTCCCCTGCATCGGCAGGAGGACTCTCAACCACTGCGCCACAAGGGAAGCCCTCTGCAGGTATTTTTTAATGTCCTTTTTGATTCCTTTGTTGACTCATCAGTTATTTAGTAGCATGTTGTTTAGTCTCAATGTGTTTATGTTTCTACCAGTTTTCTTCTTTTAGTTGATTTCTAGTTTCATGTCCTTGTGGTAAGAAAAGATGCTTGACATGATCTTAATCTTCTTAAATGTACTGAGGCTTGTTTTGTGACCTAAAATGTAACCTCTCCTGGAGCATGTTCCAGGTGAGCTTGAAAATAATATGTATTCTGTTTTTGGATTTAATATTCTATGTATATCTATTAAACCCATCTGATCTAATGTTTCATTTAAGGCCAGAGCTTTCTTATTGATTTTCTGTCTAGATGATTTATTCACTGTTGTAACTTGAATGTTAATTTCTCCTACTATTATTGTATTGCTGCTGATTTCTCCCTGTATTTCTGTTAATATTTGCTGTATGTATTTAAGTGCTCCTATGTTGGGTTCATAAATGTTTACAGATTTTATATCATTTAGACAGATTGACCTCTTTATCATTATGTAGTTTACATAATGTCTTTCTTTATCTTTTGTTACAGTCTCTGTTTTGAAGTCTATTTTTTCTGATATGAGTATTGCTACCCTAGGTCTCTTTTCTTTTTAATTTTCATGGGAAATCTTTTTCCATCCTTACACTTTCAGTCTATGTATATCTTTAGTTCTGAAGTGAGTCTCTATTAGATATATGGGTCCTCTATATGGGTTTTGTTTTATTTATCCATTCAGCTACCCCATGCTGTTTGATAGGAGCATTTGGTGCATTTACATTTAAAGTAATTATTGATAGATTTGTATTTTTTTGTCATTTTGTTAATTGGTTTCTGATTATTTTTGTAGTTCTTTGTTTTTGTCGTATTATTTTGGTTTCCTTGTGGTTTGATAAATTTTATATTATTGTTTTTTGATTCCTTAATCTTTATTTCTGTATCCATTGTAGGTTTTTGGTTTTTATTACATATTGACCTGTGTATATAGCTATCTTTTTTAAACTCTTATTTTAGGCATTCTAAAAACACCACATTTTTACTCCACCCACATGTCTTATGTTTTCGATGTCATATTTTATACCTTTTTAATTTGTTTTATCCCTTAACTACCTATTTTAGTTATAGTTAATTGTACTACTTTTGTATTTTAACCTTCATACTAGCTTTTTAAAGTAGTGTTTCAGTTGCCTTTACTATATATTTGCCTGTACCAGTGAGATCTTTTCTTCCATAGTTTTTTTCTTTCTTTTAGTTTTGGTGTTTTCTTTTTCACTTAAAGAAGAACCTTCAGCATTTATTGTAAGGCTAGTTTAGTGGTGATGTACTTAGAAACTTGCTTACCTGAGAAACATTTTGTTTTGCCTTACATTCTGAATGATAATCTTGCCAGATCGATTGTTCTAGGTTGTAAGTTTTTTTTTCTTTCAGAACTTTAAATATGTCCTCCCACTCCTTTCTTGCCTACAAAGTTTCTGCCAAAAAATCAGCTGGAAGTCTAATGAAGTTTCCATTGTATGCGATTAGTTGTTCTTCTCTTGGTGCCTTTAAGATTCTCTCTTTATCTTTAACTGTTGTCATTTTAATTATAATTTTTCTTGGGGTGGATTTCTTTGGGTTCATCTTGTTTAGGGCTCTATGCTTCCTGAAACTGGATGTCTGTTTTTTTCCCCAGGTTAGAGAAATTTTAAGCCATTTTTTCTTCACATAAATTTTCTTTTCCTTTCTCTCTCTCTTCTTTTTGGGATCTCTATAATATGAATGTTAGTATGCTTGACGTTGTCCCAGAAGTCACTTAAAGTCTCCTCATTTTAATTTTTTTTCTCTTTGGCTTGAGAGATTTCTACTACTCTGCCTTCTAGTTCACTGATCTGTTTCTCTGTATCATCTAATTTTTATTTCAGCTATTGTATGCTTCACCTCTGATTAGTTCTGTGTTATATCTTCTAAATGTTTGTTAAAGTTCTCACTAAGTTCCTCCATTCTCCTCCAGAATACTGTAAGGATCCTTGTGACTGTTTCTTTGAACTCTTAATTCAGTAAATTATTTATTTCTGTCTAATTAATTTTTCCCCTAGGACTTTATTTTGTTCTTTCATTTGAAATATATTTCTCTGTCTCCTCAGTTTGTTTGACTTTTATTTTTTATTTCTATGAATTAGGCAAAGCAGCTACCTTGCAAGTCTTGAAGGCATGGCCTTGTGTGGGAGCAACTCATGCATAGGAAGTGACTGATGTCTTTGGTAGGCCAAAGTGGGCATAGGCAAAGGGAAGTTCTGGAGCATGCTGCACCAAGACCACTTGTTGGGACCACTAGAGCTGGAGTAGGGCCAGGCAAAAGCAATCCCCAAGGGGTAGCTCTCAGCCCAGTGTCACCTTGGAAGAGTGGCTGGAGCTGGATTGGATGCAAGCTTAAGGTAGTCCCAGGGCATACTGTGTTCAAGGCTACCTGAGGGCAGGGGCTGAGGAGAGTCATTAAGGGACTCAAACAATAACTTTCAGCAGTATCTCTGATCCTGGAGAAGTCTCCAGCAGTTCCCTGCATATTTGGCAGAAATTCTAGAATTAGAAAAAAGAATTTTCTCCCCATAGAGTCTAGGTGTCTTTTAAACTGCTGTTTTTAGCTATGTCCCAGAGGAGGCAAGTCTGTGCTTGGGCGTCTTATCAAAATTCCTCCCTACTAAGGCTGCTGTATCAAGGGTGAGGTTCCCTTTAATACTGTGTCCTCATTTTCTCTATCCATTTCTATGTGGTCCTTCTATGTGCAATAGCTGTTAAATTAACCCTCAAGTCTTGTTCAGGAGGTGTTGCTCTAAATGTAGATATATATTCAGTGTGTTCATGGGAGGAAGTGAGCTCAGGCCTTCCTCCATAAGCATCTAGGATCTTTCTTTTACTTTTGATTCAACTAGAGATACATTTCCTTTTCCAGTTGTAAAAGTAATAAAAAATTTACACTTGTGCTTAATACTTCTTTCTGAGTAGAGAAAGATAAACACATAAAAACATATTAACCACTAATAATTTGCAGATAATGTATAGAAAAATATGAAAAGAAAAAAAAATAATTCTAATTTCAATATGCATGGATAAAAACTATTAAGAACTGGTATATGTCTTTAAGACATAAATAAACACAGACATAGTATCATAAACATATACATTTATACCCTCAGTATAAAGCTGTGGTCATGTAATACATACTATTTATAATTTGCTATTTCATGAACAATAGTTTGTAAATGCATTGTGTGAAGGTTATTTCATGTGTCAACTTGACTGAAACAAGGGATGCCCAATTAAACATTATTTGGGGGTATATCTGTGAGGGTGTTTCCAGATGAGTTTAGCATATGGATAGGTGGGCTTATTAAAGTAAATCACCATTCCTATTTTGGGTGATGATCATCCATCTGTTTGGGTCCTAAATAGCCAAAAAGAAGAGGAAGTAGAAATGTATCCCTGTGATTTCTTGTCTGTCTGCTGGAGCTCAGACATTAGTCTTCCACTCTTGGGCTGAGAATTACATCACTGGCTCCTCTGATACTCAGGCACTTGGAATTATAACAGCAACTTACTTAGGTCTCAAGATCACATATATATTTATATATATATGGACTGCTATATCAAAACCTCATGGTAAAGGAAAATCAAAAATCTTCAATAGATATACACACACCAAAGAAAAAGAAATTGAAACACAACACCATAGATATTCATCAAATCACAAAAGAACTGGACAGAAAAGGAAGGGAAGAAAAGAAAAATCTACAAAAGCAAATCCAAAATAATTAACAAAATGTCAATAACATATATATCCGTAATTACCTTAAATGTAACCATATTAAATGCTCCTATCAAAAGACACAGATTGGTTACATGAATACAAAAACGTGACTCATTTATATGCTATCTACCCACTTAAGAGTTAGAGACACAAACAGACTGAAAGTGAGGAGATGGAAAAAAGAATTCCATGCAAATTGAAATCAAAGAAAGCTGGAGTAGCAATACTCATATAAGACAAAATAGAATTTAAATTATAGACTGTTCTCCAGGATAGATCATATCTTGGGTCACAAATCAAGCCTTGGTAAATTTAAGAAAATTGAAATTGTATCAAGTTTCTTTTCTGATTACAGCACTATGAGGCTAGATAACAATTACAGGAAGAGATCTGTAAAAAATACAAAAACATGGAGCCTAACAATAAAATACTTTATAACGAAGTGATCACTGAAGAAATCAAAGAGGAAATCAAAAAAATACCTAGAAACAAATGACAATGGAGACATGATGACCCCAAACCTATGTGATGCAGCAAAAGCAGTTCTAAGAAGGAAGTTTATAGCAATACAATCCTACCTTAAGAAACAGGAAACATCTCAAATAAACAACCTAACCTTGCACCTAAAGCAATTAGAGAAAGAAGAACAAAAAATCCAACAAAGTTAGCAGAAGGAAAGAAATCATAAAGATCAGATCAGAAATAAATGAAAAAGAAATGAAGGAAATGGTAGCAAAGATCAATAAAACTAAAAGCTGGTTTCTGGAGAAGATAAACAAAATTGATAAACCGTTAACCAGACTAATCAAGAAAAAAGGGAGAAGACTCAAATCAATAGAATTAGAAATGAAAAAGGAGAAGTAACAACTGACACTTCAGAAAAACAAAAGATCATGAGAGATTACTACAAGCGACTCTATGCCAATAAAATGGACACCCTGGAAGAAATGGACAAATTCTTAGAAATATACAACCTGCCGAGACTGACCAGGAAGAAATGGAAAATATGAACAGACCAATCACAAGTAATAAAATTGAAACTGTGATTAAAAATCTTCCAAAAACAAAAGCCCAGGAGCAGATGGCTTCACAGGCGAATTCTATTAAACATTTAGAGAATAGCTAACACTTATCCTTCTCAAACTCTTCCAAAACATAGCAGAGGGAGGAAAACTTCCAAATTCATTCTACAAGGCCACCATCATCCTGATACCAAAACCAGAAAAAGTATGTCACAAAGAAAGAAAACTACAGGCCAATATCACTGATGAACATAGATGCAAAAATCCTCAACAAAATACTAGCAAACAGAATCCAACAGCACATTAAAAGGAGCATACACCAGGCTTCCTGGGTGGTGCAGTGGTTGAGAGTCTGCCTGCTAATGCAGGGGACATGGGTTCATGCCATGGTCTGGGAAGATCCCACGTACTGTGAAGTGGCTAGGCCTGTGAGCCATGGCTGCTCAACCTGCACGTCTGGAGCCTGTGCTCTGCAATGAGAGAGGCCACAACAGTGAAAGGCCCGTGTACCACACACACACAAAAAAAAGGATCATACACCATGATTAAGTGGGGTTTATTCCAGGAATGCAAGGATTCCTCAATATACGCAGATCTATCAACGTGATACACCATATTAACAAACTGAAGGAGAAAAACCATATGATCATCTCAATAGAAACAGAGAAAGCTTTCAACAAAATTCAATACCCATTTATGATAAAAACCCTGTAGAAAGTAGGCATAGAGGGAACTTTCCTCAACATAATAAAGGCCATATATGACAAACCCACAGGCAACATCATCCTCAATGGTGAAAAACTGAAACCATTTCCACTAAGATCAGGAACAAGACACGGTTGCCCACTCTGACCACTCTTATTCAACATAGTTTTGGAAGTTCTAGCTACAGCAATCAGAGAAGAAAACAAAATGAAAGGAATCCAAATCAGAAAAGAAGAAGTAAAGCTATCACTGTTTGCAGATGACATGGTGCTTTATATAGAGAATCCTAAAGATGCTACCAGAAAACGGCTAGAGATAATCAATGAATTTGGTAAAGTAGCAGGATACAAAATTAATGCACAGAAATCTCTGGCATTCCTATACACTAATGATGAAAAATCTGAAAGTGAAATTAAGAAAACACTCCCATTTACCATTGCAACAAAAAGAATAAAATATCTAGGAATAAACCTACCTAAGGAGAAAAAAGCCCTGTATGCAGAAAATTATAAGACACTGATGAAATAAATTAAAGATGATGCAAATAGATGGAGAGATATACCATGTTCTTGGATTGGAAGAATCAACATTGTGAAAATGATTCTACTACACAAAGCAATCTACAGATTCACTGCAATCCCTATCAAATTACCACTGGCATTTTTCACAGAACTAGAACAAAACATTTCACAATTTGTATGGAAACACAAAAGACTCTGAATAACCAAAGCAATCTTGAGAATGAAAAATGGAACTACAGGAATCAGGCTCCCTGATTTCAGAATATATTACAAACCTGCAGTAATCAATACAGTACGGTATTGACACAAAAACAGAAATATAGTTCAATGGAACAGGAGAGAATGCCCAGAGATAAACCCACACACATATGGTCACCTTATCTTTGGTAAAGGAGGCAAGAATATACAGTGGAGAAAAGACAGCCTTTTCAATAAGTGTTGCTGGGAAAACTGGACAGGTACATGTAAAAGTATGAAAGTAGAACACTCCCTAACACCATACAGAAAAATAAAGTCAAAATGGATTAAAGACCTAAATGTAGGGTGAGAAACTATCAAACTCTTAGAGGAAAACATAGGCAGAACACTCTATGACATAAATCAGAGCAAGATCCTTTTTGACCCAACCTCCTAGAGAAATGGAAAGAAAAACAAAAATAAACAAATTGGACCTAATTAAACTTAAAAGCATATACACAGCAAAGGAAACCATAAAGACGATGAAAAGACAACCCTCAGAATAAGAGAAAATATTTGCAAATGAAACAAGGGGCAAGGGATTAATCTGCAAAATATACAAACAGCTCATGGAGCTCAATATGTAAAAACTAACCCCCAGTAAGAAAATAGGCAGAAGACCTAAATAGACATCTCTCCAAGGAGGAGATACAAATGGCTAAGAGTCACATGAAAGGATGCTCAACATCACTAATTATTAGAGAAATGCAAATCATTACTACAATTAGGTATCAACCCACACTTGTCAGAATAGCTATCATCAAAAAATCTACAAACAATAAACACTGGAAGGGGTGTGGAGAAAAGGGAACCCTCTTGCCCTGTTGGTGGGAATGTAAATTGATACAGCAACTGTGGAGATAGTATGGAAGTTCCTTAAAAAACTAAAAATAGAACTACTATACGACCCAGCAATCCCACTACTGGGCATATACCCTGAGAAAACCATAATTCAAAAAGAGTCATGTACCAAAATGTTCACTGCAGCTCTATTTACAATAGCCAGGACACAGAAGTAATCTAAGTGTCCATCAACAGATGAATGGATAAAGAAGGTGTCACACATATATACAATGGAATATTACTCAGCCATAAAAAGAAACGAAATTGAGATATTTGTAGTGAGGTGGATGGATCTAGAGTCTGTCATACAGAGTGAAGTAAGTCAGAAAGAGAAAAACAAATACTGTATGCTAACACATATATATGAAATCTAAGAAAAAAATAAAAAAAGGTCATGAAGAACCTAGGGACAAGACGGGAATAAAGACGCAGACCTACTAGAGAATAGACTTGAGGATACAGGGAGGGGGAAGGGTAAGCTTGGACAAAGTGAGAGAGTGACATGGACATATATACACTACCAAACGTAAAATAAATAGCTAGTGGGAAGCAGCCGCATAGCACAGGGAGATCAGCTTGGTGGGTTGTGACCACTTAGAGTGGTGGTATAAGTAGGGTGAGAAGGAGGGAGATGCAAGAGGGAAGAGATATGGGAACATATGTATATGTATAACTGATTCATTTTGTTATAAAGCAGAAACTAACTCACCATTGTAAAGCAATTATATTCCAATAAAGATGTTAAAAAAAATTATAGACTGTTACTAAAGTCAAGGAAGTACACTACATGATGATGAAGGGATCAATCCAAGAACATATAACAATTGTAATTATATATGCACCCAAAATAGGAGCACCACAATATATATGGCAAATGCTAACAGCCATAAAAGGAGAAATCAACAGTAATACAATAATAGTGGGGGACTTTAACACCCCACTTACATCAATGGACAGATCATCCAGACAGAAAATCAATAAAGAAACACAAACCTTAACAGACGTATTAGACCAGATGAACTTAATTGATATTTATAGAGTATTTCTACTGAGAGCAGCAGAATACACATTTTTTTGAAGTGTGCATAGAACATTCTCCAGGATAGAGCACATGCTGGACCATAAAGCAAGCCTCAGTAAATTTAAGTAAATTGAAGTCATATCAAGCATCTTTTTTTTTTTTTTTTTTTTGGAGTATAATGCTTTACAGTGTTGTGTTAGTTTCTGTTGTACAATGAAGTGAATCAGCTATATGTATATATATAGCCCCTCCCTCTTGGACCTTCCTCCCACTCCACCCCCGTCCTACCCATCCAGGTCATCAGAGAACACCAAACTGAGCTTCCTGTGCTTTAACAGGCTCCCACTAGCTATCTATTTTATACATGGTTGTGTATATATGTCAATCCTAATCTCCCAATTCGTCCCACCCTTCCCTTCCCTCACTGTGTCCACCTGTCTTTTCTACACGTCTGCATCTCTATTCCTGCCCTGGAAGTAGGTTCATCTGTACCATTTTTCTAGATTCCACATATGTATTAATATATGATATTTGTTTTTCTCTTTCCGACTTACTTCACTCTGTATGATAGACTCTAGGTCCATCCACATCTCTACAAATGACCCAATTTTGTTCCTTTATATGGTTGAGTAATATTTCATTGTATATATGTACCACATTTTCTTGCATTCCTCTGTTGTTTGACATTTAGTTTGCATACATGTCCTGGCTATTGTAAATAGTGTTGCAATGAATATTGGGGTACATGTGTCCTTCTGAATTATGGTTATCTCAGGGTATGTGCCCAGTAATGGGATTGCTGGGTCATATGGTAGTTCTATTTATAGTTTTTAAAGGAAATTCCATACTGTCTCCACAGTTGCTGTAACAGTTTACCTTCCCACCAACATGGCAAGAGGGTTCCCTTTTCTCCACACCCACTCCAGTGTTCATTGTTTGTAGATTTTTTGATGTTGGCCATTCTGACCAGTGTGAGTTGATACCTCATTGTAGTATTGATTTGCATTTCTCTAAAAATTAGTGATGTTGGGCATCCTTTCATATGCCTCTTAGGCATTAGTATGTCCTCCTTGGAGAGATGTCTATTTAGGTCTTCTGCCCATTTTTTGACTGGGGGTTACTTTTTTGATATTGAGCTCCTTGAGCTGTTTGTATATTTTGGAGATTAATCCTTTGTCTCTTGTTTCATTTGCAAATGTTTTCTCTTATTCTGAGGGTTGTCCTTTCATCTTGTTTATGGTTTCCTTTGCTGTGCATATGCTTTTAAGTTTCATTAGGTCTCATTTGTTTACTTTTTTTAATTTTCATTACTCTAAGAGGTGGGTCAAAAGTGATCTTGTTATGGTTTATGTCAAAGAATATTTTACCTACGTTTTCTGCTAAGAGTTTTTAGTGTCCAGTCTTATATTTAGGTCTTTAATCCATTTTGAGTTTATTTTTGTGTATGGTGTTATGTAGTGTTCTAATTTCATTCTTTTACATGTAGCTGTTCAGTTTTCCCAGCACCACTTATTGAAGAGGCTGTGTTTTCTCCACTGTATATTATTGCCTCCTTCATCATAGGTTAGGTGACCATAGGTGCATGGATTTATCTCTGAGCTTTCTATCCTGTACTAGTGATCTATATGTCTGTTTTTGTGCCAGCCCCATACTGTCTTGATTACTGTAGCTTCAAGCATATTTTCCGGCCACAATGTTATGAGATTAGAAATCAACTACAAGAGAAAAACTGCTAAAAACACAAACACGTGGATGCTAAACAGTATGCTACAAAAAAGAAAAAATAAACAGATCACTGAAGAAATAAAAGAGGAAAGCCAAAGATACCTAGAGACAAATGAATATGAAAACACAATTATCTAAAACCTGTGGGAAGCAGGAAAATCTGTTCTAAGATGGAAGTTTATAGTGATAGAACCTTATAGCAAGAAATAATAAAAATCTCAAATTAACAACCTAACCTTACACCTAAAGCTTCTAGGGAAAGAAGAACAAACAAAACCCAAAATTAGAAGAAGGAAAGAAATCATAATGATTAGAGCAGAAATATATGAAATAGAGACTATAGAAAAGATCAATGAAACTAAAAGTTGATTCTTGGAAAAGATAAACAAAATTGATAAATCTTTAGCCAGACTCATCAATAAAAAAGAGAGGGTGCCAAAATCAATAAAATTAGAAATGAAAATGGAGTTATAACTGACACCACAGAAATACAAAGACCATAAAAGACTATTATAAGCAACTATATATCGATAAAATGGACAACCTTGAAGAAATGGACAAATTCTTAGAAATATACTATCTCCCAAAACAACAATGAAGAAAGAGAAAACATGAGATGAGCAATCAAAATTACTGAAATTGAATCTGTGATTGAAAAGCTCCCAACAAGCAAAAGTCCAAGACCAGATGGCTCCACTGGTGAATTCTATCAAACATTTAGCAAAAAGTTAACACCTATTCTTCTAAAACTATTCCAGAAATTGCAGAGGAAGGAACAATTCCAAACTCATTCTATGAAGCTACCATCACCCTGACACCACAAATAGATACCACAAAAAAAGAAAATTACAGGACAATATTACTGATGAACATAGATGCAAAAATATTCAAAAAAAAGTAGCAAATTGGATCCAACAATACATTAAATGATCAGACACCATAAACAAGTAAGTGGGAATTATTCCTGGGATGCAAGGATTTTTCAATATTAACAAATCAATCAGTGTGATACACTACATTAACAAGTTGAAGACTACAAAACCTATGATAATATCAGTAGATACAGAGAAAGTGTTTGGTAAAATTCAACATCTATTTATGATAAAAACTCTCCAGGAAGTGGGCATAGAGGGAACCTACCTCAACATAATAAAGGCCATTAAATCAAATTCACAGTTAACATCATACTCAATGGTGAAAAACTGAAAGCATTTCCTCTAAGATCAGGAAAAAGACAAGCGTGTCCACTCTTGCCACTCTTATTCCAACATAGTTTTGGAAGTCTTAGCCATAGCATTAGAGAAGAAAGAGAAATAAAATGAATCCAAATTGGAAAAGATGTTAAATTGTCACTATTTACAGATGACATGATACTATACATAGAAAATCCCAAAGATGCTACCAGAGAACTAGCAGAGTTCATCAGTAAATTTGGTAATGTTGAAGGATACAAAATAAATACACAAACATCTGTTGCATTTGTACACCCTAATAGCAAAAGATGAGAAAGAGAAATTAAGGAAATAATCCATTTACTATTCCATTTACCATTGCATCAAAAAGAATAAGATAACTAGGAATAAACCTACCTAAAAAGACAAAAGACCTGTACTCTGACTGTAAGTTGCTGATAAAAGAAATTGAAGATGACACAAACAAATGGAAAAATATACTGTGTTCTTTGATTGGAAGAATCAATATTGTTAAAATGATTTTACTACCCAAGGCAATATACAGATTCAAAGCAATCCTTATAAAATTACCAATGGCATGTTTTTCAGATCTAGAACAATAAATCTTAAAATTTGTACAGAAACACAAAAGACCCTGAATAGCCAAAGCAATCCTGAGAAAGAAAAATGGAGGTGGAGGAATCAGGTTCCCTGACTTAAGACTATGATATAAAGCTACAGTAATCAAAACAGTATGGTACTGGCACAGAGACAGAAATATAAATCAATGGAACAGGATAGAAAGCTTAGAAATAAGCTTGCATACATATAGTCAATTAATCTATGATCAGGGAGGCAAGACTATACAATGGAGAAAAGACAGTGTCTCAATAAGTGGTGCTGAGAAAACTTGACAATTACATGAAAAAAATGAAATTAGAATATTCCCTAATGCCATACAAAAAAATAAAAATAAACTCAAAATGGTCTAAAAACCTAAATGTAAAACCACATACTATAAAATTCCTAGAGGAAAACATAGGCAGAACATTCTTTGACATAAATTTCAGCAATATTTTTTTGCATTCATATCCTAGAGCAATGTTAATAAGAACAAAAATAAATAAGTGGTATCTAATCAAACTTAAAAGCTTTTGCACAGCAAAGGAAACCATAAGCAAAACAAAGAGAAAACCAACAGAATGAGAGAAAATATTTGCAAATGATGTGACCAAGAAGGGATTAATCTTCAAAATATACAAACTGCTCGTACAGCTCAGTATAGAAAGAAACAAAAAAAAAAAACCCCAATTTAAAAAATGGACAGAAGATCTAAATAGACATCTCCCAAAGAAGGCATAAAGATGACCAAAATGCACATGAAAAGATGTGGTATATACATACAATGGAATATTACTCAGCCATAAAAAATTGAAATAATTCCATTTGCAGCAACATGGATGGACCTAAGACTATCATATTAAGTGAAGTAAGTCTGACAGAGAAAGACAAATATATGGTATCACTTATATGGGATCTAAAAAATGATACAAATTAACTTATTTACAAAACAGAAACAGACTCACAAGCTTATGTTTATCAAAAATGAAAGGTGGGTGGGAGGGATAAATTAGGAATTTGGGAATAACAGATACACACTACTGTATATAAAATAGATAATCACCTAAGACCTACAGTATGGCACAGGACCTACTGAATCACTTTCTATACACATGAATCTAACACAACATCATAAATCAACTATACTTCAATAAAAAAAAGAAAAGAAAAAGAAAATCAAAACATAAAATATGCAACTAACACCTTTTGAAAAATAAATAATATTGTTTCATTTTTTTCATTTATTATCAAATTCAAGGACAAGAGTTTCTGTGTAATAATCAACAGGCTGTGTGAAAAACAAATTAGCCTAAAGTTTTAACTTAACGATTAAATTACAAGTTGCTGTTATTTAAATTTGCATGGATATTAAGAAAGGTTTTTATTACATTTCAGGAAAATTCTGGTGAATTAAGAAGATAATATTAGGCAAATTCATATCTTCGTAACCCCTAAGTGATTGGAGGATAATGTGAAACAGATGGCAATGACAGATCTGGAATTAGGCTGAAAGAGTGCTATTCCCCAGAGGTCAGATCTACTTTCATTTTTTTAAAATATCTTTTTGATGACCTGGTTAAAATAGTTTGAAGCATGATTTTTACATTAAAAAAATATATTCTTGTGTTAGTGTGTGTGTATTTCTGTGTGTGTGTTAAGCAAACATATTTTAAAAACCTAAACTTCCACAATCCAAGTATTCTTTATAAATAGCTTGAAAATTATCACCATATTCCAATAGGTAATAATCATATATAGGAAAGCAAAGTTCTCAGTTTTTGAAATAATACAGTAAAAAATATAGTTAAAGAGGAATTTCTAAATCTATACCTTTATAAATTGTTTTGAATAATTTTTAGTTTGTGCTGAATCATGAATTTTATGTTATTTGGCCAAAGATTAGGAAAAGTCTTAGGCAAGGTAGTGAATATTATATTTTTATCAGTCAGCACCCTGATGCCCTAGAGATATGCTAGTTGTAATGAGTTCATAAAGTCAACTAAAAGATGTTCTTTTCTTCAAATGATTAAATTCTGTGCTCTCTAAATATGTTTTTCTGCATCTTATAATTATTTATATAAGTTTTGATGACTATTCCTATAGTAAGCCTAGTGATTCAAAACTTTAAATGAAATGCCACAAAATAGTCACAGATTTTTTAAAGAACTCAGTGGATAATATCCCAAAATTGGCTGAAAAAAAGGAAATTTTGTAAAATAATAATTTTATGTTCTATTTTCCTAATCATTGGGGAAAGAAAGTTTGTATTTTACATACGTATAATTTTTACTCTTTGCCCATGATTGAATGAAAAGGAAATGGCTTTAATAAAACTGATCACTCACATACAATTTAAAGTGTTGAAACAAATCAATGAAGTTAGAATCCTGGCACAATCAAGGTTTTTTAGAAAAAGTGACAAACAGTAAACAACAGATAACAGCTTATTTCTTTCTTTGCAGATGAATTCTAAAACTTTATTTTTTGAATGAGACTAATTTCTGCAGTGGTGTTAAGGATGATGTGTGAATAATAAATAATTGTAACTACTCTATCATAAATTTATTTTTATTTGTATATTCATACAAACTAAATAAAGAAAATTTTCATTCACTACAGCCAAAAAGCAAACTGTCTTCAAACATTGAGATTGTCCTTGTGAAATGAGTCTCTCTGGGAAGAAAAGCAAAGAAAGCAAACAAGCACTACACATTAAAACATTTTGGACTGAACTGAATTGAATGTTGCACACAATAAATATTTTAAGTTTATGTCTTTTGGCTTCAAAACACTCTAATTTATAGTAAAAAGTAATAGGGCTCCTGTCATCAATATATGATTTGTAATGCCTTAATAAAGGGTATGATGTCTTACTCTACTTGAAGATGGAATCTACATTTAACTTGCCATTACAATCTGAGTATTGTGGTAAAAGTTGCATATTTCTGTACATGAAATAATAAATATTATACAAGTCATATCTATTGCTTTAATTCTTTTTTTGAAACAAGTAAATGTGTATTATTGTGGGCCAACTTTGAAAAGTGTCAGTATTCCTACTATTTAATGTATGTTCAGCACCACTTTAATATAAAGTCTGGGTACAACAGAGACCCACTTCTTTCTTTAAATCATTACAACATTAACAACAAATTTCTATGCTGTAACAAAAATACTAGTGACATATACAAGATGAAACCTGAAAATTTCTCTTGTGCACATTCAAATTATTTTGTTTTTGGAAATTAATTCAGGCACACAGGAATGTAGTCCTTAATTGCTAAAAAAAAATGAATTTACTGTAAAAGTGCTTTAGTCAATGATAATAAACTTAATAGAGGAAACGATTTTTAAGCAATGTCCATTATTTTGAGTCAGTTTTTGTTATAGTTAGATGCTTTATCATAATATACTATATCCACTATTACTGAATTTGGAATAGGTGATATACCTTTAAATTAATTAATTGAAAACTTTTATTTACTGCTAAAGTCAGTAACACTCATATGCTGTTATAGAATAATTGATCATATATCTTTAAACTGAAACAATTAATAGTTCTACATGGGTATAAATGTAATTAAATTCATGCCATCTTGCAGCCACATAAGTGAATGTATGTACCTCAAAATTGAATAACATATTTTTAAATTCATAGAAAATCTTCTAATTTATTTTGAGTGTTTAAACATGATCAAAGTTATTCTATTCATCAACACTAATCCAAACCCAAAATGATTCCCACAAGTTTGACAGATTTTAAATAAATATTTGAAGTATCCTAATTAAGTTTTAGTAAAATAACTTATCTTAAAAAATGTACATACTGCAATTAAACATTTGCTGATTATCAAAAGTGACCAAAGTTTCCTGTATTTCTTATCACTTCTGCTGTTAAGTATAAATGTCATACAAGAAAAACAGTATTCTCTATTTTCTGCAATTATCAAAATTTTCATTTTTCCATATAGTCATATGAAATATTGTGTTTATTTTGCCTTATATGTCTTATTCAGTACATAAGAAGTAAACAAGAAGAGTTGCCTCTATTCAGTTTGGAGTAATCAGGGTATAGCCCCTGAGTGTACTGTGCCAATTAAAGTGCATTTAAAAAAGAAAACAAATAATTTAAATCATGTAAAAATTTATATTCTTGTCCAAGTCTAGGAAAGCTGATATCACAGGATAAAAATTATTGAGTACTTATTAAAAACTTTTAAGGGGAATTGTCTGCCCTCTAACAATTAACACTTCAGTAGTAAATACCAAGCAATCAACAAGCTATTCATTTTTCATCTTATATATAAAGAGTCCTTTTCTTTTCTTTTTTTTTTTTTTTTTTTTTCGGTATGCGGGCCTCTCACTGTTGTGGCCTCTCCCATTGTGGAGCACAGGCTCCGGATGCACAAACTCAGCGGCCATGGCTCATGGGCCTAGCCACTCCACAGTATGTGGGATCTTCCCATGTCCCCTGCATTGGCAGGCAGACTCTCAACCACTGCGCCACAAGGGAAGCCTGCATGTGTCTTTTTGAATTACGGTTTTCACTGGGTATATGCCCAGTAGTGGGATTGCAGTATCATATGGTAATTCTATTTTTAGTTTTTTAAGGAACCTCTGAACTGTTCTCCATAGTGACTGTATCAATTTACATTCCCACCAACAGTGCAAGAAGGTTCCCTTTTCTCCACACCCTCTCCAACATTTGTTGTTTGTAGATGTTCTGATGATGTCCATTCTAACTGGTGTGAGGTGATAACTCATTGTAGTTTCAATTTGCATTTCTCTAATAATAAGTGATGTTGAGCAGTTTTTCATGTGCTTCTTTGCCATCTGTATCTCTTCTTTGGAGAAATGTCTATTTAGCTCTTCTACCCATTTTTGGATTGGGTTGTGTGTTTCTTTAATATTGAGCTGCATGTGCTGTTTATATATTTTGGAGCTTAATCCTTTGTCTGTTGGTTCATTTGCAAATATTTCCTCCCATTCTGAGGGTTGTCTTTTCGTCTTGTTTATGGTTTCCTTTTCTGGGAAAATGCTTTGAAGTTTCATTAGGTCCCATTTGTTTATATTTGTTTTTATTTCTATTACTCTAGGAGGTGAATTAAAAAACATCTTGCTTTGATTTATGTCAAAAAGTGTTCTTCCTATGTTTTCGTCTGAGAGTTTTATAGTATCCAGTCTTACATTTAGGTCTCTAATCCATTTTGTGTTGATTTTTCTGTATGGTGTTAGGGAGTGTTCTAATTTCATTCTTTTACATGTAGCTGCCCAGTTTTCCCAGCACCACTTATTGAAGAGACTGCCTTTTCTCCATTGTATATCTTTGCCTCCTTTGTCACAGATTAGTTGACCATAGGTGTGTGGGTTTATCTCTGGGCTTTCTATCTTTTTCCATTGATCTATATTTCTGTTCTTGTGCCAGTAACATATTGTCTTGATTACTGTAGCTTTGTAGTATAGTCTGAAGTCAGAGAGTCTGATTCCTCCCGATACATTTTTTTCCCTCAAGACTGCTTTGGTTATTTGGGGTCTTTTGTGTCTCCATACAAATTTGAAGATGATTTGTTCTAGTTCCATAAAAAATATCATTGGTAATTTGATAGGAATTGTATTGAATCTGTAGATTCCTTTGGGTAGTATAGTCATTTTCACAGTATTGATTCTTCCAATCCAAGAACATGGCATACCTCTCCATCTGTTGGTATCATCTTTAATGACTTTCATCAGTATCTTACAGTTTTCTGCCTACAGGTCTTTCGTCTCCCTAGGTAGGTTTATTCCTAGGTATTTTATTCTTTTTGTTGCAATGGTAAATGGGAGTGTTTCCATAATTTCTCTTTCAGATTTTTCATCAGTAGTGTATAGGAATGCAAGAGATTTCTGTGCATTAGTTTTGTATCCTGCAACTTTACCAAATTCATTGATTAGCTCTGGTAGTTTTCTGGTGGCATTTTTTTTTAACATCTTTATTGGAGTATAATTGCTTTACAATGGTGTGTTAGCTTCTGCCCCATAACAAAGTGAATCAGCTATACATATACATATGTTCCCATATCTCTTCCATCTTATATCTCCCTCCCTGCCACCCTCCCTATCCCACCCCACTAAGTGGTTGCAAACCACCAAGCTGATCTGATCTCCCTGTGCTATGTGGCTGCTTCCCACTAGCTATCTATTTTACATTTGCTAGTGTAAAATGAGAGAGTGGCATGGACATATATACACTACAAAAGTGAATTACTTTTTTTTTAACATCTTTATTGGAGTATAATTGCTTTACAATGGTGTGTTAGTTTCTACTTTATAACAAAGTGAATCAGTTATACACATACATACGTTCCCATATCTCTTCCTTCTTGTGTCTCCCTTCTTCCCACCCTCTGTATCCCACCCCTCTAGTTGGTAAAAAACCACCTAGCCGATCTCTCTGTGCTATGCGGCTGCTTCCCATTAGCTATCTATCTTATGTTTGGTAGTGTATATATGTCCATGCCACTCTCTCACCTTGTCACAGCTTACCATTGCCCCTCCACATATCCTCAAGTCCATGCTCTATTAGGTCTGTGTCTTTTTTCCTGTCCTACCCCTAGGTTCTTCAAGACCCTTTTTTTTCCCTTAGATTCCATATATATGTGTTACCATATGGTATTTGTTTTTCTCTTTCTGACTTACTTCACTCTGTATGACAGACTCTAGGTCCATCCACCTCACTACAAATAACTCAATTTCATTTCTTTTTATAGCTGAGTAATATTCCATTGTATATATGTGTCACATCTTTATCCATTCATCTGATGATGGACACTTAGGTTGTTTCCATGTCCTGGCTATTGTAAATAGTGCTGCAATGAACTTTGTGGTACATGTCTCTTTTTGAATTATGGTTTTCTTAGGGTATATGCCCCGTAGTGGGATGGCTGGGTCATGTGGTAGTTCTATTTATAGTTTTGTTTTTGTTTTGGTTTTTGCGGTACACAGGCCTCTCACTCTTGTGGCATCTCCTGTTGTGGAGCACAGGCTCCGGATGTGCAGGCTCAGCAGCCATGGCTCACAGACCCAGCTGCTCTGTGGTATGTGGGATCTTCCCGGACTGGGGCACGAACCCGTGTCCTCTGCATTGGCAGGCAGACTCTCACCACTGCACCACCAGGGAAGCCCTATTTTTAGTTTTTTAAGGAACTTCCATACTGTTCTCCATAGTGGCTATATCAATTTATATTTCCAACAACAGTGCAAGAGGGTTCCCTTTTTGTGTCTCTATTATTGATTTGAGTCAAGTGTTAGTTCTCTCATTATCTTGGAGGGGGGAATGAAAAGATTAGGTTAGGGAGTATGATTCATTAAAACATATAGAAAGAACAAAATATTTATCTTCCTACACTCATACAATCTTTGTTTTAGAGACTCTTCCTCTAAGTTAACATTGTTTGCATATAGAAAAACAAAAAGCCGTATTTGCCACTTCATGACTTCAAATGAATCATGAAAAAAAGTGAATTTTTGTAATAACTGGAGGAAGTAAAAAGTGCTTGAGCAAATCAAAACAAAGTTTTTAAAAAATAAAATCAAAATCTCATACAAACACCCTTGGGGAAATATAATTAAAAAGAAAATATCCTGTGAAGACAGAAAATTTCTCCACAAAGGTGGAAAGGATAGAAAACAATCATATTTTTGAACAAGCAATGAACCGGATTGTGATGTGCAACACAGGTAACCTGTTAACAGATTTCAAATAGAGAAAAAAATTTCACCCTTCACATAGCCAAGCAGATACCACTCATTACAAACATGTTCTAAAGATAATAACTAGTCCTCAAGTAAGAGAACTTGACAACACCATTTTTCACACACAGTTCATTTTAGTTTCTTCACCTTGTAATTGGGGTGACTATTCGTGTTAGCTAATTGGTTTTATCCAAAGGAAAAACAATCTCCTTATGTGTTTATGAGGGAAGGTGTATTTTTGCAACTTGGAGAAGGGCCCGCACTAAAGTTAGGCTTGCACTTTCCCACAGAAACTGGGAGTGAGGAGCCTTGTCTTCCTTGATGATCACATTTCAAATGTCTATGAGAAAAACATCTTTGGGTTGTAAATCTGGCAACAAATGTATTAGTTCTTTAAAAGATTTATATATATTTTGAAGAAATAGAGAAAGAACTTAAAATTAAAATATTCTAATATAAGTGTTCTAAGAAAAGAGAGACAGGATGGTCTCTTCCCTTATTCTCTACAGGGAGAATTAAGACTTTTATTTTTAATTTGTATTTTCCCTTTCAACACACACGCACAGACCCCACATTCAGTATATGGATATAGACCAAGTTCAGAGAAAAACAAAATAGCATATAAGTATGTTAATTTTTTATCTTTTGTCTTGCCACCTTCTTAAGCTTTTATAAATGTCCTTGCTAAAATGCCATAAGCATCACTTAACTAAAGTATCTTAGATAATTTGCACTGGTCACTTCTACTGATATCACTGCAAAGATTAAAGAGGGCTCTGTATCTAGATTGGGACTTTTGACACTGACCTCTGTTTATTGATTACTCCCTATAGTGACTCATCCAAAACATCACACACTTAGCAAGGTATTTCAGCTATTTTATAAGACTTATTTTATGTCAAGGAAGAGGCCTCAGGAAATCAGCAAGAAAGTGACAGATATGCAGGGTAGTTTGAACATTTAAAATTTTCACCAGTTGCTTGTCTATACCACAAAGTCAGAGAAATTTTACTCTAGACCATTTTCTTTTTCTGAAAGTGTTCCGCATATCTCACTCCAATTTTTGTCTCAACTATTTCCCCCATAGACATATGAAAATTTTGAACTAGCTGCTCTTTGGTCTGTAACTGGAAAGTTTTAAATTTATTTATTTTCTAGACTCAATATCTGAGGCCTGCTGTTAACACATTTGGCTCTTAAGGAATTACTCCTGATTCATTAGTTCAATATTTTACTTCCCAACTTCTGTTACAAATTTCTTTCCATATCTTGTGACTTGGCTTCATATTTTTGCAAAGATCTCAGATTTTTTCCTTTACTATGTCTTTGTGTTTCATTACTAAATCTTTGTCTCACTGAATCGTTTGAGTTCTGAATTATTTGCCTTACCCTGAAATACAATATTTATCATTTGCAATGGAAAAAAATGCATTAAGACTAGCTTACTGTTTTATACTGGTTGAGATGAGGAATAAGATAAAGTATATTATATAACCCTGGTTTTATGACCTGACTGGACTTGGGTATGCCACAGCTGATAAGATAAATCCATTTCTTTTCATCCCTTCAAAACATAAGAAAACCCTGCTAAGAAGTTGAGGATGAGTTGTGGAGGCATGAGGGAGGAGAAACCCGTATTTTAAATGAATATGAAATTTTGAGAACTAACATACCACAATTTGATTGTAACACTGTGCATTATTTTCACGAACTGCAATTCAAAATTATATTTTTTCCTATCATTCTATTTTGAATAATCAAATAATAGGCCACAAAAGTACTCCAAAGTATTATAATATAAAAGCAAAACTCTTGACTCAGATATTACTTCAAAAACAATTTACTGCTCTACAGTGTATATTTGCAGAGATTAGTAGAAATGATTTCACTGTATATTTGTAAATGATTTAAATTAATAGTCATTATGATTCTGCCAATAAGAATAGATATATATATTATATTATTCAGTGTAAATTTAAATTCTTAATATTCTTCTTATCTGAAACAATGTTATCAGTTTTATCCTTAATATTGAAGAAATAATTTTTAGCCTTCCTAAATTTTCTGATTCCTTTTTCCTAGCCTCTCAAAAAAACCTGCAAGGGATATCATGCTACTGCTTATTTGTAATTCAGTCAAAGCTGAACACATTTCTTTTCTAAGTAGAATTCCAAGTACTCCAAGTAAACATGGATCAAAAAATAACATTTTCAAAAGAATATAAAATTTACATACTGAATTTCAATTGTTATACAAAATAAACACTATTATTTTCATAAAGCCGTGGAAGTTAATTTCATTGAACTTAAGGAAGAAATGTCAAATGTCGTTTAAGCATTAAATTCCATATAATTCTTTCCCACTCAAATTCTACACAAAATTAAAATAAAAATCATTATCAAAATAGAGATTTGAGCTATAGCAGCTGATTTAAAGAACAAGGGAATGGGAAATTATAACTTTTTCTTTTCCTAAATCTGATCAAATCCCATTTAAAATTTTTAAGGGACTGTCTGGCTTCAGTTGATAATGAGCAAGGCATAGTCCTGAGCTTCATAATTATTACTGATTGTCAGAAGTGTTGAATTAATCTGACTGAATCTACTGCAGTTTGGTTCAAAGATGGTTAGATAATATTATAGATTTATAAACTCACAGGACTAGAAAGCTATTACAAGATCATTCATTCTGTCAAATTCTTCCTTATGCCATCTACAACAATTATATGTAGAGTGCATGTACATATAATTGGCCACAAAGTAGTGACACACGAAATATCATAAATTAACTTTGTACCATTTTAAAACTCCAAATCTCTTTGTCATACCTTTTCTGAGAAATGTTTTTAATTTGCTGGGTAATAAGAAGTGATAGGTATTATTTACTTTTTTTACATGATGAATGGAGAAATAGGAAGTTAATTGGACAGTACTACTGTTAACCAGTAGAGTATCAGAAGAACTAAGATTAGATTTCTCAATCTTACATGATTGAATTTCATTCATATGTTAATTCATTTAACATTTAATTATCATCGTTCTTCAAATTTTAGATGCAAAGTAACTTTCTAAGGAAACAAGGCACTAACTACATTAGGACTAATCTTGTTATAGGACCTTATTGCATTGTTTATTTCTAGTAGGTATTTATCCCAGATGTAATTTAACATTTACTGTATGACTTGCTTTTTGATATCCTCCTATTGAAGTCTGTAACAGCAGCACTGCTGTTTTGGTAACTCCTACACTTCCAGTGTCTAGCACAGTGTCTTATACCCAATACTTACTCAAAAGTATTGATTAATTAAGTGTATTTTTTATATTTACCTTCTTATAGTCTTGTAGAATATAAAGTGTAAAGATACTAAGTTGGAGTTAAGTAGCTTTACATGTTACTCTGAACCACATACCTCATTGTTTCAGACTATGTAGAATTGACACAGCAGTATGCAAAAAATATTTGAAAATTACCATTTAAAAAAAATCAGCTTGAAATTTTCTTTCTTTTTCCAAAAGATGAGCATAGTCATGTAAAATTTATTAGGCATGACCATTTAAATGTTTATTGGTAGATATCAGTTCCATTGTCTTAGAGTAGAACTATCTTTGTTCAGGGGAGAATCACTTGAGTGGAGTCTTAATTACATAGATGTAAGTTAATAAACACCTACCATAAGAATGGAATTGAATGATCTTTTTTTCTTTTCTGAATTCATGCAATATAGGGCTCTTGCTTTGTAAGCAACAGTAGTTTGTTTTGTTTTTTTTTCTCTGCATAATTACTGGCATAGTATGATGAACATTAATAGGATGGGAATGGGTAAGTTTGCACAGAACTGTTAGGAAAGACACGGGAAGAAAATAACTGAAAAATAACATAATTTAGATGTTAAATTTTCTAGAATGTCTCTGATCAACTTCTATATTCTCCTATAATATAATGCACTTTTTATTTCTATAATACATATGCTCCTTCATGATTTTTTTTTTTTTTTTTGCCGTACGCGGGCCTCTCACTGTTGTGGCCTCTCTCGTTGCGGAGCACAGGCTCCAGACGCGCAGGCTCAGCAGCCATGGCTCAGGGGCCCAGCTGCTCCGCGGCATGTGGGATCTTCCCAGACCGGGGCACGAACCCGCGTCCCCTGCATCGGCAGGCGGACTCTCAACCACTGTGCCACCAGGGAAGCCCCATCCTTCATGATTTTAATTAAGTGGTTAGATTAATAGAAATCATAGAATTTAAGGCAATATTATTATTTTACTTATGAATAAATTCAATACATGAAAAATGACACAGTAACCTTCTTTAAAATTATCCCTAATAAGAAACTTTTGTAGTTGTCACAGGTATGCCAATAACCAAACATAATTTTCCAGAACATTTAGCTTCAAAAATATTCATTTTTTCAAGTATTTGTCAATATAATTCTGGATTTCTCTCTTCTCTCTCGCTTTCCATCTCATTCTCTCTCATCTCAGTTAGATCCTGTTTTGTACATCTTACTGTAATAAAATTGCCACTTCATCATCATCGTTTCATATGGTAGTTTAAAAAAATTAAAAAACTCATTCTTTTTAGAAAATGGTGGATAATGTTGTGGACCACTACATGTCAGCAGTTTTAGGCAAAATTGAGTTATGAATGATATTTCAGGACTCATACAAAATTTATTCAATAATATGAAGATAGTAATCTTTTATAAATGAATTTTTAAACTTGGGGAGCTGCCATTTAAGCTATCTTCTGAAATAAATTTCTAACTCTGTGACATATGACCAAAGAACAAAAACCATGTAACCACTATTTTAAACAATAGATGAAACAAATATTCGTAAGTCAATGTTGGTATTAAACATAACTTTATATCGAACATATAATTTCAAAACAATTAAGTGGTTTTCCACAGGCTGAAAGAAACCATTGTTTTGGCAATAGTTTGCTCATTTTAAAAATGATTAAGTCCTAAGAGGTAAGACTACTGATTCTAACTAACCATTATCTGCTTTGGCAAAGTTTTTTGTACTGTTTTGAAGCCTAGAAATCATTCAAATCGGACTGTAAATATATATATATTTCCTGACCTTGCTATCTTCAATAACTCTAACAAGCACATAATTGGCATATCAAAACTTCTTCAAAGGCCATTTATTTTTTATTTTTGAGTTATTTTCTGCATTATATAAAATATGTCACCTTAAACATTTTTAAGTGTGTAGTACAGTAGCATAACTATATACACTTTGGTGTACAATGGACTTCTAAAACTTTTTCATCTTGCAAAACAAAGTTTAAATCAACTGAACCATTCCACTTTTACCCTTTTCCTAGCCCTTGGAAACCACCATTTTACTTTCTGTCTCTGAGCTTGACTACTTTAGATACCTTGTATAAGTGGAATCATGCAACATTTGTCTTTTTCTGACTCTTTTATTTCACTTAGTATAATGTCCTCAATTTTCATTCATGTTGTAGTATATGACAAGATTTCCTCAATAGATTTTAGAATGTCATAATTACCTTGAAATGTTTGTTAAAAATTATTTAAGCAATCAGAATTTTTTTTAACTTTTAAAACAAAGAAACTTCTTTTAAACAATACCTTCATTATATAAAGCTGATAATAATCATTTAAGTATAACTTTATTATGCACATTATTATTTTATAATATTTTTAAACAATTAATGAGTACAGAGTCACAAAAATTACTTTAATAGTATCAGGACACTGCATGTTTTGAATTCACATTTTCATATGAGTTTTACCTCCATTGTGTACACAGATAAAGCAAATGTTCTCAAACTTTTACTTGAGTGCAGGTCAAAAATAGTGATATATTTATATGGAAAATAATAAAATTATTTTCTTCCTAATACATAAACTGTTTACTTAAAATAGTTGCATTATGCAAAAATGATATCTGCTAAAGGTAAATTATGAAACTTACAAATAAATAAATTAAGAAATGTTGGGAGGCCTTCAAGATAGAGAAGGAGTAAGACATGGAGATCACCTTCCTCCCCACAAATACATCAGAAATACATCTACATGTGGAACAACTCCTACAGAATACCTACTGAACCCTGGCAGAAGAACTCAGACTTCCAAAAAGGCAAGAAAATCCCTACATACCTGGGTAGAGCAAAAGAAAAAAGAAAAAAAAAAACAGAACAAAAGAACAGGGACTGGATCTGCACCTCTGGGAGGGAGCTGTGAAGGAGGAAAGTTTCCATACACTAGGATGCCTCTACACTGGTGGAAACAGGGGGTGGGCAGAGAGCAAGCCTCAGAGCCACAGAAGAGACCACAGCAACAGGGGTGCAGAGGGCAAAGCAGAGAGATTCCTGCACAGAGGATTGGTGCCGACCAGTGCTCACCAGCCTGAGAAGCTTGTCTGCTCACCTGCCAGGGCTGGTGGGGGTTTGAGCTGAAGCTCGGGCTTCAAATTTCAGATCCCAGGGAGAGGACTGTGGTTGGCTGTGTGAACAGAGGCTGAAGGGGGCTAGTGTGACACAACTAGATGGGAGGGAGTCTGGGAAACACTCTGGACCTGCCTAGGAGGCAAGAAACAATTGTTTTGGGGTGTGCGAGGAGAGGTGATTCAGAACACTGCCTAAATGAGCTTCAGAGATGGGCGCAAGCTGCGGCTATCAGTGTGGACACCAGAGATGGGCATGAAATGCTAAGGCTGTGCTGCAGCCAACAAGAAGTGTGTGTACAAGCACAGGTCACTATCCACACCTCCACTTCTGGGAGTCTGTGCAGCCCACCACTGCCAGGGTCCTGTGATCCAGGGACAACTTCCCCAGGAGAACACATGGCACACCTCAAGCTGTCGAAACGTCATGCCGGCCTCTGCCGCCGCAGGCTCACCCTTAACTCCATAGCCCTACCTCCCCCCGACCTGAGTGAGTCAGACATCCCTAATCATCTGCTGCTTTAACCCCATCTTGTCTAGGCAAAGTACAGATGCCAGAGGGTGACCTATATGCAGAGGTGGGACCAGATCCAAAGCTGAAACCCAAGAGCTGTTCAAATAAAGAGGAGAAATGGAAATTTCTCCGTGCAGCCTCAGGAGCAGTGGATTAAATCTCCACATTCAACTTGATGTACCCTGCATCTGTGGAATACCTGAAGAGAAAATGAATCATCCCAAAATTGAAGTGGTAGACTTTGGAAGCAACAGTAGACTTGGGGCTTACTGTATGCAACTGACTACATTCTGATTTCTATGTTTATCTTAGTATAGTTACTAACACTTGTTATGACTGGTGCATTTGTTTATTGGTTTGGTTGTTCCCTTCTTTTTTAATTAATTTTTTATTTTTTAAATAGTTTTTTTTATTTTAATAACTGTATTATATTATATTTTTAGATTTTTTTTTCTCACTTTCTTCTGAGCTGTGTGGCTGACAGAGTCTTGGTATTCTGGTCAGGTATCAGGCCTGAGCCTCTGAGGTGGGAGAGCCAAGTTCAGGACATTGGAACACCACAGACTTCCTATCACCATGTAATATCAATCAGCAAGAACTCTCCCAGGCATCTCTGTCTCAATGCTAAGACACAGCTCCACTCAACGACCTGCAAGCTCTAGTGCTGGATGACCCATGAAAAACAACTAGCAAGACAAGAACACAAACTCACTCATTAGCAGAGAGGCTGCCTAAAATCATAATAAATTCAAAGACATCCAGAAACATATCACCGGACACAGTCCTGCCAGCCAGAAAAGCAAGATCCAGCCTCATCTACCAGAACACAGGCACCAGTCCCCTCAACCAGGAAGCGTACACCACCCACAGAACCAAACTTACCCAGTGTGGGCAGACACCAAAAAAAAAAACAAAAAAAAAACAGGAAATATGAACCTGCAGCATGCAAAATGCAGATGTCAAACACAGTAAGTTAAGGAAAATGAGAAGACAGAGAAATATGCAACAGATAAAGCAGCAAAGTAAAAACCCACCAGACCAAACAAATGAAGAGGAAATATGCAGTCTACCTGAAAATGAATTCAAAGTAATGATAGTAAAGATGAACCAAAATCTTAGAAATAATAGAATGGAGACAATAAAAGTAACTTTTAAAAAGGAGCTAGAAGAACTAAAGAGCAAACAAACAATGATGAACAACACAATACAGGAAATTAAAATTCTCTAGAAGGAATCAACAGCAGAATAACTGAGGCAGAAATACAGATAAGTGACCTGAAAATAAAATAGTAGAAATAACTACCACAGAGCAGAATAAAGAAAAAAGAATGAAAAGAATTGAGAATGGTCTTGGAGACCTCTAGGACAACATTAAAGGCACCAACATTTGAATTATAGGGGTCCCAGAAGAAGAAGAGAAAAAGAAAGGGACTGAGAAAATATTTGAAGAAATTATAATTGAAAACTTCCCTAATATGCGAAAAGAAATAGCCATTCAAGTCCAGGAAGAGCAGAGAGTCCCATACGGGATAAATTCAAGGAGAAACATGCCAAGACACATATTATTCAAGCTACCAAAATGAAATACAAAGAAAAAATATTAAAAGCAGTAAGGGAAAAACAACAAAAAATATACAAGAGTATCCCCATAAGGTTAACAGCTGATCTTTCAGCACAAACTCTGCAAGCCAGAAGAGAGTGGCAGGATATTATTTAAAGTGATGAAAGTAAAAAAACCTACAATCAAGATTACTCTACTGAGCAAGGATCTAATTCAGATTTGATGGAGAAATTAAAACCTTTACAGATAAGGAAAAGCTAAGAGAATTCAACACCACCAAACCAGCTTTACAACAAATGCTAAAGGAACTTCTCTAGGCAGGAAACACAGGAGAAGGAAAAGAACTACAAAAAACCCCAAAACAATTAACAAAATGGTAATAGGAAGATACATATTGATAATTACCTTCAAAGTAAATGGAATAATGCTTCAACCAAAAGACAGAGACTGGGTGAGTGTATACAAAAACAAGACCCATATATATTCTGTCTACAGGACACCCCCTTCAGACCTAAGGACACATACAGACTGAAAGTGAGGGGATGGAAAAAGATATTCCATACAAATGGAAATCAAAATAAAGCTGAGTTAGCAATTCTCATTTCAGACAAAAGAGACTTTAAAATAAAGACTATTACAAGAGACAAAGAAGAAGACTACATAATGATCAAGGGATCAATCCAAGAAGATGATATAAAAATTGTAAATATTTATGCTCCCAATATAGGAGCACCTCAATACACAAGGCAAATTTTAACAGCCATAAAAGGAGAAATCAACAGTAACATAATCATAATAGGGGGCTTTAACATCCCACTTTCACCAATGGACAGATCATCCAAAATGAAAATGAAGAAGGATACACAAGCTTTAAGTGACACATTAAACATGATGGACTTGATGTTTATATTATATTCCATCAAAAACAACAGAATACACTTTCTTCTCAAGTGTTCATGGAAACATCTCCAGGATAGATCATATACTGGGTCACAAATCAAGCCTTGGTAAATTCAAGAAAAATGAGATCATATCAAGTTTCTTTTGCAACCACAATGCTATGAGACTATATATCAAGTATAGGAAAAACCTGTAAAAAATGCAAACACATGGAGGTTAAACAATACACTACTTAATAACTGAGAGATCACTGAAGAAATTGAAGAGGAAATCAAAAAATACCTAGAAAAAAAATGACAATGAAAACACGATGACCCAAAAGCTACAGGATGCAGCAAAAGCAGTTCTAAGAGGGAAGTTTACAGCAATACAATCCTACCTCAAGGAAAAAGAAAAATCTGAAATAAACAATCTAACTTCACACCTAAAGCAATTAGGAAAAGAAGAACAAAAAAACCCCAAAGTTGGTAGAAGGAAAGAAATCGTAAATATCAGATCAGAAATAAATGAAAAACAAATGAGGAAACAATAGCAAAGATCAAAAAAAGTAAAAGTTGGTTCTTTGAGAACATAAACAAAATTGATAAACTATTAGCCAGACTCATCAAGGAATAAAGAAGTCTCAAATCAACAGAATGAGAAACGAAAAAGGAGAAGTAACAACTGACACTGCAGAACTACAAAGGATCATGAGAGATTACTAGAAGAAACTATATGCCTATAAAATGGACAACCAGGAAGAAATGGACAAATTCTTAGAAGTGCACAACATTCCGAGACTGAACTAGGAAGAAATAGAAAATATGAACAGACCAATCACAAGCATGGAAATTGAAATTGTGATTTAAAATCTTCCAACGAACAAAAGCACAGGACCAGATGGTTTCACAGGTGATTTGTATAAACATTTAGAGAAGAGCAAACACCTTTCCTTCTCAAACTCTTCCAAAATATAGCAGAGGGAGGAACTCCCCCAAATTCCTTCAAGGAGGCCACCATCACCTTGATACCAATACCAGACAAGGATGTCACAAAGAAAGAAAACTACAGGCCAATATCACTGATGAACATAGATGCAAAAATCCTCAACAAAATACTAGCAAACAGAATCCAACAGCACATTAAAAGGATCCTACACCATGATCAAGTGGGGTTTATCACAGCAATGCAAGGATTCTTCAATATATGCAAATGAATCATGTGATACAACTTATTAAAAAGTTGAAGGAGAAAAGTCATATGATCATCTCAATACATGCAGAAAAAGCTTCTGACAAAATACAACACCAATTTTGATAAAAAGCCTCTAGAAAGTAGGCATAGAGGGACATTACCTCAACATAATAAAGTCCATATATGACAAACCCACAGCCAACATCATTCTCAATGGTGAAAAAGTGAAACCATTTCCACTAAGATCAGGAAGAAAAAAACGTTGCCCACTCGCACAGTTATTAGTCAATACAGTTTTGGAAGTTTTAGCCACAGCAAACAGAGGAGAAATAAAAGGAATCCAAATCGGATAAGAAGAATAAAGCTGCTATTGTTTGCAGATGACATGATACTATACATAGAGAATCCTAAAGATGCTACCAGAAAACTTGTAGAGCTAATCAGTGAATTTGGTAAAGTAGGATACAAAATTAATGCACAGAAATCTCTTTCATTCCTACACACTAATGGCAAAAAATCTTAAACAGAAATTAAGGAAACACTCCCATTTACCATTGCAACAAAAATAATAAAATACCTACGAATAAACCTACCTAAGGAGACAAAAGACCTGTATGAAGAAAACTATAAGACACTGATGAAAGAAATTAAAGATGTTACAAACAGATGGAGACATACACCATGTTCTTGGATTGGAAGAATCAACATTTTGAAAATGACTCTACTACCCAAAGCAATCTACAGATTCAATGCAATCCCTAGCAAATTACCAATGACAATTTTTACAGAACTAGAATAAAAAAATTCACAATTTGTATGGAAACATAAAAGACCCCGAATAGCCAAAGCAATCTTGAGAAAGAAAAATGGAGCTGGAGGAATCAGGCTCCCTGACTTCAAACTATATTACAAAGCTACAGTAATCAAGGCAGTGTGGTACTGGCACAAAAACAGAAATATAGAGGAATGGAATAGGATAGAAAGCCCAGAGGTAAAGCCACAGACATATGGTCACCTTATCTTTGATAAAGAAGGCAAGAATATACAATGGAGAAAAGACAACCTCTTGGTGCTGGGAAAACTGGACAGCTACATGTAATAGAATGACACTACAATACTCCCTAACACCATACACAAAAATAAACTGAAAGTGCATTAGAGACCTAAATATAAGGCCAGACACTGTAAAACTCTTAGAGGAAAACATAGGCAGAACAGTCTATGACATAAAGCACAGCAAGATCCTTTTTGACCCACCGCCTAGAGAAATGGAAATAAAAGAAAAAATAAACAAATGGGATGTAATGAAACTTAAAACCTTTTGCACAGCAAAGGAAACCATAAACAAGATGAAAAGATAACCCTCAGAATGGGAGAAAATATTTGCAAATTGATCCAACTGACAAAGGATTAATCTCCAAAATATACAAGCAGCTCATGCAGCTCAACAACCCAATCCAAAAATGGATAGAGGTCCAAAATAGACATTTCTTCAAAGAAAATGTACAAATTGCCAAAAAACAAGTGAAAGGATGATCAACATTACTAATCACTAGAGAAATGCAAATCAAAACTACAATGAGGTATCACCTCGCACTGGTCAGAATGGCCATCAACAAATATTTACAAACAATAAATGCTGGAGAGGGTGTGGAAAAAAGGGAAACCTCTTGCAATGTTGGTGGAAATGTAAATTGATACAGACACTATGGAGAGAAGAATGGAAGTTCCTTAAAACACTAAAAATAGAACTACCAGATGACCCAGCAATCCCACTGGACGTATACCCTGAGAAAACCATAATTCAAAAAGAAACATGTACCACAATGTTCACTGAAGCATTATTTACAATAACTAAGACATGGAAGCAGCCCAAGTGTCCATCGACAGATGAATGGATAAAGAAGATGTGGCACATATATACAATGTGTATACATTGTGTATACATTGTATACATATATACAATATTACTGAGCCATAAAAAAGAAATGAAATTTAGTTATTTGTAATGAGGTGGATGGACTTAGGGTCTGTCATACAGAGTGAAGTAAGTCAAAAAGAGAAAAACAAATACTGTATGCTAACACCTTCATATGGAATCTAAAAAAAAAAAAAAAAAGGTGGTTCTGAAGAACCTAACGGCAGGGCAGGAATAAAGACTCAGACGTAGAGAATGGACTTGAGGTCACAGGGAGGGGGAATGGACTTGAGGTCACAGGGAGGGGGAAGGATAAGCTGGGACTAAGTGAGAGAGTGGCATGGACATATACACACTACCAAATGTAAAATAGATAGCTAGTGGGAACCAGCCACATAGCACAGGGAGATCAGCTAGGTGCTTTGTGACCATCCAGAGGGGTATGATATGGAGGGTGGTAGGGAGATGCAAGAGGGAAGGGATATGGGGATATATGTGTACGTATAGCTGATTCACTTTTCTATACAGCAGAAACTAACACAACATTGTAAAACAATTATAGTCCAATAAAGGCCTTAAAAAAAAAAAGAAAGGAAGAAATGTCTTCTGTGCCTAAAAATAAATAAATAAATAATAAATGTTTATGGAGAAGAGGTGCTTGGTCATCTGTAAGGAACAAAAGAGACAGATTTCAAACTAATTCTGGTTTCTAGCCAAGGTGTATAGCAGTACCTTTCATTCTAGTAATCTTCATATCAAAACTGGACAGTCACCATAAGGAAGGAAAAAATAAAAGCCTGTTTCATTCACAAACAATGATGCAAAGATCCTAAACAAAATACAAAATATAGCAGGATAGCAAAAAAAAAAAAAAAAAATCAATTTAACCAATCCAACCCAGCAATATCCAGTTCATTTAACATGAGAAAATATGTCATTCCCACTAACAGATTAAAATAGAAAAAGTGCATAATCAACTCAATAGGTGAAGAAAACCATTTGAGATAAACTAGACATTCAATCATTATTTTCAGCAAAGTTGGAATAGAAGAGAAAATACTTAACGTAATAAATCATATCTATCCAAGACTTAAAGCAAACATCATTAAAAAAATAAACTTAGAGGAAGGCACTATCTTTTAAAAATGATAACTTCAGTTTGGAAAATTGTAGGTTTTGGAGATGTAGGGGTCATCTAAGTGGAAAAGTTTATGAAAAGTTTTATATGTGTATCCAGATTTTAGGATTGTTCTGGGTGTGGAGATACTGATTTGGAGGTTATCAGCACACAAGGGAAAACCCTGTATAGTGAGAAGAGTAGAGAGTCAGTTTTCCATGAAGTGAGCTAGTTCTCTATCACAGTTAATTAAAATCTAGTTAAATAATCCAAGAATAATTAAGAATTTAATATGTATTTTAAAAGAACAGCTGAAGTCAAAGGTTTGCTAAACTCCTGTAGAGCCTCAGTGGAAACTAGATTAAAAAGAAATTCTATAGTCTGAGCTGTAAATATTTAGCTAAACTTTCCACAATACCTCCAGTTGTCTTTCCAAACAGTTTTTCAATTTAAAAAATTTAATATCTCTCCAGTATTCATAGAATATTTAAACCATGTTCTCAAAGAATCCTATAGATGTCACTCATGCATTATTTATCTCCTTGTATTTAAATACTTATTTTTTTTCTCCCTTCATTAATTGTGAGACATCTGAAGGCAGAGATGGGAGAAATATCTGGCACATGGGAGAAATATCATTGATGTTATTTATAGTAGTGCTTTCATTTGAATCCTTGAAAAGAAATTAAATTGTGACTGACATTCAACAAATGTTTACCATTAGACCTCACTGAGGACTAATCGTAAACCAAGCTCCTGACAACATCTGACTCTAAGCCTAGTGTTTGTGCATATTTGACCTGAGTAAAAGTTTAATTGTGCACATTAAAAAGCACATACCCTTACTGATCTTGGGTGGCGTCAGCCTGCAGCAGTTTGAAGCAGGATTTCGCTTCCTCAGCCAGAGATTGAACTCAGGTCACAGCAACGAAAGCACTGGATCCTAGTCACTAGACCACAAAATCCAGTGGCCAGTGACAAGGCCCTGGTCTGGGGCTTTGTAGAAATGTATTTCAAAAAAAAAGACAGAATGTAGTGAAACAAGTAAAATATTTATTAGAAGGATAAAGAGTACATGTGAATAGAGTCATTCACATGGGCCGGCTCAGAGAGAGAGTCGCACCCTCATTGTAGTTTGAATCAATTATATGGAACATTTTTTTCAGATTTCCTCTGGCTAATCCTCTTGCTTTGCCTGGCTCTGAGTCCGTATTTGGTTTATCTCAGGGTCCTCCCCTGTGTGCGCAATCATCTCTTAGCCAAGATGGATTCCAGTGAAGACGGCTATGGGTAAGTTGACATCACCTACTATGGGGAGGCATCCCTTCCCTTTTTGGCCCCTGAGGAGCCTTTCAATGCATGTGCAGTTGGGGATGTTTCCCTGACTTCGAGAATGAGAGATATGTGATCTCTCTTTTATTTGGGCAGGGCTCAACTCCTTGCTCCTGCTATTATCTTCATCTTGGAGTATCTGTCCACAGGGGACAAACTCCAGCTGCTCAGCTTGGGGCCCATCTATCTCCTGCCTCAAATCATCCCTGAGAGATATGAACTGCAAGAAATCTTTATTGGGAGGATGAAGGGCAAAGGTCTGTCTTCTGTAGCTTCTTCAGGCTGGCATGGGGCTCATAGACCCTACCTAGTTGGGATCATGGAGCTCACGCCTGTCTCATTAAGGGTCCCAGGATGACTTCTATTGTTATTCCAGCAGGATCTGTTCTGAGGAGTGGCTAGAATCTCTGCATTACTGTCATCTTATCTGGGAAACTGCTGTGTCCTTAAAAAGAACAAACTAAACAAGTAGATTAAGAAACCAGGGGCCAAAGAATTATTGTAACCAGGGACCCAAGCAGGAGTAAGAACCAGGTTAAGTTTGGTAGCAATTTTGATCCTGATCCAGATAAAGTCAGCGCTTGGGTTACCCTGTCCAGAGGAATGGTATCATTTTGTGTAGTCATTACTTTATCATTTTGGATGATATACAGTATACTGCTTGTATAGAAAAGGTCATTTATAAGATTTTTAGACACCTGCAATGCATTCTGCTTGAGGATTATTACAATAGCCTGATTTAAATATAAATTTTCTCAGTTTGAAGAATTGTTTTTCTAAAGTGTATCAAAATTGACTTCTGCTTTTTAATAAAATGAAAAACTAATGTGGTCTCCTATCTCCCTCTCTCAAAAGTAACACTAGATAGACTGACAGAGTTGATATATTCATAAAAGTTTTGAATGAATACTAAGGAAATAGAAGTCTCACAGTAGTAGAACATATAGCCTAGAGCAGTGGAGGGCACTTTGTTATATATTGGCAACTCAGAATAACTTTTATGTCATGCAAGTTTGGGGTCCTCACATTACAATAAGTCCCTCATTTTTCACCCTTTCACCACTGGGAGGCAGAACAATAGAACTGGAAGCTCTCTGATGGATGAATTTAGTGAGGAACTCCATTACTGCTTTTATTAGGATCCTGTTAAAAAAACAACACTGGGCCTACCTTTGCCAGTCTTCCTGAGCCCATCACCATGAGATTATACAACCAAAGGAAAAAAGCTACACTGGAAGTACAGAGAGCTCTGAATAAATAGGCAGAATAAATAGGTATGAAGCATTTCCTGATATGTGTAAGAGAAACTCTCAGAACAGAGCTGTATCCTGTCCCATCATCTCACCCCTGCAAGATGCTATCTGAGGTAACAACTTAATATGAAAGAAAAAAATAATTCAAGAAAAAATTATCAATGAAAAGAGGAATTTTAAATACTGGTAAAAGAAAGATATGCTGAGTAAAATACAATGCCTATAAATGTATATTGAGAAAAGTAATGTAATTCATCAATGTAGTTGAAAGTTTTATCATATGTTTCTTAAAAAGTGATATGCTTGGCCCTCAAAAGATAAGCAAAGTTAGTGAAGATTTAAATAATTTAATAATTAGCTACAGTCAATAGATATATATTTACACCAACAATATGAATGTACTTATTCATATTGAGCACACTTGGAACTTGACAAAATTAAGCAAGTCACAATGGTATCCCAAAGGAGCCTTAAATAAAGTCCTAAAAAAAAAATCACACGATGTTTTATGATCAAATGTACTAGATGTCAATAAGAAAGGATAAATTAAAAACTATCATACATTATATATACATAAAATAAAATAAAATTTAAAATTCTTACATTAAATAGAAAAATGTCTAACAATGTCTAATAAATCAACATGTTATATTAATGAGATATTAACATATTGATGTAAATGACAATAACACCTGTACAGTATTCTTTCTGTATACTTGATGATATTCCCAGCAATTTATTTATATACTTTCATGTATTCATTTTTTGCCACTTCATAACCTGGGTTATTAATTGTAGTCAGAATTTACAGACTCAAAGTGATTCAGAGAGAGGTTTTGTAACTTGCCCAAGGTCACATAATTAAGTTGCTGAGATGAGCTATGATCCCAAGTAATCTGACTCCAGAGCTCTCACTACAATTTACCAGTTATGTGTTCCTCAGTATACATCACAGAGTTCTGCCAGGTCCACCCAAGTAATTGCTGAGTCTTACCTCTTCTATTCACTGAATATTTGTATTACTGAGAGTATTTACTGTTGTAACAAAGAGGCTCCTGATGTGTAATAGTTCAAGTCATCTAAAAAATATCTTGTTCAGAAAATATGCCAAGATAAGATATATCTGGTTGATAGACGGCTCCTTCTCATACAGTAATTGTGGGATGCAATCTCTTTTTGTCATGCGGCTTTGCATTAAGCTGGTAAAAGGGTGAGAGCTATTCTTGGAAGTGGCTCATATCACTTTTGCTCAAATGTCATTAGTTAAAACCCATTCATCTGGAAAAGAATAGATATATGTATATGTATAAATGAATCACTTTGCTGTACACCTGAAACTAATACAACATTGTAAATCAACTATACTCCAAGATAAAATAAAATTTTTTTAAAAAAATTAGCAGGTTACTGAGGAAAGAGTCAGGGTATATAATCTGTCTATATACCATTCATGCTTTTATATAAGCTACTGTCAATTTCATATAGTTTACTGACATAGTCTCTCAAGTAATCTCTTTTCATTTTTTCTTGACCTTTACAATTTATTCTCTACTTTTAACCTAACTTGATCATGTCTTTTCTAGCTAACAATTCTTCAATCCTTTCCATTGCCTTTGAAAAGACCTCATGTCCAGCAAGTCCTTGACCTCCACTTAACATTTTCAACCTCATCATACTCCAACTTTTCTTTTTCTGAGCTTCAGAGGCACATAGGTCTTTGCTCCATCTATCCAAAGATTCTTGTATGTGCTGATTCATCTCCCTAGCATGCCATCCCACATTCCTTCCTGGCCAGTTTGATTTCATTCTTTAGAACCAACAAAGACCTTGGTTCCTAAATGAAACTGCCATGATATCTCCCATTTGAAGCATGTTTAAAATTTTGAAGACTTGTTTCTCTCATATTTTTGCTGCATGCTTAATATTCTTTCTCTACGTCATAACATTGCCATAATTTATTCTAATATTCTAATGTATATTTGCATACATATTAAACTGTTCCAGGATGGACATTAATATATCTGTTCTTCACTGTTTTTACTGCCATACTAGTGCCAGCACAGTGCTTGCCTTATTTTACATATATAGAAACATGTCTTTGGAAACCAAGTGAATTGCCATTTTGTTTTCTACTCCACACTTCTTCTATATGGACTGTCTTTACTTACTAATGATAGTTACTAAATAATTCCTAGGACTAACATTGAGCACATTTCAAAGTGAGTGGAATCAAAAGACCTACCAAGTGATGTGATTGTTCTGGATTAGGAAAGTTACTCAGATATTATCTACAGACTCACATATCTAATTTTTCTTACTTTAGATAATAGATATTCTGCTTTATAAATTAAGGATATACATTATTGAGTATTTATGACATGCCAGGAATGTCATGCAAAGAGTATCTGTGTATTTTTTTATTTAATTTTTATAATAAAAAGCACTATTATTTTACAGGGAAATAAAAGAGAAGTTGAGAAACTTTCTGAAGGTCATAGTCAGTAGAAAAGCCTGCATTCTAGAGTTTCTCTGTCTTTAAATGCTTTCCTCATTGCAGACCATCACAGCAGATACCTTTTGTCACATGGACACATGATTCAGTCTTGTGGTGTGAAGGAAGAGAAATCATTGGGGAATATCTATCATTTGAGACCTGGAAGAAATCCTTTTTTTAACGTTTTCTTCCCATTCTCCCATATATTACACATCGTATAAGAGAGTACAACATAGTATACATTGTAACAAACAGAGATAAGGAAGCTGGTCTGTTTGAGTTCTGCTCCTAAAAAAATTGGGAAATTGAGTCATCTGTAAGTGACTGTAATATGTGAGTAAGTTATCCATAGCTCAAATATAATCAATTGTTCCCAGACTAATTTATTTTTCCTTTTTGAAAAAGTGGTGAGTTCCCTGGGAAAAAAAGTGTGACACTTTATATGTTACAATTTTTTTTTGTTTTAATCTAAATTAGGAGAAGCGAAGGAGATCTTCAGAGTGCACCTGAATATTGATTTTCACTTAAAAGGTAAATATAACCAACTTCTCTATGTAGATGGAAACCACGTTGAAAATACAAAGTATGATTTTTCTATGGGGCTGAAGGGAGACTGTATAAGTGGTATTTAGGAAAAAAAAATACATGTAAGACTATAAGGAACTATTCTTTTTTTCTGGGGAGGGGGGTGCATGCCACATGTTATTCAGGATCTTAGTTCCTAGACAAGGGAATGGGGATAAAACCCGTATCCCCTGCAGTGGAAGCATGGAGTCATAACCACCGGACTGCCAGGGAATTCCCTAAAAGCAACTATTCTATAAGGAGTAGTGGACTCCTGAAATTTTAATGGAAATTTCTATGGAAAAATTTTAAATTTTATGGAGTATACCAATGTTATGTTTTGGGGGTACAACAAGACAAGATCCACTACAGATTGTTGTCAGAGTCTGGTTTAATATCTATGTCTTCTGTCTAATCTTTGTTAAGTTGATCACACTATCTCAAAGAATTGGTGTATGTTCTTCTAATATATTCTAGTTTATATATGCAGTCTACCATCTTGTTCAGTCATTAACTAGGTGACCACGAGTTGTACATAAGAAGAAACTGGTCTCTTAGATATCAAAGAATCCTGAATCATCTTTGTTCTTCATCAGGAAATTTCACTGGATAGAAAAGAAGTTGGGGAGAAATGTGATTGCTTCCCACTTCATATCTAAAACCTAGAATTCATTTAAATACACCAAACATTTATTTTGTGTCTCCTTTTATACAAAAACATTACATTTCTACAAGAGGCAGGGAATACTAAGATGAAAAAATATAAGGTCCATGCCCTTTAGCTGGATCGCTTAGCAAGCAGGATTAGAAGAAAGAACTTTCAAATAGCGGGGATTTCTCTTGTAAGAAAAGGTGGCAATAACAGCAGGAGAGAACACCAAAAAGCTGTTGAAGGATGAGGTGAAATATGGAAGCCACAGGTATTTGAGCAGAAGGTGATCCTAGTACAACACAAAACAATTTCACATAGTCAAGGATGTTTGGAAAGTAAAAGCAGCAGACAGACCACCCTGTGTGTGATCATCTGAGATGCATTGGCTTAATTTCAGCAAAACTGTCATGCAGCCTCAAGGACAGATCCACAAAAGAGAAAGCTGAAATTGGGCAATAGCTTATAGCTTTGTATATCTGTTTCGGGAGAGAAAAGGCTTGGAAAAAGGCCATACATCAGCATGCATGAAAGGGCAACCAATATGTTTTCATCAAATTCTTAATAAAAAGGATAATGTCAACACCTGCTAAGAAAAGCAAAGACTAAATCTGTTCTCTACATGAAAAGTGCCAGGCATTAGCTTTTAGCTTCCTCAAAGTGTGTCAGCAGATCGTGCTGCTGAATATACCCTGGTTTTCAAATGTTGAGGAAGTGTTCTGAATCTGTAGTGGGATTTCTTATTTCAGTACTTGATATCTGAGAAAGAGAATGGCCACAACTTGGAATTATGTGTTTCACAAAATATATGTGTGTATATATATATATATATATATATATATATATATATATATATATATATATATACAACCACACACATGCACATAGATATAAGTGATTATAAATTTCCATATAAATAAAAGAAACTAACTTTAAAATTAAAAGCATGAGCCTCATGAGATAAAACATTTCTGTATTTGGAGCCTTTTGTTTCCAAATAATATAAATTCTATTAAATTTTATTTTTAAAAAAAGACAATGAGCAGAAGGAAGAAGAGGAGTAGGAGGGAGGAAAGGAAAGAAGGGAGGGAGAAAGGAGGAAAAGTGAAATGTATTATTAAAATATAGAAATAAATTACAGTTCACTGAGATTTGTTCAAATTCCTGAGACTATACTAGAAACTGGAAAGCCACTGAATCCCAAGGCAGTTGTAATGCAGTCCTCTTTCTAGTCCTGAGTGGCAGCCTGTTGTAGCTCCTTTCTAGGCATATGCTCTGTTCTTCTCTTTTACTTCTCCATTTTTCCCTGTGCAGAACTGACTATGGGAGCCCCACAAATCAAGCATTAGGAGAGAACCACGAATATTTCACAATCCAAAGTACAAATTCAGAAGACAATGATTCTCACTGGCCCAGTTTGGATCAGGTGCCTTACCCTCCTCCTTTCAGGTATGGCTAAGGATAGAGTCATGATGGTCAGGGGTCACATCTCAAGGTAAGAAAAGTTCTCAGAGAAATGGAAGTGGATTTTGCTCCACACAATTTAAGCATAATTTTAATAATTACATTCTCATATATGAAATTAGTGAGATCTCACATGTATATATGAATAGTGTATTATGAGAAATATTCTTTGAGAGCATTCCCCCAAACTTAACAACATAGCCTCAATTAAGCCACTAACATTATTAAAACCTTTATTGAGGAATATTTGATATGTGATTAAATTACACTTAGAGTAAAAAGATTAATAAATTTTCATATTAGATTTTCACATGAAAGCTCATCAAAACTAAGACAATGAATATATATATACATTATATATATAATATATATAAAATATATAATATATATTTATTTGCCAAAACTTTCCTCATGCCTCTTTATAATTTTCCAAATTGCCCCTTCCCAAACACTCCCTCCATCTTAGGCAACCGCTGACATACTTTCTGTTGTTAAGAAACAGATTTTAATTTTTAGAAATGTATATGAATGGAATGATAAAGAATTTATTCTTTTGTGTCTTCTTTCTCTCAACATACTTTTTTAGATAATTTATATTGTTGCATATATTCAGTATTTCATTTCTTTAATTGCTGAGTAGTATCCTCTAGTATCGATAGTCCAAAATTTGTTTCTTCATTCTCCTATTGATGGACATTTGAGTTATTTCTAGTTTTGGGATTTTACACACAAACAGGTTATGAACATTTTTGTACATGTCTTTGTGTGGGCATATATTTTTATTTATCTGAGGTAAATACTTAGACACAAAATGCCACTATATGTTTTCTAAAGCAATAGTTTTAATTTGTATTCCATCAGCAGTGTGCGAGAATTCTAATATTCCTTAGCTTGTCTGGGTTTGTTATGATCAATCATTTTAAATTTAGTCATTCAAATATATGTGTAGTATAAGCTAATTGTGGTTTTAATTTACAATTCTCTTTTGACTAGTGATGTTGTCATAGCCATTTGTGATTATTTTCAAAAATATATTTTTCTTGGTAATTCAAATCTTTTTCCCATTTTTAAAATGTGGTTGTTTGCTTTCTGATTATTGAGTTATAAGACTTTCTTATATATTCTACATACAATCTTTTTGTTAAAATATATATATTTTGCAAACTGGACAGTTTGTCTCTTACTTTTTATGATATCCAATTTATTGATATTTTCTGTTATCATTCATATGTTTTAAATCATATTTTAAAATTATTTGTGAAAGCGAAGGTCATCACAATTTTCTACTGAACCTTAGCCTAGATATTTAAAATTTTCCTTCTTACATTTATAGTATGATACATTTATAGTTAATTTTTGAATATAATATAAGGTAAGTACTAAAGTCTTTTAAAATATTGCATATGGCTATCCAGTTGTTCCAACATCATTTGTTGAAAAACTTATTTTGAAATTGAATTTCTCTGGCATGTTTGTCAAAAATTAATTTTCCATATACATATATGCAGCACTATTGTGTTCCACTGATTTATGTGTCCATTTTTAGTACAATATCACATTGACTGTATCACAGTGGCTAAATTAAGAAGGGTTGAGGTCAGATATTGTAAGTTCTAAAATTTTATTCTCTTCAACATTCTTTTAACTCTTCTAGGTACATCACATCAAGTCTAATTTCTCTCAGCAATGTTTTGTAGTAGTCAATGGAAAAGCATTACATGTCAAATATATACCTATTTATTTGTTAAATATTCCCAAGTTTTATTGAATCTCACTATCTCTGCCTTTTAGTTGGGGATTTGAGACTATTTATGTTTGATTTAATTATCCATATATTTAGATTTAAATCTAACATCTTTTTATTTACCCCATCTTTTTTTTCCCCCTTATTCCTCTTTACTAAATTCTTTTGGAGTAATTAGATATTTTTTTCATGATGCCATTTTCCTCCTTTGTTCACCATTTAGCTAAAACTGTTTTGCTTTTCTAGTGCTTCCTTAAGTTTTATAGTATACATCTTTAAATTAATACATTCTAACTTCAATAAATATTATATCACTTCACAAATAGTATTAAACACCTGTAACAACACTTCCATCCTCTGTTGGCTTTTGTGCCATTTGTTCTCAGAAGTTTTACCTCTATATTTTTTTATTAAGCCCAAATATATTTTTTAATGTAAGCGGTCAATTATATTTTAAAGAGATATTTAAAAATAATATTTTTATATGTATCTGCAGAATTCCACTTCTGGTGTTCTTAATTCCTTTATATAGACAAAGATTTCCATCTGATTTAATTTGTCCCTTATCTGTAAGAATTTAACACTCTTTTAGTTCAGGTATGCTGTTAATAAATTATTTCAACATTTGTATTTCTCAAAATATATTAATTTATCTTTGTTTTTGAAAGATATTTTTGGGGATATAGAATTTTAAGTTCAAAGTTTTTACTTTTTAAAGCATTAAAGATTTTCTTCTACTATCTTCTGTGCTGTGATTTTTCCAACAGGAAGTTTGTTGTAATTTTTACATTAGTCAATGCTTTTTCTCCTTGCTGATTTTAAATTTTCTCTCCATCACTGGTTTTAACAGTTGAATTATACTGTACTTTAACATAGTTTTACTCAAATTTTTCTTGATTGTGTTTCATTGAGCTTCTTGAATACATAGATTTTTAGTTTTCATCAACATTTTAAAAGGCAATTATAAATTGAAATGTTTTAAATTACTTTTTATTGGAGTATAGTTGCCTTACAATATTGTGTTAGTTTCTACTGTAGAGCAAAGTGAATCAGCTATACATAAATGTATATCCCTTCTTTGTTTGGATTTCCTTCCCATTTAGGTCATCACAGAACATTGAAGAGTTCCCTGAGCTATACAGTAGGTTCTCATTAGTTATCTGTTTTATACATAGTATCAATAGTGTATACATCAATCCAAATCTCCAAATTCATCCCACCCCCACGTTCCTCCCTTGGTGTCCATATGTTTGTTCTCTATATCTCTGTCTCTATTTCTGCTTTGCAAATAAGATCACCTATACCATTTTTCTAGAGTCTACATATATGCATTAATATACAATATTTGTTTTTCTGTTTCAACTTACTTCACTCTGTATGACAGTCTCTAAGTCCATCCATGTCTCTACAAATGACACAACTTTGTTCGTTTTTATGGCTGAGTAATAATCCATTGTATATATGTACCACACCTTCTTTATCCATTCTTTTGTTGATGGACATTTAGGTGATTTCTATGTCCTGGCTATTGTAAATAGTGCTGCAATGAATATTGGGGTGCATGTGTCTTTTTGAATTATGGTTTTCTCTGGGTATATGTTCAATAGTGGGATTGCTGGGTCATACAGTAGTTTTAGTTTTAGTTTTCTAAGGAACCTCCATACTGTTCTCCATAGTGGCTGTATCAATTTACATTCCCACTATTTTTTCTGTTTCTTTCTTTTCTTCTTTTTTTTTCTCATCTCTTTATTCTCCTTTGGGAGCAGTAGACAAATGTACAGTAGGCTTTAAATTTTTCCCAAAGTCACAGATGTAATTCTTTAATTTCTATTTATTTATTTTTTTACTCTGCAGGTTGCATTTTGGATACCATTGATATGCATTGAAATTCACAAATCTTTTTTCTGCAATGTCTAATCCAAAATTAACTCTCCCAGTTTTTGTGTGTCTTAGACATTGTATTTTTTATTTTGAATATTCTGATTTTCTTCTAAACATACATATTATTTTTTCCTCCACCTCAGTGGCCATATAGAATGAGTTATAAATGCTATTTTCATGTCTTTATTAATTCTACTTTTATATCATTTCTGATTTTGTTTCTAATAATTAAATTTTCTCCTTATTTGGACTCATATATTCCTGCTTTATAGCATACTTGTTAATTTTGCCATACATTTTTAGTTTTACCTTGCTGGGTGCTGGGTGTTCTTCTATTCATATAGGTCATCTTAAGCTATGTTTTGGAACATAATTAAGTTTCTTACAAATGATTTCACTATTTCAAAGCTTGCTTTTAAATGTTGTTAGGTTGAACCAGAGTTATATTTACTTTAGAGCTTTTTATGTTTATTTGTTTCTGTTACTGTGGCAATATACTTTTGAGTTTCCTACCTGATGCTTTATGAATTATGAGTTTTCTTACTCAGGCTGAAATTAATATAAACTATTCTTGATCCCTTGTGAGCTGTAAACATTTGTCTCTGCTCCTTTTGTGTAGTTCTTTTCTTGGCATTGGGTAATTTCTTTGCATGAATGAGCTGATCAAGACCCAGTTGTAGATTGAAGGTGGTCCATCACAGTAGTTTGGAGTTCTTATTCATTTTGTAACTCATTTCCAGTTGGTACTCTGCCCTCTTCCCCCTGGCCATCTTGGCCTCCGTGAACTCCTATTTCCATCTCCTTAACTCAAGAATACTGCCAGGCTCTACCAGTGTTCCTCTTCCCTGTGCCCTCAGCCTGGAAACTCTTTCAGTAAAATGGCAAATTACAGGGATCATCTTATTGAGTTCTTCTTTCTAAAGAATCAGTGTCCCATAATGCCAAATATTCAATGTCTGAAAAACATTTATTCATATATTTAGTCCACAATTTAGTCATTTCATGTAAGAAGGTAAATCTATTCCCTCTTACACCATCTTGTTCAGAAATACATATAAATTTGAATCCCTACAATTGATTTTATGCTTTCTACTTTAGAATTATATAGTTTATCCAAAGATAAAGATTATTTATTATTCAGATAAATAATAAGCAAAAGTAAAGATTAAAATACTTCAGGTTTAACCATTCTTGATTCTTCAACCTAAATATCATAGTATTTATGGATTCTGGATAATACATATTTAAGCTAAAGAATCACTCAGAGGTTGGAAATATGGCAGAGTAGAAGGACTTGAGCTCACCACCTCTCATGAAAGCACCAAAATCACAACTAACTTCTGAACAATCATCAACAAAAAAGAATGGAACCTACAAAAATGATATCCTACATCCAAAGACAAAGAAAAAGCCACAACAAGAGAAGGAGGGGTACATTCCTGATACAATCAAATCTGATGTCCACTGGGTGGGCAACCCACAAACTGGAAACTAATTACGTTACAGAGTTTTTCCCAGAGGAGTAGGAATTCTGAGCCCCATATCAGGCTCCCCAGTCTGGGGTCTGGCATCAGTCAGGAGGAGGAGCCCACAGAGCATTTGGGTTTTAAGGCCAGCAGGGCTTTATCAGAGGAACTCTACAGGACTGGCTGAAACAGAAGATATACTCTTGGAAGGTGCACACAATGTCTCTTGCACGCTGAGACCCAGAGAAAACAAAGTGACTCACTTCATCTCCCATAAGAATGGTGTCCACAGGATAGACGTCAAGTTCAACAGGAGCCACGTGTTTGGAAGTCCCTTCAAAGTGCGAGTTAGGGAACACAGACAAGCCAGGAACCCTGTCCTGGTGTACCCCTATGGCTCCGGGTTTGAGGGGGGCACCACAGGTAACACACTGCTTCTGCCTTTTGTCTCTGGGAAGGTGGGTGGTGGCTGTGGCTCTCTGGAGATAAGCACACTAGTGGTGGAGGTACCATGGGACAATCATTGCTGTGAATTCTCCTGGAAGCCACCATTTTGACACCAAGAGATGGCCTCACCCAACAGCCTGTAGGCTCCAGTCCTGGGACCCCTGAGGCCAAAAAACCAACAGGAGAGGAACACAGACCCATCAATCAACTAACTGAAGTCTTTCTGAGCCCACAGCTGCCTCTAAACACACCACTTGACAAGACTCTGCCCACAAGAGGAACAAGGCCAAGTTCCACCTACCAGTGTGCAGACATCAGTCCCTCCCACCAGGAAGCATGCGCAAGCTTCATCACTTAAACCATCATCACTCACTAGGGGGAAGACATCAGAAGCAAGTGTAGAAACAATCCTGTAGCCTGTGAAACTGAGAATACAAACACAGAAATTGAGACAAAATGAGATGACAGAGAAATATGTTTCAGATGAAGGAACAAGATAAAACATGAGAACAATTAAATGAAGTGGAGAAAGGCAATCTACCTGAAAATGAATTCACAGTAATGATAGTAAATATGATCCTAGATGTCAGAAAAAAAAAAATGGAGGCACAAACCAAGAAGATACAAGACATATTTAACAAAGAGCTTGAAGATATAAAGATATAAAAAACCAACAGAATTGCACAATATGATAACTGAAATTAAAAATATACTAGAAGGTATCAATGACAGAATAAATGAGGCAGAAGAATGGATAAGTGGCCTGCAAATGAGAATATTGGAAATCACTGCCTCAGAAGAGAATAAAGAACAAAGAATAAAAAGAAATGAGTACAGTTTATGAGACATCAGTGACAACACTAAGTGCACAAAAATTTGCATTATAAGGGTCCCAAAAGGAGAAGAGAGAGAGAAAGAGACTGAAAAATTATTGGAAGAGACAATAGCTGAAAATTTGATTAATATGGAAAAGGAAAGTGTCACCCAAGGTCAGGGAATTCAGAGAGTTCCATACAGGAAAAACCCAAAGAGGAACATGCCAAGACACATATTAATCAAATTGACAAAAATTATAGACAAAAAGAGAAAATATTAAAAGCAACAAGGGAAAAGCAACAAATAACATACAAGAGAATCCCCATTATGTTATCAGCTGATTTTTCAGCAGAAACTTTGCAGGCCAGAAGGGAGTGGCACAATATATTTAAAGTGATGAAAGGGAAAAACCCACAACCAAGAATATTCTTCCCAGCATGGCTCTTTTTCAGATTTGACAGGGAAATCCAAAGCTTTACAGACAAGCAAAAGCTAAAAGAATTCAGCACCACCAAACCAGCTTTAGAAAAAATGATAAAAAGAACTTCTTTAGGCAGAAAAGAAAAGTCCACAAATAGAAGCAAGAAAATTACAAATGGGACCCATTTTTAATGGGTCCAGCAGTACAGGCAGTAAAGGCAAACATAAAATAAAGATAGAAAATCATCCACACACAAATATGGTATCAAAACCAGCAACGCAGGATATTGGAAATGCATTCGAAAATAAGAGACCAACAACTTAAAACAATCTTGTATGTATAGATAGTGCTATATCAAAACCTCATGGTAATTGAAAAACAAAAATCTATGATAGATATACACACAAAAAAGAAAAAGGAATTCAAACACAACACTAAAGATAGTCATCAAATCACAACAGAAGAGGACAAAAGATGAAGGGAAGAAAAAATAAAAACTTACAAAAGCAAATCCAAAACAAGTAACAAAATGGCAAAATAATTACCTTTACCTTAAACACAAAGGGATTAAATGTAATTACCTTAAACACAAAGGGATTAAATGCTCCAACCAAAAGACATAGACTGGGTGAATTAACACAAAAACAGGACTCATATATATGCTCTTTACAAGAGACCCACTTCAGATCTAGGGACACAAACAGACTGAAACTGAGGGGATGAAAAAAGACATTCCAAGCAAATAGAAATCAAAAGAAAGCTGGAGTAGCAATAGTCATATCAGAAAAAAATAGACTTTAAATTAAAGACTGTTACAAAAGACAAGGAAAGGCACTACATGATGATCAAGGGATCAAATAAAGAAGAAGATATACTAATAAGAACCTCCTGTATAAAAAAAATTAATTAATTACATTAAAAGGAAAAGATAATATAATAATTGTAAACATATATGCACCCAACATAGGAGCACCTCAATAAATACAGGAAATGCTAACAGCCATAAAAAGAGAAATTGACAGAAACGTAATAATAGTGGGGGAATTTAACACTCCACTTACTCCAATGGACAGATCATCCAGACAGAAAATCAATAAGGAAACGCAGGCCTGAAATATCATATTAGATCAGATGGAATTTGTTGATGTTTATACAGCATTCCATATGAAAGCAGCAGTATGCACATTTTTTTCAAGTGCATATGGAACATGTTCCAGGATAGATCACATGCTGGGCCATAAAGCAAGCCTTACTAAACTTAAGAAAATTTAAGTCATACTAAGCATCTTTTCCAACCACAAAACTATGAGATTAGAAATCAACTACAAGAAAAAAGTTGTAAAAAAAAACACAAACACGTTGAGATTAAATAGTATGCTAATAAGAAATCAAGGGATCACTGAGGAAATCTAAGAGGAAATAATATGTAGAAACAAACGAAAATGTAAACATGATGATCCAAAACCTATGGGATGTAGCAAAAGGAGTGCTAAGAGGGAAGTTCATAGCAATACAACCTTACTTCAGGGAATAAGAAAAGTCTCAAATAAACAACCTAAACTTACACCTAAAGCTTCTAGAGAAAGAAGAATAAGCAAAACCCAAAGTTAGTAGGAGGAAAGAAATCATAACAATCAGTGCAGAAATAAATGATATAGAGACTAACAATAGAAAAGATCAATGAAACTTACAGCTGGATTTTTTGAAAAGATAAACAAAATTGATAAATCTTTAACCAGACTCATCAAGAAAAAAGGAAGAGGACTCAAATCAATAAAATTAGAAATGAAAAAGGAGAAGTTACAACAGACACCACAGAAATACAAAGGATCATAAGAGATTACTACAAACAACTGTACTCCAATAAAATGGACAACCTAGAAGAAATGGACAAATTCTTAGAAAGGTACTATATCACAAGACAGAACCAGGAAGAAATAGAAAATATGAACAGAACAATCACAATTACTAAAATTTTAAATGTGAATAAAAACTCCCAACAAGCAAAAATTTAGAACCAGATGGCTTCACAGGCAAATTCTATCAAACATTTAGAGAAGAGTTAATACCTATCCTTCTGAAACTCTTCCAAAAATTTGTGGAGGAAGGAACACTCCCAAACTCATTATATGAGGCCACAATCACCCTGATACCAAAACCAAACAAAGATACCACAGGAAAAGAAAATTACAGGCCAGTATCTCTGATGAACATAGACACAAATATCCTCAACAAAATACTAGCAATCCGAATCCACCAATACATTAAAAGGATCATACACCATGATCAAGTGGGATTTATCCCAGGGAATCAAGGATTTTTCAATATCCATAGATCAATCAGTGTGATACACTACATTAACAAAGGGAAGATTAAAAACCACATGATCATCTCAATTGATGCAGAAAGAGCTTTTGACAAAACTCAACTCCCATTTATTTAAAAAAACTGTCCAGAAAGTAAGCATAGAGGGAACCTTCCTCAACATAATAAAGGCCATATATCACAAACCCACAGCAAATATCATTCTCAATGTTGAAAAACAGAAAGCATTTCTTCTAAAATCAGGAGCAAGACAAGGATGTCCATTCTCACCACTATTATTAAACAGTTTTAGAAGTTCAAAACATGGCAATCAGAGAAGAAAAAGAAACAAAAGTAATACAAATTTGAAAAAGAAGTTAAATTGTCACTGTTTGAAGATGACCTGATACTGTACATAGAAAATCCTAGAGAAGCTACCAGAAAACTACTAGAGCTCATTAATGAATTTGGCAATGGTGCATGATACAAAATTAATACACAGAAATGTCTTGCACTTCTCTACATGAACAATAAAAGGTAAGAATGGGAAATTCAGAAAACAATACCATTTACAATCACATCAAAAAGAATAAAATACTTATGAATAAGCCTACCTCAGTTGGCAAAAGACCTTGACTCGAAACTATAAGATGTTGATGAATGAAATCAAAGATGACAAAAACACATAGAAAGACATACCATGTTCTTGGACTGGAAGAATCAATATTGTCAAAATAACTATATTACCCAAGGCAATCTACAGATTCACTTCAACCTCTATCAAATTACCAGTGGCATTCTTTTCCAGATCTAGAACAAAAATCCTTAAAATTTGTATGGAAACACAAAAACCCTGAATAACCAAACCTACCTTGAGAAAGAAAAATGGAGCTGGACGTTCAGGCTGCCTGAGTTAAGACTATACTATAAATCTACAGGAATAAAAACAGCATGTAGAGGCTTCCCTGGTGGTGCAGTGGTTGGGAGTCTGCCTGCCGATGCGGGGGGTGTGGGTTAGTGCCCCAGTCCAGGAGGATCCCATGTGCCATGGGGCGGATGGACCCATGAGCCATGGCCACTGAGCCTGAGCACCCGAAGCCTGTGTTCTGCAGCTGGAGAGGCCACAGTGGTGAGAGGCCCATGTACCGCAAAAAAAAGCAAACCAAAAAACAAACAAACAAACAAACAAAAACAGCATGTAACAGGCACAAAATCTTATAGATCAATGGAACAGGATAGAAAACTCAGAAATAAACCCACACACCTGTGGTCAATTAATCTATGACAAAGGAGGTGAGAATATAAAATGGAGAAAAGACAGCCTTTTCAAGAAGTGGTGCTGGGAAAACTGGACAGCCACATGTAAAAGAAGAAGTTAGAACATTCTCTAACATAATACATAAAAATAAACTCAAAGTAGACTAAGCACCTAAATGTAAGGCTGGATACTATAAAACTCTCTGAGGAAAACATAGGCAGAACACTCTGACATCAATCTCAGCAATATTTTGGTGAATCCATGTCCTCAAATAATGAATATATATATATATATATATATATATATAAACAAATGGGACCAAATTAAACTTAAAAGCTTTTGTACAACAAAGGAAACTGTATTTGTTGTAAAGCTTCTTTGGTGGTGCTCAATTCTCTTAGCTTTTGCTTGTCTGTAAGTCTTTTGATTTCTCCACTGAATCTGAATGAGATCCTTGGTGGGTAGAGTATTCCTGATTGTAGGTTTTTCCCTTTCGTCACGTTAAATATATCCTGCCATCTCTTCTGGCCTGCAGAATTTCTGGTGAAAAAATCAGCTGATAATGTTATGCGGATTCCCATGCATGTTATTTGTTGCTTTTCCCTTGTTGTTTTCAATATTTTTAAAGTTTAATTTTTGTTGGTTTGATTAATTTGTGTCCTAGTGTGTTTCTCCTAGTGTTTATGTTGTATGGAACTCTCTGCACTTCCTGGTCTTGGATGGATATTTCCTTTCCCATGTTAGGGAATTTTTCCACTATAATCTCTTCAAATATTTCTTCAGACCCTTTCTTTTTATCTTCTTCTTGTGCAGCCCATATAATTCAAGTGTTGGTGCATTTAATGTTGTCCCTGAGGTCTCTGAAACTGTCCTCAATTATTTTCATTCTTCTTTCTTTATTCTGCTCCTTGGCAGTTATTTCCATCCTTCTATATTCCAGCTCACTTATTCACTATTCTGCCTTGGTTATTCTACTATTGATTCCTTCTAGTGTATTTTTCATTTCAGTTATTGTGTTGTTCATCACTGTTTGTTTGTTCTTTAGTTCTTCTGGTCTTTGTTAAATATTTCTTCTATTTTCTTGATCTGTCCCTTCTTTCTATTTCCAAGATTTTAGATCATCATTACTCTGAATTATTTTTTCAGATTGGTTGCCAATTTCATCTTCAGTTATTCATCTTGTAGATTTTTACCTTGCTCCCTCATCTGAAACATATATATATATATATATTTTTGGTTCAGAATTTCTTTCTTTTTTTTTTTAAACATCTTTATTGGAGTATAATTGCTTTGCAATGGTGTGTTACGTTCTGCTTTATAACAAAGTAAATCAGTTTTACATATACATATGTCTCCAAATCTCTTCCCTCTTGCATCTCCCTCCCTCCCACCCTCCCTATACCACCCATCTAGGTGGTCACAAAGCACTGAGCTGATCTCCATGTGCTATGTGGCTGCTTCCCACTAGCTACCTATTTTAATTTTGGCAGTGTATATATGTCCATGCCACTCTCTCATTTTTTCGCAACTTACCCTTCCCCCTCCCTGTATCCTGAAATCCATTCACTAGTAGATCAGCGTCTTTACTCTTGTCTTGCCCCTAGGTTCTTCATGACCATTTTTGTTTTTAGATTCCATATATATGTGTTAGCATACAGGATTTGTTTTTCTCTTTCTGACTTATTTCACTCGTATGACAGACTCTATGTCCATCCACCACACTACAAATAACTCAGTTTCGTTTCTTTTCATGGCTAAGTAATATTCCATTGTATATATGTGCCACATCTTCTTTATCCATTCATCTGTTCATGGACACTTAGGTTGCTTCCATGTCCTAGCTATTGTAAATAGAGCTGCAATGAATATTTTGGTACATGACTCTTTTTGAATTATGGTTTTCTCAGGGTATATACCCAGTAGTGGGATTGCTGGATCATATGGTAGTTCTATTTTTAGCTTTTGAAGGAACTGCCATACTGTTCTCCATAGTGACTGTATCAATTTACATTCCCACCAACATTGCAAGAGGATTCCCTTTTCTCCACACCCTCTCCAACATTTATTGTTTGTAGATTTTTTATGATGGCCATTCTGACCGGTGTGAGATGATATCTCATTGTAGTTTTGATTTGCATTTCTCTAACGATTAATGATGTTGAGCATTCTTTCATGTGTTTGTTGGCAATCTGTATTTGTTCTTTGAAGTAATGTCTACTTAGAACTACTGCCCATTTTTGGATTGGTTTGTTTGTTTGTTTGTTTTGATATTGAGCTGCATGAGCTGCTTATAAATTTTGGAGATTAATTGTTTGTCAGTTACTTCATTTGCAAATATTTTCTCCCACTCTGAGGGTGGTCTTTAAGTCTTGTTTATGGTTTCCTTTGCTGTGCAAAAGCTTCTAAGTTTCATTAGGTCTCATTTGTACATTTCTGTTTTTATTTCCATTCCTCTAGGAGGTGGGTCAAAAAGGATCTTGCTGTGATTTATGTCATAGAGTGTTCTGCCTATGTTTTCCTCTAAGAGTTTGATAGTGTCTGCACTTACATTTAGGTCTTTAATCCATTTTGAGTTTATTTTTGTGTATGGGGTTAGGGAGTGTTCTAATTTCATTCTTTTACATGTAGCTCTCCAGTTTACCTAGCACCACCTACTGAAGAGGCTGTCTTTTCTCCACTGTATATTATTGCGTCCTTTATCAAAGATAAGGTGACCGTATGTGTGAGGGCTTATCTCTGGGTTTTATCTCCTGTTCCATTGATCTATATTTCTGTTTTGGTGCCAGTACAATACTGTCTTCATTACTGTAACTTTGTAGTATATTCTAAAGTCAGGGAGACTGATTTCTCCAGCTCCGTTTTTCTTTCTCAAGATTGCTTTGGCTATTTGGGGTCTTTTGTGTTTCCATACAAATTGTGAAATTTTTTATTCTAGTTCTGTGAAAAATGCCAGTGGTAGTTTGATAGGGATTACATTGAATCTGTAGATTGCTTTGGGTAGTAAAATCATTTTCACAATGTTGATTCTTCCAATCCAAGAACATATCTCTCCATCTATTTGTATCATCTTTAGTTTATTTCATCAGTGTCTTATAGTTTTCTGCATACAGGTCTTTTGTCTCCTTAGGCAGGTTTATTCCTAGATATTTTATTTTTTTTGTTGCAATAGTAAATGGGAGTGTTTTCTTAATTTCTTTTTCAGATTTTTCATCATTAGTGTGTAGGAATGCCAGAGATTTCTGTGCATTAATTTTGTATCCTGCTACTTTACCAAATTCATTGATTAGCTCTAGTAGTTTTCTGGTAGCAACTTTAAGATTCTCTATGTTTAATATCATGTCATCTGCAAACAGTGACATCTTTACTTCTTTTTTTCTGATTCTGATTTCTTTTATTTCTTTTTCTTCTCTGATTGCTGTGGCTAAAACTTCAAAAACTATGTTGAATAATAGTGGTGAGAGTGGGCAACGTTGTCTTCTTCCTGATCTTATTGAAAATGGTTTCAGTTTTTCACCATTGAGGATGATGTTGGCTGTGGGTTTGTCATATATGGCCTTTATTATGTTGAAAAATGATCCCTCTTTGCCTACTTTCTGGAGGGTTTTTACCATAAATGGGTGTTGAATTTTGTTGAAAGCTTTCTCTGCCTCTATTGAGATGATCATATGGTTTTTCTCCTTCAGTTTCTTAACATGGTGTACCACATTGCTTGATTTGCATATATTGGAGAATCCTTGCATTCCTGGCATAAATCCCACTTGATCACGGTGTATGATCCTTTTAATGAGCTGTTGGATTCTTTTTGCTAGTATTTTGATGAGGATTTTTGCATCTATGTTCATCAGTGATATTAGCCTGTAGTTTTCTTTCTTTGTGACATCTTTGTCTGGTTTGATATCAGGGTGATGGTGGCCTCGTAGAATGAGTTTGGGAGTGTTCCTCCCTCTGCTATATTTTGGAAGCTTTTGAGAAGGATAGGTGGTTGCTCCTCTCTAAATGTTTGATAGAATTCGCCTATGAAGTCATCTGGTACTGGGGTTTTTTGTTGTCGGAAGATTTTAAATCACAGTTTCAATTTCAGTGCTTGTGATTTTTCTGTTCATATTTTCTATTTCTCCCTCGTTCATTCTCGGAAGTTTGTGCATTTCTAAGAATTTGTCCGTTCCTTCCAGCTTGTCCATTTTATTGGAATATGGTTGCTTGTAGTAATCTCTCATGATCTTTTGTATTTCTGTAGTGTCAGCTGTTACTTCTCCTTTTTCATTTCTAATTCTATTGATTTTAATCTTCTTTTTCTCTTGATGAGTGTGGCTAATGTTTTATCAATTTTGTTTGTCTTCTCAAAGAGCCAGCTTTTAGTTTTATTGATCTTTGCTCTCATTTTTTCATTTCTTTTGCATTTATTTCTGATCTGATCTTTATGATTTCTTTCCTTCTGTGAAGTTTGAGGGTTTTTATGTTCTTCTTCCTCTAAATGCTTTAGGTGTAAGTTTAGGTTGTTTATTTGAGACGTTTCTTGTTTCTTAAGGTAGGATTTTATTGCTATAATCTTCCCTCTTAGAACTGCTTTTGCTGCATCCCATATGTTTTGGGTCATTGTGTTTTCACTGTCATTTGTTTCTAGGTATTTTTTGATTTCCTCTGTGATTTCTTCAGTGATCTCTTGGTTATTAACTAGTGTATTGTTTAGCCTCCATGTGTTTATATTTTTTACATATTTTTTCCTGTAATTGATATCTAGTCTCATAGCATTGTGGTTGGAAAAGATATTTGATAAGATTTCTATTTTCTTTAATTTACCAAGGCTTCATTTGTGACCCAACATGTGATCTACCCTGGCGAGTGATTCATGAGCGCTTGAAAAGAATATGTATTCTGTTGTTTTTAGATGATATGTCCTATAAATATCAATTAAGGCCATCTTGTTTAATGTATCATTTAAAGCTTGTGTTTCCTTATTTATTTTCACTTTGGGTGATATGTCCATTGGTTAAAATGAGGTGTTAAAATCCCCTACTATGATTATTTTACTGTCAATTTCCCCTTTTGTGGCTGTTAGTATTTGCCTTATGTATTGAGGTGCTTCTTTGTTGGGTGCATAAATATTTACAATTTCTATATCTTCTTCTTGGATCAATCCCTTGGTCATTATGTAGTGTCCTTCTTTGTCTCTTGTAATAGTCTTTGTTTTAAAGTCTATTTTTTCTGATATGAGTATAGCTACTCCAGCTCTCTTTTGATTTCCATTTGCATGGAATATCTTTTTCCATCCCCTCACTTTCAGTCTGTGTGTGTCCCTAGGTCTGAAGTTGGTCTCTTGTAGACAGCATATATATGGGTCTTGTTTTTGTATCCATTCATGCAGTCTATGTTTTTTGTTTGGAGCATGTAATCCATTTTCATTTAAGGTAGTTATTGATATGTATCTTTCTATTACCATTTTCTTAATTGTTTTGGGTATGATATTGTAGGTCTTTTCCCTCTCTTGTGATTCCTGCCTAGAGCAGTTCCTTTAGCATTTGTTGTAAAGCTGGTTTGGTGGTGCTCAATTCTCTTAGCTTTTCCTTGTCTGTAAAGGTTTTAATTTCTCTGTCCAATCTGAATGAGGTCCTTGCTGTGTAGAGTAATCTTGGTTGTAGGATTTTCTCCTTCAACAGTTTAAATATGTCCTGCCACTCCCTTCTGGTTTGCAGAGTTTCTGCCAAAAAATTGGCTGTTAAACTTATGGGGATTCCCTTGTGTGTTACTTGTTTTTCCCTTGCTGCTTTTAATATGTTTTCTTGTATTTAATTTTTGACAGTTTGATTAATATGTGTCTTGGCATATTTCTCCTTGGATTTATCCTGTATGGGACTCTCTGTGCTTCCTTGACTTGATAAACTCTTTCCTTTCCCATATTAGGGAAGTTTTCAACTATAATCTCTTCAAATATTTTCTCAGTCCCTTTCTTTTCTCTTCTTCTTCTGGGACCCCTATAATTCAAATGTTTTTACGTTTATTGTTGTCCCAGAGGTCTCTGAGACTTTCCTCAATTCTTTTCATTCTTTTTTCCTTATTCTGCTCTGCAGTAGTTATTTCCACTATTTTATTCTCCAGGTCACTTATCCATTCTTCTGCTCAGTTATTCTGCTATTGATCCCTTCTAGAGAATTTTTAATTTCATTTATTGTGTTTTTCATCACTGTTTGTTTGCTCTTTAGTTCTTCTAGGTACTTGTTAAATGTTTCTTGTATTTTCTCCATTCTATTTCCAAGATTTTGGATCATCTTTACTATTATTTTTCTGTATTATTTTTCAGGTAGACTGCCTATCTCTTCTTCATTTGTTAGGTCTGGTGTGTTTTTGCCTTGCTCCCTCATCTGCTGTGTGTTTCTCTGTCTTCTCCTTTTTCTTAACTTACCATGTTTTGGGTCTCCTTTTCTCAGGCTGCAGGTTCGCCATTCCCATTGTTTTCAGTGTCTGTCCCCAGCGGCTAAGATTTGTTCAGTGGGTTGTGTAGGCTCCTAGTGGACAGGACTAGTGCCTGTGTCCTGGTGGATGAGGCTGGATCTTGTCTTTCTGGTGGGCAGGATGGCATCCAGTGGTATGTTTTGGGGTGTCTGTGGCATTATTATGATTTTAGGCAGACTCTCTGCTAATGGATGGGGTTGTGTTCCTTTCTTTCTTGTTGTTTGGCATAGGGTGTCCAGCACTGTAGCTTGCTGGTCGTTGAGTGGATCTGGGTCTTGGCATTGAGATGGTGATTTCTGGGAGATTTGTGCCATTTGTTATTACATGGAGCTGAGAAGTCTCTTGTGGACCAGTGTCCTGAGGTTGGCTCTCCCACCTCATAGGCACAGCCCTGACTCCTGGCTAGAGCACCAGGAGTCTGTCATCCACACAGCTTAGAATAAAAGGGAGAAAAAAAGGAAAGAAAGAAAGAAAGTGTCTCATGTCCATCTCTTGGGTCAATGCTGAGAGCCACGGCTTGCACTCATCTCTGGAGCTCCTTTAAGTGGCACTCTTATTCCCCTCTCCTTGTGCACCAGGAAACAAAGAGGGAACATAAAGTCTCTTGCCTCTTCGGCAGCTCCAGACATTTTCCCAGACTCCCTCCCGACTAGTTGTTGCACACTAACCCCTTCAGGCTGTGTTCACACAGCCAACCCCAGTCCTCTCCCTGCTATCTGGACTCCAAAGCCAGAGCCTCAGCTCCCAGTCCCCACCCGCCCTGGTGGGTGAGCAGACAAGTCCCTCAGGCTGGTGAGTGTTGGTTGGCACTGATCCTCTGTGCAGGAATCTCTCCACTTGCCCTCTGCACCCATGTTACTGCGCTCTCCTCCGTGGCTCTGAAGATTCCCCCCTCTGCCACCTGCAGTCTCTGCCCGTGAAGGGCCTTCCTAGTGTGTGGAAACCTTTCCTCCATCACAGCTCCTTCCCACTGGTGCATGTCCCATGCCTATTCTTTTGTCTCTGTTTTTTCTTTTGCCTTACCCAAGTTCATGGGGAGTTTCTTGCCTTTGGGGAGGTATGAGTTCTTTTGTCAGCATTCAGTAGGTGTTCTGTAGGAGCTGTTCCACATGTAGATGTATTTCTGCTGTATTTGTGGGGAGGAAGGTGATCTTTGCATCTTACTCTTCCGCCTTCTTGAAGCTCCTCCTATAACATATTTTTTGTCATCTCATTTTTTTGAATGGTGGGGCTGTATTCTTGTCTTATTGGTTTTGGGGCCTGAGGTGTACAGCACTGGAGTTTGCAGGCAGTTGAGTAGAGCTGGGTCTTGGTGCCAGATGAGAACTTCTGTGAGACCTCACTCCAATCCATATTCCCTGGGGTCTGAGGTTCTCTCTTTGTCCAGCTGTTTGGACTTGGTACTCTCACCACATGAGGTCAGGCCTGATCCCTGGCCTGGGAACGAAGATTCTGCAAGCTGCACAGCATGGCAAAAGAAAAGATAAGAAAAGGAGCAGAAAAATAAAAAAGAATAAAAACTAAAATAAAATTAGAAAAGTAAAAAATATATTAGGAAAAATAAAAATATAAGTGAAACAACTACAACAAGTTAAAACAGAACCACAACAGAAAAGAGGGGAAAAAGAGAAAAAGGAACCAACCCAAAGGAGCAGAACAATAACAAAGTATAAAGAATAAAATAAAATGAGAAAAATTAAAAATTTATTAGAAAAATATAAATGTATCAACAACAACAAGGTAAACAGAACCGCAACCTGAATAAAAAAGGCCGGAAAGGAGCTTGGCTCTGGTGGGGGGGGCGCGGAGGCTAGGTGGGAGGTAGAACTCAGGTAGAGGTGGGGCTTAGTGTGGGGGAAGAGCCTATGTGGGATGATGTTTAAGCATGGGGCATGACCTAGGATCAGGACCTGTGTGGCAGGTAAGGCAGCATGTCCTGAGAGGGGCCTTGGAGTGAGGAGTTCAGGAGTTTGTAGGTAAGGCCCTAGGTAGGAGTGTGGAGGTGGAGCTTAGGCTCAGCCTGGCTGGATGAAGCCTCCAAGAGTGGAGGATTAGGCCTGGCACACCAGCAGACTCCTTGGGGCCCAAGTGGGCAGGGGAAATGCTGGCCTCACTCTCTCCCATTCCTCTACTCTCCTGAGGGTCTCCCCCATCACCTTTGATCCCCTAACTGTGGGTGAGCCACACTGGGTGTGGGAATCCACTCCCCCAGCCAACCCCCAGAGGCACTGGGCCCTTCTGTCTGGCCTTTACTTTTCCTCTCCACCCTCTTTCCCTCAGGATTCACATAGCTGGAGTGTGCCTCAGTGGACAGAGGGTCAGGCCCGGGACCTCAGCAGGCTCCCTAGATCCCAAGTGGGTAGGGGAAATGCTGGCCACATTTCCTTCTAATACTGTGCCCTCCTGATGGTCTCTCCCATTCCTCTTCTGGTGTGGGAAAACTTCCCCTCCCCAAGCAGCCCCTCAGAGGTGCCAGTCCCATCCCTCCTCCTCTTCTGTTCCCCCTCACTTCCCCACATGTCCTACCCTGTCACTGACGGGTTCCTCCCATCCCCTTAGGTGTCTGTGGTCCCCCACCAGTGCCTGGTAGTTGCCCAAGTTGTGTGGAGATACGAGCTATGTGTCTTCCTAGTTCACCATCTTGACTCTGCCCCAGTCTGTATACTTTAAAGTGTTAATTTTAAAATAGAATCAAGGAATTGTACCTTTGGTAAGTAAGGACTAACTTGTGATAAGTAAAGTTAACATTTCCCCAGAAAGGCTGGATAAAATATCCAAACAAGAAAAATCTGCTTGAAGGGATCAGAGTGCTGCCAAGGCAGTTGGACCTAGAGGAGCCAAGATTACAGGCAGAAAGAGAGTTCATCATGTGAGCCCATCATTCACACAGTGCTTTACTTTTCTGCACCTCTGCTTACTTTTGGCATGTGGTTAGGCTTCAGGGACAACTGAGAAGCTAGACAAAGGGTGGTAGAAAGGAAAGGTGAAGGCTGCAAAGCTTTTGGCAATATCACGTAGCTAAAGAGGTGAAAACTGAAGTTTCAGGTTGTAAGCGCAGCTAGAATTTGAGAGTCCATGGTCCCTGAGAAAAGACAGGTAGAGAGGATGACATTGCATTTCTTACCTTCAAATGGTTTGGTGAATTTGTACACTGCTCAGTGCAAGAGGCTAAGAAGATAAGCAGAGTCAAGTAAAAAAGAGAGTGGAGTTCAAGGAGGAGTGACAGTACTTACCATTTAGAGTGGTAATGAAAGCTTTCAATTCCATTTTGGATGAAGGAAAGGGAAATGTTGGAAATGTGTTGTGATTAAGTATTTAATCTTAGAAAATCATCAGAGTTTATTTTCCTAAATATTATTTTAGATACGTATTGTTACTTTATTTTTATTTTTACTATTTTCTGTGGCACATCTGTGTGTATATATATATATATGTATATACACACACATATATGTATATATTTACTATTAATCTATATTAATATTTTCTTCTTAATTAACACATTCTTATAAATAAGTTAGATATATAATTACCTATTTATCTAGCAGATATATATGCAGATTTTTTTCAATATTTTAGTTAGGTATTTTGTACATGGAAATCACAAGGTTAGATAAAGTTTCTATTGTTGAAATTGACTATTAAAAATTGATGACAATTTTAAAAAATAGATGATAAAAGTATTTTGTCATTACACATCACTTGGAGACTGCTATATTGACAATAATCAAGGAATGCAGAATTATTATTCTGAAATAGAATAAAACAATTTAAAACATATTTAAGACATATAAACACACATTTTATTTCTTATGTCACAAAGTAGAAATACCATGGCCTGAGTAGTAACAACTACATTTGTTCATAGAAAAGCAATCTAAATTTTCTAAGTTGTAGATTATTCTAAGGAATAACTACTTAATAAAAAATTGAAAACTTTAATCAAAGCTCAAGAAACACTGACCAAATCTTTCTATAATTCTTTTGTCTGTTATTCAAATAAAGCTTATCTTTCTATTTTTTTCCCATTTACTTGAATTTGCAAATGAATCTAGAATAATGAACATAATTTGGATCATTTAAATGTTATAATAGTCATACTTAAAGATAGATTAAAAATGATATTATTTTTAGGGTACCAGTTAAATTGGAACCTTAATATATCAAGTGTATAAAATTGATCAAATTAATAAACACTATATGTAATTAACCACATGTTATCATAACTCTAGTAGCTGAAATATTAATTTTGAGAAAAAAATTCATATTTATGATTATATTGCTAGATAGGTTATATATGTCTACTTGAAACTACTCTTATCAAAACAATACCATAGAAGAACCCAAGGACTTGGGTCAAGAGACTTCAATTCTATACCAAGCTTTGTCATCATAAGCTTTTTGGTTTTGGAGAATTAAATTTAACCTTTCTGGACATAAGTTAACTGGTCTGGAAAAGGAGAGTTTGACCAATCTTTAAGATTCTATATTGCTCAAGCAGTTCATACTTGCATCTTCTGAGGTCACCATGTTCAGTTGATCATGTTGGTGTATGCTCAACTTTGAAAGCTGATGCTCAAAACTTAGATTAAATTTAACATAAATAAATCTCACAATGATTAAGAAAAAATTAGAGGGATTTACAAAAGGAATTTGAGCACCTCAAGTTGAAAACAAAAGCTATCCATTATTTGAAGTGTATTTTATTTTGTATTCAACCACTATGAGTGCATTATCCCTCTAATTTTTTTTAAAATATGGTGTATGTCCAGCAGGTTTAAAATCAATTATAATTACTGATATGTGCTTTGTGAGAATGTGGAGGAAAAATTACAGAGTACCATATTCAGCTCCAGTTTTTATTGGTTGAGTATATATTCAGACACCTACAGATACACAAACATATGTATGCATAATATAGTGTGCCTTGTATTACAGGTAAACATGCATACATATAATATAATCACTATTGTACCACTTCATTATAAAAAGTTGTGGAAAATATTATTTTATGAAATATTTTATTATTTAAAATGCTTTCAAAAGTAGAATTAAAACAATTTTCTCAAGGAATTGGAAACGTTAAATTCTTTGTAAAAAAGTTTGTGTGTGCCATTTGGAGCATATATTGATGAGGCAGTTATCTATTATTCCATTTCTTATTCTCTTTTCCTAACAGGCTCTATTCTTACATGAGATGAATCAGTGTTTCAAACAAAGTTTTGGAATAATTAAATTATGGAAGTTTGTGTTTGTATAATGTAATCACCTAATATATTAGGGATTTTGTTATTTACATGTTGTTTATAATTCCCTAGAACTATCTTTTTTGATAAGATCACAACTTCAACCTTGCAAAGAATCTATCAGTTACTTTATTTATTGCTTAAAAAGAAACTGACCTGTGATATTTTTGTTGTGAAAAAATAAGATTATGGGGGGTCCCCTGGTGGCGCAGTGGTTGGGAGTCTGCCTGCTGATGCGGGGGACAGGGGTTCGAGCCCTGGGCCGGGATGGTCCCATGTGCCGTGGAGCGACTGGGCCCGTGAGCCACAGCTGCTGAGCTTGTGCATCTGGAGCCTCTGTTCCACAGCGGGAGAGGTCGCGGTAGTGAGAGGCCCACGCACCGTGATGGAGGGTGGCCCCCGCTCGCCGCAACTGGAGGGGGCCCTTGTGCGGAGATGAGGACCCAGCACAGCCATAAATAAATGAATAAATAAATTTATAAAACAAATAAGATTATGATTTAATGATGTCACAATATCATATCAAGTACTTTTTCCTTAATTTTGTGGCTGAATGAGAGTGTTATCAAAAGGATATGATCATTAGCAGTTAGCAAATACCTTAATGATCTTATTCGAAACCATTGAAAAACACTCTAATCAGAGTCTATTGAGTGATAGTCATAAAAAGTTTCTGTTTTTCAAATATTGGGGGTGGGAGAAAATACTATGCAGCAAATATATTTTACATCTTAAACTTATAATAAATATTTACAGTTTATTCAGAAAGAGATTAGATCACTCACCCATGCATGTAAGAAATATATCATGCAAAAAGCAATTATTTGTGCCACATTTTGAAGAATAGATAGAAATTTGAGAGGCAAAGAAAAAGAAGAGCATCTCATATCGTGACTCTGGAATGATAAATGGTAAAGCATGTGCAATATACACTGATTTACATTTTTATCTAAGTATCTTGATTTGGATCAGTCTCCTTGGAGTAAACAGTTTTTGTAAGGAAATAATGGGTGATAAACCTGGAAAGCAGGACTGGAACTAGATTGTAAACACTTTGGAAATCATGGTTCTCTCATTCTATTGAAAATACCTTCACTGAGGTCACTTATCAATAAATTGTATGCTTCTTTTTCAGTCCTTTACCTAGCGTCGTGGAATCACTTTAGGTGGTTGATTGGTCTACATTACTTTTTGGCTTCTGTCTTAATATGCTTGGGTTGCTATAACAAAATACCATAGACTGGATGGTTCATAAACAACAGAAATTTCTCACAGTTCTGGAGGCTAGGAAGTCCAAGATCAAGGTGCCAGATGATTGGGTGTCTAGAAAGGGTCTGCTTCCTGATTTGCAGATGGCCATATTCTCTTTATACCCTCACATGGCAAAGAGCAGGGAGAGTACTTTGGGGTCTCTTTTATAAAGCACTAATCCCATTCATGAGGACTTCACCCTCATGACCTAATTACCTTCCAAATGCCCTATCTCGTACTACCATCACATTGAGAGTCAGGATGGCAACATATGAATAATATGGGACCACAAATATTTAGTCTACAGCAGATTCCATAATGCTCCATCTCCAGTCATTGTTTGTTTGTTTTCTTCCTAAATTTGCATCTCATTCTTCCTAGTTTCCTTTGCATCTTACTTTTCTTTCTGTGCCCTAAATGTTGATGTAATGTATATTTTCCTACACCATATTTTTCTCATTCTGCACAAATTCCCTAGACAATATCACTCTTTCCCATAATTTTAATTTTTAGATGTGATTCAGTAAAATGGCTTGTTGATGTTATTTTATTTCTATATCTGAACTCTTCTAGAGCTTCAACACTTTACAGAAAATTACAATATGTAGATAATCTGAATAAATTCATTATGTGAGATGGCTATACATATGCATATCAAAGCTTATGTCATTCAGTTCCAACCCAGTGACTGCCTCATCACCAGTCTGATTACTTAAGCCAGAAACACAAGTCATCATTGGTATCTACCTCATGCCTCACAGTCATATCTAATGCATCACTATTGTAGAATAAGATTTATACATTCTTTTAAACTTTTAAATTCATTCTTTGATTGTCTATTCCCTATTGACTTTGTTTACATCATGTTTTTTAAAATAAATTTATTTATTTATTTATTTTTGGCTGCATTGGGTCTTCGTTGCTGTGTGTGGGCTTTCTCTAGTTGCTGCGAGTGGGAGTTACTCTTCGTTGTGGTGTGCAGGCTTCATGTCCCCTGCTCTGGCAGGCGGATTCTTAACCACTGTGCCACCAGAGAAACTCTTCATCATGTTTTGACAGGATAAATTCAGTACTTGTTTGGTTTTTAGAGATGAGCCTTCAAGCTTGTCTACATCTTATTTTTACTCAACTTTTTCAAACCCAGTTTCCTTTTCAAGAATATTTTCCCCCTGTGTTTACAATCTTTTAGAGTCTTGGAAATGGAGACAGTATACATGGATATTTTCATCTATATGGGATTCATCATTTGTGAAGAAAATATTTACTAAGCTTTTCCAATAAACTCTGGAGATTTATTTACAAACCAAGATTCTTCCAAAGGTCTCCAGTGAAATTTCTTGGTTGGAATACACATACTAGAAGATTGTTGTATAAGAAATACGCAGAATGCCTTGAAAGCTATCATAACCTGAAAACTTTAGTTCCTGGATTGTAATAGCATATTCAGCATAGCAAACATTTTTGGAATTTGTAACTATGCTAAACAAAATTGTTCATATATTTGAGAGAACTGTCACTGTCTCACAGGGCTTCCTTTGTATATCACAAAGGAGGTGTACAACATATTATGAAGGGGAAAATAGTTTACATACACCAGAAAAACTGCTTTCCACACCCAGGCTTTGTAATTCAACCTCCAAATAATTGGCAATTTTCCTTTGATCATTTATTTGACTGCTTGGAGGTTTCTGTAATATCACACTAATAAGGTTTTTACCTTAACGTCTTACAATTAACTCTGAACATGAAAGTCAGCTTGCCCTTGAATTCTTGAGACCAGGCATTTCTTGTCCATGAGATAAACACACGGAATGAAGAGTGCTACTAAAATAAATCTCTCTCATCTATATAGAAAACATTTATTTATATGGCCTTATTCATCAATAATGTTTTATAAATAATACAATTATATACAATTGCTTTAATGTCAACTATGTTGCCACTTTGATGTGATGGAGCATGAAACAAATCTTGAATCTGTTGAACCATGTAAGGCTTGCTTTTAATATCACCTTCTTTGCTGACTCATAACTCTTCTTCACAACCTCCATCATCAGCTTCTCAAGAAAATTCACTACCTTTAGTTAGATCAATAAGTAAAGAAAGATGTTAATATCACTCTCATTCTTTATCTAATTTACTAGTTATTTCACAAATTTTCTATCAATATTTTTTCTGTATTATGCATTCTACTATCAAATACTATATACATAACTTCCTATTTACTCTTTATTAGGACTTCATTGTTCTTACCCATATTATGCATTGTGGTAATTGGCATATTCAGCACACAATGTTAGAGTTTTGCAACATGCTCCTTTATCAAAAGGCTATCATATTTTCATTTATTCAATGCATCTTCTCAATGTTTATGAGTTCAAATATGATCCAAGAAAGGTAAAAACAAGGTGAATAATAAATCATTCAACAAACACATTCAGAAAAATGCAAAATTTTAGCCAATAACACTCAGGGTGATTCTGAGTTTCCTCTCTTAAACATCTCAGATGTCATCTTGTTGATACCCTGCAAGCTTTTCAAAGAATACATAGTTTTGGAGTTTTAACATTTTATTTTCAACAGAACTCATGGATATGTCCATGTTATTGCTTTTTATTATTTATTTATTTATTTATTTTTTGGTTCAGGGAGGGTATAATTTTTTTAAATCCCCAAATACTGAGATAAAATTATTCAGTTAAAGGAGTATATAGTAAAATGTATATATTCAATAGGGTATTAAGATGTGAGCTTTCTAACATTTTGAAGAAAATGGCTGGGTTGTCAGGGCTTTCCAATAGTTAAAGACTGTACCTTCTCACCTGGACATATCCAAAGGACAAGAACCAAAAATTATTTTTAAATTGAATTTAATATTCTTATTGTTAATGATGATATTGAATGATTATTATGTATATATTATATATAATTATGTATATATATGAATACATAAATTTTTATATATATACAAATTCATGTATATATACATGAATTTTTGTATCCATATTGAAAATCAGCTACAACCAAAAAACCCCTCATTGGTCATAATTGATGTTGCTTAAGCATCAACTAATTATTCTGAAATTGTGAAATAAAAGTAAAAAAAGACTTTTATAAAGGAAAAATAAGGTGCATCTCCTTCTCACTCTCCCTATCCCACCCCTCTAGGTGGTCACAAAACACTGAGTTTATCTCCCTGTGCTATGCAGCTGCTTCCCACTACCTATCTATTTTACATTTGGTAGTGTATATATGTCCATGCCACTCTCTCACTTCATTCTAGCTTACCCTTCCCCTCACCCTGTGTCCTCAAGTCCATTCTCTACATCTGCATCTTTATTCCTGTCCTGCCCCTAGGTTCTTCAAAACCATTTTTTCCCCTTTTTTTAAGATTCCATATATATGTGTTAGCATACAGGATTTGTTTTTCTCTTTCTGACTTATTTCACTCTGTATGACAGACTCTAGGTCCATCCACCGCACTACAAATAACTCAGTTTCGTTTCTTTTTATGGCTGAATAATATTCCATTGCATATATGTGCCACATCTTCTTTATCCATTCAACTGTTGATGGACACTTAGGTTGCTTCCATGTCCTGGCTATTGTAAATAGAGCTGCAATGAACATTGAGGTACATGACTCTTTTTGAATAATGCTTTCCTCAGGGTATATGCCCAGTAGTGGGTTTGCTGAGTCGTATGGTAGTTCTACTTTTAGTGTTTTAAGGAACTTCCATACTGTTCTCCATAGTGGCTGTATCAATTTATATTCCTACCAACAGTGCAAGAGGGTTCCCTTTTCTCCATACCCTCCAGCTCTAATTGTTTGCAGATTTTTTGATGATGGCCATTTTGACTGGTGTGAGGTGATACCTCATTCTAGTTTTGATTTGCATTTCTCTAATGATTAGTGATGTTGAGCATCCTTTCAAGTGTTTGCTGGCGATCTGTATATCTTCTTTGGAGAAATGTCTGTTTATGTCTTCCACCCATGTTAGATTGGGTTATTTCTTTTTTGATATTGAGATGCATGAGCTGTTTATATATTTTGGAGATTAATCCTTTGTCAGTTGCTTCATTTGCAAATATTTTCTCTCATTATGAGGGTTGTCTTTTCATCTTGTTTATGGTTTCCTTTGCTTTGCAAAAGTTTTTAAGTTTCATTAGGTCCCATTTGTTTATTTTGGTTTTTATTTCCATAACTCTAGGAGGAGGTTCAAAAAGGACCTTGCTGTGATTTATGTCATAGAGTGTTCTGCCTATGTTTTCCTCTAAGAGTTTTATAGTGTCTGGCCTTACATTTAGCTCTTTAATCCATTTTTAGTTTATTTTTGTGAATGGTGTTAGGGAGTGTTCTATTTTCATTCTTTTCCATGTAGCTGTCCAGTTTTCCCAGCACCACTTATTGAAGAGACTGTCTTTCTTCCATTTTATATTCTTGCCTACTTTATCAAATATAAGGAGACCATACGAGCATGGGTTAATCTCTGGGTTTTCTATCCTTCTCCATTGATCTATATTTCTGTTTTTGTGCAAGTACCATACTGTCTCGATTACTGTAGCTTTGTAATATAGTCTGAAGTCAGGGAGACTGATTCCTCCAGCTCCATTTTTCTTTCTCAAGACTTTTGTTCTTCAGGGTCTTTCATGTTTCCATACAACTTGTGAAATAGTTTGTTCTACTTCTGTGAAAAATGCTGTTGGTAATTTAATAAGGAATGCATTGAATCTGTAGATTCCTTTGGGTAGTATAGTCATTTTCACAATATTGATTCTTCCAATCCAAGAACATGGTATATCTCTCCATCTATTTGTATCATCTTTAATTCCTTTCATCAGTGTCTTATGGTTTTCTGCATACAGGTCTTTTTTCTCCTTAGGTTGGTTTATTCATAGGTGTTTTATTCTATTTGTTGCAATGGTAAATGGGAGTGTTTCCTTAATTTCTCCTTCAGATTTTTCATCATTATTGTATAGGAATGCATGAGATTTCTGTGAATTAATTTTTTATCCTGCTACTTTACCAAATTCATTTATTAGCCCTAGTAGTTTCCTGGTAGCATCTTTATGATTCTCTTTGTATAGTATCATGTCATCTGCAAACAGTGACAGCTTTATTATTCTTATCTGATTTGGATTCCTTTTATTTCTTTTTCTTCTCTGATTGCTAAAACTTCCAAAACTGTATTGAATAATAATGGTAAGAGTAGACAAGCTTGTCTTGTTCCTGAATTTAGAGGAAATGGTTTCAGTGTTTCACCATTGAGAATGATGTTGGCTGTGGTTTTGTCATATACAGCCTTTATTGTGTTGAGGTAGGTTTCCTCTATGCCCACTTTCTGGAGACTATTTATCATAAATGGGTGTTGAATTTTGTCAAAAGTTTTTCTGCATCTATTGAGATGATCATGTGTTTTTTTCTTCTTCAGTTCGTTAATATGATGTATCACATTGATTGATTTGCATATATTGAAGAATCCTTGCATTCCTGGGATAGACCCCACTTTATCATGGTGTATGATCCTTTTAATGTGCTGTTGGGTTCTGTTCGCCAGTGTTTTGTTGAGGATTTTTGCATCTATGTTCATCAGTGATATTGGTCTGTAGTTTTCTTTCTTTGTGACATCTTTGTCTACTTTTGGTATCAGGGTGATGGTGATCTCGTAGAATAATATTTTTCTTAAGTTAACCAAAACAAATGTAGTAGGCTTCCTGGCTCCCATGACGTTTGATGTTCCAGAGTCCAAAAATATTTATGAAATTTTAGCCAGAGATCAGTTTTCATTTTATAAATGTGAGCTATATCAAATTCTCTTTTTACCTCTGTGAAGAAAATGTTGCTCTCTCTGGAAGTGTGCAATGTTTAGAACTTTGTACATTTCATTATTATCTTTAGAAACAATCTCTTCCTCTTGTTCATGTGGATTGAATGTTTCAGATCAAACAAGAAACAATGTTCTTGTCAATTAACATAGAACATAATACAGTGGTTTGATTTCAGGTGCCTGAATATAGCAAAAATAGAGTAAGAAGATGTATATTCTCTTTCATTATTGAAAAGAACAGAAGGTATACATACTTATTCATTGCCATTTTATTTAAAAACTAATATTCAAATATTTTACCCTCAGTTTCCATGTTTGTTTTTTGTTTGTTTGTTTCTTTTCAGATCCCATGTGTGAGTGAGATCATACAATGGTTGTTGCCAAGGGCTGGAGAATGGAGGAAGTGAATAGAGGTTTATCAAAGGGTACAAAGTTTCATTTATAAGATGAATACAGTCTGACTATCTAATGTACAGAACAATGATTATAGTTAATAATACTGTAATGAATATTTAAAAATTGCAAGGGGAGTATATCTTAAACTCTTCTTCCACACACAAACACACAAAAGTAACTATGTGGGATGATGGATATGTTAATTAATTCAATAATGGTAATCCTTTTACAATGTGTATGTATATCAATTCATCACATTGTACATTTAAAAAATTTTTTTAACTTAACTTTCAAAAAATATTATTTATTTTGCTGTGCCAGGTCTTAGTTGCAGCAATGCAGGATCTTTTTTTTTTTTAACTTGTGGATGGTGAGATTTTCGATGTCACATGCATGTCCTTAGTTGTTTCCTGACCAGGGATCAAACCCAGTGCCCCTGCATTTGGCATGTGCAGGCTTAACCACTGGACCACCAGGGAAGTCCCTTAAATCAAATCTTTTTTTTTTTTTCTTTACATCTTTATTGGAGTACCATTGCTTTACCAAGTACTGTTAGTTTCTGCGGTATAAAAAAGTGAATCAGCCATATGTATATATATATCCCCATATCCCCTCACTCTTGAGCTTCCCTTCAACCCTCCATATCCCACCCTTCTAGGTGGTCACAAAGCACCGAGCTGATCTCCCTGTGCTATGCAGCTGCTTCCCACTAGCTGTCTACTTTACATTCAGTAGTGTATATATGTTAATGCTACCCTCTCACTTCATCTCAGCTTCCCATCCTCTCCTCTGTGTCCTCAAATCCATTCTCTACATCTGACTCTTTATTCATTTCCTGACCATAGGTTCATCAGATCCATTCTTTTTTAGATTCCATATATATGTGTTAGCATACAGTATTTGTTTTTCTCTTTCTGACTTACTTAACTCTGTATGACAGATTCTAGGTCCATCCACCTCACTACAAATAACTCAATTTCGTTTCTTTTAATGGTTGAGTGATATTCCATTGTATATACCTGTCATATCTTCTTTATCCATTCATATGTCGATGGACACAGGTTGTTTCCATGTTCTCGCTATTGTAAATAGTGATGCAATGAACATTGTGGTACATGTCTATTTTTGAATTATGGTTTTCTCAGGATATATGTCCAGTAGTGGGATTGCTGGGTCATATGGTAGTTCTATTTTTAGTTTTTTAAGGAACCCCCATACTGTCCTCCATAGTTGCTGTATCAATTTACATTCCCACTAACAGGGCAAGAGGGTTGCCTTTTCTCCACACCCTCTCCAACATTTATTGTTTGTAGATTTTTTGATGATGGCCATTCTGACCAGTGTGAAGTGATACATCACTGTGGTTTTCATTTGTATTTCTCTAATGATCAGGGATGTTGATCATCCTTTCATGTGTATGTTGGCAATCTGTATATCTTCTTTGGAGAAATGTCTATGTAGGTCTTCCTCCCAATTTTGGACTGGAATGTTTCTTTTTTGATATTGAGCTGCTTGAGCTGCTTTTATATTTTGGAGATTAATTCTTTGTCAGTTGCTCCATTTGCAAATATTTTCTCTCATTATGAGCATTGTCTTTTCATCTTGTTTATGGTTTCCTTTGCTTTGCAAAAGATTTTAAGTTTCATTGGGTCCCATTTGTTTATTTTTGTTTTATTTCCATTTCTCTAGGATGTGGGTCAAAAGATCTTGCTGTGATTTATGTCATAAAGTGTTCTGCCTATGTTTTCCTCTAAGAGTTTTATAGTGTTTGACCTTACATGTAGGTCTTCAATCCATTTTGAGTTTATTTTTGTGTATGATGTTAGGAACTGTTCTAATTTCATTCTTTTACATGTAGCTGTCCAGTGTTCCCAGCACCACTTATTGAAGAGGCTGCCTTTTCTACATTGTATATTTGTGCTTCCTTTATAAAATATTAGGTGACCTTATGAATGTCTGTTTATCTCTGGGCTTTCTGTCCTTTTCCATTCATCTATATTTCTGTTTTTGTGCAAGTACCATATTCTCCTGATTACTGTAGCTTTGTAATATATTCTGAAGTCAGGGAGCCCGATTCCTCCAGCTCCGTTTTTCTTTCTCAAGTTTGCTTTGGCTATTTGGGGTCTTTTGGGTCCCCATACAAACTAAAATTTTTTGTTCTAGTGCTGTGAAATATGTGCTTGGTAGTTTGATATGGAGTGCATAGAATCTGTAGATTGCTTTGTATATTATAGTCATTTTCACAATGTTGATTCATCCAGTCCAAGAACATGGCATATCTCTCCATCTGTTTGTATCATCTTTGATTTCTTTTTTTTTTCTTTTGATACGTGGGCCTCTCACTGTTGTGGCCTCTCCAGTTGCGGAGCATGGGCTCCAGACGCACAGGCTCAATGGCCATGGCTCACAGGCCCAGCTGCTCCGCAGCATGTGGGATCTTCCCAGACTGGGGCATAGACCTGTGTCCCCTGCATCGGCAGACGGACTCTCAACCACTGCACCACCAGGGAAGCCCATCTTTGATTTCTTTAATCACTGTCTTATAATTTTCTGCATACAGTCTTTTGTCTCCTTAGGTAGGGTTATTCATAGGTATTTTATAATTTTTGTTACAATGGTGAATGGTAGTGTTTACTTAATTTCTATTTTAGATTTTTCATTGTTAGTGTATAGGACTGTAAGGTATTTCTGTGCATTAATTTTTTTATCCTGCTACTTTACCAAGTTTATTGATTAGCTCTATTAGTTTTCCAGTGGCGTCTTTAGGATTCTCAATGTATAGTATCATGTTATCTGCAAACAGTGACAGTTTTACTTCTTTTTTACCAATTTGGATTCCTTCTATTTCTTTTTCTCTTCTGAATGATGAAGCTAAAACTTACAATACTATGTTGATTAATAGTGGTGAGTGTGCGCAACCTTTTATTGTTTCTGATCTTAGAGGAAATGGTTTCAGTTCTTCTCCATTGAGAATGGTGTTGGCTGTGGGTTTGTCATATATGGTCTTGATTATGTTGAGGTAGTTTCCTTCTATGTTCACTTTCTGCAGAGTATTTATCATAAATGGGTGTTGAATTTTGTCAGAAGCTTTTTCTGCATCTATTGAGATGATCAGGAGGTTTTCTTCTTCATTTTATTAATATGGTGTATCACATTGGTTGATTTGCATATTGAAGAATCCTTGCATTCCTGGGATAAACCCCACTTGATCAATGTGTATGATCCTTTTAATGTGCTGTTGGACTCTGTTTGCTAGTATTTTGTGGAGATTTTTTGCATCTATATTCATCAGTGTTATTGGCCTGTAGTTTTCTTTTCCTGTAACGTCTTCATCTGGTTTTGGTATCAGGGTTTTAGTGGGCTCATAGAATGAGCCTGGTGTTCCTTACTCAGCTATATTTTGGAAAAGCTGAGAAAGATATGTGTTAGCTCTTGTCTAAATGTTTGATAGAACTCAACTGTGAAGTCATCAGGTCCTGGGTTTTTGTTTGTAGAAGATTTTTAATCATAGTTTCAATTTCAATGCTTGTAATTGCTCTGTTCATGTTTTCTATTTCTTTTTGTTCAGTCTTGGAAGGTCGTACTTTTCTAAGAATTTGTCCATTTCTTCTAGCTGGTCCATTTTATTGGCATAGAGTTACATGTAGTAGTCTCTCATGATCCTTTGTATTTCTGTAGGATCAGTTGTTACTTCTCTATTTTCTTTTCTTATTCTGTTCATCTGAGTCTTCTCCCTTATTTTCTTGATGAGCCTGTCCAATGGTTTACCAATTTTGCTTATCTTCTAAAATAACCAGCTTTTAGTTTTATTTATCCTTGTCATCCTTTCCTTCTTTTCTTTTTCATTAATTTCTAATCTGATCTTTATGATTTCTTTCCTTCTGCTAACTTTGGGGGTTTTAGTTGTTGTTGTTCTTCTTTTTTCTCTAATTGCTTTAGGTATAAGGTTAGGTTATTTATTTGAGATTTTTCTTGTTTCTTGAGGTAGGACTGTATTGCTATAAACTTCCCTCTTAGAACTACTTTTGCTACATCCCATAGGTTTTGGGTCATCATGTTTTCATTGTCATTTGTTTCTAGGTACTTTTGATTTCCTCTTTGATTTCTTTAGAGATCTCTTTGTTGTTTAGTAGCATTTTAATTAGGCTCCATGTGTTTGAATTTTTGAGATTTTTTTCCCCTGTAATTGATATCTAGTCTCATAGCATTGTTGTTGGAAAACAACTTGATACAGTTTCAATTTTCTTATATATACCAAGACTTGATTTGTGACCCAAGATATTATCTGTCCTGGAGAATATTCTATGTGCACTTGAGAAAAAAGTGTATTCTGTTGTTTTTGTTTGGAATGTCCTATAAATATCAATTAAGTCCATCTGGTCTAATGTGTCATTTAAACCTGGTGTTTCCATATTTATTTTCATTTTGGATGATCTGTCCATTGGTGAAAGTGGAGTGTTAAATTTCCTTATGTGTTATTGTTGATTTCCCCTTTTATGGATGTTAGAATTTGCCTTATGTATTGAGGTGCTCCTATGATGGGTGCATAAATATTTACAATTGTTATATCTTCTTCTTGGTTTGGTCCGTTGATCATTATGTATTGTCCTTCCTTGTCTGTTGTAATAGCCTTTATTTGAAAGACTATTTTGTCTGATATGAGTATTACTACTCCAGCTTTCTTTTGATTTCCATTTGTATGCAATATCTTTTTCCATACCCTCACTTTCAGTCTGTATGAGTTCCTAGATCTGAAGTGGGTCTCTTGTAAACAGCATATATATATATGGGTCTTGTTTTTGTATCCATTCAGCCAGGCTCTGTCTTTTGGTTGGAGTATTTAGTCCATTTACATTTAAGGTAATTATTGATATATATATATATATATATATATATTTCTATTGCAATTTTCTTAATTCTTTTGGGTTTGCTTTTGTAGATCTTTTCCTTCTCTTGGGTTTCCTGCCTAGAGAAGTTCCTTTAGCATTTGTTGTAAAGCTGCTTTGGTGGTATGGAATTCTCTTAACTTTTGCTTGTCTGTAAAGGTTTTAATTTCTCTGTCAAATCTGATTGAGATCTTTGCTGGGTAGATTAATCTTTGTTGTAAGTTTTACCATTTCATCCCTGTAAATATATCCTGCCACTCCCTTCTGGCTTGCAGAGTTTTTGCTGAAAAATCATCTGTTCACCTTATGGGAATTCCCATGTATGTTACTTGCTGCTTTTCCCTTGCTGATGTTAATATTTTTCTTTGTATTTTTGACAGCTTGTTTAATATGTGTCTTGGCATATTTTTCCTTGGGTTTATCTGTATGGGACTCTCTGAACTTCCTGGACTTGATTGACTATTTCCTTTCCCATGTTAGGGAAATTTTCAACTCTAATTTCTTCAAATATTTTCTCAGACCCTTTATTTTTCTCTCCTTCTTCTGGGACCCCTATAATTCTAATGTTGGTGCATTTAATGTTGTCCCAGAAGTCTCTGAGACTGTCCTCAATTCTTTCCATCCCTTTATCTTTATTCTGCTCTTTGGCAGTTATTTTCACTATTCTATCTTCTAGGTCACTTATCTCTTCTTCTGCCTCAGTTATTCTGCTATTGATTCCTTCTATAATGCTTTTAATTCATTGATTGTGTTGTTCATCATTGTTTGTTTGCTATTTAGTTCTTCTAGTTCCTTGTTAAATGTTTCTTATATTTTCTCCAGTCTATTTCCGAGATTTTGGTTCATCTTTACTATTATTACTATGAATTCTTTTTCAGGTAGACTGCCTATTTCCTCTTCATTTGTTTGTTCTGGTGTTTTTTTACCTTGTTCCTTCATCTGCTGCATATTTCTCTGTCTTCTCATTTTGTTTAACTTACTGTGTTTGGGGTCTCCTTTCCCAGGCTGCAGGTTTGTAGTTCCTCTTAATTCTGGTGTCTTCCCCCAGTGGGTGAGGTTGGTTCAGTGGCTTGTGTAGGCTTCCTTGTTGGGGGTACTGATGTCTGTATTCTGGTGGTTAAGGCTAGATATTGCCCCTATGGTGGGCAGGGCTGTGTCCTTCGGTGTGTTTTGGGGTGTCTGTGAACTTAGTATGACTTTAGACAGCCTCTCTGCTAATGGGTGGTGTTGTGTTCCTGTCTTGCTAGTTGTTTGGCATGGGGCATCCAGCATTAGATCTTGATGGCCATTGGGAGGAGCTGGGTCTTAGTGTTGAGTTGGAGATCTCTGAGAGAGCTCTCATCGATTAATATTACATTGAGCCAGGAAGTCTCTGGTGGTCCAACATTCTGGGCTCTGCTCTCCTACCTTGGAGGCTTAGGACTGACACCCAGGTGGAGCACCAAGACCCTGCCAGCTGCAAGGCTTGGAAGAAAAGGAAGAAGAAGAAAGAAACAAACAGACGGAACCCCAAAACAAATGGTAAAACAAAATTAAACAGACAAAATCACACAAACAAACATACATACACACACTCACAAAAAGAGAGAGAAAAAAAAATGGGAGAAACCAAACCAATAAATAAACCCACAAATGAAAACAATCACTAAAAACTAAACTAAGATAAACATAAAACCAAACCCCCCCCAAAAAAGAGGAAAGCAAACTACTAGTCCACTATTGCCCCAAAGTCCACTGCTCCAATTTTGGTAATACTTATTGTCTATTCAACATATGTAAGGTTTACCAAGCCGACTGTGGAGATTTAATCCACTGCTTCTGAGGCTGCATTGAGAAATTTCCTTCTCTCTTCTTTGTTCACACAGCTCCTGGGGTTCAGCTTTGGTTTTGGCCCTGCCTCTGCATGTAGGCCACCCTCAGGCTTCTGTTTCTGCCCAGACAGAAGGGGGTTAAAACAGCAGCTGATTACGTTTCTCTTGCTCACTCAGACCAGGGAGTGGGAGGGGTAGAGTTCTCACTATTGGAATGTGGGGCTTGCTTGCAGTGGCAGAGGCTGGCATGACATTGCTACACTCTGAGGCGTGCTGTGTGTGCTCCCAGGGAAGTTGGCCCTGGGTCATGGGACACTGGCAGTGACAAGTTGCACAGGCTCCTGGGAGGGTGTGGGTAGTGACCTGCGCTTGCATAGAGGATCTTTGGTGACAGTGGCGGCAGTGATATTTGTCCACAGTGCCCACCTCTGTGGTCTGAGATGATAGACATGGCTCACACCTATCTTTGGAGCTTTCTTAGGCCATGCTCTGTCATCTGTGGGCACATGGAGCAGGAAGCCCCTCTCCTTGCACACCCCAAGACAATGGTCTCTTGCCTCTCTGGCAGGTCCAGACTTTTTCCCATACTCTCTTCCAGCTAGCTGTGGTGCACTAGCTCCCTTCAGGCTGTCTTCACATAGCCAATCTCAGTCCTCTCCCTGCAGTCTGACATCTGAAGCCCAAGCCTCAGCTGCCAGCCCCCACCTGCCCCAGTGGTTTAGCAGACAAGCATCTCAGGCTGGTGAGTTCTGGTCAGTACCAATCCTCTGTGTGGGAATCTCCCTGCTTTGCCCTCTGCACCCCTGTTGGTGTGCTCTCCTCTGTGGCTCCAAAGCTCCCTCCCCATCTCCACCAGTGAAGGGGCTTCCTAATGTGTGGAAACTTTTCTTCCTTCACAGCTCCCTCCCAGATGTGCACATCCAGTCCCTGTTCTTTTGTCCTGTTTTTTTCTTTTGCTCTACCCAGGTATGTAGGGATTTTCTTGCCTTTCTGGAAGTCTGAGTTCTTCTGCCAGTATTCAGTAGGTGTTCTGTAGGAGTTGTTCAACGTATAGATGTATTTTTGATGTATTTGTGGGGAGGACGTTGATCTCCACATCTTACTCCGCTGCCATCTTGAAGGTCTCCCCACGTTGTACATTTTAAATATCTTACAATTTTATTTATCAGTAAAATAAAGCTGAAGAAAGAAAGTTATAAAAGTGATAATTAACTTGATTGTGATAATTATTTCACCATGTATAAGTATATCAAATCTGTTGAATACAATAAATACAATTTTATTTTTTAATTGTACTTCAATAAATCTGGGAGAAAAATCATAAATTGGAAGAAAAGAGAGAAAGAGAGTCCAAGGTCATGATTGTGGAACATTATACAGCAGCAGGACAACCTGAATTCCCTGGAGAAAATGTCCCTATAGAGATAATTTGAATACAAGTTGGTTAAAACAGGATAGAGCACATTAAGAAGGGCAGTAGGTGCCATGTCCTCATAAATTCCTGTTAGTACTCAAAGCGTATTTGAAAGGAAAAGGAAGTCTCATAATTTAGGTGAGTAAATGATGAATAAAAAATGACACTATTGTGACTTAATGTGAATTTGTTTTATCCATCCAGGTATTCTTAGATCGTAAGATCTTGGGGAAGTTGAGGCATATCTCTAAGCAGATGATGCTTAAAACGTTCTCTTGCACCACCCAGAATGAATACGTAAATGTTATCTATCATACATTTTCATATTCATTAAGCCTTTTCATGATACTGTGGATATATCCCTAGCTCAGGCAACAGTCATGAATAAAATAACTAAAGGAGTTAAAACTTTCATTTATTTATAACAAAATACTGAATTGTTGCTTCAGCTGGTAGTCTCAAAAATACTAACAGGTATAAGAAGGATGACGTGAGAATGTAGATGTAGAGCTGGAAAATCAACATACTGTGAAAGGTGAGTCTATAATTCATCTTAAATTTGAAGAACTGCACATCATTTTATTTTATTTATTTTTTAATATAATTTTTTATTGGGGTATAGTTGTTTTACAGTGTTGTGTTAGTTTCTACTGTACAGTGAAGTGTAGTAGAGTTAGTTCCCTGTGCTATACAGCAGGTTCTTATTAGTCATATATTTTATACTTATTAGTGCATATATGTCAATCCCAATCCCAATCATTTTTGACATGCTCACTTGACATATTTGCTTCAAACCACAAGACCCTTGATCTTTACAAGAAGACTGACCACTTGTACCTTCACTTTGAGAGCTGAATTGAGCCATTACCATGAAGGTCTGTCATCTAATGGACTCCAATGAACATAATGACTTCAGTTCATTGGGTTAATGATCTGTGAATAGAAAATTGTCTAAATAAAATTTGAGAACATAGATTCAGTGAATCATTCCCTTTTAAAAGTATATTTTTCTTTAGAAGATAAAAAGCTGAAAAGATCTTTTAAAATTCTTGCTTACACTATAATTACTGGATAAGCAGTATGAAATAAATAATTACTCATTTTACTAAAAATCACTAGGTAATAATAGTCTGATGTTAAAAAATTAATTTTGAGGTGTTGCAGTACACCAAATTATTAATTTCTTAGAAGGAGATAAGAATATAACATGCCTGCCTACAAGTAAATAAAATAACCTTGTTAGTGCTGGTGTACTGTACCAGCCTGGGGATCCTGCACTGGGAAGACAGACTCCCAGAACATCTTACTTTGAAAATCAGCAAGAGCCTTAAAGGGAATGTGCAAAATCTCTCTACATCCCAGCTTAGAGGTAGTAGTTTGAAAGAAGTCTGGGTCAGACCATGTGCTCATTGTGGAGAGCCTAGTGGAGAGGCAGGTGGCAAAAAGGACTTGTCTGTGGATTGAGATGCTGGCATAAACTATTTTTTGGAGATTGTTTTGACACAATAACACCAGTGCTAACAAGTGCAATTTCTGTATACTCCTTCTAGTCTATTAGCACTGAGACACTCCCTGTCCATCAGTGGGCCCCCAGCAGCTAAGAGACCCCAGGCAACACAGCTACCCATAAGGGATATGTCCCTGCCCATCAGTGGGCCAGAAGAGGCTATACAGGAAGTGGTGCCAAATACCAGTGGGTCCACATCTATCAAAATGAAGCAATGGGGCTGGGTGCCATCTCTGTCTACCAGTGCACACAGAGTTGTTGGTCCTGCCACAACAGAAAGGTGCATGCAGCCTACATAAGGGTCAGTCCTAGAGTATATAGTTTTGGTGACCAGAGGAGAGCATCCTCCAGGGTCTAATAGGACATCTCCAATGTAAGCTTACTTCTCCAAGATAAGAAGATATAACCAACCTATATAATATATAGAAATAAACACAGAAAATTAGGAAAGTTGATAAGACAGAGGAATATGTTTGAAATGAAGGAATAAGACAAAATTTCAGAAAAAGTCTAAAAAAAGCAGAGATAAAAAAATTGACCTGGTAAACAGTCCAAGGTAATAGTTATAAAGGTGCTCACTGAAATTGAGAGAAGTATGCATGAGCATAGTGAGACATTCGATAATGTGTAAGATATTTAAAAAGAATTGAACAGAGGTAAAGGATACAAAAACTGAAATAAAAATACACTGAAAGGAATCATCAGTAGATCAGGTGATATAGAGGACTAGATCAGAAATCTGGAAGACAGAGTAGTGGAAATCACCTACGCAAAACAGAAAGAAAAGAAGAATATTTTAAAATAAGGATAGTTTAAGAGATATCTGGGAAAACATCAAGTATACTGACATTCATATTAAAGGTGTCCCAGAAGCTGAAGAGAGAGAGAAAAGGGTGAGAATTTCTTTGAAGAAATAATACCTGAACATTTCCCTAAACTCAGGAAAGAAACTGATATCCTGTCCAGGAATGACAGAGTCCCAACCAAGATGAATCCAGAGAGACATGCACCAAGACACATTATAATTCAAAAGGCAAAAATTAAAGATGAGTAAATATTAAAAACAGCAAGGGAAAATTAACCAGTTATGTAAAAGGGAACTTGCATAAGACTATCAGCTGACTTTTCAGCAGAAACTTTGCAGGCCAGAAGGGAGTGGCATGATATATTTAAAGTGCAGAAAAGAAAATAACCTACAAATAAGAATACTCTACCTGGCAGGTTATCATTTAGATTTAAAGAAGATTTTATAGACAAGAGTTATAGACAAGCAAAAGCAAAAGCTAAAATAGCTCAGCACCACTAAAATGGCTTTACAAGAAATGTTAAAGAGACTTCTCTAAGCAAAAAAAGGCCACAACTAGAAATATGAAAGTTAAAAAAGGAAAAATCTTACTGGTAATGGGAAAGATATGGTAAAGTTAGGGGAACAACCACGTATAAAACTAGTATAAAGATTAAAAACACAAAAGTAAAAAAAACAAAACAAAACAAAAAACTCCCACAAAAGTAGTATAATCAAATAAAATTATAATAGGTTGTTAAGGGATGCACAAAATAAAAGATGTAAAATATAATGTCAAAAAATAAAACATAGGAGGTAGTAAAAATGTAGAGTTGTTAAAATGTGTTTGAACTTAAGAGATTATCCACTTAAAATAATAACATAAATAAATAAATAAATAAATAAATAAATAAAATATATATATATATATATATATATATATATATATATGTTGTCATATACAGGACATACCTGTAGCCTACATACTACATACCTGTAGTAACCACAAAGCAAGTGGTTTGTTAGTCCAGGCTTCTATGAAGTCACTGCTTTTGCCCTGTGTCCCAGTGCACACAAGACCTTGTGTTCGCCATCCAAGAGTGGACTCTCTGTTTCCCCCAGTCCTGTGGAGCTCCTGAACTCAAGCTCCACTGGCCTATGAAGACCAATGCTCTGGGGTCTCCTCCCAATGCCAGACTCCCAGGCTGGGGAGCCTGATGTGGGGCTCAGAACTCTCACTCCTGTGGGAGAATTTCTGCTATATAATTCTTCTCCAGTTTGTGGTTCACCCAGCTGGGTGGCATGGGATTTGATTATATTGTGAGTTTGCCTCTCTTACCATCCTGTAGGGTTCTTCTTTCTGTCTTTGGATATAGATTATATTTTTGGTAGGTTCCAGTCTTTTTATCAATTGTTCAGCAGTTAATTGTGATTTTAGTGTGCTTATGAGAGGAGGTAAGATCAAGGTCTGTCTAGTGTGCCATCTTGTCTCCAGTTTTCCTCTTTTTAAAGATTTTTTTAAACCTTTTTGGTTTTCTTTTGTTAAGGCTTCCTTTTGTTCTTAAACTAAATGCATAGGTTACAAAATATTTAACCTATAAATATCTTCAGTATTTTAAGGTATACCTTGTAAGTTTGTTTCTATTTAAAGGAATATTCAGTCTTCCATGCTTTGGGGATTCATCCTTTGAAATTTCCATCATGAATACTACTCACTGTTAAAGTTCTATCTTTGAGTTTACTCCCCAAAATTTTTTATAAAGCTATATAACTTTTAGTTTCCAGATATTACCACTATACAATTTGTTGCTTTTTTATTTGACATTTCTTTCAGTCTAGTGTGTTAAAAGTTTTACTCACTCTATATAAATAAAAATGCTCCCATGAAGAATTCAATATAGGAAAAGATTGTAATACTTTATTGTCATCTTTTATGATAAAAAATGATTCATAGTTTTAATTTTGATGAAACCCACACTTTTTAAAACACAGAAATATTTTAATTGTAGCATTTTTAAAAAACTTGAATTTTACATGAAAGCCTAGTGAAAATTAATTGTGTCCTCATTAAGCAACAAAAAGTATGATAACTCATTAATTAAAAAGAAGAAAAAAGTTTGAAGACCTACATATGTATTATATAATTTTTCCTCTATTTTCCATTTAAACATTTTAACATTGAACAGTCTTCAATGTTAAAGTTATCATATGAATATTATATATGTAATATATTTCTTAGTGATAAAGCAAATATTATTTGTGCAATTTTATTTTATTTTGTTTTATTATTATTATTTGATAGTACATGGGCCTCTCACTGTTGTGGCCTCTCCTGTTGTGGAGCACAGACTCTGGACACGCAGGCTCAGCAGCCATGGCTCATGGGCCCAGCCGCTCTGCGGCACGTAGGATCTTCCCAGACTGGGGCACGAACCCATGTCCCATGCATCGGCAGGCAGACTCTTAACCACTACACCACCAGGGAAGCCCCTATTTGTGCAATTTTAGATAATTGTTAATCTTAAGTAACAGGTCACCAGTTTATATATATATATATATATATATATATATATATATATATATATGACTTATTAAGTTTCCCATAAGAATTATCAATATAATTCTGACTTATTTGAATTTCTATAGACTGACATAAACTTGATGTAATAATTTACAATGAAAGGAGTAAAGATTGCAAAAGATCATTGGGGATGTGTCCAGTGATAGACAACAAATCTCACAAATGATAATCTCTGTTAACACTGTGCTCTGCTCCAATAATTAATATCAATGCTTTTGGAATGTATACTCAATAACCTTGACTTTTCAGGACCCTATGTTGTATAAAACTATTAAGAATTTACTCCTGTTAATTGAATTTAGATGTCAAAGATTTGATGTGTGATGATGCAATTTAGAAACAGCAAATTTTATGTTTTTTCCCTAAGAAAATATATTTGAGAAATAACCAAAATGGTCTACCATAAACAGGAAGAAAATATGAATTGTAACCAATATAATAATAAGCAAACCCTTACTCTGTTATTAAAATATTTTAGTGAGCAATTATTATATGCCAAGTACCATTCTAAGTAATAATTTAATTCTCACGCCTCTATAAAGTTGTGTTCTTAGCCCAATTTTTCAGAAGAGAAAACGGAATCACAAAGAAATTAACTTAAGCAATGAACATCCTCTGAGTTACAACTTCTAAATTACAGAAAAATACTTAGCATCCAGGTAATCTTCAAGCAGAAGCTGTTTTCTTAATTTAATCAGTATTTTAGACTTCATTTTAAAGAAAAACATAGCCAGCATAAAATTTAGTTAGTAACTCTTTAATAATGTTAGTAAAATTACAGTAGAATATCACTCAATTGTATGTGATTTCAATTCTATATTTCCTTTTTATGTACTGTGTCATTTAGCAATTTCATTAAGTGGGTGTTCATATTGTCTTTGTTTCCCAGCTAAGCAAACTGAGGCACAGATTAAATCAATTGCCAAATATCACACAGTTAGGAGTGGACTGTATAATTCTTTTTTCTCTTAGTCGAATGTTGTTTGAGACTCAGTGTGTCAGTTTAGCAAATTCTGGTTATCCTATAAGTGGTATTTAGAGTAGATATCTTTCATGTGGATTTTGTATGATGCCCGCCTTTCATCTGAGAAAGAATCTTAGAACTCTTTCACCTGAGAAATGTTCCTTCCCTGATTCCAATTATGTGATGATAATTGGGAAATTCAAGTTCTTATCATCTCTTGTTGTCTAGTCAGATTAGTCTAGTGGTTGGCATTAGTTTCTAAATAATGCAGTTAATGCAGTCCTGTCTCCTAGACCTAGTTGATTGCTCCAGTAATAGGCATGTGGCCTGAATGAAAATAATTGGTTTTCTTCAATTTTTTTCTCCCTAAATTGGAACTGTAACAAAAAAGACAATATTTTAGATGTGAAAATTGAGAATGTTGACTAACATATTATCGCCCATGTATTGAAGGATGATCTGAAATAGGGGATACTGGAAGAGATATGCAGAATGAAGCAGAACCAAAAAAACCCTGTTGTTATTTTCATATGTTTCCAATCATTTCTGTGTCTCAGACATATTATGGATATTTCCATAGATATTTGAGACTTCCAAAAGTTTTTTTTTTCCATTGATTCAGTTACTTAGGAGTCTTTTCACTGCAAATAAAGGACTATAATAAATGCAATAATTATTTTCAGAAAGTACCTGAATGACAGGAGTGGCATAGGTTAGCCCTAGGTTTTAGTCACCTGTAATCTACATCAGTTTACCATGCTTACCCAACTAACAAAGAACTTATACCATTGTTTAATATGGAAAATTAATTTCTATTATCATATGTGGTGTGCACAAAAACAGCTTTAGAAAACTACTATTTTAATTGATCTGCAACTGTCAATGTAAGTAGTGCTTGTAATGAAAATTCTACTTTAAGACATATCCCTAAGATTCCAAACTCTCATACATACTATAGCTTGAATTCCCTCATACATAGAACTTCTAAGCCTTTTTTTGTCAAAGAATGTTAACCAGAAATGGGAATCTGAAAAACAAGTAGAGATGATTACCTGAGTTCTCTCTGGTGTGAGTGCTCACAGGACAAAATATTTGTCTACTATCTCTTTTTGGCAAAAAAGACGTTGAAGATTTACTCATACTGAAAACTCAGTAGATAACTTACAAAAGAACTTTCAATTTTAAGAAAAAAAAAAAAAAGACTGGTATTTTATTTCTGGTGATGCTAAAGTGTCCCAGATAAAGATGTCATCTACCACTGAGGCCACATACTTAAAGAGGGAAATTAATGTGATCTTGAAAAGAAACTGACTTTAAAAATCTGCTTTCTTTTTTTATTGAAATATCATTAACATATTATATTAGTTTCAGATGTGCACATAATAATTATATGTTTGTATATATTGTAAAATAATTACCAGAATAACTTTTGTTAGCATCGATCACCACACATAATTACAAATTTTGTGTGTGGTGAGAGCTAAGATCAACTTTCTCATATATAAAGAGTATTATTAACTATAATCACTATGGTGTACATGACATCTCCACAACTTATTTTATAACTGAAGTTTGTACCTTTCGATGACTTTCACTCATTTAACCTACCCCCCAATCCCCACTTCCGGCAATCACCGATCTGTTCTCTAACTCTAAGAACTCATTTAAAAACTAATTTTAGATTCCTCATATAATTGAGGTCATATGTATTTGCCAAAAAGGATCTTTATAAAGGGGAAAAAAACCTTTTTAAACTTAGAATTTCAGAGGAAAAAATGGCACAAATATTCAGAGGAGTTGGTGAGTGCAGAGTCTATATGGATGACTTGAAGGTAAGAGTTTCTTCTTCAAGCAATAATAAAGCAGAATTCATTGTTTACGAGACTGTTGTAGACCAAAAATAGGGCAGTATTGTTTTTTGTTTGTTTGTTTGTTTTTTGTTTAATGGAGAGAAATGGGTAGCAAGGCTACATGAACAGAGGGGCAATCATTCTGGGTTAGATAGATTCCTGAGGAAAACTTGCAGACAAAAGTTGTTCTTTTGTTGACTAGTCAGTGAAATTTGTCTATATATGCAAAGCTTACAGTTTGTTTATATCTTACCTCATTACAGAAAATAATTTGAGATAAATGCTTAAAGCTGATAGTATTGCTCAGAAACTAGTTCCTGAATACTCCGGTTAGGATTTCTCAGCTCTATAATAAATCCTCATATTATTTAATATGGATCAATAAAATGTGTAGCTCTCTTTCTTATGTTCCTTATTGAAAATAGCAGTATGTGTAGACAAAATTGTTGTTCAAATTAGTAATGGGGTAAAAATATAAGAGATGGCATATAGGAGTAACAGGAAATGCTCACTTTCAAAATATATCTCCCAGTGGTTTGGTGAGTACAAAATTTTTAAGAAATGTTAGAAATTCACCCCCTTGATTTGTATTAATTTAGCATTCAGATTTTCCTTGTGTATAAAAATGGATAAAGTTGGAAATTTTACCATATTAAACTTTATTCATCAGGCATTAATGGTATTTTTTTTTTTTTTTGCGGTACGCGGGCCTCTCACTGCCGTGGCCTCTCCCATTGCGGAGCACAGGCTCCGGACACACAGGCCCCACGGCCATGGCTCAAGGGCCCAGCCGCTCCGCGGCACGCGGGATCTTCTCGGACCGGGGCACGAACCCGTGTCCCCTGCATTGGCAGGCGGACTGCCAACCACTGCGCCATCAGGGAAGCCCTAATAGTACATCTTCTTATCCAACAATAGGGTTCTGAAATATTGAGGCAGGTGCAAACTTAAAGAACAGTTGTGGTTAGTGGAGAAGGATGTGCAGTATTGGAATAGAGAGAAAATAAAACTGTTTCTTTGGAAATCATTTTTTCTCTAGGCTTCTCTGACATTATAATTATTTTCTTTATCCCCCTTTCTTCCTACATTCTCTTTGCCTATTTCCTGGTTTCAAATATTATCCAGTAAGAAGGGCTCTCAGAAACTATTTTTATTATTGACCTCTCTGCTGAGTAGTAGCCTTTCACAACTGCTTTCTAGATAAATATACTCATTAACATAGCATTTTTTTTCTTTTGAGTATATCACTTTCCTCTCAAACCTATGCATTTTGTGACAAAATTTTACTTCTGTGATACATAATAACTGAAATATTTATTCTTCCACCTTCTTGCCACACAGATATTACCAAATATTACTAGGAATGCCACCTGATAACTCTCTCTTTTTCAACCTCTGCTTTCTAAAAGAGACAGCTGGCAGTGTGCTCCACTATGAGTGATGTGACTTGAATCTGAATGTCATGGATGCCATGGGTAAGTCACGTGAGCTTGTAAGATTCCTTAGTGGCTAATACTACACCATACATTAAATGCCAAATGGATATTTATTGACTCAAAAAATAAACAATTTAACTTCTTCTGTATTATTTGTTTGTATAATATTCTTTGCCTACATAACTTGTTACTGGCAATCAACAAATAAAATATAAAACACTAGGTAATACCACTTCACATTCATCAAACTGATAATACTTTTAAAATAACAATATTAGGGTAGCAGGGACAGGGGAGATTGGGGAACAGTATGGACTCTGATATTCTCTCGATTAGAGTGTAAATATGTATAATTATTTTGGAAAAGAGTTTACGATATCTAGTAAGTTTACAACACAGTGATTTAACCTTAGTGAAACTCTCAAATACATAAGTTTATTCTATTAGTCAGGGTTCTCCAGAAACAGAGCCATCAGATGAGACACAGAGAGAGAGAGTTGGGTTTTTTTTTTAAGGAATTGGTTTATGTGATTGTTAGGAATGGCAAGTCTGAAACCCACAGGACAAGGCAGCAGGTTGGAAATTCAGTTAAGAGTTGAGTCTTATCTTCACAGCCTGCAGGACAGGCTAACATGCTAAAACCTCAGGTAACTTTCCCTGCTGATGTCTTGAGACAGAACTGCTTCTTCAAGAAATCTCAATCTTTCTTCTCAAGACCTTCAACTGACTGGATAAGGCTCACTCATTGTGGGTGCTTTACTGAAAGTCAACTGTTAACAAATACTTTCATAGCAACCTCTAGTCTAGTGTTTGACCAAGCAACTAGGCACCATAGCATAGCTAAATTGACACATAAACATTAACTATCACAAGTCATATTTTTAAAATTTATTTATTTATTTATTTTTGTGGTACGTGGGCCTCTCACTGTTGTGATCTCTCCCGTTGCGGAGCACAGTCTCCGGACACGCAGGCTCAGTGGCCATGGCTCACGGGCCTAGCCGCTCCATGGCGTGTGGGATCTTCCCGGACCGGGGCATGAACCTGTGTCCCTTGCATCGGCAGGCAGACTCTCAACAACTGCACCACCAGGGAAGCCCACAAGTCATATTTTAAAAAGTTAAATATTTCATCCAAAAATTAATTTATTGAATTACTACAGTTTGGGGCTTTAATAGTTTGCCAAGACATCAGACATAACATATAATAAGCTTAACAGAATGTCCCTCTTAATAAGAGTTAATTATATTATTATTTCTGAGGCTAAATAAAATATGCATCTTAAAAGATTAAGGAACTAAGGTAGTTTCCAGTATAGCATAATTTATAAACTACATGTGTTTTATGCCTATGGGGAATTTGTTTGGAGGTCATTTAAATATATTATTTTGTTCTAAAGATAAAGGTCTACTGATATCTAAAGATATCTAAAGATAAAGGTCACCTTCTTAAATGTTGTGCCATTATTTTAACTATTATTTACCTTTCATCATTATCAATTGGTTTCTGGTTACATAGCTTGAAAACACCAGACAGTCCTATAGTTGTAGATGATACTCTTGATGAGAACTGACAAATGCTTACTGCAGTGAGATAATGTTCTGGCCAAATTTGAAAAGGCTAATTCTTTGAACCTACCAAATAATTCAAGCTAAATGTTAATTTTTTTTCTTCTAAATTTATCTTGCACGTCTCATCCCTGAATGGAAGTCTATTTCAAATGTAATAATGTCAAGACAACCCCAGTGCTAATATTGATCTAAAATGTGTTGATATTTAATTAACAAAAATTATCTGGGTGAGGGGGATAGTCATTATTGAGAACGAAAAGGAATATGCACATATGGATAGATCCATTTTAGATTAATTTTAATGAAATAACTGACTTATATCCATGCTTTGGGGCTATGGACAATTTTTCTTTTATTTTATTATTTTTTTTTTTTTGCCTCAACACCAATTCACTATTTATAATTCTATTTCATGTGTTAGAAAACAAAGCTAATACTATTGCATTACAGCCAATTACTGCCTTTCTATTTTGTTTTCATATACAAGTAGCTAACACAAAGAATAAAAATATTTTAAAAAATAAGAATAATTTAGATACTCTGAATAATTTACAACCTTTTATAACACTCATTCCATGTAAGAGTAAACCCTGATATAAAAGAATTTGGTTGCATATTGATGGAGACAGGTTTTACAATTGTCATGACTCACTGTTTTCTAGTAAATGCAGAAATAGTTCTGAGGTTAATCTTCCATATCAAAATAAAATGAGCAACCACCTGCTCTAATGACTTCTCATTGCTCTGAAGTGGCTGATGAGCCAGACAGTAGCTGGAGAAGGAAATGCCTTATGATGCCAGTGGTTTGTTTACCTAATTCTACTTTAACTCATTTTACGTGATCTTTCAAATGGTATTTATGGTTTTCTTCTAATTATAAAAGTAATGTATTTCCATTGAGAATACATAGAAAATTCACCTCCATTTTGAACATTTAGAAATTTAGTAATTAATTTTCTTAATATTTTCAGTGCATATGTAATTTTAAATTAAAAAGGAAAAATATCATATGTACAATTTTCTACCCACCATATTTCATTTAATAAACTATTGTGACTGTTTTATAATATTAAAATATTTGAAAAACATACTTTACTGATATTGTAATGTTTTTGCCTTTATCAATATGGTAATTTATGTAACCAGCCTACCACTGTTCAAAATTTAAGTTGTTTCAATTTCTGGATAATATAAATTAATAGAATTTTAAATAGGACTTTAACCTATAGGTTAAGTTTTTTTTACATAAAGATTTTTGAAAAATTCAAAGGTTTGCAATGAACATTGACAACTTGCTTTCTAGAAATTTTAATCAACTTACACGACCAGCAACACTGAATGAAACAGGCCATTCAGGTGTATCATTGCTACATATAAATTAACTACTAAATTCTACTTTTCCAAGTTAATACGTAGAAAATCATATCACTTTGTGATGGTTTGCCAGTCTTTGACATTTCTTTGTGGTTTTCACATAATTTTTTTTAAATTTGTATTTCATCATTTGGGAATTGCCTATCCTTTTTTTTTGCCATTTTTTTTTAAAGTAGTACCTCATATTACTAAAACCAAACAAACCAAAACAAAATTAAAAATTCTATATGGATTAAGAATGTCTACACTTTTCTGTCATGTATGTTCTAAATCTAAGTTCTAAGGTTATAATAAATTTTCAATACCACATATATTATTTTTGATATCAAATTACTTTATTATAATTTAAACCACTAATTTTCTCTCCATGGTCTTTTACTTTATTATATTTATAAATAGCATTAGAAAATATATGCATAGTACTGTTTAATATTTTAATATCACAATATATATATGTTTCAGATTTTTAAAATTAAGATTATGACATATATATATGCATATACAAAAGATCATAACAAATATATATAAATTATCTATCCAACTAATTTCATTTAATAAAATAAAGTGTTACAATTTTATGACAGTAAATATTTTGGAAATTAATTCTTATGTTCTCTCTCTTCGTCTCTTATTATTTCTTCCATAACTCACTTCTCTTCCTTGATTTTTGTCTTTGTTTTTAAGTTTAGTATTTCTTTTCTAGTACATCAAAAAGTTTTTAAGGATATGTTTTATTATTATTTTATTTGAGACATATAACTTTTTCTCAAATATTCAACATGCATTTCACATTGTGAATGGATGTTCCCAAAATATGTTCTCAAATATTGTATTTATTTTAATGATTTTTTCTTTATTTTTAAAATAGTGACTTTTCTTTCTTAGGACACCTATGATTCTTTAGGTTGAGTTCAACATTATCTGTCTTCCTTTTCACTCTTTGATTTTTTACCCTTCATTTGAAGGGGTATATTCAAGTCTATCAATCACATTGACATCAGTTATTCTCTCCAAAGCATTTCTCCTGTAATATTTTTTAATATTTTTCTATTAATTTTTAGTTTCCTTGTAATATTTCTGTATTTCACACATCTAACTTTCATTTCATCTTTTTTCTTTTATCTTCATATATGGCTTTATTTTTTGTTTCAATTTCTATTCTATAGAAGCTAAACATTCTTTCATATTATTGGTGTTAATAATCTTTACAAATCTTTCTTCTATTATGTTGGTTTTTTTTTTTAAGATGTTAGGGGTAAGAGTTTATTAATTAATTAATTAATTTTTACTGTGTTGGGTCTTCATTTCTGTGCAAGGGCTTTCTCTAGTTGCGGCAAGTGGGGGTCACTCTTCATCACGGTGCACAGGCCTCTCACTATCACGGCCTTTATTGTTGCGGAGCACAGGCTCCAGACATGCAGGCTCAGTAGCTGTGGCTCACGGGCCCAGTTGCTCCACGGCATGTGGGATCCTCCCAGACCAGGGCTTGAACCTGTGTCCCCTGCATTAGCAGGCAGATTCTCAACCATTGCGCCACCAGGGAAGCCCCTTCCATTATGTTTTTTATATAGTTTTCCTATTTGATTTTCTTCTGAGAATCAATAAGAAGCTTTCCTTTCCTTTTTCTATATGAATTTTTATATGTAGATTGTATTTTCTTTGAAATCATTCTTAGTGAAATGAGATTTACCCAGATTCTCTACTTGTTGTTAGTTCCAATGAGTCTCTGCATGACATTTCAACTTTCTTTGGAAACGCCATATAGTTTAGGAAAGATGCAATATCTGTTGCTATCTTACTTATACAGGCAGCTCACCAGACATTAACCATTTATTAACTCTCTGACACTTGATATAGTGTTAAACACTGATCCTCAGTAGTCTGGAGAATCAAGCTATGAATATTTTGTGAGGACTATACACAATATTGATGTAAAATATCTGACATATTATCTGGTCTAAATTAGGCAAATAAATAACTGGAGTTATTACAATTCTATGGTGTTCAGCCATGTTCTGGGTTACAGTCTTGATTTTTTCTGTGCTGTTCAGTTCCTACGTATTTTTAAAATTCTTGATGGGTGTGACTCTTCTAGTAACATGATCAGTTAAATTTCATGAATTTACTCATTAAAATTTTTCTTTCATGACAGAAGAGGTGCTGAACCTAAATAAGTCTATTTGATAACCAAAACTGGTTGTAGTGATTTAAGTGCAAAGGAGTCATAAGAAGGTTTTATGGAAGAATATGGAGGGAGGAATAAATATTTTGATGAACTAAATGCTTATAACCATGCATATGAACATAGTTTGTATTACATAATCCTCAATTTTCTAAAACTGTGTTTAGAAAGTTTTTGAAAAGTCAGAGGTTATGAGAATTAGAATGCACTTTACATTTAGAAAATTTTTGAGTATTTCTATTTCTTTTATTATATGATAATATAATAATGATAACATATTAATAAATAATATTTATAAGTGTATATTAGGTAATAAAATGGCAATATAATATTTTATTTTAATTATTAGCATTTTAAAATCTTCTTTGGAGCATAGGTAAAACATTCTCTGACATGAATTGTACCAATGTTTTCTTAGGTCTCCCTAGGCAATATAAATAAAAACAAAAATAATCAAATGGGACCTAATCAAGCTTACAAGCTTTTGCACAACAAAGGAAACCAAACAACAAAAACCCCAAAAGACAACCTACAGAATGGGAGAAAATATTTGCAAATGATGTAACAGACAAGGGCTTAATCTCCAAAATTTACATATAACTCATACAACTCAACAACAACAGCAAAACAAATAAACCAATCAAAATATGGGCAGAACTTAATAGACATTTCTCCAAAGAAGACATACAGCTGGCCAGTAAACACATGAAAAGATGCTCAACATCACTAATTATTAGAGAAATGCAAGTCAAAACTACAATGAGGTACCACCTCACACTGATCAGGGTGGCCATCATTAAAATGTGTACAAATAACAAATCCTGGAGAGGATTTGGAGAAAAAGGAACCCTACTACACCACTGGTGGGAATGTAAGTTGGTACAGCCACTATGGGAAACAGTATGGAGACTTCTCAGAAAACTAAAAATAGAATTACAATATGATCCAGCAATCCCACTCTTGGGAATATATCCAGACAAAGCTATAATTCAAAAAGATACATGCACCCATATGTTCATAGCAGCACTGTTCACAGTAGCCAAAACATGGACACAACCTAAATGTCTGTCAACAGATGAATGGATAAAGACATGTGGTACATATATACAATCCAATACTACTCAGTCATAAAAAAAAGAACAAAATAATGCTATTTGAAGCAACATGGATACAACTAGAAATAATCATACTAAGTGAAGTAAGCCTGAAAGATAAAAACAAATATCATATGCTATCACTTATATGTGGAATCTAAACTACAGTGCAAATGAACCTATCTACAAAACAGAAACAGACTCATAGAGAGCAGACTTGTGATTGCCAAGGGGTGTAGGTAGGGAGAGGAATGGACTGGGAGTTTGGAGTTGATAGATGCAAACTATTACATTTAGAATGGATAAGCAACAAGGTCTCAATGTATAGCACAGGAAACTATTGAATATCCTGTGATAAACCATAATGGAAAATAATATAAAAACAGAATGTATATATGTGTATAACTGAGTCACTTTGCTATACAGCAGAGATTGCCACAACATTGTAAATAAACTATATTTCAATTAAAAAATTAAAAAACTAATGAATAAATAAAAGCTTCATTGGTATGGGAATGATATTTATTAAAATTGTTGGACTAGGGGTTCCCTGGTGGCGCAGTAGTTGAGAGTCCGCCTGCCAATGCAGGGAACATGGGTTCGTGCCCCGGTCCGGGAAGATCCCACATGCCGCGGAGCAGCTGGGCCCGTGAGCCATGGCCGCTGAGCCTGCGCGTCCGGAGCCTGTGCTCCACAATGGGAGAAGCCACAAGAGTGAGCAGCCCGCGTACAGCAAAAAAAAAAAAAAAATTGTTGGTCTAAGTTTTTTTTCTCTTATTACATAAATCAAGATATTGATCAAATGCCCTTTCTCCAATTCTGACAATTCATTGAAACTAAAAGAATTCTTATGAATATCCTATCTTCAAATTTTTTAAATTTTATTTACCAATTTTTCTGCTTTGAACAAAGTTATCTTTGACTTTGAAAGCATGCAGACATTGGCATAGATTAGATAGAGCTTCAAGCTATAGGTACAGATCAAATTTGTCTGTACATATTGAAATAAATTTCTAGACACAAGACAGAGCCACTCCTTCCCAGAATACCACATCAGCAAACCAAGCTTTCCTGTTTCTGTAAATTCTGTGTTTGACCAGAAATGAAGTATATGCAGTCGCCAATCACCAAATACCAACTCATCTCTGGACTATATACTTGTTTCTTTGTTCCTTGATCTTTCTAAATAAGGTCAGATTTGTAACCCCAGGCAATTTTGCCCTATTTTTATGTGCTGCTTCTAACACTCTGTAAAACTCACTCACGCCCAAAATCGTTCAGAAAGAGTGCTCTGTTGCTTCTAAGGCACTGTACTTCCTCAGTCCATGGATTGTTTTCCCTTGAACAGAGGACATCATATTCTTTATTAAATTGTTTTACTTTTGATGTTTGACTGTTTTGGTGACAAGAGGGAACCTGAAGACAATTGCTGAACATTCCAAGACAGCTCCCAAACCCAGGCAAAGGTACCCACAGAGCCTTTTGGCCTGCTGCCTCTCCAGCCACTCTCTGAGATCTCCAGTAAGGTTCTCTTGGATTGAATTCCACTTATTTTGCATTCTGAGCTCTTCAAGTTTGTTTCTGTTAATGCTTCTGGGTGAAAAATTGCAGTGTGATAGACTCCATATTTTTTACAGTGAGACCTAGTGGGCCTCAACATTTGGGTTTGTGGCCAACTTCATCTACCAGGTAAATGTCTTCAAGAGGTCCTAAATAGGTCTCAGTAGCTGTGTACAGGCAGCCAGAAACATTACATCTGTTTGAATTTGGGAGGAATACTTCAAAAAGGGAAAATAATGGGTACCCCTCAATCTAAAGAAAGCAAGATGACAGCCACTGGAGGACTCAGAAAAGCTTTGAGGTAAATCCACAGCATAAACTGGTAGAGGACTCAGGGAAATAAATTAAGACAAGTGATTTGGACCATTTTGACCACTGGAGCATCAAAATATAAGTAGGCACAAGTTAGACTATTAAAAGACTTTAGTGCATCTGCCACTATAAAGAAATCTTCTCATGAAAGGCATAATATATCTGTTGTCAATGGGAATCTCAGAAGTCAAAGCCACAAAATTGGTGGACACACATCAAGCACTTGAGAGTTATTAGAATCCTCACCACCTAACTGTAAGACTCCTTTCCTAGGATAAGTTGGCCACAGAATGGGTTAGGTTGACACTAGGTCACCTGCCAACCTCAAGAAAGTTTTCATTCAATGAGAAACACTGTAAAATACCATAAAATTCCTAATCCAGCAGCACATCCATTAATTTGGCTCTGAGGGACCCAAGGCTTAGCTATAGAAATGGGATCCTCAAGTTTAAAGAATTGAGTGTATTCCATTCCAGCATACCTGCTTATTTTATGTCTAAAAACTGTGGTCCTGGAAGATGTAGATATCTACAAAAATGGCAAAATCTTACTAAGATAACCTAGAATTGCAATGGTCATTATGGGAAATGTTCCAATTAGACAAGGTCAGTCATTTAAGAAGTGCACTTGAAAGCAGAGTCTCCCAAATCAAACAGAATGGGATATCTTTTATAATTGGCATGCAGAAGCCTTCAAAATCCTTTTTTTTAAATTAATTTTTATTGGATATAGTTGCTTTACAATGTTGTGTTAGTTTCTGCTGCACAACAAAGTGAATCAGCTGTACGTATACATATACCCCCTATTTTTTAGATACCGTTCCCATTTAGGTCACCACAGAGCACTGAGTAGAGTTCCCTGAATTATACAGTAGGTTCTCACTAGTTATCTGTGTATATTTTATATATAATACTGTATATGTGTCAATCCCAATCTCACAATCCATTCCACCCTTTCGTTCCCCCCTTGGTATCCATATGTCCGTTCTATACGTCTGTGTCTCTATTTCCTTTTTTCAAATAAGTTCATCTGTATCATTTTTCTAGATTCCACATATAAGCAATATTACATAATATTTGTTTTTCTCTTTCTGACTTACTGCACTCTGTATGACAGACTCTAGGTCCATCCACCTCACTATAAATAACTCAATTTCATTTCTTTTGATGGCTGAGTAATATTCCACTGTATATATGTGCCACATCTCCTTTATTCATTCATCTGTTGAGGGACATTTAGATTGCTTCCATGTCCTGGCTACTGTAAATAGTGCTGTAATTAACATTTCAGTACTTGTATATTTTTGAATTATAGTTTTCTCTAGGTATATGCCCAGGAGTGGGATTTCTAGGTCATATGGTAGCTCTATTTTTAGTTTTTGAAGGAACAACCATACTGTTCTCCATAGTGGCTGTATCAATTTACATTCCCACCAACAGGGTAAGAGGGTTCCTTTTTCTCCAAATCCTCTCCAGAATTGATTGTTTGTAGATATTTTGATGATGAACCTTCTGACCAGTGGGAGTTGATACATCATTGTAGTTTTGATTTGCGTTTCTCTAATACTTAGTGATGTTGAGCAGATTTTCATGTGTTTGTGGGCAATCTGTATGGCTTCTTTGGTGAAATGTCTATGTCTTCAGCCCATTTTTTGATTGGGTTGTTTGTTTTTTTGATATTGAGCTGCATGTTCTGCTTGTATATTGTGGAGATTAATCCCTTGTCAGTTGCTTTGTTTGTAAATATTTTCTCCCATTCTGAGGGTTGTCTTTTCATCTTGCTTATGGTTTCCTTTGCTGTGCAAAAGCTTTAAATTTAATTATGTCCCATTTGTTTATTTTTATTTTCATTACTCTAGGAGGTGGGTCAAAAAATGTCTCATTGTAACTTATGTCAGAGTGTTCTGTCCATGTTTTCCTCTAAGAGTTTTATAGTGTCTGGCCTTACACTTATGTCTTTAATTCATTTTGAGTTTATTTTTGTGTATGGTGTTAGGAAGTGTTCTAATTTCATTGTTTTTCATGTAGCTGATTAGTTTTCCCAGCACCACTCATTGAAGAGACTGTCTTTTCTCCATTGTATACTCTTGCCTGCTTTGTCATAGATTAGGTGACCATAAGTGCATGGGTTTATCTCCCGGCTTTCTATCCTGTTCCACTGATCAATATTTCTTTCTTTCTTTCTTTCTTTTTTTTTTTTTTTTGTGTTAGTACCATACTGTCTTGATTACTGTATATTTGAAGTATAGCCTGAAGTCAGGGAGCCTGATTCCTCCAGCTCCATTTCCTTTTCTCAAGTTTGCTTTGGCTATTCAGGGTCTTTTTTGTTTCTGTACAAATTTTAAGATATCTTTTGCTCTAGATCTGTGAAAAAATGTCCTTGGTTTTTTGATAGGTGTTGCATTGAATCTGTAGATTGCTTTGGGTATTATAGTCATTTTCACAATATCGATTGTTCCAATCCAAAAACAGTGTATATCTCTCCATCTGTTTGTGTTGTCTTTCTTTCAACAGTATCTTATAGTTTTCTGAATAGACGTCTTTTGCCTTTTTAGGTAGGTTTATTCCTAAGTATTTTATTCTTTATGTTGCAGTAATACTTGGAATTGTTTCCTTAATTTCTCTTTCTGATCTTCCATTGTTAGTGTTTAGGAATATAAGAGATTTTTGTGTATTAATTTTGTATCCTACAACTTTATGAAATTCATTGATGATATCTAATTGTTTTCTGGTGGTATCTTTAGGATTTTCTATGTATAGTGTCATGTTAACTGCAAACAGTGACAGTTTTATTTCTTTTCCAATTTAGATTCCTTTTATTTATTTTTCTTCTCTGATTGCCATGGCTAGGAGTTCAAAAACTATGTGGAATAAAAGAGGTGAGAGTGGACATCCTTTTCTTGTTTCTGAACTTAGAGGAAATGCTTTCAGTTTTTCACCATTGAGAATGCTATTTTCTGTGAATTTGTCATACATGGTCTTTATTATGTTAAGGTAGTTTCCCTCTATGCCCATTTCCTGGAGAGTTTCTATGATAAATGGGTGCTGAATTTTATCAAAACTTTTTCTACATTTATTGAGATGAGCATATGGTTTTTATTCTTCAATTTGTTAATGTGGTGTATCATACTGGTTGATTTGCATATACTGAAGAATCCTTGTATCCCTCAGATAAATCCCACTTGATCATGGTGTATAATCCTTTCAGTGTGTTTTTGGATTTGGTTTGCTACTACTTTGTTAAGGATTTTTGTGTCTATGTTCATCAGTGATATTGGCCTGCAATTTTCTTTTTTTGTGATATCCTTGCCTGGTTTCATATCAGGGTGATGGTGGCCTCATAGAATGAGCTTGAGTGTTTCATCCTCTACAATTTTTTGAAGTTTGAGAATAATAGGTGTTATCTCTTCTCTAAATACTTGATAGAATTCACCTGTGAAGCCATCTGGGTCTGGACTTGGGTTTGCTGGAAGAATTTTAGTCACAGTACTTGTGATTGGTCTGTTCTTATTTTCTGTTTCTTCCTGGTTCAGTCTTGGAAGGTACAAGCTTCCAAGAATTTGTCCTTTTCTTCCAGGTTGCTCATTTTTTGGCATATAGTTGCTTGTAGCAGTCTCTTATGGTCCTTTGTATTTCTGTGGTATTCATTGTAACTTCTCCTTTTTTCTTTCTGATTTTTTGATTTGTACCCTCTCCCTTTTTTCCTGATGAGTCTGGCTAAACGTTTATCAGTTTTGCTTATCTCCTTAAAGAACCAACTTTTAGTTTCATTCATCTTTGCTATTGTTTTCTTTGTTTCTATTTCATTTATTTCTGCTCTGATCTTTATGCTTTTTTTCACTTCTACTAACTTTGGGCTTTGTTTGTTCTTCTTTCTCTAATTGATTTAGTTGTACAGATAGGTGGTTTATTTGAGATTTTTTCTTGTTTTTTGAGGTGGAATTGTATTGCTATAAACTCCTCTCTTAGAACTGCTTTTGCAGCATCCCATAGGATTTGGGTTGTCGTGTTTTGGTTGTCATTTGTTTCTAGGTATTTTTAAATTTCCCCTTTGATTTTGTCCATGATCCATTGGTTATTCAGTAACATATTGTTTAGCCTCCATTTGCTTGTGTTTTTTTAACATCTATTTTGGAGTATAATTGTTTTAAAATGTTGTGTTAATTTCTGTTGTATAACAAAGTGAATCAGCTATATGTATACATATATTCCCATATCCCCTCTCTCTTGTGTCTCCCTTCCACCCTACATATCCCACCCTTCTAGGTGGTCACAAAGCACTGAGCTGATCTCCCTGTGCTATGCAGCTGCTTCTCACTAGCTATCTATTTTAAATTTGGTAGTGTGTATATGTCAATGCTACCCTCTCACTTCACCCCAGTTTACTCTTCCCCTCCCCCATGTCCTCAAGTCCATTCTCTACATCTTCTGTACCTAAGTTCATCAGACCTTTTTTTTTTTTTAAGTTTCCATATATATGTGTTAGCATATGGTATTTGTTTTTCTCTTTCTGACTTATTTCATTCTGCTTGTATATTTTACAGGTTTTTTTTTCTGTAATTGATTTCTAATCTCATAGCATTGTGGTAAGAAAAAGTTCTTGATGTGATTTCAATTTTCTTAAATTTACCAATGCTTTATTTGTGATCCATGATGTGATATACCCTTGAGACTATCCCTTGTGCACTTGAGAAGAAAGTGTATTCTGCTGCTTTTAGATGGAATGTCCTATAAATATCAATTAATTCTACCTGGTCTAATATGTCATTTAAGGTTTGTGTTTCCATATTAGTTTTTTGTCTTGATGATTTGTCCATTGTTGTAAGTGGAGTGTTAAAGTCCCTCACTATTTTTGTGTTATTGTCAATTTCTCCTTTTATGGCTACTAACATTTATCTTGTATTGAGGTACTTCTATGTTGGGTGCATAAATATTTATAATTGTTACATATTCTTCTTAGATTGATCCCTTGATCATTATGTAGTGTGCTTCTTTGTCTCTTGTGATAGTCTTTATTTTAAAGTTTATTTTCTCTAATATGAGTATAGCTACTCCAGCTTTCTTTTGATTTCCATTTGCATGGAATATCTTTTTCCATCCCCTCACTTTCAGTCTGTTTATGTCCCTAGGTCTGAAGTGGGTCTCTTGTAAACAGCATACATAGAGGTCTTGTTTTTGTGTCCATTCAGCTAGTCTGTGTCTTTTGGTTTGAGCATTTAGTCCACTTACATTTAAGGTAATTATTGATATATATGTTTCTATAACAATTTTCTTAATTGTTTTGTGTCTGTTTTTGTATGTCTTTTCCTTTTTTGTGTGTTTTCTGCTATTGGGTAAAAAGGCTTTAAGATTCCACAATAGCTTCATTGAAAGATTGATTGCAAATGTCTGATGAAAAGTTACAGACATGAGTGGTATCTAAAACAAAAGATTATAAGACTTACATGACTCATAATATTCCTCTCTATTGTCCGTTTAGCTGAGTACTCAGTCTAATAATCCTCTAACTGAATTTCTCTTCTACTTTGAAGAGACTACAAAGCCATAAAGAGAAGTCCACCAAGTAAGTGGCCTTATTACTGCAACCAGGTCCAAGGCCAGAAACCTAAAACACCTGGACCTTCCCCTTTTTGCCTCCAAGGACCTCATCATCAAAACAATGGCCAAGATCTTGATGTCTCATTTTCAATCATCAAAAACTTTGGGAAAAATATTATCCTTAGCGGTTTTGTCAAATCCTTCCACACCAACTCTAATGTACCTTTGCTTATCCTCAGTGGAAGGATTCAATATAGACCCCTCTGAGTATTAACAGAAATCCAAGATATTCTCGGGTAAACTGCTACTAGTTATTATTTTAAACAGCCAGGGGGAAACTAAAATTAGAATTAGGGGAAAATCTTGCCAAGTATTTGTAAATACTAGGGCTATACTCTCTACTTTAAACCCCACTTGCTTGGGAGCCTTCAGATGGGATCCTGGGAAAACTGGCTGGCCAGTGAAAAATTCCTACCAGAGAATTTTTACCAGATTCAGCTCTCCCAGCTCTCCTTAGGACCTTGTTGAGAAAGAAAGGTAAAATTTCACATTTTCCCCTCCTTTCCTAATCCAGATTTTTGTGAATAAACAATCCAAATTCACTGTTTATTGATATTTTCTCCCCAATGTATGGCAATTGCCTTCTTAATTTGTCTCATCTTTTGTTCTGAGAACTTTGCTTTGCTTTCTGCCTGCCCAAGGCACATGGCTTTTTGGTTCTCCCTTATACAGGCAGCTCACGTCTCAGGTTGTTGTCCCCAAAATATGGCCAACAGAAATGTGGGTTGCACTCCATCTGTAGCTAGTGGTCTACCAACTGTTGCCAGCTCTCAAAGGAATCATCTAAGTCTTTCTTTTGGCTATCTTTGGAAGTGGCTCTTAATCTTGAGAGAATAGTATCTTTTGTACCCTCTTTGGGATGCTTCTTGCATCCCTGGTGTTCAATACTGCCTGGAATATTTACTGTTTGTTCCAGCTGAAATTTGACAAGATATTTAAAATTATTTTTTAAGTAGCTCTATGGTCAGAAGTTGTCCAAATTGGAAGGTGACATTCAGAATATGGTAAGAATATTTTTAAAGGCCTTTTTCCCTAAGCCAAAATGAAACTATGTATTCAGAGGTGGGAAAATATTCCAAGGACAACAGCTCTAAATCTAGAACACTGGAATCTTCTTTTTCTATTTTTTTTTTTTGCATTATCATATCCATCTTGTGGCTAAAATTTTAAAACAGAAGCTATGAGATCTCTGTTTGCATCCATGTGTATCTTTATGTATGTCTATACATGTATGTTATAGATGTGTGATTTTTCAACCTTAAATTGTATTGCCAAAATTAATTTGTAAAACACTTTATTTAATTTACTTAAATAAAATCAAACATTTACATAAATCAAGTATACTCTCAGACATATGGAAGGTAAGCCAATTGTATTTCAAGTTCACATGCTCTAAGATAAACTTCAGTAAATCTAGTTTAAGTTGTTAGTTTAATTAAAGTAGGCATGTCTTTAGATTTATCAGCATTAAATACAACTTTTATTCTACCTAGGTTTACTAAAAATCAAATGAGCTCATGTTATCTCTGTAACAGAATTTGTCAGCAAGAGAGATAACTTAAGATGATGGCTTGCTCTTCAATGTCTCATTTTTGAAGAGCAAAATTTTTGAAATTTTCATGAGTAATCTAAACATTATTGTTAAGAACAAGTAAATTAAATAGATGTAAGATATGGGCTTTGCTGGTGGTGCAGTGGTTGAGAGTCTGCCTGCCGATGCAGGGGACACGGGTTCGTGCTCCGGTCCGGGAAGATCCCACATGCTGTGGAGTGGCTAGGCCCATGAGCCATGGCCACTGAGCCTGTGTGTCCAGAGTCTGTGCTCCACAATGGGAGAGGCCACAACAGTGAGAGACCCACATACCACAAAAAAAAAAAAAAATAGATGTAAGATAAAAATTTTCTTATTGTTGTAATTTTCAACAGTAATTTTGCTTTATGGTACATCTACTTAATAGTTTCCAAAATATTTTTGGTATCTTGAAACATTCAAGTTATACTGAGGTAAGTTAAACGATGGATATTCATTGAATATCAAGATTATTTCCAAATAGGATAATACATTAATTATTGATCCTTGGTTTATCCACTTTTGGCTTCCCTATATAGAGGAACTAAATATATTTGAGCCTATTAGTAGACATGTTTTGTGAACATTGAAGATTTTACTGTGAGGGAGAATATACTTGTAGAAATTATAAAATGTATTTATAAATTTTCCAGTCCACAGAATGCTACTGTAACAGTCCACAGTTGATTCCTTCTTAACTTTCACTGGGAATAAAGGATTATATGGGTTAAGGTTTATAATCAATATATGTAATTAAAATTACTTTAAATAATAAGGATGAAAGAAAATAATCTGTATGAAAGACAAATGACTAGTTTCCCCAGAATGGGGACAAAATAATAAAACAGGACAAAACTTGAATGAATATACAATGTTGTAGAAGATTTGTAGAAAGAGAATTTGAGAAAGGAATTTTATGTGTGACTAAGCTATGGTCAAACTTTTTCTTTCCAAACCGCTTGGGAAGAATACTCTACTGCTTGTGTGGCACTGCCCTCTCCCAATCCGTGGATTGTTTCCCCTTGAATAAAGGACATCAAACATATCATGATTGTTTTAATTATGTCATTTGATATACCACATGTGTTATTTCAATAATTTAAGCTTTTTCAGTAATTTAAACTTTTAAATATTTAGATCCAGTCAATATATTATAAAAATCTTGACATAAAAACTGAATGGTTTTTAAACCATGTATTTAAAAAGTGACCATAGAAACTATTTCAACTATAATATTTTCAAATAGTTTACATTCTGATTTTAATAATAATAATCTTTGTGTAGCACAATAAGAATTTGCACATATCTACATTATACTGATATATACCTGTCAAATGTATATGTTTGCATTAGTTATGTTCTAAGCACATTTATTGAAATTTATGATATGGTGAGCATACATGCCATCTAGAAGTAAATATCTAGACTATAAAACTACTATGTTAGAATTATGTATAAGGTTTTTCAGGGAAAGGAGATAGCAATTAATTCTGTCACAAAGGAAATCATCATTTCACAAAGTTTGGATCTTGACAGAAAAATGGCATTCTTCTAGAGTTAGATGTGGTGATAAGCATGAAGAGCATTTCAGGGAGGGGGCTAAAAATAAAGAGGCTAAAAATAAAGTGGCAATTAATGTGTATGTGTTTTAGAAATTGTTTATAATTTGTTGTGCCCAGAAAATAGGGAGAGAATTAGAGGAGGGGAAGGAGTGGAAATTTAATCTAGGAAGGTAAATTGGAGCATATTATGAAGAGGTTTAAATACCAAACTAAAAACTTCAAATGCTGTTCTCCAAACCAAGGGAAACTTAACTATAGTGATTCTGTGATTGGGTTTGACAAAGAAAATTCTGACTGAAATACAAAAGACACACTTAAAGGCAAATAAAAGAAGTAGCCAATGAGGAGATTTAGAAAGTTATTACATTATTTTATACAAAAAATAAAGCAAGGGCCTGTAAAATGAAAGCTATGTAATTACCATTGGTGTAGATGGAATTCTGTGAAAAAAATTTCATAAGCTTTATCAGTGAGACTTGTGGGAAAAGTGTACTTTAGGTGTATATATAATTATTTTGCTCTCATGCATATGCATTTTCATAATTGTCAAGAGTATTTAAATAGTACACTTGGTACACTAGTTGTTCTGTGGAATTTCAGACATCACCCAAATGTTGAGAAGAAAATCTGAGCAGATAGGAAGATTGAATTCTCATTATTCCATCTGTGTTTCCCTTAGTGCTATATATACACATATAATACATACACAGATTCAAACACATATTTACATATTCATATATTGACATCATGTGCTTAAAGTATGCATTTTATTAAATAATCTTAATGTAGCCCATTGGGAAATGCTTTTTCTTTAAATCTCTGCTGCTTATTGAATTACAACACTTCTCATACAGATTAACCATTCTATTATTCATTTTTAATTTTGTGTGTGTTTTATTTTTCCACAAGTACATATAAACATTCTATATGTCACTCTGTTGAAAATTTCTGTTGTAGTTAGTGAGAGAAATAGAATACTCTCAATGATGAGAGAAACGCAGAGTTAAGTGCCAGAGTTTCTCAAATGGTAGAGTTTCACCAAATCTTAGGGAATGGGATAAATTTAAAACAACAGAGAGAGCACAAAAATATTTCTGGTTCAGAGAATAGTAACTATACTAATTTTAAATGTATAGCTCACTGTGGATATTTACAAATTATAATTCTTAAGTATATCAAAATCATATATTAATATTGTGTTTATTATAAATGCAAATAGTAACATGAATAGAATTTGTGGAGATAAAACTGAAAAGAAATGATACACCAATCCTAAGACTCATACACAACTATAGCTGTTAACTCTATTGTTCTTTTCATAGTTATGATTTTACAAAATGAACCAAGTTACATTCAGCTTTTTAATGTCACATTATAAAAAACCATAAAAATGGCACAATCTATTTCCAGATTTCCTTTACAGTAATTTTCTTCAGGATTCATATTCATATACCAATAATTTGGATTTGGGGGCATATTAAAATGTTTTCCTTCATAACTTTGATATGAACCTGCTATTGCCTTGAATTATTTTACAGGCTTGTTGAAATCCTACTCATCTTCAAAGTCCTCACTCACATTATATGCTCTAAACATAGCCTTCTGAAATGCCAACCAATAGGAAAAAATCTTTTCTTATTCTAAGTAGACTATTATGTTTTCCAAATATACTGACTCTAATTTCTAACCCGCTCAGGCACAGGGTCATGGTCTGATTCTGAAAAATTATTTTATACTTTGGATATTCTCAATATGTCATTTTGTCATTCCCTTAATATAATGCAATCAGCAAGTTCAAGATACACACTTTAAATATTCCATATATAAATTGACATACACATTCACACACAGGAACACATTTGCATAGCACATCAATACCTGAAATACAATATCTAAAACAAATTATCACAGTTTATAAACTACTTGATAAAACCAAAATCCTCCTCTAAAATATTTATATTGAAAATAATAAATATGATTTTAGAATTGGCTTCCTACTGGGTAGAAATGGCACTACTGGCTGTGTGGCAAACCAGATCATCATTATTAATACTATTAGTTTACCCAGTTAATTTATTAGGTTGGATAATCCTAGTATCAGAGTTAAAGTAACATTTCGGGATTTTTTAAATTGTTGTTGTTGCTGTTTCATGCTTTTGAGAAGAAGTCTTCCAAAACTGGAGGCTGGGCTTCCCTGGTGGCACAGTGGTTGAGAGTCCGCCTGCCGATGCAGGGGACACGGTTTCGTGTCCCGGTCTGGGAAGATCCCTCATGCCGCGGAGCAGCTGGGCCCGTGAGCCATGGCTGCTGAGCCTACGAATCCAGAGCCTGTGTTCCACAATGGGAGAGGCCAAACAGTGAGAGGCCCACATACCTCAAAAAAAAACCCAAAAAACAAGAAACAACTGGAGGCTTTGTGGAATTTTACTTTGTATTCTTTTATTCATCCTACATGAGCTTTGTCAACCTATTATTTGCAAAAAGTATTTTACCCTCCAAAATGATTTTGTTACCTTAAAATAGTACATAATAGGTCATCAATAAATGTATAATAATATTGCATTTTTTGTCAAAATATGTCAAAATTGTTCTAATTTTATCTGAATATATTGTCTTGCCTTAATTTGAAACAAGTGTAGGATATTTGTGATTGTCTCATTGTTCTGAATTACCTGGATGGAGAAATGTTATAAGTAGAAAGTGAGAGATAACAAGTGTATGTTTTGGAGTAAATAAACCACTTAATGTAATCTACATTGATAGCAAAACAAGGTAAAATGATTACATAAGACATTCTTAAAATACGTATACTCTTATTTCTTGGGTAATCGTTTAAGAATTTTATAGTAAAAAGAAAGGAAAGGTGAATAAACAAAACTTGCTATATTCTAGCAATATAGAATATTGCTATGCTTCATAGGCACTGAGTGAGTAAATATTGCCAGTTTTTCACTTTTTCACATTAAAAGGAATAAATCTGGATGGTGGCTAAAAATGAAAATATAAAAAACTTTCCAGAAAAAAATATAGATGTTGTCATGATTTTATTGTTATAGGTGCAACATAAATCTTGAAGAATCCATTTTAGTCCTAAATACTTACAGCAAGACACCATTATTAGTGTATGTCATAAAATAAAACTGGACCAGAGCAAAGCACTTTGAAATGACTTTAGAAGAGAAATTATCCTAATATGAATTGAAGTCAACATTCTAATATAGTAGGGTTTTTTAAACTATTATTCCTTGTATTTTTCACAATACATTTGATATTAATTACCACAAAATATAGTTTTAATTAATTGCTATTATATTATTCAAGTGTAATATTATATTATTCAAGATATAACTAATAAAATGCAAAGATCATAAGAAAAAAATGTGAGTAAACTAAAAGCACATTCACCATGTGTTATTTATGCCTGTCACATAGTAAATGATCAATAATTGCTTGAAAACTGATTAAGTTAAGCTTTTAAGAATCTTAGAAACAGCTGTATGCTTTAATTATTTTTTGTTATTTTTGTTATTTTTTTACAGTTTTAATTTTAGGTATATAATTTTCATTATACATGTGTGTATATAATTTGTATATAAATATTAAAATACAAATGAGATGAGGTATATATTTCTATATATACATTTAAAACATGTCTAAATAATCCCAGCTGTGCAAATTTTAGGATTTAACAGCAATATTATTTTTTTAAATGTACCCTGTTTACCAATATTATTCTTCAACATAATTTTTTTTTATTTTCAACTTTTTATTTGTAGACTGTTTTAAATTTTTAGGTTTTTTTAAAAAAAATTTATATTATTTGGAGCATAGTTGATTAACAATGCTGTGCTAGCTTCAGGTGTACAACAAAGTGGTTCAAATATACATATATCTATTCTTTTTCAAATTCTTTTCACATTTAGGTTGTTACAGAATATTGAGTGGCATTCCCTAGACTATACAGTAGGTCCTTGTTGGTTATCTGTTTTAAATCAATCTCAAACTCCCACTCAATCACTCCCCACCACCCTCCTACTTGGTAACCATAAGTTTGTTCTCTAAGTCTGTGAGTTGGTTTCTGTTTATTAAGTAAGTTAATTTGTATTTTTTTTTTAGATTCCACATAATTGCAATATGATATTATATTTGTCTTTCTCTGTCTGACTTCCTTCATTTAGTATGATAATTTCCAGGTCCATCCATGTTGCTGTAAATGGCATTAGTTTAGTCTTTTTTATGGCTGAGTAATATTCCATTGTGTATATGTACCACATCTTCTTTATCCATTCATCTGTCGATGGACATTTAGGTTGCTCCCATGTCTTCACTATTGTAAATAGTTTTGCAGTGAACACTGGGATGCATGTAGCCTTTTGAACCATGATTTTCTCCAGATATGGGTCCAGGAGTGGAATGGCTGGATCATATAGTAGCTCAAATTTTTGTTTCTTAATGAACCTCCATAACTGTTCTCTATAGTGGTTGTAACAAACTGCATTCCCATGAAAAGTCTAGAAGGGTTCCCTTTTCTCCATGCTCTATTCAGCATTTATTGTTTGTAGATTTTTTCATGGTGTCCATTCTGACTGGTGTGAGGTAATATCTCATTGTAGTTTTGATTTATTTTTCTCTAATAATTACTGATGTTGAACATCTTTTAATGTTCCTCTTGGCCATCTGGATGTCTTCTTGGGAGAAATATCTATTTAGGTCTTCTGTCCATTTTTTGATTGGGTAGTTTGTTTCATTTGTTTTTGATATTGAGCCACATGGGCTGTTTGTAAACTTTAGAGCTTAATCCCTTGTTGGTTACATCATTTGAAAGTATTTTCTCCCATTCTGTGGATTGTGTTTTTGTTTTGTTTATGGTTTCCTTTGCTGTGCATAAGCGTTTGAGTTTCATTAGGTCTCATTTGCTTATTTATTTTTTTTAATTTCAACTACCTGATGACTCAGAAAAGGTCTTGGTACGATTTATGACTGAGAGTGTTCTGCCTATGTTTTCCTCTAAGAGTTTTGTAGTATATGATCTTACATTAGATCTTTAATCCATTTTGAGTTTATTTTTGTGTATGGCATTAGAGAATGTTATAATTTCATTCTTTCACATGTGGCTATCCAATTTAACTAGAAGCACTTATTGGAGAGACTCTCTTTCCTCCATTGTATGGTCTTGCCTCTTTTGTTGCAGATTAATTGACCGTAGGTGCATGGGTTTATTTCTGTGTTTTCTATCCTGTTCCATTGATCTGTATTTCTGTTTTTTGTGCCAGTACCATACTATTTTAATGACTGTAGTTTTGTAGTATAGTCTGAAGTTAGGGAGCCTGATTCCTCCATCTCTGTTTTTCTTTTCAAGATTGCTTTGTGTATTCGAGGTCTTTGTGTCTCCATACAAATATTAAGATTCTTTTGTTCTAGTTCTGTGCAAGATGCCATTGGTAATTTGGCAGGGCTTACATTGAATACGTATATTGCCTTGGATAACATAGTCATGTTGACAGTATTGATTCTTCCAATCCAAGAACATGGTATATCCCTCTATCTGTGTCATCTTCAATTTCTTTCCTAGCATATTATAATTTTCAGACTTCAGGTCTTTTGTCTCCTTAGGTAGGTTTATTTCTAGGTATTTTATTCTTTTGAATGCAATGATAAATGAGATTGTTTCTTTAATTTCTCTTTCTGATCTTTCATTTTTATTTATAGAAATGCAACAGATTTCTGTGTATTAATTTTGTATCTTGCAAATTTACCAAATTTATTGATGAGCTCTATGTATAGTATCATGTCATCTGTAACAGTGAGAGTTTTACTTCTTTTCGAATTTGGATTATTTTATTTATTTTTCTTCTATGATTGCTGTGGCTAGGACTGCAAACTATGTTGAATAAAAATTACAAGAGTGGGCATCCTTGTCTCATTCCTGTTCTTAGAGGAAATGCTGTCAGTTTCTCACCATGAGTATGCTATTAGCTGAAGGTTTGTCATATATGGCTCTTATCATGTTGAGGTATATTTTCTCTATGCCCACTTTCTGGAGAGATTTTCTTAAATGGATTTGGAATTTTGTCAAAAGCTTTTTCTGCATCTATTGAGATGATCATATGGTTTTAATTCTTCAATTTTTTGAGGTGTTGTATCACAATGATTGATTTGGGATATCGAAAAATACTTTCATTGGTAGGATAAACCCCACTTAATCATGGTATTTGATGCTTTTAATCCATTGTTGGATTTGGATTGCTAGTAATGTGTTGAGAAATTTTGTATCTATGTTTATTATTGATATTGGCCTATAATTTTCATTTTTGTGGTATTATTGCCTGTTTTTGGCATCAGGGTGATGGTGGACTTATAGAATGAGTTTGGGAATATTCCTTCCTCTGCAATTTTTGGAGTAGTTTCAGAAGGATAGGTGTTAACTCTTCTCTAAATGTTTGACAGAATTTACATGTGAAGTCATCTGGTCCTGGACTTTTTTTTTTGGAAGTTTTTAAATCATAGTTTCAATTTTAGTACTTGTGATTGATCTGTTCTTATTTTCTATTTATTCTTGGTTCAGTCTTAGGAGACTATACCTTTCTAAGAATTTGTCCATTTCTTCCACGTTGTCCATTTTATTGGCATATAGTTGTTTGCAGTACTCTCTTAAGATCGTCTCCATTTCTGTGGTGTTTGTTGTAAATTCTCCTTTTTCATTTCTAATCTTATTGATTTGAACACTCTCTCCTTTTTTCTTGATGAGTCTAGCTAAAGGTTCATCAATTTTGTTTATCTTTTCAAAAAATTAGCTTTTATTTTCATTGATAATTTCTACCATTTTTCTTTATATTTCATTTATTTCTGCTTTGATCTTTATGATTTATTTCCTTCTACTAATTTGGGGTTTTGTTTGTTCTTTTTTCTCTAGTTGCTTTCATTGTAAGGTTAAGTTGTATATTTGTGATTTTTTTTTGTTTGTTTCCTGAGGTAAGATTGTATTACTATAAACTTCCCCCCTAGGACAGCTTCTCTTGCATCCCATAGGTTTTTGATTGTCATGCTTTCATTTTCATTTGTCTCTAGGTATTTTTTTAACACCTTTATTGGAGTATAATTGCTTTACACTGGTGTGTTAGTTTCTGCCTTATAACAAAGTGAATCAGTTATACATATACATATGTTCCCATATCTCTTCCATCTTGCCTCTCCCTCCCTCACACTCTCCCTATCCCACCCCTCTAGGTGGTCACAAAGCACCAAGCTGATCTCCCTGTGCTGTGGCTGTGTCCCACTAGCTATCTATTTTACATTTGGTAGTGTATATATGTCCATGTCACTCTCTCACTTTCTCACAGCTTACCCTTTCCCCTCCCCATATCCTCAAGTCCATTATCTAGTAGGCCTGTGTCTTTATTCCCCTCTTACACCTAGTTTCTTCATGACCTTTTTTTTTTAGATTCCATATATATGTGTTAGCATATGGTATTTGTTTTTTCTCTCTCTGAAATACTTCACTCTATATGACAGACTCGAAGTCCTTCCACTTCACTACAAGTAACTCAATTTCGTTTCTTTTTATGGCTGAATAATATTCCATTGTATATATGTGCCAAATGTTTTTTATCCATTCATCCAATGATGGGCACTTAGGTTGCTTCCATCTCCTGGCTTTTGTACATAGAGTTTCAATGAACATTTTGGTACATGACTCTTTTTGAATTATGGTTTTCTCAGGGTATATGCTTGGTAGTGGGATTGCTGGGTCATATGGTAGTTCTATTTGTAGTTTTTTAAGGAACTGCCATACTGTTCTCCATACTGCCATACTGTTCTCCATACTGACTGTGTGAATTTATATTCCCACTAGAAGTGCAAGAGTGTTCCCTTTTCTCCACACCCTCTCCAGCATTTATTGTTTCTATATTTTTTTTATGATGGCCATTCTGATCAGTGTCAGACAAGATGGACTTAATTGATATTTATAGGACATTCCATCCAAAAACAACAGAATACACATTTTTCTCAAGTGCTTATGGAGTATTCTCCAGGATAGATCATATCTTTGGTCACAAATCAAGCCTTGGTAAATTTAAGAAAATTGAAATTGTATCAAGTAACTTTTCCTACCACAATGCTATAAGACAAGATATCAATTACAGGAAAAGATCTGTAAACAAAACAAACACATGGAGACTAAACAATACACTACTTAATAACGAAGTGATCACTGTAGAAATCAAAGAGGAAATCACAGAATACCTAAAAACAAATGACAATGGAGACATTATGACCCCAAACCTATGGGATGCAGCAAAAGCAGCTCTAAAATGGAAGTTTATAGCAATACAATCCTACCTTAAGAAACAGGAAACATCTCAAATAAACAACCTAATCTTGTACCTAAAGAAATTAGAGAAAAATCAAGAAGAACAATAACTAAACCCCCCCCAAAGTTAGCAGAAGGAAATAAGTCATAAAGATGAGATCAGAAATGAATGAAAAAGAAATGAAGGAAATGATAGCAAAGATCAATAAAAGTAAAAGCTGGTTCTTTGAGAAGAGAAACAAAATTGATAAACCATTAGCCAGGTTCATCAAGAAAAAAAGGGAGAACACTCAAATCAATGGAATTAGAAATGAAAAAGGAGAAGTAATAACTGACACTGCAGAAATACAAAAGATCATGAGAGATTCCTACAAGCAACTCTATGCCAATAAAATGGACAACGAGGAAGAAATGGACAAATTCTTAGAAATGCACAACCTGCCAAGACTGAACCAGGAAGAAATAGAAAATATGAACAGAGAAATCACAACAACTGAAATTCAGACTGTGATTAAATATCTTCCAACAAACCTAAGCCCACGACCAGAAGGCTTCCCAGGTGAATTCTATCAAACATTTAGAGAAGAGCTAATTCCTATCCTTCTCAAACTCTTCCAAAATATAATAGAGGGAGGAACACTCCCAAACTCATTCTATGAGGCCACCATCACCCTGATATCAAACCAGACAAAGATGTCACAAAGAAAGAAAACTACAGGCTAATATTACTGATGAACATAGATACAAAAATCCTCATCAAAATACTAGCAAAAAGAATCCAACAGCACATTAAAAAGATCATACACCGTGACCAAGTGGGTTTTATTCCAGGAATGCAAGGATTCTTCAATATATGCAAATTAATCTACATGATACATCATATTAACAAATTGAAGGAGAAAAACCATATAATCATGTCAATAGATGCAGAGAAAGCTTTCGACAAAATTCAACACCCATTTATGATAAAAACCCTGCAGGAAGTAGGCATACAGGGAACTTTCCTCAACATAATAAAGCCCATATATGACAAACCCACAGCCAACATCATCCTCAATGGTGAAAAACTGAAACCATTTCCCCTAAAATCAGAAGCAAGACAAGTTTACCCACTCTCACCACTATTCTTCAACATAGTTTTGGAAGTTTTAGACACAGCAATCAGAGCAGGAAAAGAAATAAAAGGAATCCAAATCAGAAAAGAAGAAGTAAAGCTGTCACTGTATGCAGATGATATGATACTATACATAGAGAATCCCAAAGATACCAGAAAACTACTAGAGCTAATCAATGAATTTGGAAAAGTAGTAGGATACATAATTAATGCACAGAGTCTCTAGCATTCCTATACACTAATGATGAAAAATCTGAAAGTGAAATTAAGAAAACCCTCCCATTTACTACTGTAACAAAAAGAATAAAATATCTAGGAATAAATCTATGTAAGGAGACAAAAGACCTGCATGCAGAAAATTATAAGACACTAATGAAAAAATTAAAGATGATACAAATAGATGGAGAGATATACCATGTTCTTGGAAGAATCAACATTGTGAAAATGACTCTATTACCCAAAGCAATCTACAGATTCAATGCAATCCCTATCAAACTACCACTGGCATTTTTCACAGAACTAGAACAAAAAATTTCACAAATTGTATCAAAACGCAGAAGACCCTGAATAGCACAAACAATCTTGAGAACGAAAAATGGAGCTGAAGGTATCAGGCTCCCTGACTTCAGAGTATACTACAAAGCTACAGTAATCAAGACAGTATGGTACTGGCACAAAAACATAAATATAGATCAATGGAACAGGAGAGAATGCCCAGAGATAAACCCACACACATATGGTCACCTTATCTTTGATAAAGGAGGCAAGAATATACAGTGGAGAAATGACAGCCTCTTCAATAAGTGGTGCTGGGAAAACTGGACAGGTACATGTAAAAGTATGAGATTAGAACACTCCCTAACACCATACAAAAAAATAAGCTCAGAATGGATTAAAGCTCCAAATGTAAGGCCAGAAACTATCAAACTCTTAGAGGAAAACATAGGCAGGACACTCTATGACATAAATCACAGCAAGATCCTTTTTGACCCTCCTCCTAGAGTAATGGAAATACAAATAAACAAATAGGACCTAATGAAACTTAAAAGCTTTTGCACAGCAAAGGAAACCATAAACAAGACCAATAGACAACCCTCAGGATGGGAGAAAATTTGCAAATGAATAAACTGACAAAGGATTAATCTCCAAAATTTACAAGCTGCTCATGCAGCACAATAGCAAAAAAACAAACAACCCAATCCAAAAATGGGCAGAAGGTCTAAATAGACATTTCTCCAAAGAAGATATACAGATTGCCAACAAACATATGAAAGAATGCTCAACATCATTAATCATTAGAGAAATGCAAATCACAACTACAATGAGATATCATCACTAGGTATTTTTTGATTTCCTCTTGATTTTTTTCAGTGGTCAATTTGTTGTTTAGAAGAATATTGTTTAGCCTCCTCGTGTTTTTGTCTTTTCCAGTTATTTTCTTGTAGATGATATCTGATCTCATAACATTGTGTTTGGAAAAGATGCCAGGCATTTTTTTAATTGTCTTAAATATACTGAGCCTTGTTTTGTGGCCCAACATGTAATCAATCCTGGAGAATTCTCCCTGTGCTCTTGATAAAAATGTGTAATCTGCTACATTTGGATAAAATGCTCTATAAATATCAGTTAAGTCCAATTGATCTAATATGTCATTTAAGCCTTCTGTTTCCTTATTGATTTTCTGTCTGGATGATCTGTTCATTGATGTAAGTCGGGCATGATAGTCCCCCACCATTATTGTGTTACTGTCAATTTCTCCTTTTATGGCTGTTAGCATTTGCCATATTTATTGAGGTGCTCCTATGTTTGGTGCATGTATATTTACAATTGTTATATCTTCTTCTTGGTTTGATCCCCTGATCAATATGTAGTGTTCTTCTTTGTCTCTTACTATAGTCTTTACTTTAAAGTCTATATTTTTCTGATACGAGTGTTGCTATTCCAGCTTTCTTTTGATTTCCATTTGCATGGAATAGCTTTTCACTCCCATCACTTTCACTGTGTATGTATCCCTAGATCTGAAATGAGTTTCTTGTAAACAGCATATTTATGTGTTTTTTTTGTGTGTGTGTATCCATCCAGCCATCTCTGTCTTTTGGTTGGAGGTTTTAATCCATTTATATTTAAAGCAATTATTCATAAGTGTGTTCCTATTGTCATTTTCTTAATTGTTTTTTTTTTGTTGTTGTTTTTTGGGGTTTTTTTGTAGCTCTTTTTTCTTCCCTTCCTCTTTTGTTCTCTTCTGTTGTGGTTTGATGACTAGCTTTAGTGTTATGTGTGGAGTCCTTTTTCTTTTTTGTATATGTACCTATTGTAGATTTTCCATTTGTGGTTCCCATGAGGTTTTGAAATAGCAGTCTATATATAAACAAGATTGTTTTAAGTTACTGGTATTTTAATTTCAAATGCATTTCCAATATCCTGCATTTTGTGCTTCTCTTCTCACAATTACTGGTTTTGATATCATATTGGTGTGAAGATAATTTCCTATCTTTACTTTATGTTTGCCTTTACTGGTGAGCTTTTCCATTCATAATTTTCTTGTATCTGGTAGGGTCTCTTCTTTTCCACCTACAGAATTTCCTTTAGTATTTCTTATAAAGCTGGTCTGGTGATGCTGAATTCTCTTAGTTTTTCTTGTCTGTAAAACTTTTGATTTCTCCACTGAATCTGAATGAGAGCTTTGCTGGGTAGAGTATTCTTGGTTTTAGGTTCTTCCCTACATCACCTCAGACTTTCTGCTGAAAAATCAGCTGATAATCTTATGATGAGTCACTTGTAGATTATTTGTTACTTTTCCCTTCTTGCTTTTATATTTTTTCTTTGTCTTTATTTTTTGTTAGTTTGATTACTAGTGTCCCAGTGTGTTCGTCCTTGTATTTATCCTTCCTGAAACTCTCTGTGCTTCCTGGCCTTTGGTGACTGTTTCCTTTCCCAGGTTAGGAAAGTTTTCCACTATTATCTGATCAAATATTTTCCCAGATTCTTTCTCTCTCTTCTCTTCCTTGGTCCCCTATAATGCTATGTTGGTGCATTTAATGTTGTCCCAGAGGTTTCATAGACTGTCTTCATTTCTTTTCATTATTCTTTATTTATTCTGTTCTGTGGCACTGATTTCTACCATTCTGTCTTCAGGTTCACTTATCCGGTCTTCTGCCTCAGTTACTCTGCTATTGATTCCTTCTAGTATATTTTTTATTTCAGTTACTGTATTGTTCATTTTTGTTCTTTAGTTCTTCTAGTTCTTTATTAAACATTCCTTGCATCTTCTCAATATGTGCCTTCATTCTTTTTCTGAGATCTTGGATCATCTTCACTATCATTGCTCTGAATCCAGTAGATTGTCTCTCTCCACTTAGCTGTTCTTCTTGAGTCTTATCATGTTCCTTCATCTGGGACATATTCCTCTGCCATCTCATTTTGTCTAACTTTCTGTGTTTGTGGTTTCTGTTCCACAGGCTGCAGGTTTGTAATTCTTGCTTCTTCAATCTACCCTCTGGAAGATTAGGTTGTCTAAGAAGCTTGTATAGGCTTCCTGGTGGGAGGGTCTTGTTCATGCCCACTTGTGTGTGGAGCTGGGTCTTGTCCCTCTGGTGGGCAGGGCCATGCTCAAGAAGAGTTTAATCAGCTTTTCTGCCAATGGGTGGGGCTGTGTTCCCACCCTGTTGGTTGTTTGGCCTGAGGGATCCCAGCACTGGAACCTACAGTCTGTTAGGTCGAGCTAGGTCTTGGTGAGAAAATGGTGTCTCCAGGAGGGCTCATGCCAATGAGTACTCACCAGAACTGCAGCTACAAGTGTCTTTGTCCCCACAGTGAGCCAAAGCCACCTCCCGTCTCCACAACAGATCCTCCAATAATAGCAGGTAGTCCTGGCCCTGTCTATTATGAGGTCACTGCTTCACTCCCTGAGACCTGGTTCACATGAACAATGTGTGCACCCTCCAAGAGTGGAGTTTCTGTTTTCCTCAGTCCTCTGGAATTTCTATGATTAAACCCCACTGACTTTCAAAACAAGATTCTCTGGGGACTCCTCTTCCCATTGCCAGACAACCAAGCTGGGAAGCCTGACATAGGGCTCAGGACCTTCAATCCTATGGGAGAACTTCTGTGGTATTATTAGTTTCCAGTTTGTGGGTCACGCACCTGGAAGGTGTGGGATTTCATTTTATCATGATTGTGCCCCTTCTACCCCTCTGTATAGCAAGAGATGTCTACTCAACACTCTGTAATAACACCGCTGTTGTGGTTTCTTCTCTACCTTTGCATATAGGGTATCTTTTTTGGTAGGTTTCAGTAGGTTTTTTTGATGGTTGTTCAGCAGTTAATTGTGATTTTTAGTGTTTTTGTAAGATGGTCCAAAAGGAGCTTATGTCCTTTTACTCCAGCATCTTGCCAGCCAATTGTTTTAATTTTTTTTAATATCAAACAGCAATCTTACTATTAATATCCCCAAAGAATAACTCTTGTTTCTCACACTACCACTTGTCCCTCATTTCAGTAAATGGCTTGATCATCTTCTCATCCACAAACTCAAGCCAAAAACCAAAACAAACAAAGCCAAAGTCACTCTTTCTTACTTTCTTTGTCTTATATCTCTAAGCCAATTCTATCAGTTTTACCTAAAAATATGCTCAAAAGCCTTCAGCTCTCTCTACATTCAGTACCACCACCCTAGAAAAAGAACCATATTTTTTTTTTATCCTGGACCACCTTTATAACCTCCAACACTGACCATTTTTTTGGACTCTACTCTCTAGTTTGCAAACAATGACTTAATACTGACTAAATAATAAATAAATTATGCTATTGACTCCCTTACTTAAAACTATTTGTGGCTTCCCATGTCCTTCAGAAACTGCATGACTAATTGATGCTTGCTATTTTGTTCTTACTGCAGAAGTGTCTCTTGTGATGCCTTCTCTAACTATATACTCTAAGGTAGGCCACAGATACTATCATAGTTCTCAAATTTATTTTATGTATAAGATATAAGATATCTGTTTTTGTTTGTGAGTTTTAAATTCCCATAGTAGTATAGAAGATGGACAGTAATTATTAAAAGTCAGACTATTACACCTTTGAAAGCTGGTGTAATATTCTGAATATGTTTTAATGTTCGATTATTGATAAATCTCAAGTGCCAGTTCTTCCTTTCTTGTCCCACATCTGGGCAAGTTAACAAGAAAGCCTGCCCCCACCCCCCACTCAGTGCTATAAGACTTTCTAATAACACAAGCTCTGCATACTTTAGAATCCTCACCCCACTCCCACCCAGAATAAAGACCAGAGCCATTCACCTCTTTATTCTCTCAAGTCACTCCAGCTAATTTTGTACCACCTTAGGCACTGCACTGTTCTTTTCAGAAAGTCCCATAACGTAAAAATTTTTCATACCTTCTCAGTGTGTGTTTAAGTTATGAGCATGGACATCTGACCTATTTATTGGGAAGAGATCTATACAATCACCTTATGGCAACTACAGAGCTGTTCTTCTCTTATGGAGAATCCTAACATCAAAATCATATTGTACCATACACATTTTCTTTATTCCCACAGGGTAATGTGGATATATTAAAATTATTTCTATGCATAATTTGAGCAATGTTGAAAAACTTTTTAAGTTTAGTTTCTTTCAATTAAAATATGCAGCTCAGATTCAAATCAAATCAGAGTTAATATTGTATTTGTAACATTAATGTGAAGTTATCAAGATATATTTTCATATTATGGCTCTCTATAGTGTATGTACATATTGTTAAAATTAACAGTTTAGGTGAAATGAAGTTGTACTCATTATTAAACTGTGTAGTCTAAACATTTGGTAAGAAATTACCAAATAATTATTTTTTACAAACTAAAGTGTACTTAAGAAGATGTCGTGTGAACATAATAATATTCAGGGATTTATTGTGAGAATAAGAAAAAGTTGCCAAGCTGGGGTTTGAAATTTCAATGTAATCACTTTTTTACAGTTATACCTGATGATTGCAAACTCTCTTACAATAATTTCAACTCAATAATACAATCATAAAGTCGAGAAAAAGTCACTCATCTTTATCTATGGCCACTAAAATACTTCAGGGTTCCTATACAAGGAAATCACACAAGGTAAACTTTTAAAATACTGGCTTTAATTCAAATTGTGTTGATTAAAAGTTATTACTGAAGTTGATAAAACATATTTTAGTTTAGTACATATGTTGCATCAACAAAATGAAAATTTTGCTACAGGGTCCCAGTTTCCATTTCTCTAGGAAGGAATGAGATTTTTATAGGAAGAGAAGTGTACCTAAAGAATATATCTGTGCATTACTGAAAAGTTGTAGGAAGTGTGACTCTTTTCAGTGTTGAATGAGTTTAGCTTCTGTTAAATTAATGAATGATTTAACTAATATTAAGGCAAATATTGTTTAGTCTGTGTCCTGTAAATGCAGTCTAGACTTCATATACTTTATATATTATATTATGCATTGTAATTATGTACTAACATATTTTTAATCTGATTCAGTGTTGTCCCATTCAGGCATATTATTTTTTTTTTAATTTATCAGACATTCATTTAACAGACATTTATTGAGAGCCAACTATGTGTTAGGTATTGTGTAATTTTATTGTTGCCATGCTTAAACATTTCTATGCTTCCAACTTTTGATAGATAAATGTTTTATTTTAGTGATTATCTGAGTGAAATTTTTACATACACTTTTGAAGTGCTGCAGTTGCTTTTACTCTTCTTTTGATTAATGTTTCCTCGACTTTGGTCTGGGTATTTTTGCTGAGCTGTTGACAGAAAAATCAACTTGGAATCCTGTTTAAAAATCAGAGTACAATCTCTACACCCCAGAAATTAAATAGTTTTATAGAGAATGTCAGGACTCAATATTTTCCTGCCAACTTGGCTAGAGATATTTTAGGATACAATATTTGAGAATTGGAAAGTCATCTTTAATTGTACAATAATCAAGGATTTAAAAACTAAACAGAATATATCCCCATAATTTGTGAAATGCTTCCATGCCAACCTGCTAGCTAAACAAAGGGATTCTTTGTTTACTAATCTCTAATATTTAATTTTAATTGATAACAATATGGAATATTTTATTTTCTCTTTAAGTTTTATTTTATATTGGAGTGTAGCTCATTTACAATGCTGTGTTAGTTTCAGGTGATTCAGTCATACATATACATATACATATTTCAGATTCGTTTCCCATATAGGTTATTAAAAAAATATTGAATAGAGTTCCCTGTGCTATACAGCAGGTTCTTGTTGATTATCTATTATATGGATAGTAGCGTGTATCTGTTAATCCTAAACTCCTAACTTATCCCTCCCCAACCTTTCCCCATTGGTAACCATAAGGATGCTTTCAAAGTCTGTAAGTCTGTTTCTGTTTTGGAAGTAAGTTCATTTGTATCTTTTTTTTTTTTTTTTAGATTCCACATATAAGTGATATCATATGATATTTGTCTTTGTCTGACTTCCTTCACTTAATATAATAATCTCTAGGTCCATCCATGTCACTGCAAATGGCATTATTTCATTCTTTTTTTATGGCTGAGTAATATTTCATTGTACATATGTACCACATATTCTTTATCCATTCATCTGTCGATGGACATTTACGTTGCTTCCATGTCTTGGTGATTTTAAATACTGCTGCAACGAACATTGGGGTGCATGTATCTTTTCCAATTATGGTTTCCTCTGGCTATATGACTACAAGTGGGATTGATGGATCATTTGGTAGTTCTATTTTTAATTTTGTTAGGAACCTTCATGCTGTTCTCCATAGTGGTTGTACCAATTTACATTCCCACCAAGTATAAGAGGGTTCTCTTTTCACCACACCCTCTCCAGAATTTATTTTTTGTATACATTTTTTTATGATAGCCATTCTAAGCAGTGTGAGGTGATATCTCATTGTAGTTTGATTTGCACTTCTCTTATAATTATTGATGTTGGGCATTTTTTCATGTGCCTCTTGGCCATCTGGACACCTTCTTTGGAGAAATGTCTATTTAGGTCTTCTGCCAATATTTTTATTGCGTTTTGTTTGCTATTGAGCTGCAAGAGCTATTTGTAAATTTTAGAGATTAATCCCTTGTCAGCTACATCACTTGAAAATATTTTCTCCCATTTCAGGTGCTGTATTTTCACTTTGCTGTGCAAAAGCTTTTGAGTTTAATTAGGTCCAATTTGTTTGTTTTTGTTTTAATTTCCATTACTCTAGAAGAAGACTCAGAAAAGATCTTGCTGTGATTTATCTCAGAGAATGTTCTGCCTATGTTTTCCTCCAAAAGTTTTATAATGTCAGTCCTACATTTAGGTTTTTAATCCATTTTGAGTTTATTTTTGTATATGGCATCAGAGAATGGTATATTTCATTCTTTTACATGTGGCTGTCCAGTTTTCCCAGCAGCACTTATTGAAGAGGCTGTCTTTCTTCCATTGTATATTCTTGTCTCCTTTGTCTTAGATTAATTGACCATAGGTGTATGGGTTTATTTCTGGGTTTTCTATCCTCTTACATTGATCCATATGTCTGTCTTTGTTTTAAATACTATAGCTTTGTAATATACTGTTTTGATTACTCTAGCCTCATAAAATGAGTTTGGGAGTATTCCTTCCTCTGTAGTTTTTTTTGAATAGTCTTACACAGATAGTTCTGTTTTTTTTCATATTTTGTATTTCTTCCTTATTCAGTCTTGGAAGAGTGTGTCCATTTCTTCTAGGTTGTTCATTTTATTGGCATTTAGTTGCTTGTAGCATCTCTTATGACCCATTTTATTTCTGTGGTGTCAGTTTTCACTTAATTTTAATTTCTAATTTTATTGATCTGGGCCCTCTCTCTCTCTCTTTTTTTTTTTTTTTGATGAGTCTGGTTAAAGTTTTATCAATTTTGTTTATCTTTTCAAAGAACCAGATTTTTGTTTCATTGATCTTTTCTATTGTTTTCTTTGTTTCTATTTCATTTGTTTCTGCTCTGATATTTATGATTTCTCTTTTACTAACTTTCAGTTTTGTTTGTTCTTCTTTACCTAGTTGCTTTAATTGTAAGGTTAGGTTGTTTATTTATGATTTTTTATTTGTTTGTTTCCTCAGGTAAGAGTCACTGCTATAAACTTACCTCTTAGAACTATTTTTGCTGTGTCCCATAGGTTTTGGATTGTTGTGATTTCATTTTCATTTGTCTCTAGGTAGTTTTTGATTTCCTCTTTGGTTTCTTCAGTGATCCATTTGTTGTTTAGAAGCATATTGTTTAGCCTCCATGTGTTTGTATCTTTTCTAGTTTTTTTCCTTGTAGCTGATTTCTAATCTCATAGTGTTGTGGTTGGAAAAGATAGTTGATATGATTTCAATTTTCTTAAGTTTAATGAGGCTTTCTTTGTGGCCCAGTGTGTTATCTATCCTGGAGACTGTTGCATGTGCACTTGAGAAGAATGTGTATTCTGCTGCTTTTAGATGGAATGCTCTATAAAAATCAATTAATTTCATCTGGTCTAATGTGTCATTTTAGGCCTGTGTTTCCATATTGATTTTCTTTCTGGGTGATCTGTCCATTAATGAAAGTGGGGTGTTAAAGTCCCCCGCTATTATCGTGTTACTGTCAATTTCTTCTTCGTTGGCTGTTAACATTTGCCTTATATATAGGGGTGCTCTTATGTTGGGTACATATATATTTACAATTGTTATCTCTTCTTCTTGGATTGATCCCTTGATCATTATGTAGTGTCCTTCTTTGTCTCTTGACTGCCTTTAAAGTCTATTTGTCTGATATGTGTATTGCTACTCCACCTTTCTTTTGATTTCCATTTGCATGTAATAGCTTTTTCCATTCCCTCACTTTCAGTTTGTGTGTGTCCCTATATCTGAAGTGAGTCTCTTGTAGACAGCATATATATGGGTCTTTTTCTTTTTCTTTTTTTTTTTCCATTCAGCTAGTCTATGCCTTTTGGTTGGGATATTTAACCCATTTACATTTAAGGTAAGTGTCAATATGTATGTTCTTATTGCCATTTTCTTAATTGTTTTGGATTTGTTTTTGTAGATCTTTTTTCTTCTCTGTTTGATGTCATGATTTGACGACAAATCAAATAATTTGATGTATCTCATGATTTGATGTCTATCTTTAGTGTTGTGTTTGGGTTGCTTTTTTATTTTAATGTATGTATCTATTGGTGGATTTTTGCTTTGTGGTTACCATGTGTTTTTCATATATCCTACTTTCATATGTATATATGTATAATTGTGCCTGTATGTGTGTATATGTGGGGTGTGTGTGTGTGTGTGTGTGTTATTGTTTTAAGTTGCTGGTCACTTTATTTCAAATATATTTCCAATATCCTGAATTTATACTCTACTCCTCTCATGATGGTTGGTGTTGATATCATATTTTTGTGTGGATGATTTCCTACTTTAACTATATGTTTGCCTTTACTGATGAGTTTTCCCATTCACAATTTTCTTGTTCCTTGGTGAGGGCTTTTCTTTTCTGCCAAAAGAAGTTCCTTTAGAATTTATTGTAATGCTGTTTTGTTAGTGCTGATTCTCTTACCTTTTGCTTGTCTATAAAGCTTTTGATTTATTTGTTTAATCTGAACAAGAGCCATGCTGGGTGGATTATTCTTGGTTGTAGGTTCTTCCCTATGACTTCAAATATATTGTGTTACTCCTTCTCTCCTGCAGTGTTTCTGCAGACAGATCAGCTGGAAACCATATGGGGATTCCCTTGTATATTGTTTCTTGATTCGCTTGTTGCTTTTAATATTTTCTCTTTGTCTTTAATTTTTGTCAATCTGATTACTATGTGTCTCAGTGTGTTCCTCCTTGGATTTATCCTGTATGGCACTCTGTGCCTCCTGGACTTGAGTTAGTGTTTCCTTTCTCATGTAAGGGAAGTTTTCAGCTATTATTTCTTTAAATATTTTCTAGTTTCTGCTGTACAACAAAGTGAATCAGCTATATGTATACATATATCCCCTCCCTTCTGGACCTTCTTCCCAGCCCCCCATCCCACCAATCTAGGTCATCAGAGAGGACTAAGCTGAGTTCCCTGTGCTATACAGCAGGTTTGCACTAGCTATCTATTTTACACTTGGTACTGTATATATGTCAATCCTAATCTCCCAGTTTGTTCTGCCCTCCATTTTCCATTCTGTGCACACATGTCTGTTCTCTATGTCTATGTCTCCATTTGTGCTCCAGAAATAGGTTCATCTGTACCATTTTTCTAGATTCCACATATATGCATTAATATACAATATATGTTTTTCCCTTTCTAACTTACTTCACTCTGTATGACAGACTCTAGGTCCATCCACATCTCTACAAATGACCCAATTTCATTCTTTGTTATAGCTGAGTCATATTCCATTGTATATATGTACCACATCTTCTTTATCCATTCATCTGTTTTTGAACATTTAGGTTGTTTCCATGTCCTGGCTATTGTAAATAGTGCTGCAATGGACATTGGAGCACATATGTTGTTTTGAATTATGGTTTTCTCAGGGTATATGCCCAGTAGTGGGATTGCTGGATCATATGGTAGTTCTATTTTTAGATTTTTAAGGAACCTCCATACTGTTTTCCATAGTGACTGTATCAATTTACATTCCTACCAACAATACAGGAGGGTTCCCTTTTCTCCACACACTCTCCATCACTTATTGTTTGTAGATTTTTTGATGATGGTCATTCTGACTGGTGTGAGGTGATAACTCACTGTAGCTTTGACTTGCATTTCTCTAATAATTAGTGATGTTGAGCATCTTTTCATGTGTCTCTTGGCCATCTGTATGCCTTCTTCAGAGAAATGTCTATTTAGGTCTTTCACCCATTTTTTTGACTTTTTTTTTTTTATATCTTGAGTTCAATGAGCTGTTTGTATACTTTGGAGATTAATCCTTTTTCTGTTGCTTCATTTACAAAAGACCCTGAATAGCCAAGGCAATCTTGTTAGAGAAAAACAGAACTGGAGCAATCAGGCTTCCCAACTTCAGACTATACTACAAAGCTACAATAATCAATTCAGTACGGTAATGACACAAAAATAAAAATATAGATCAATGGAACAGTATAGAAAGCCCAGAGATAAATGCTTGCCTTTATGGTCACCTAATCTATGATAAAGCAGACAAGAATATACAGTGGTGAAAAGATAGCCTCTTCAATAAGTGGTGCTGGAAAAACTGGACAACTACATCTAAAAGAATTAAATTAGAACACTTCCTAACACCATGCGCAAAAAGAAACTCAAAATGGATTAAAGACATAAATAAGACTGAACACTATAAAACTCTTAGAGGAAAACATGGGAAGAATATTCTTTGACATAAATTACAGCAAGACCTTTTTTGACCCACCTCCTAGAGTAATGAAAATAAAAACAAAAATAAACAAATGGGACCTAATGAAACTTAAAAACTTTTGTATAGTAAAGGAAACCATAAAGAAGACAAAAAGTCAGCTCCATGACTAGGAGAAAATATTTGCAAACAAAGCAGCAGACAAAGGATTAATCTCATATATACAATTTTAAAGAAATAATTGTACACAAATGTTCCATGTCCTTCTCAGTAAGAGATGTTCACATCTGTTTCAGGTTTGAGTTGTTCATTTTGTTTGTTGTAAGTGATAAATATTGGTTAAATTATAGCAAAGTTTTTTACTCACTATTGAAATTATATTAATTTTGTTGTTTAATTTAATTTATTCACTATATTATTCATAATATAGTGAAAAAATAATGATAATATTTTTTTGCTAAAAAGCCCTCTATTTGTATAAATTACTATATTTGGCTTGCTTATAGTTAATATTTTTATGTGCCTGTTCTAGTACTTTGGTAACTAAATTTACACTAGACACCTAATACATATGTATAATATATCTTTCAATCTTTTTTTTTTTGTCACCAGAATATATTGAGTAAAATTACAAATCATCACTTCTTTGAAGCCTTGGTAGAATTTGTATTGTAAAGTCGCTCATTCTGTTGTCTTTTGGTGAGAGAGATTTTGTCTACTCTTTCAAAATTTTGTATTCTAAATGGTTAGTAAATTTTTTATTCTTCTTAGATGAACAGTTGTTTCTAAATATTATGTAAATTTAATTTAATTTCTTAAACATATGATTTTAAAAGTTTGTGGCTTTCTGAATGTTTGGATAATCTTGAATATTAGCTTTATATTATTGAGACCAAATTTATTAAATATGTGTTATGAGATTATGTTGTTAACTTTCTAAATTTTTCTAGAGCTTTTTCCCCACTGTTACTTTTCATGCTCCATATTTATTTTTAAAGCATGTGTATTCTCTTTTTTGGGTGGCGTTTATATTTTTTTTTTTACTAAAGGTCTCTTGTGATTAGCCTAAAACTACCTTTTAAAAATTTCTTGAATTACAATTTAGCTGAAAGCAAAATATTGGTTTGAGGATTATTTTCTCCCACAGAATTTTCCACTATCCTCTGTCTTCTATATTTTTAAATAAACAGTCTACTGAGATCAAATTTTTTTTCTTATGAAAATAATGTACCTTTAAATTCTGGCTCCTTAAAGTTTTTTTTGTGTATTTGACGCTCTGAAGTTTTATTAGAGTATATGTAGTTGATATCCTTTTATATAGCTTTCTGTTCATTTATAGTGGTTTCCAAATATGCACATTGAAATCTATTGACAATCCTGAAAAATCTAAGCCATTATATTTTCAAATATTGCCTTTCTTCTATTGTTTATATTTTCTCATCTTAGGACTTCTATTCCTATTACATACATTATGTCTTCTCATTCTGCTCTACATGTCTGTTAAGTTTTCTCATAATTATTTAATTGTCTCTCTAACTTACTTCTGAGAAACTTCTTCAGATTATCATGTAGTTGACTGATTCTTTCTTCTTCTATCTATTTTATTTATCCAGTCAGTTTTGTTTCAATAATTCAATTTTCATGTCTAAAAATTATGTTTTCCCCTTCAAATATTCTTGGTTTTTGATAATTTCTTATATTTATTTATAATATTTTGTGGGTTTCTTTTCTTTATTTTTATTTTATTTTCTGGTTTTCAGACAGAAAATTATAGTATGTAAAATCTTCAGGCTTCTATTGCTGTTTTTGTTTTTTTCTGATTTAACTCATGTTGTGTCTATTCTTTACCTATGTATTTATTTTTTATTATTGTTGATTTGTATTTGGCTTAACTTCTCAAGTGGGAATCCTTAGGGCTCTTTGCCTTATCTATAGTTTATTAGCTTGAGTTTTCTGGATCACAAAGGAGGATTTCACACATTTTTTTTCCCATGAGAATGGCAATTCTTTTTAAAATATTTTTTAAATCATTTTTGCACTTGTCATAATAATTAATTAATCAATTAATGATTGACTTACATTTTTTAGTCTGAGCCATTGTTTTCAGGTTTCTCATTTATTCAATAAATATGATGCTTAGTAAGTGCTAAGGAACACATTACATTATTAAATATTTACTGCGTTTCTAATATGAATAAACCTATCAATGTTTTTGGTCCTGGGAATATGGTAATGAACAATACAGTCATGGTCTCAGATCTAATACTGTTGGTGACTGGGATACATGCTAAACAAATAAGTGATGATTTTTATTGATAGTAATCATAATACTTAGTACAAAAGTGAAGTACAAGGATGCAGTAGGAGAGAAACTGGATCTAGGAGAGGGAGGAGTCTGATCAGGAATTATTTTCTTAGTCCAAAGAAAATTAAGGTCAAATTTAGGGAGTAAAAGATGCATTCAAAACTGAAGGTAAAGCATTTCTAAAAACTTTTAGTGTAATATGTTTGAAAATAAGAAAGAGGGCCATTGTAGATGCAATGCTAGGAATGAGTAGCTACAGAATGAATGAGGTAGGGACTGGCTCAAGATGAAACACAGGGGGCAGCCTTTTGGACTATACTAAGACTACACTAAGACTACACATTATTGCTACTCTTAAATACACAAGTCAAAGTGTTTATATATAGAACTAATACAGTCATATATGTGTTTTAAAATATCCCTCTTACTGTACTATGAAAAATTATATATTTGTATATGTAATTATATGTATTATTTATTATATATGCACACATATATTTTTGAATGTGATAAGTACAATATTACTTCTAATTTCAAGAAGCTCCCTATGTGTAGTGGGTGAAATTTTCAGTGGCTGTTTCTGCAAATTCAAGTGTCAGGATGAAATTTTAAAAGTATACCTGTGAGAATTTGTATTCGTGTGTGTGTGTGTGTGTGTGTGTGTGCGTCTGTGAACACATTTTGAGTGGGTCAAGGACAAGTTGAAAATAGGCTGAATACACAAATTAGCTGACTTAACTTTAACATGTTAGTCTTTGTTGATAACACAAAATGATATTAAGTAAACTTCAATTTCAATAATACAAGGCTCAAATGAATCAACATTAACTGCTGTCTTTGTGTTGGTTGATAACTAAGAAATCCAATCAATTTTCTAACTATTTTGAAATATCTAGATAGTTGACTATAGTGCATGAATTGTTTGGATGTTTTCCCAGCTATTTTTATTTTTACTTTGGTGATTATAATCTAAAGCCTGTTTTAAGGGTTATACATTTCTCTGGTATTTTGCCATATAGATGTAGATTCACTTTTTTCTATGAAAATAAATATTCAAAATATTATCTCAACTCTGGCATTCATTCATTTCTTCCAAGCTTAACTTTTCCTTATGCTCCTCTATCATGCCTTGAAATTTAAATCATACAGACCCTGATTTCATTAAATTTCTCTTAATTAATATCTATGTAACATAGGGCATGTTATATATCCAATCAACAACTTAGTTAATTTTATCTATGAGTTAGTACAATTAACTACTTCAGAGTGATGTTTCAAGCAATAATACCATCTCATTTTTCTTCTGTTTCCTTCAATTCAGCATTTATCAAAACTACCATACTACTTTCTGAAAGGTAGCAAATATTTATAAGCATTTTCATACATTTGCACATAATAAGCAAATGCTTAAAAGCAAAGCATTTTTCAGTTGAATACATTTTAAGCAGTTTTAAGAGTATAGGAAACATAAATAAAAACAGAGATTAAAAAGTACAGTTGGTAAATTTTTGAAAACTGATTAAATTCTAGCCATTTTCAGCAATGGAGAAATAAAGGAGATAGCAGAATGTAGCCAAATCCAAGCTGAATTGTTGTATTTCTGCTAATTTTTATTCCCATATGTAGTAATATAAAAATAATATAAATTATTTTTTTCAATTATCTTACAATGATCACTCTCTAATTTAGCTTATAATAACTGTTCTCTTAAATTGCATGATGTGGTTAAATGATATTAAATATATTCCAATGTCTTGTGCCTTAATATTATGTTTTAATGTCAAATAAACCAACCATGACCTATTTTTCAGATTATCAACATCTCTCGAAATTAACATTTGCCTGAAATCAGGATAGGTCAATCATTAAATTATAATAATAATAAACAAGCTGCAGAGATCTAACTTCAAATGTCTTTATAAAGAATCCAGAGTACAGTTACTCAAGTAAACTTTAACATTTATGGATACGAGCAAGAAAGCACTAACATATTTTTATCTCTGCCCATGATGTTAGGTAAGCAAATTAATGATTTTGCTTTATGAGAAAATTGAAAAACTATTTTTTTCAATAAATTACTTTCAGTGAAACTAAAAATCTAGAAAAATCTGCTTCATAAAGAAAATTTCAAGACATTTTACTTTGATTTTAGGACCTCATGTGCCAATGTTTCTTACTTAAGATAATTTTTGTCACACAGGAAATATTCAGGTATTGTCTTTCCAACAATCTATGTAGTTCTATAGAATTCGTTCTTTATTTTCTTGTAGAATCCTCAGCAGATATACCTCAGACCCATTTAACTAGACAAGGAACTAAAAAATCCTACAAGGTATAAGTTGAAGTATGATAATGACTTTTGCTTCTTATACTTTGTAAAAAGAAAGCTCACTGTAGTTTAAAATTACATAGATAATACTTATCAGTGATTCCCAAGAATGTAACTTTTCTTTATAAAAACAGGCTCCTTAGTAAAAAATTGCCTTAAGTTTGTCAGTCATAATTGTAAATGAAGTATATTAATATAGGAATACAGGTTTGATTCTGACCTCTTTATTGTTACCAAGGGTCTAAGACAGGACCACTTCCAATACACTGCCACTGGGTAATGGAAATTACCATCAGAATACCATGTAGTAGCATTTGAGTATCCATAATTTCCTGCTAGGGGTCAAAATCATTTCTATTGCTATGGTTATTTCTCAAAGAGGATACCACATTGTGCATGGTTGCCAAATATGAAGATGAACCACATATAGCAAGGGCCACTTCCTATATCAGAATGATTCTATAGAGTACTGCTCTTCAGCAAGTACTACTTTCAGGCTAACATTATCCACTTAGAACAACCAAAAAACCTAGATAAAATATTCACTAATCTCTTTAAGTCCCTTTGAAAACTACCAAGGAAGATAAGGAGGATTTGTGGGGCTAAGCTCTTATCTGGTAGAGAAACTATGTTCAGAGATGTGAGTCAACATTTGGAATGTGTTTCTCTTGAAACACAAGTAATACCTAAAATGAAGTGACATGAGAATAGATTTATGCAGACAGACTCACAGAGCTGGTAAAACAAAAATTGAACTTTAGAGTCTTTATAGACTTTTAGTCTATACTTCAAAATTCTACACCTTAGATGTAATGATGAATGGGAAATAAACCATGTCTCACAGAGACTGAAACTCATCTTCAAATCTTATCAATTTACTACTGACTAAATTTTACCTAGAATTGCTCATGCCACTAGATTGATCACTAGAAGCAAAACTAAATTTCTTCTGGAGCAAGATAAAATTGTTCAGTCTCAAATTATCTCTAATTTTCCCCAAATGTAATGACTTGTACTCAATCAAAAAAAAAAAACAAGCAATTATAAGAAAACTAGATGAGTGAAAACAGAGAGGAAAAGGAAAAACAAAAAGAAAACCAAAACTATAGATACATACACAACACTTCCAAATAATGGAATTATCCTATGTGAACTTTGTAAGATTTTTTCATTAATATATTCAAGGAATTAAAAACAAGGTAGAAAATTTCAGCAGAAATGGAACTTATAAATGGAAATTATGCAAAAGGAAATTCTAGTGCCTAAAATACAAAAACATAAATTTAAGTACTAAATGCCTGAGTACAATAGCAAATTAGAAATACATGCAAACAGAATAATTAAATATAAAACTAGGTCAGAGTTAAATATTTATACTAATGGTAAAATAATTTTAATTAGAGAAAATGATGTAAGTGATATTACAGACATAGTGAAAATTATAATAAGCATGTAATTGAAGCCCCAGAATTACAATAGAGAAAATAAATCTGAACCAATGAAGAAAGTAAATAAATGGCTAAGAACATCCGAAACTCATGATAGACTCTAAGATACAAACACAAAAACACTAAGAACTCCAATCTGGACCAAAACAGAAAATACCACAACTAAGCACATTGTAGTTTCTGTTATATGTCACAACTAGATCCCAGTAAACAGGCCAATACAAAGATTTACACACTACTGTGAGTAGTATTTGCCATTTGCTGAAAACTACCCATTTCAGATAATTGCTCTTAGACAAAAGAGAGCCACCTCACTCAGGAGATTAACCTGTTCCCAAGTACAGACTCTCATGCAATTACTAACAAAGGTAAAAGGGATAGGAAAGGCTGGACTTCAAATTCTTTCCTTAGGTAGGTCTAATTCAATAGGGCAATTCATACTGCAGAGCTTCCTGGAACATCAGGTCGAAGCTAAATTTCAGCTGATATCACATTTTTAATTAGCTTTTTATCATATCCCCCACATTGCTTTGCTCACTATACTTTTCTTGAGAACACTTCCACAGTAAGCTCCACAAGAATCACTCCTTCAAGTTTTGCTTCAAGAGAATACATCCTAAGACACACAGGATCTCATGTATTTTGAAAATTAAACACAAGAAGAAAAAAAATTTAAAGAACTGAAGAAAAAACACATATCCTTCAAAGGAGCATTGAGAAAAATAACAGTGATTCCTCAATAGAAACACTGAAAACTAGATTTCAAGAAGATAATCTCTTTCAAGTCCTGGAAGAAAATATGAAGTTGATCAACATGCAGTTTTAGAATGATGAACATTCTCAGAAACAAAATTTTCAATACTAAAAGTCAAGATTACTCTGAAGAGAGAGGTGGTTTATGTTAAAAAATAATTAATGTGGAAGAACTGTACCACATTCATGCTGAACTCTGACTTTAAAAAAATAAATAAAGCTTCATGTTCACTAATATTTTGTAAATAGAAAATTTGGTTAGGGTTTTCTAGGTCTGTAGTCACTTGCCAAACACGATCAAAGGTGTGCCATTTGGCTTCTATTACAAGACGGGATCTGTGTGTACTCCCTTCTCCATAAATATTGATATTTTGAACAAAGATCCATTTGTTAAAATCTGAAGCTATGTGGATGAAAAAAAAATTTCTGTAGGTTTTGCTTTAGGCCAGGTGTTACAATTTTAATACCTTAAGTGAAGAAAGATGAATTAATTCTTAAGGAAAATAACACTGAACTTGTACCAAATTCAACTATTTTGATTCATCCATCCATGACAGTTATAAACTAGAATATCATTTAAAAAGGTATCTATGCTTCTGAGAAAGGAATATCACAACATGCCATCAGATAGAATCTAGTAGTTGTACAATCCCTAAGACAAGAAAGTACTGAATCATAAGCCCTAACAATGACTTATATTTATTAGAGCAAAAAATTGAGGTACATAAATATATTTTCAGACAAACATAAACTGATATAATTTGTCTCTAGTAGACAAAGTGTAATATTAATAGGTATTTTATAGGAGGAAATTAAGTGATATAAGATGGAAGCTCAGAAGTTTAGGAAAGAAGAGCAAGAGAAAGTATAAAGTTATGGTAAACTTTAATGTGCATTGACTGTGTAAGAGAATACAATAATCTCATATTTGGTTAGGTCCTCTGAGAAACCAAAACCAAGACAGGATTTAGTATGCGTTATTCATTAGAACTATTAGGGAAAATAAGCAGGGTGTTGAAGAGCCTGGGAGAGATTGTTAGATTTCAATGCAAGTCTAACCTCAAGTGAAGGAGAGAAGAAAGGAAGATTAGGTGAAAGTGTTAGGCTGCCCCATATATCCAAGGAAAATTTGGCAAGACAGAGGCCCTCAAGCCAAACTCTACTCTTAAAGGATTTCTGTACCCCTTAGGAATGGGCTTGTGTCAGTAACATTTTAATGATCAATTATTGGCTGGAAGTAACTCATGGAAAGCCTGACCTTGTGTGAAAACAGTGATCAGTTTCAGAGTTAAGTAGCTGGTGTGCTCAATAAAATAAATTCCCTGTACTTGAAGATATGATAATCACATTATCATGGTATATACCTAGGAGTGGAAATGCTAGGTTATATAGAAGTTATATGTTAACATTTAAAAATCTGCTAAACTGTTTCTTAAAGTGACTGCAATATTTTACGTTCCCATCAAAAGCCTATCAGAGTTCTAGTTTATTCCTCTCCCTGCCAACACATTGTATGGTCATCATTTTAAGTGTGAGTCCATCTAATACATGTATAATTGTATCTCATTACATTTTAAAATTAATATTTATGCTAAGCATCTTTTTATATGTTTATTTGCCATTTCATATATTTTTGGTGAATTGTCCAAACTTTTGTGCATTGTTTTAATTCAAGTATAGTTGTCTTACAATATAATGTTAGTTTCAGGTATATAACATAGTGCTTTAATAGTTTATAGGTTATACTCCATATTAATTTATTATAAAATATTAGCTATATTCCCTGTGCTGTATATTACATTCTTGTAACATTTATTTCATATCTAGTATTTTGTACTATCTAAGCCCAACACTTATTTTGTCCTCCCAAACTTCAGCCCTCTGTTTTGTTATATTTATTTGTTTTAATTTTTAGATTCCACATATAAGTAGACGTATTTGTCATTTTCTGTCTGAGTTATTTCAGTAAGCATAATAACTTCCAGGTCATCCATGTTGTCACAAAAGACAAAATTTCATTATTTTTTATTGCTGAGTTTGTGCAGTTTTAAATTGGATTGTTTGCCTTATTAAGTGTTAGAGTTGTTTTATGCATATTCTTGGATACAACTCTTTCATCATATATATTGTTGCCAATAATTTACCAGTCTGAGATATATCTATTAATTTTCTTAATAATGTATTTTGAAAAGCAAACTTTTCTATTAAATTTTGAGGAAGTCCAATTAATCATTTTTTATCCTTTTATGGGTCATGCTTTTGTTATTGTATCTAATCTTTGTACAACCTAAAGTTGCAAAGAGATTCTACTTTGTTTCTTCTGGAAATTTTATCGACATAGCTTTAACTTATGTCTCAGATCTATTTTGAGTTATATTTTTATATGAGTGAAATAAGGATATAAGTTCATTTATTTTTATATAGATATTCACAACCAGCATTGTGTTACAAAAGTTATGCTTTTTCATGAATAACCCTGACACCGTTGTTGAAAAATTAATTGGTTATATATGCATAGATCTATTTTTAGATCATATGTCAATTTAAATTATTTGTGAGTTATGACATCAATACCACACTATCTCAATTATTGTAGCTTTATATTAAGTACTGGAATCAAGTACTGTAAGACTGACAAATTTGATTTTTATCAAACTTGTTTATAACAAGAAGAAATCCTCTATATTCATTATAGGAGAAATCTGTTTAACCTTAGCTTCTGAAAAGCTTCCACTCCAATCACTTAAAATACACTTAGTCTCAACAATATGTAGAAAAATAAATCACTAAGTGTATCAAACTTGGGTATGATTTCCTTTCACTGAAAGAAGACTGCCAAGAAAAATTCTTGTGGATGGTTGTATGAAAAGGTTTTCTGGTTACTATGTGAAATTCTCCATTTTACGCAGGTTGAAAATGTCTTTACTTCTATTTTCAGTTAGAAGCCTGAATGGAGAAAATGCTCAAATAAGCCTATAGAAACACTAGCATTACATGTTTTTTAAATAATACTCTATCAGCTTCAGCCATTTTGGCGTAAGTTCCTTATACTGAAAGAGGACTGTGCATCAAGTTATTTCATCTAGATTGTAAAAAACACATATATCTAGTATACGAGAAGATGTGCTTCCATGCCTTCTGAACAATTTTCACTGATGTTTGCTTTGAGAGCACAGACCTTAGTGCAGCTTTAAAGTAAACCTTAGAAAGTGTACGTGTGCAGGTCTCAAGTATTTCAGTTCATGCGCAAACTTTTGGGTGCAATTTCCATATACTGAAAGAACACTGCATAAGTTTTCTTTCATTTGGATAGTGAAACACAGACATATTTAAACTCTGGGAAATAAGTCTTTCCAGTCTGAAAGGCTCTCAATTCTATTTGCCTTTGGAACATAGACCTAAGCGTACCTTAAACTACCTCTACAAAGAGCACTATTAACTTTCTCTTAAACTGTACACTACATACATCACACTCCTAATATCTCTTCCACTCATTGCAAGAATAGAATGCTTAGTTCACTTTGCAAGAAGCATGTTCCTTATTTGATAATACTGTTTAACTATGCCTTCTGAAAGGCTTTTCTTCCATAAGCACACTTAGTTAACTTCATCACTCAGGAATATAGAAAAGCTAGGCTTACAAGTATCAAAAAGAAATATTAAATATATCAAAACTAACTATAATTCGTATTACTGAAAGAACATTGCCAAGAAAACAACTTGGAGGTAGCTTTGTAAAAATGTCCTCTGAATACTGTGGGAAATTCTTTGTTCTATGTGGGTAGAAAAGGCACTGGATTCTATTACCAAGTAACTGTGTTGAGGAAAAACTCAAAGAGCTTAGACTTTTATTTGTCTGTTAAATAGTCAGGACCTGCTTCAGCCAGTTTGGGTAAGTTTTCTATACTGAAGAAAGCAATACATTATTTCTTTCATTTAGCTTGTAAAAAAAAATATTTGGGAAGCAAGTCCTTCCATGTCTTCTGAACTGTTTTCACTGATATACATCTTGAGAGTGCAGAACTTAGAGCAGCTTTAAAGTAAAACTTAAGAAGTATAGCTATTCAGGTCTCTCAAGTCTTTCAGTACATGCTTATGCTTTTGGGTACAAGTTATATGTACTGAGAGAACACTGCATAAAATTTCTTTCAACTAGCTTGTGAAAAATACATATATTTCCATTATGGGAAACAAGCTTAACTAGAGAGTTTGAAATGTTCTCACTACTATTCACATTTGGAACATAAACCTAAGTGCAGTTTAAATTACCTCTAGAAAGAGCTACATTAAAGTTCTCTAAAAGTACACACTACATATATCACACTTCTAGTATATCTTTCATGAAATGAAAGAACATAGTGCATAGTACTTAGTTCACACAGAAAGAAGCAGTCTGCTACATTCCTTAGAAGAGAATCCTGCTTAACTATGCCTTCTGAAAGGTTTTTCTTCGATTGTACTTAAGCACACTCAGTTAACTTCAACAACACATAGGAATACAGCAATGCTACGCTTACACATATCAGAAAAAAAATTGCTAAATGTATCAAACATGGGTAATTTTTCCTATTATTGAAAGAACACTGGCAGATAATCTACTTGGGATTAGCTTTGTATAAGGTCCTCTGAATATTGAGGGAAATTTTACCTACTATGTGGGTTGAAAAGGCCTTTGATTCTATTCTCATTAGGTAACTGCATTGAGGAAAGTCTCAAAGAGGCTATAGAAACCATAGAATTACACGTATTTTATATAACATATGACCTGTTTCATGAAACTGGGTTAAGTTCACAATACTGAAAGAACACTGTGCATCAAATTTCTTTCTTCAAGATTTAAAAAGTACATATATTTGGTATATGAGAAACAGGTCCCTCCATGACTTTAGGACAGTTTTCACTGATATTGCCTTGAGAGCACAGAGCTTAAATGAAGTTTTCAAGAAACCTTAGAATTTGCATTTAGGTCTTTAATCCATTTTGAGTTTATTTTTGTGTACAGTGTTAGAGAGTGTTCTAATTTCATTTTTTACAGGTAGCTGTCCAGTTTTCCCAGCACCGCTTAGTGAAGAGACTGTCTTTTCTCCATTGTATATCCTTGCCTCCTTTGTCATAGATTAGTTGACCATAGATGTGTGGGCTTATCTCTGGGCTTTCTATCCTGTTCCATTGATCTATATTTCTGTTTTTGTGCCAGTACCATATTGTCTTGATTACTGTAGCTTTGTAGTATAAGCTGAAGTCAGGGAGTCTGATTCCTTCACCTTTGTTTTTTTCCCTCAATATTGCTTTGTTTATTTGGGGACTTTATCTATTTGGGATCTTTTGCATCTCCATACAAATTTTAAGATTTTTTGTTCAGTTCTGTAAAAAAATGCCATTGGTAATTTGATAGAAATTGCACTGAATCTGTAGATTGATTTGGGTAGAATAGTCATTTTCACAATATCAATTCTTCCAATCCAAGAACATGGTATATCTCTCCAACTGTTTGTGTCATCTTTGATTTCTTTCATCAGTGTTTTATAGTTTTCTGAGTACAAGTCTTTTACGTCTGTAGGTAGGGTTATTCCTAGGTATTTTATTCTTTATGTTGCAATGGTGAATGGGACTATTTCCTTAATTTCTCTTTCTAATCATTCATTGTTACTGTATAGGAGTGCGAGAGATTTCTGTGCATTAATCTTGTATCCTGCAGCTTTACCAAATTCATTGATTAGTTCTAGTAATTTTCTGGTGGCATCTTTAGGGTTTTCTATGTATAGTATCATGTCATCTGCAAGCAGTGACAGTTTTACTTCTTTTCCATTTTGTATTCCTTTTATTTATTTTTCTTCTCTGATGGCTGAGACTAGGACTTCCAAAACTCTGTTGAATAATAGTGGTGAGAGTGGACATCCTTGTCTTGTTCGTGATCTTAGAGGAAATGCTTTCAGTTTTTCACCATTAAGAATAATGTTTGCTGTGGGTTTCTGGACACTATAAAGCTCCTAGAGGAAAACATAGGAAGAGCATTCTTTGACATAAACCACAACAAGGTCTTTTTTGCCTCACCTTCTAGAGTAATGGAAATAAAAACAAAAATAAACAAATGAGACCTAATGAAACTTAAAAGCTTTTGCACAACAAAGGAAACTATAAACAAGACGAAAAAACAACCCTCAGAATGGGAAAAAAATATTTGCAAACGAATCAATGGACAAAGGATTACTCTCCAAATATATAAAGAGCTCAATATTTAAAAATCAAACAACTCAATCAAAAAATTGGCAGAAGACTTAAATAGACATTTCTCCAAAGAAGACATACAGATAGCCAAGAGGCACATGAAATATGCTCAACATCTCTAATTATTAAATAAATGCAAAGCAAAACTACAATGAGGTATCACCTCATACCAGTTAGAATGGGCATCATCAGAAAATCTACAAACGAAAATGCTGAAGAGGGTGTGGAGAAAAGGGAACCCTCTTGCACTGTTGGTGGGAATGTAGATTGGTACAGCCACTATAAAAAACAATATGGAGGTTCCTTAAAACACTAAAAATAGAATTTATGACCCAGCAATCCCACTACTGGGCATATACCCAGAGAAAAACCATAAATCAAAAAGACACATGTACCCCAATGTTCATTGCAGCACTATTTACAATAGCCAGTTTGTGGTGGCAAACTAAATGCCCATCGACAGATGAATGGATAAAGAAGATGTGGTACATATATAAAATAGAATATTATTCAGCCATATAAAGGAACAAAATTGGGTCATTTACAGAGACTTGGATGTACCTAGAGACTGTCATACAGAGTGAAGTAAGTCAGAAAGAGAAAAACAAATATCGTATATTAATGCATATATGTGGAATCTAGAAAAATGGTACAGAACAACCAGTTTGCAAGGCAGAAATAGAGACACAGATGTAGAGAATGTATGAACACCAAGGATGGAAAGTGGGGGGTGGTGGTGGTGGAATGAATTGGGATATTGGGATTTATATATATACACTAATATGCATAAAATGGATAACTAATAAGAACCTGCTGTATAAAAAATTAAATTAAATTAATTAAAAAAATAAACGTTAGCATTTGTAGGTGTACAAGACTCTCAACTCTTTGAGTATAGGCTGACACTTTTGGGTACATATTTCATATACTGAGAGAACACTCTGCAAAAAAGATTTGTACTGCTAGCTTGTGAAAAATATTATACATTACACTATGGGGATCAATCCCTTCCAGGCAGTTTGAAAGTTGTATGTTCCTATTCACCTTTGGAACATACGCCTAAGAATAGCTTCAGATACTTCCACAAAGTGTAGTATTAAGGTTCTCTTAAACTATACACTCCATACATCACACTTCCTGTTCCTCTTCCACTCCGTAAAAGAACACAGTGACCAGTACTGAGTTTGCATCGCAAGAAACAGACCACTACATTATTTATACAAGAATCCTGTTTAACTATGCCTTCTGAATGGCTTTTATTCCATTGTCCTTAGGCCCACTCAGTTAACTATAACTCTCACAACACTAGGCTTACAAGTATCAGATAATAATCAGTCACTGTATCAAGCCTGGGTACAACTTCTTATTACTGCAAGAACACTGCCAGGAAAACTTCTCTCAAGTGTAGCTTTGTCAAGTCGTCCTCTGAATACTCCAGGTACTTCTTTGTTCTATGAGGGGTGAAAAACCCTTTGATTCTATTCTTGGTTAAGTAAATGCATTGAGGAAAGTCTTAAAGAATCCAGTACAAACAACAGGGGTACAGGTCTTTTGAATAATACACTACCTGCTTCAGCCAGTTGGGTAAGTTGTCTATGATGAAACAACACTGGGCATCAAATTTCTTTTATCTAAGAGTCTCATGAAAAGAAATCCTATGTGTTAATATATGGCATTCAGGTCCTTTCATGTCTTCTGAATAGTTTTCACAGACGTTCACCTTGAGAGCACACACTTTAGTGCAGCATTAAATAAATCCTGTGAAAATGTAAGCATGAAGGTATCTCAAGTCTTTCAATTTTTTCATAACTTTTTGGGGAACAAGTTCCCTATATGGATAGAACACTACATAAAGTCTCTTTCATCCAGTGTGTAAAAAACACATACATTTACACAATGCAAAACAAGCCTTTCCAGAGAGTCTGAAAGACCCTCACGTTTATTCTCCTTTGGTACATAGACCAAGCAATTCTTCAATTACCTCTGGAAAGTGCAGGACTAAAGTTCTCTTAAACTATACACAACATACCTCACACTTCTAGTGTCTCTTTCTACCAAAGGAAAGAACACATTGGATAGTAATTAGATCACATAGAAAGAAGAAATCCACTACATTCCTAATATGAGTATCCTGCTTAACTATGCATTCTGAAAGACTTTTTTTCCATTGACCTTAGGCATACTTAGCTAACCTCAACAGCACATAGAAATATAACTATTCTAGGCTTACAAGTATCAGATAATAATCACTAACTCTATCCAACCCAGTCATCATTTCCTATTACCAAAGCAATACTGCCAGGAAAATACCTAGGGGGTCACTTTGTAAATGGGTCCTCTGAATACCTTGGGAACTTATTCCTTCTATGTGAATTGAAACAGCCTTTGATTCTATTCTCAGGTATGTTACTGCATTGAGGAAGGCTCACAGAAGCCTATAGAAACATTAGTGTTCCACGTCTTTTAAATAATACACCAACGGATTTTGAACAGAAGGTGGCAGAATAGGAGGATGTGGAATTCATCACTCCTGACAAATATATCAAGAATTCATCTACAAATAAAAAAAATTCCCACAGAGCACCTGCTGAACATCAGGGGAAGACTTTGGACATCTAAAATAATGAAAGACAAAAAAATACATAAAAGTGGAATCAAAAAAGGGTTACCCTGGCAGGAAGCTGAAGGTAAAGGGAGGTCCCCACACCCAGATAAACTCCCTCATAGTGGGGAAATCAGCTGGGACAGAAAAAGACCTTTGGGGGATCAAATGAGAACGCAGCAGATGGTCTGTGGAAGGCAGGACAAAGTAAGACCTGCATGCATGTTCTACACCACAGCTCTGCACATTCCAGCCTGAATCATGAGTCACTTGTTGTGAAAGGGGTTTGGGTGCTGGAAAGTGGGGTTTGGAGCATGGACCCTGGGAGGAGGCAGATGTTGGCTGTGAAAACACAGCCTGAAGGGACAGGAGTAAGGAGCTCCACAGCTGGGAAAGTCTGTGGAAAAATCCTGAGATACCATAAAACAAGGCATCATTGAGTGGTATGCAAGGGGAAGAACCACCTTTATAACCCATTTCCCTAACTAGTAGCTTCTTCAGTCTCTGTGGGCATGGGGAGGAGCCCTCATCTAAGCTGCCCCACTCCTCCCTTGGGCTGAGGTCTCCTCCACCCATGAGGGCTCTGGGGGCCTGAGCGCTACGTATCCCAAAACTTCCTTGGGAATCAGCCATGGGCACACCTGCCTGGGATGGGAGCTCACTTATGCTGGTGGGGGCTGAGTGCTGAAACATGGGGTTGGGAGAATGGATCAGGGAGAAGAATGCTGTTGGCTGCGCAGATATAGCAGAGGGGATGGGAGTGAGGGAATACACGTCGAGGAATGCCCCTAGAGAAAGCATGGTCTGCCTGAAAATTGAGGCACTATTGTTGAGAGACACTCAGGGAACAGGGCTGCCACATCACCCATAGGCCAGTTCTGGCCTCCATGGACACTGGGAGGGAAGCCCACAAGAGCGAGTGCACCACCATCTGTTCCAACTGCCTGCCAGTCCCCCTGCCACAGGCAACTTGCAGACACTCCAATTGTGGCTGTAGTGTCACTGCCCAAACATGAGTGAGTGAGTGTGCCTCAAGCAGCCACTGCTTTTGCTCCCTCTCACCTGTGCAAGGAACAGATGCCTGAGTGCACTGCACATTCAGAGGTGGGGTTAAAACCAAAGCTGAGCCTCACGGGTGGTGTGACTAAGGAAGAGGAACAGAAATCTTTCTGTGAATCTGAACAAGCTGTGGATTAAATCCCTGAGATTGGCTGGGTAAATACTGTGTCTGTGGAATACCTGAATAGACAATAAGTGTTTCAACAATTGAGACCAGTCTAGCTTTCCCAGCACTGGACTCAGGGAACAAGTACATGTGGGAACAGGGCCAGGTCAGAGTCTGAACTGGCTCCACTGCACCCACAGCAGATACAGAGATCTACCTAGAGTATTGGAAGGCCTCCAGGGAGGCGGTGATTGGCTCTGGCTCACTATGGGAGCAAGGACATGGACAGAGGATGCCCTGGGAAAATATTCGTATTACAATTATTCTTTTCTTGTTTGTTTCATTTTACTTAGTTGTTGGTGTTGTTGCTTTTATTATTTTTCATTTATTTTTACTTTATTATCTTTTTAAATATATATAATTTTTATTTTTCCATTTTTACTTGTTTGTTGCTTTGTGTATTTTTCTTGTTTCTGTTCCTTGTTTATTTCTTTTCTTTCATTGTTTTTATGTGTAGATTTTATGTTTTCTTCACATTTTTATTGTTTTCTTTTTTTTTCTGTGTGTGTGGGTGTGTTGTAAGTGTGTGCTGTGTTGTTCTTGCTGCTGATTGCTTGCTGTTGTTTTTGCTATTTGTCTTGGGTTTTGTTTGTCTGGTTTTTTCCTTTTCTTTTCTTTTTTCTCAGGCCAAACTGTGTGGCTTGTGCCCTTTTGGTCCCTGGCCAGGGGTCAGGCCTGGGCCTCTGGTGAGAGCATAGAGACCAGGACACTGTACCAGCAGAGAATTCCCATGTCCAAGGGATATTAATTGGCATGTGCACTCCTGGAAGTATCCATATCAACACCAAGGCCTAGCCACACACAACTGCCGACAGGCTCCAGTGCTAGATACCTCATGCTAAACAATAAGCAAGACAGGAACACAGCTCCACCCATCAGTAGACAGGCTGCTTAAAGTCATACTAAGGTCACAAACACTCCAAAACACATCACCAGGTGAGGCCCTGCTGTACAGTGGGAAAAGACTCAACTCCACCCACCAGAGTGTAGGCAACAGGCCCTCCCACCAGGAAGCCTACACAAGCCCCTGGACCTACTGCACTCACCAGGAGCCAGACAGCAGAAGCAAGAAGAACTACTACCCTGCAGCTTGTGGAAAGAAGACAATAAACACAGTACTTTATACAAAATGAGATGACAGAGAAATATGTTGCAGATGAAGGAGCAAGGTAAAATCTCTAAAGGCTAAATAAATGAAGAGAAAATAGGCAATCTATCTGAAAAAGAATTCAGAGTAATGGTAGTAAAGATGATCTAAGATCTCAGAAATAAAATGGATGTACAGATCGAGAAGATTCAAGAAATGTTTAACAAGGACCTAGAAAAATAAAGAATAAACAATAAGTGATGAACAATACAATAACTGAAATGAAAAATATAAGAGAAAGAATCAATAGCAGAATAACTGAAGTAAAAGAATGGGTAAGTGGGCTGGAAGATAGAATAGTGGAAAAAAATGCCAAAGAGCAGAATAAAGGAAAAAGAATAAAAAGAATTCAGGACTGTCACAAAGACCTCTGAGACAACATTAAACACACCAATATTCAAATAATACGGGTCATAGAAGAAGAGAAAATGAAAGGTTCTGAGAAGATATTTGAAGAGATTATAGTTGAAAACTTCCCTAACATGGGAAAGAAAATAGTCAATCAATTCCAGGAAGCATAGAGTGTCATACAGGGTAAACCCAAGGAGAAAAACACCAAGACACATTAATCAAACTAACAAAAATCAAATACAAAGAAAAATATTAAAAGCAGAAAGGAAAGCAACAAATAACCTACAAAAGAATCCCCATAAGGTTATCAGCTGATTTTTCAGGAGAAACTCTGCAGGCCAAAAGGGAGTGGCAGGATATATTTACAGTGATGAAAAGATCTCATTCAGATTTGATGAAGAAATCAAAGTTTTACAGATCAGCAAAAGCTAAGAGAATTCTGCACAACCAAACAAACCTTACAACAAATGTTAAAGGAATTTCTCTAGGTGAGAAACACAAGAAAAGAAAAAGGAAGACCTACAAAAACAAACCCAAAACAATTAAGAAAATGGTAATAAGAACATACATATCTATAATTACCTTAAATGTAAATGAAATAAATGCTCCAACCAAAACACACAGACTAGCTGAATGGATATAAAAACAAGACACGTATATATGCTGCCTACAAGAGAACCACTTCAGAAATAGGGACACATACACACTGAAAGTGAGGGGATGGAAAAAATTATTCCATGCAAATCAGAATCAAAAGAAAGCTGGAGTAGCAATACTCATATCAGACAAGATAGACTTTAAAATAGGGACTATTACAAGAGACAAGGAAGGACACTACATAATGATCAAGGGGTCAATCCAAGAAGAAGATAAAACAATTGTGAATATATATGTACCAACATAGGAGTACCTCAGTACATAAGACAACTTCTACCATCCATAAAAGGAGAAATAAACAGTAACATAATAATAGTGGGGATTTTAACAACCCACTTACACAAATAGAGAGATCATCCAGACAGAAAATTAATAAGGAAACACAAGCTTTAAATGACATGATAGACCAGAGACTTAACTCATATTTATAGGACATTCCACCCAAAAGCAGCAGAATAAGCTTTCTTCTCAAGTGCTTGAGGAATATTCTCCACATCTTGCATCACAAATCAAGCATCAATAAATTTAAGAAAATTGAAATTGTATCAAGCATCTTTTCTGATCACAATACTATGTGATTGGAAATCAGTTATAGGAAAAAACTGTAAAAAATGCAAACGTATGGAGGCTAAACAATACGCTACTAAATAGGCAAGAGATCACTGAAGAAATCAAAGTAGAAGTCAAAAAATACCTAGAAACAATTGAAAATGAAAACATGATGACCCAAAACCAATGGAATGCAACAAAAGCAGTTCTAAGAGGGAAGTTTATAGCAATACAATCCTACCTCAGGAAACAAGAAAAATCTCAAACAACCTAACATTACACCTAAAGCAACTAGAGAAAGAACAAACAAAACCCAAAGTTAGCAGAAGGAAACACATCATAAAGATCAGAGCAGAAATAAATAAAACAGTAATGAAGAAAATAATAGAAAAGATCAATAAAACTAAAAGCTCGTTCCTTGAGAAGCTCAACAAAATGATAAACCTTTAGACAGACTCATCAAGAAGAAAAGGTAGAGCACTCATCAATAAAATTAGAAATGAAAAAGGAGAAGTTACAATGGACACCACATAAATACAAAAAAATAAAAAATAAAAAAAGAGAGACTACTACAAGCAACTACATGACAATAAAAGGACAACATAGAAGAAATGGACAAATACTTAGAAAAGCACAACCTTCCAAGACTGAACCAAGAAGAAATAGAAAATATGATCAGACCCACCACAACTAATGAAACTGAGACTCTGATCAAAAATCTTCCAGCAAACCGAAGTCCAGGACCAGAAGACTTCTCAGGTGAATTCTGTCAAACATTTACAGAAAAGCTAATATCTATCCATCTCAAACTCTCCCAAATAATTGCAGAGGATGCAACACTCCCAAATTCATCCTATGAGTCCACCATCACCCTGTTACCAAAACCAGACAAAGATATCACAAAAAAAGAAAATTACTGACCAAAATCATTGATGAATACAGATGGAAAAATCCTCAACAAAATACTAGCAGATTCCAACAATACATTAAAAGGATCATATACCATGATCAAGTAGGATTTATCCCAGAGATGCAAGGATTCTTCTTCAATATACACAAAACAAACAACATGGTACACCATATTAACAAATTGAAGAATAAAAAGCAATGATTATCTCAACAGATGCAGAAAAAGCTTTTGACAAAATTCAACACCCATTAATGATAAAAAGATCTCCAGAAAGTGGTCATAGAGAGAACCTACCTCAACATACTAAAGGCAATATATAACAAACCCACAGCAAACATTATTGTCAATGGTGAAAAACTAAAAATATTTCCTCCAAGAACAGGAGCAAGGCAAGGGTGCCCACTCTCACCATTATTATTCAACAAAGATTTAGGAGTCCTAGCCACAAAAATCAGAGAAGAAAAAGCAATAAAAGGGATGCAAATTGGAAAAGAAGGAAAACTGTCACTGTTTGCAAATAACATGACACTATAAATAGAAAATCATAAAGATGCCACCAGAAAACTACTAGAGCTAGTCAATGAATTTAGTATTTGCAGGATACAAAATTAATACACAGCAATATCTTGCATTCCTATACACTAAAAACAAAATAACAGAAAGAGAAATTAAGGAAACAATCCCATTTATCATATGAACAAAAAGAATAAAATACCTAGGAATAAAACTACCTGAGGAGGAAAAGACCTGTACACAGAAAACTATATGATTCTGATGAAAGAAATAAAAGATGATACCAACAGATGGAGAAATAGACCATGCTCTTGGATTAGAAGAATCAACATTGTCAAAATGACTATACTACACAAAGCAATTTACAGATTCAATGCAATCCCTATCAAATTACCAAGGGCATTTTTCACATAACTAGAACAAAAACTTTTATAATTTGTACAGAAACACAAAAGATCTTGAATAGAAAAATCAATCTTGGGAAAGAACAGAGCTGAAGGAATCAGGTTCCCTGATTTCAGACTATACTACAAAGCTACAGTAATCAAAAAAGTATGGTACTGGCCCAAAAACAGGAATATAGATCAATGAAACAGGATAGAAAGCCCAGAGATAAATCCATGCACCTATGGTACTTAAGCTATCACAAAGGAGACCAGAATATACAATGGAGCAAAGACAGCCTTTTCAATAAGTGGTGCTGGGAAAACTGGACAACTACATGTAAAGGAAAGAAATTAGAATACTCACTAACATCGTACACATAAATAAACTCAAACTGGATTAAAAATCTAAATGTAAGGTCAGACTCTATAAAACTCTTAGAAGAAAACATAGAACAATCTTTGACATAGGTCACAGCAAGATCTTTTTTGACCCACCTCTTAGAGTAATGAAAAGAAAAAGAAACAAATGGGGCTTAATTAAAGTTAAAATCTTTTGCACAGCAAAGGAAACCATAAGCAAGATGAAAAGATGGCCCTCAGAATGGGAGAAAATATTTGCAAACAATGCAAATGACAAAGATTCATCTGCAAACTATACAAGCAGCTTATGCAGCTCAATATTGAAAAAACAAACCACCCAGGCAACAAATGGGTGGAAGACTTAAATAGACATTTCTCCTGAGAAGACATCCAGATGGCCAACAAACACATGAAAAACTGCTCAATATCACTAATTATTAGAGAAATGCAAATCAAAACTACAATGAGGTATCACCTCACAGTGGTTAGAATGGTCATCATCAAAAAATCTACAAGCAATAAATGCTGAAGAGAGTGTGGAGAAAAGGCAACCATCTTGCACTGTTGGTGGGAATGTAAATTGATTCAGCCACAGCCACTGTGTAGAACAGAATGGAGGTTCCTTAAAAAACTAAAAATAGAATTACCATATGACCCAGCGATCCCACTATTAGGCATATACCCAGAGAAAACCTTAATTCAAAAAGACACATGCACCCCAATGTTCATAGCATCACTATTTACAATAGCCAGGACATGGAAGCAACCTAAATGTCCATCCACAGAGGAATGGATAAAGAAAATGTGGTACATATATACAATGGAATATTACTCAGCCATATAAAGGAACAAAATTGGCTCATTTGTAGAGATGGAGATGGACTTAGAGAGTGTTATACAGAGTGAAGTTAGTCAGAAACAGAAAACAAATATTGTATATTAATGCATATATTTGGAATCTAGAAAAGTGTTATAGATGACCTTACTTGCAAAGAAGAATTAGAGACAGAGACATAGAGAACGAATGTATGGATACCAAGGGCAAAAGGAGCGGGGTGGCAGGAATTGGGAGATTGGGCTCAACACATATATACTATTGATACTATGTATAAAATAGACAACTGGGGCTTCCCTGGTGGTGCAGTGGTTGGGAGTCTGCCTGCTGATGCAGGGGATGCAGGTTCGTGCCCCAGTCTGGGAGGATCCGGCATGCCATGGAGCGGCTGCACCCGTGAGCCATGGTCACTGAGCCTGCGCGTCCGGAGCCTGTGCTCGGCAATGGGAGAGGCCACAACAGTGAGAGGCCCGCATACCACAAAAAAAAAAAAAAAAAAAAATAGACAACTGAGGGGAACATAATGTATAACACAGGGAACTCTACCTAATGCACTGTGGTGTCCCAAATGGGAGGGAAATCCAAAGGGAGGAGATATATTTACATGTATTGCTGATTCATTTTGGTGTGCAATAGAAGCTAACACAACACTGTAAAGCAACTATACTCCAATAAAAATTAATTAAGAAAATAAAAATATATAAATAATACACCACCTTCCGCAGCCATTTGGGGTAAGCTCCAAAGAATGGTTTTCACTGATTTTCTCCTTGATAGTACAGAGCTTACTGCAGCTTCAAAGCAAACCTTAGAAAGTGTAGGCATGCCACCTGTCATGTATTTCAGTACATGCTGACAATTTTTGTTGAGTTCCTTATGTTGAAAGAACACTGTGTATCATATTCTTTTCATTTATCTTGTGAAAAAATGCATACATTTACATTATGGGAAACAAGTCTTACCACCTAATCTGAAATGATCTTTTCTATTTTCCTTTAGTATATAGACCTAAGTTCAGCTTAAATTACGTTTAGAAAGAATAGTATTATAAGTCTTTTAAACTATAAACTTCATACATCACACTTCTAGTATCTCTTTCACTCAATGAAAGAACACCATGAATAGTATTTCCTTCTCATAGCAAGAAGCTATTCTCTATATTCCTATATGATAAAGATGTTTAACTAAGGCTTCTGAAAATCTTCCCCTCCATTAGCCTTATGCCCTTGGTTAACCAAACATCACTTAGGAATATAGAACACTAGACTTACAAGATTCAAAAAAAAATCACTAACTGTATGAAACCTGGATATAATTTCCTTTCTATGAAAGAATATTCTCACGAAAACTTGAGGGTAGCTTTGTGAAAAGATATTCTGGGTACTATGGGAAATTCTTTATTCTACCCTGTTTAAAAACTCCTTTCCTTCTTTTCTGTTAGGTACCTCTATTGATAAAAGTCTCAGAGTAACCTATATAAACACTAGTGTTACACATCTGTTAATAAAACACTACATGCTTCAGTCACTTGGTAAGGCAGGGTCTGGCTACTCTAGGTTCTTTAAACTTTCATTTAAATTTTAAGATTGCCTATTATTTTCTTAAAAAAAAAGAAAAACCTGCTGGAAGGAACAGGATCTTTGAGAAGAATTATATTGAAGTGATTGGTAATTCGGTTGATATTTAACATATAAATATATTGAGACTTCTCATCCATGAACATGATATAATCATCCTCCATATATGTAGTGCATTTGTTCCAGGACCCTGATGATATAAAATGTGCCTCATATAAAATGACGCATTTGTACACAACCTACACACATCCTCCTGTGTACTTTAAATCATATATAGATTACATATAATACCTAATACAATGTAAGTACTGTATCAGTAATTACCAGTGCAAGGCAAAGTCAATTTTTGCTTCCTGGAACTGTCTAAATTTTTTTTAAGAAAATATTTTAGGGCTTCCCTGGTGGCGCAGTTGTTGAGAGTCTGCCTGCCGATTCAGGGGACACGGGTTCGTGCCCCTGTCCGGGAAGATCCCACATGCTGCAGAGTGGCTGGGCCCGTGAGCCATGGCCGCTGAGCCTGCGTGTCCGGAGCCTGCACGTCCGGAGCCTGTGCTCCGCAACGGGAGAGGCCACAACAATGAGAGTCCCGCGTACTGCAAAAAAAAAAAAAAAGAAAATATTTTAATGGATTCTAAAGGCCAACTGTATTTTTAAAATTTATTTGCACCTTTAATTTTTCCTAGAAATGTTTTGTACTTTTCATTTTAAAGGCTTACACTCCTTAATTATTTAAATGTAGCTAAATTTATTCTTTTGAAGATTTTTTTGTTACTGTATATAAAATTGTTTTCTTAATTTTATTGCTGGAATGTTTTCCTCTAGTTTTTTTGTATAAATGCATTAAAGATCCTGTATATTGGCCCTTATGTTATTCATTACATATTTACCATGAGCCAATACTGCTAGCTCAAAAACTCTGTCATCAACCTCAAATTTTCATGCAACCAACTGTTTTAAATATGGCCAAAATAAATATACTTTTAGCCATTTAGAGCCTGCCTTCCATGCATACCCTTGAAAACTGCACCCTACAAATGCTAGCTATTTTTAGGATAAACCCTGAGGCAATAAAACATCTCTAGTTCCTGCTGCCCTTTGGAGCTCTCTTTTCCAGAGATGCTCTGATATGCTGGTAAGCAAAATGACATCACTTAAACACATAAGCACCCACTCTGATTTTTATTTACCTAGGAGTTTTGTGGCCTTCTACCTTTCTGGGTAATGGTCCCATACAACCTTCCTGGAAGGTTTTCCACTGTGAAGTAATCACCCTTCTATGCAACATGTGAAAGTACTGTCATTATAAATAATGGGTGCAGTTGTCACATTTTGATCATGACATTTTCATTGATCAGTTCTGAAAATCTTGAACTCACAAAGTATTGAAATACAATTGATTTTTGTATTGATTTTATATCCTGTGACCTTACTTTGCTGATTTTTAAAATCAGATTTTACAAATTTTATTGAATGTGAATATACCAAAACAAAATCTGCTTTCACCTGTTAGTAGGAACTATTTCTTGGAAAGAATTTGGTAAGATGTGGTGCAAAACCGTATTATGTCTTATAAGCTAAGTAATTTCTTAAATTCTTCAAGTACTATATGTGTGTGTGTGCCTGTGTGTGTGTGTAAGTGCGTAAAGTATGTGTACATTCTTTGTGATTTTCTACATGAAGGAAAATATTATCTATATTATAGATAACATTTTAGATATTATAATAGATATTATATATATATATATCTATAAACTATTAAGGATAGTTTTACTTCTTATTTTCAAATCTGTATGATTTTAATTTATTTTTCTTGCCAAATTTAACTGGCTACAACCTCCAATAAAATTTAAATAATTGAGGTTTTTCCTCTTTTTCATTTTGTCTTGTTGGACCCTACCTTATATGGTCAAACGTGCAAACCAGGCACAAAGTACTAGGACAAGTGTGTGATGTGTGTTATTTGGATTATCTGCTCTTGGAGATTAGTTATGCCCTTTTGTTTCAATTGGTATGGGATAGTTAAAAATTTTACCACACAGGATGACATAAAACAAGCTCCACCTTGGAATTAAACAGAACAGTGATAGCTAAATATAATTAGAAAATCCTCATAGATATTGAAATTCAATGATGTACTTTTAAATTAGTCACAGGTCAACAATGAAATAGCATTGCAAATTACAAGTCAATAAAGGAAAGCTAAAAACCTATTCACAATAATTTTCAGGAGGTATGAGCAGGTCCTGGGTAAAAGATATCTTAATAACCAAAGGAAATCCTGGTCTTTCCAACTCAGGAGGAAAAAATTAATGAAAATGTTAGATAATATTTTGTATATGTATTATTACATTTTCAGGTGGTATTAATGCAGTCTATAATATTGGCATTATTACAGACCTTACACTAGTATTTCAGCATTATACACATTTCAAGGTTTTCTCTGTGTAGTTAACATTGTAATGGTATCATGGGATTAATATCTTTCTTTGTTCTTTTCATTTTTCCCAAACCAAGTGAGACCTCTAAGATTGATTTTTTATAACTTAGAAGTATGAACACATCAGACCTCTCCTTTTTACTGGTTTTATGACTAAAATATGAGTATTCAAATAAAGTGCTATAGTAAACTTGGGTTTGTGTTTAAAGACACATATGAAGATTCTCCTTATTTGCAAAATTGTAGGCTAGTGTCAGGTTGGGAGAAGGAAAAAAATCAACCAGTATCATGGGGATTGCCTGTGAATTTAAACCCTGCTTGTTCTTAAAAATTCATATTCATGGGTGGAGTCAAGATGGCAGAATAGGAGAACATGGAGTTTACCTCTCCTCACAAGTACTTCAAGAATACATCTGCAGGGCTTCCCTGGTGGTGCAGTGGTTGAGAGTCCACCTGCCAATGCAGGGGACACGAGTTTGTGCCCCGGTCCAGGAGGATCCCACATGCCGCAGAGAGGCTGGGCTTGTGAGCCATGGCTGCTGAGCCTGCACGTCTGGAGCCTGTGCTCCTCAACGGGAGAGGCCACAGCAGTGAGAGGTCGTGTACCACAAAAAAAAAAAAAAAGAATACATCTGCAAATGGAACAAATCTCACAGAGCACCTGCTGAACACTAGCGGAGGACTTTGGACACCTAAAACGATAAAAAAAAAATCCCCACTCAACTGGGTAAGATGAAAGAAAAAAAAAAGAAAAGAGGAAATGGGAAGGGACCAGCACCCCTTGGGGGGAGCTGAAGGAGAGGAGAGGTCCCCAAACTCAGAGAAGACCCCTCACAGCAAGACGTCAGCTGGGACTGAGAGGAACACCCAGGGGATTGGAGGGGAACAACAGCAACCAGTCTGTGGAAGTCAAGAGAAAGTGAGATCTGCATGTATGGTCTCTGCCGCAGCTCTGCACACCTCAGCCTGAGTGGTATGTCTCCTGGTGCTGAGTGGGCAGGGTGCCAGAAAGTGGGATTTTGAGAGTGGATCTAGAGAGGGGACTGGTTTCAGCTGTAAAGAGACAGCCCAAAGAGTTGGGAGTAAGGAATTCCACAACCACAAAAGTTTGTGGAAAAAGCCTAGGCAACCATAGAAATAAGGCGCTGTTGTTGAGTGGCATGCAAGGGGTGGGGCCACCATTGCAGCCCCCTTCCCCACCTACTGGCCCCTACTTCCACAGGCACTGGGAGGGGCACCTATCTGAGCAGGCTCACCCACCCCCCAAGCCAAGGCCTTCTCCTCCCAGACAGGCTCTGGAAGCCCACACAATGGCCCAGCCAGAGCTTCCCTGGGAGTCAGAGTTGGGTACCCCAGCCTGAGACTGGTGTCCGACAAAGCTGGTGGGGGCTGGGTGTTAAAGCATAGGGTTAGGAGAGTGAACACGGGGAGATGACTGCTGTTGGCTGCTTGGAGAAGGCCTGAAGGGACAGGAGTGAGGAGTTCTACAGCTGGGAATGCTCTGAAGGAAGTGAATTCTGCCTTGGAAAACAAGGTACCATTGCTGAGTTATGTGCAAGTGGTGGGGCCACCATTGTGGACTCTCTCCCCACACACCAGTCTCTGCCTCCATGGCACTAGGAGGGACTCCCACCAGAGTGAGTGTGCACCAATCTGTTATAGCTTCCTGCCAGCCCTTGCCTCTGTGGGCACTGGAGGTGGATCCCATTGGAGCAAGCACACAAGCAAGTATATCCCACTGAGTCGCTGCCATCAACCCCTCTTGCCTGGGTGGGGAACAGACTACTGAGGGTGACCCACACACAGAGGTGGGGCCAAAAACAAATGGGGCTGTGTGACAAAGGAAGAGGAACTGAAAGTTCACTGTGCAACTCCACAAGTCATGGATTAAACCTCTGTGATCGTCTTGGTAAATCTTGCATCATTGGAATATCTGAATGGACAATGAGTGTTCCCACAACTGAGACCATTCTAGCTTTAGCACCTGTAAACTACATGTTTGGGGGCAACTACATGTAGGATTTGGGCAAGGTCAGAGTCTGAGCTGCCCCCACCATGCCCACAGTGGGTCCAGAGACCTACATAGAGGTCTTTGAGGACCTCCTGTGGAGGTGGGGGTTGGCTGTATCTCACAGTGAGGGAAAGGACACTGATATTAGAAGCCCCAGATAAAAAAGAAATTTTTGTTTATTTTGTTTTGTTGTTTATTTTTCAATTTTTTATTTCTTTTTTAAAAATTTTAAATATATTTTTATTTATCATTTTTATTTTACTTTTCTGTTTCTTTTGTTTTCTTCTGTCTTTGGGTTTCTTTGTTGTCATTTTTTCTTTTTTCTTTTTTTCTAATTTGGTCATTTTCTTTGTTTTCTTTACTTTTGCACCTTATATAGGTGCACCTCAATATAAAAGGCAAATGCTAACATCCATAAAGAAGAAATCAACAATAATGTAATAATAGTGAGGGACTTTAACACCTCACTTACACAAATGAATAGATCATGTAGACAGAAAATTAATAAGGAAACACAAGGCTTAAGACATATTAGACCAGATAGATTTAACTGATATTTATAGAACATTCCATCTGAAAACAGCAGAAGACAGTTTCTGCTCAAGTTCACACAGAACATTCTCCAGCAAAGATCACATGTTGGGTCACAAATGAAGCTTTGGTAAGTTTAAGAAAATTGAAATCATTTCAAGCATTTTTTCTGACCACAACGCTATGAGATTAGAAATCAATTACAGGAAAAAAACTATAAAACCACAAACATATGGTAGCTAAACAATATGTTACTAAATAATCAATGAATCACTGAAGAAATCAAAGAGGAAATCAAAAAATACCCAGAGACAAATGATAACAAAAACAGGATGACCCAGAACCTATAGGACACAGCAGAAACAGTTTTAAGAGAGAAGTTTATAACAATACAATCTTACCTTAAGAAACAAGAAAAAATCTCAAATAAACAATCTATCCTTATACCTAAAGCAATTAGAGAAATAAGAACAAACAAAACCTGAAGTTAGTAAAAGGAAAGAAATAATAAATGTCAGAGCAAAAATAAATGAAATAGAGATGAAGAAAACAACAGCAAAAATCAATGAAATTAAAAGCTGGTTCTTTGAGAAGATAAATAAAATTGATAAACCTTTAGCCAGAGTCATCAAGAAAAAAATGGAGGTGATTCAAATCAATAAAATTAGAAATAAAAAAGTAGAAGTTAAAATGAACACCACAGAAATACAAAGGATCATAAGAGACTACTGTGAGCAACTATATGCCAATAAAATGGACAACCTAAAAGAAATAGATAAATTCTTAAACAGATGCAACCTTCCAAGACTGAATGAAAAAGAAATATAAAACATGGACAGACCAATCACAAGTACTGAAATTGAAACTGTGATTAAAAATCTTCCAAGAAAGAAAAGTCCAGGGCCAGATGGCTTCACAGGCCAATTTTATCAAACATTTAGAGAAGAGTTAACATCTACACTTTTTGAAAGTCTTCCAAAAAAATTGCAGAGGAAGGAACACTCCCAAGCTTATTCTGTGAGGCCCCCATCACCCTGATACCAAAACCAGACAAAAATATCACACAGAAAAAGGAAATTACAGGCCAATTTCACTGATGAACATAGACACAAATATTTTCAACAAAATACTAGCAAACTGAATCCAACAACACAATAAAAGGATCACACACCCTGATTAAGTGGGATTTATACCAGGGATGCAAGGAGTCTTCAATATACACAAATCAGTCAATGTGATACACCACATTGACAAACTAAATAAAAAAACCATATGACCATCTCAATAGATGTAGAAAAAGCTTTTGACAAAGTCCCACACACATTTATGATAAATACTCTCTAGGAAGTTGGCATAGAGGGAACCTACCTCAGCATGTACAATATACCATATAAGATAAACCTAAACCTAAAATCATACTCAGTGGTGAAAAGCTGAAAACCCTTCTGCTAAGATGAGGAGCATGACTGGATGTCCACTATCCCCACTTTTATTCAACATAATTTTGGAAGTCCTAGCCACAGCTATCAGAGAATAAAAGAAATAAAAGGAATCAAAATTAGAGAAGAAGTAAAACTCTCACTGTTGGCAGATGACATGATACTATACTATAGAAAATTCTAAAGAGGCTAACAGAAAATTACTAGAGCTAATCAATGAATTTAATAAAGTTTCAGGATAAAAATTAATATGCAGAAACCTCTTGCATTCCTATACACTGACAAAGAAAGATAAGAAAGAAAGATTAAGGAAACCATCTCATTTACTATCACATCACAAAGAATAAAATACCTAGAAATAAATGTAACTAGGAGTCAAAAACCTCTACTCAGAAAACTATATGATACTAATGAAATAAATCAAAGGTGATACAAACAGATGGGGACATAGACCACGTTCTTGGATTGGAAAAATCAACATTGTCAAAATGATTATACTACCCAAAGCAATTTACAGATTCAATGCAATCCCTATCAAATGACTAAGGGCATTTTTCACAGAACTAGAACAAAAAAATTTACACTTTGTATGGAAACACAAAGACCCTGAATAGCAAAAGCAATCTTGAGAAAGAATAAGAGCTGAAAGAATCAGGCTCCCTGACTTCAGACTATACTACAAAGCTACAGTAATCAAGAAAGTATAGTACTGGCACAAAAACAGGAATATAGATCAATGGAAGGGGATAGAAAACCCAGAGATAAATCCACACACCTATGGTCACCTAATCTATCACAAAGGAGACCAGAATATACAATGGAGCAAAGACAGCCTCTTCAAGAAGTGATGCTGGGAAAACTGGACAGCTACATGTAAAAGAATGAAATTAGAACACTCCCAGAAACACCATACAAAAAGATAAACTCAAAATGGATTAAAGACTTAAATGTAAGGCTGGATACTATAAAACTATTAGAGGAAAATATAGGCAGAACATGCTTTGACATAAATCACAGCAAGATCTTTTATGATCCACTGCCTATAGTAATGAAAATTAAAACAAAATAAGCAAATGGGACTTAATTAAACTTAAAAGCTTTTGCACAACAATGAAAATCATAAACAAGAGGAAAAGACAACCCTCAGAATGGAAAAAAAATATTTGCAAACAAAGCAACTGACAAAGGATTAATCTCCAAAATATAAAAACAGCTCATGGAGCTCAATATTAAAAAAAAAAAAAAAGAAAACCAAAAAAAACACCCAATGAAAATATGGGTGGAAGACCTAAATAGACATTTCTCCAAAGAAGACATACAGATGGCCAACAAACACATGAAAAGGTGCTCAACAACACTAATTATTAGAGAAATGCAAAACAAAACTACAGTGAAACATCACCTCACATCAGTCAGCATGGCCATCATTTAAAAAATCTACAAACAATAAATGCTGGAGAGGGTGTGGTGAAAAGGGAACCTTCACACACTGTTGGTGGGAATGTAAATTGATGCAGCCACTATGGAAAAAGTATGGAGTTTCCTTAAAAAACTAAAAATAGAACTACCATATGATGCAGCAATCCCACTACTGGGCATATACCAAGAGAAAACTGTAATTCAAAAAGATCCATGGACCATAATATTCACTGTAGCACTATTTACAATAGCCAGGATGTGGAAGCAAACTTATTTACAATAGACAGGATGTGGAAGAAACCTAAATGTCCATCCACAGAGGAATGGATAAAGAAGAAGTGGTATATATGTACAATGAAATATTACTCAGCCGTAAAAAGGAAAAAACATAGTGCCATTTGCAGAGATGTGGATAGACCTAGAGACTGTCATACTGAGTGAAGTAAGTCAGAAAGAAAAAATCAAATATTTTATAATATTGCTTATATGAGGAATCTAGGTAAACATTACAGATAAACTTATTTGCAAAGCAGAAATAGAGACACAGATGTAGAGAATAAACTTTATACTAAAGATGAAAGGGGGTGGGTTGAATTGGGATATTGGGATTGACATATATACACTACTATGTATAAAATAGATAACTAATGAGAACCTACGATACAGCACAGGGAACTCTACTCAATGCTCTGTGGTGACCTAAATGGGAAGGAAATCTACAAAAGAGGGGAGATTATATATATATATGATTCACTTTGCTGTACAGCAGAAACTAACATAACATTGTAAAGCAACAATGTTCCAATAAAAATTAAAAAAAAATAAAAAATGGTGAGAGTGGGCATCCTTTTCATTTCAAATTTTAGTGGGAAGGCTTTCAGCTTTTCACCACTGAGTATTATATTGGCTGTGGTTTTGTCATAAATAGCTTTTATTATATTGAGATATGTTTTCTCTTTACCCACTTTGGTAAGAGTTTTTATCATAAATGACGCTGAATTTTGTCAGATGCGTTTTCTGCATCTATTGAGATGATCATGTGTTTTTTGTCTTTCCTTTTGTTTATGTGGTGTATCAAATTGTTTGATTTGTGTATGTTGAATCATCCTTGTGAACTGGGAATGAATCCCCCTTGGTCATGTTGTATGATCTTTTGTATGTGTTGTTCGATTAGGTTTGCTGGTACTTGGTGAGAATTTTTGTATCTATATTCATCAAACATATTGGATTGTAATTTTCTTTCTTGCTGGATCTTTGTCTGGTTTTGTTATCAGGGTGATGGTGGCTTCATAGAATGATTTTAGGATTCTTCACTCTTGGAAGAGTTTGAGAAGGATTGGTAAAAGTTCTTCTTTGTATGTTTGGTAGAATTTGTCTGGACTTCTGTTTGCAGAGAGTTTTGAAAATTACAGATTCTATTTCACTTCTAGTGAGCAGTCTGTTCAGATTAGCTATTTATTCTTGATTCAGTTTTGGTGGGCTGTATGTTTCTAGAAAGATGTCCTTTTCTTCTAGGTTGTTGAATTTGTTGGCCTATAATTGTTCATAGTATTCTCTTATTTTTCTTGTATTTTTGCAATATTCGTTGATATTTTTCCTTTTTCATTTCTTATTTTGTTTATTTGGGTTCTCTCTCTTTTCTTCTTGGTGAGCCTGGCCAGAGGTTTGTCAATTTTGTTCACCCTTTTCAAATAACCAACTCTCGCTTTTATTGATTTTTTCTATTTTTTTAATATCAATTTTATTTATTTCCCATCTGATCTTTATTATTGCCTTCCTTCTGCTTACTTTATATTTTGCTTGTTCTTCATTCTAACTCTTTTAGTTGGTAGGTTATGTTGTTTATTTTTCTTGTTTTTTGAGGAAGGCCTGTATTGTTATAAACTTCCCTCTAAGAACTGCTTTTGTTGCATCTCATAGATTTTATATGGTTGTGTTTTCATTGTCATTTGTTCTAAGGTATTTATTTCTGTTTTCCTCATTGACCCATTGGTTTTTTAGTAACATGTTGTTTAACCTCCAAGTAATCATTTTATTCTTACTTCTTTTCCTGTGGTTGATTTCCAGTTTCATGCTGTTGTGGTCAGAGAAATTGTTTGAAATAATTTCCATATGCTTAAATTTCTTGAGGTTTGTTTTGTGCCCTAATATGTGGTGAATCCTAGAGAATATTCCATATGGATTTGAAAAGAATGTGTATCCTGGGTTCTTTTTTTGATGTATTGTCCTGAAAGTATCAATTAAGTTGAACTGTTCTATTGTACCAGACCCAAAATATCTCTAGTTCTCACATTCTTATTTTGATATTTCTGCCATGCTGTTTTCCCTTCACCCTGAATAAAGGCAAGTGCATATGAACCCACAACTTCACCTACATTTTGTTTCCCCTTTCCATAATCTCTGCTGAAAAAAGGGAGTAAAATTCCAATTTTCCTTCTCCTTTTAAGAGGTGATTAACACTCCTTTATATTTTCTTTCTTCAAGAGGGCAATAAGCTTCATAATTCTTGTTTAATACAAGAAAGAATATCCTCTTTACCTTATTAGAACAACTCTGTGATCTGTGTCCCTCAAGCATGGTACTTAATATGAACGTTATAGGAATACTGATAAGTAGGAATTACCAAGAGAAAATTTATTAATTATCATTCAAAAATATTAATTGAATATCATTCAAAAAGGGAATTATCAGAATACTATTTTAATTCCTTAGATGTTTAGAATCAAGACAAATTTTCTTTTCATTCTACTTTGATTTTATTCCTCAAATCTGATCAATGAACATTTTTGCCCTATAATCAATCAGTAATATTGTATGCCACACCATGCAGTGGAGTTCCTGATCTTTAATTTTTACAGCCTAGTATTATTTTAAGAATGCTTATGAAGGCAAATTTAACACACAATAAAATGGACACTTTTTAAACTATCTGGAATTTATTAATATTTGACCTATATGTCCATACATAAAATGATCACCAAATTAAGGTAGTCTTATCCATAACCCCAAAGGTTTCCTTGTATCCCCTCATAATTCCTCACCTGACCCTCAAGTTAACTCTCCCTCTTATTGTACCCTCCCTAGACAACCACTGACTTTCTGGTGTTACACATTCATCTGTAATTTTCTAGAGTTTTATAAAAGTAGTATTGTAAAATTATTTACTCTGCAAACTTTCATGTTTGGCTTCTTTCATTCTTTGTACTTTTTCAAGATTCAACCATGGTTTTACATTTATCAATAGTTGATTCCTTTTTTTTGTAGGGTAGTATTACATTGTATGGATTCACTATGACTTGTTGATATGTTTACCTGTTAATTGATATTTGGCTTTTTCCCTCATTCTATTCTATTCTATTCTATTCTATTCTATTATTATAAATAAAGATGCCGTGGACATCCATTATGTTGTAGGTGTGTAATATAGATTTTTAAATGGATGAATGGATAAATCTGGAGGTAATGTCTTTTTTCCAAATCCCTGAAGATTCTAACCTAGATTGCCTCAATTTTTGACAAAATTGTGAATTTTTATATTCTCATAAGTGGTAAAAATATCATAGCTTAATATTTTTACTGGAAAATTTTCATGTTTGAAGTGAGATGTTTGATTTATAACACCTCTTATAATAAACATATGATGCTTAATTTATCTGGAAACTAAACATAGTATGGTGAGTAAAGTAATACACAGAAATGAAATTTCTTACTGACATTTTTTCTGTGTAAATAAGTATCTGAAAAATTATCAGAGATTTAAAGAAAAAGGAATATTAAATAATGTTGGGGCTTCCCTGGTGGCACAGTGGTTGAGATTCTGCCTGCTAATGCAGGGGACACAGGTTCGAGCCCTGGTCTGGGAGGATCCCACATGCCGCAGAGCAACTGGGTCCATGAGCCACAACTACTGAGCCTGCATATCTGGAGCCTGTGCTCTGCAACAAGAGAGGCCGTGATAGTCAGAGGCCTGAGCACCGCGATGAATAGTGGCCCCCGCTTGCCACAACTAGAGAGGGCCCTCACACAGAAACGAAGACCCAACACACCAAAAATAAATAAATAAATTAATAAATTCCTACCCCCAATACCTTCTTAATAAAAATAATAATGTTAGTTTACCATTAATATAATAGTAATATTACATTTGCATTGTGGTTCATAATTTACTGGCTGTTTTTATGTGTATTATTTCATATAATTCTAATTAAAATCTATGATTAAATATAGGACATTGCCTTTGTACCCTTCCAGGGTTTAGAGTAAGAGTACATAGGCAGGTACCTAGGACTTTCATGCTCCTCCAGTGTAAAGATTAGAATAGGTGAATGTTCTCTAGGGCTTCTTATACTTACCTTACAGATATATTATTCAGCAGAGGTCTGTGGTAGACCACAGTGTGAAAAAATTTATATCTTGCCCTTAGTAATACATCCAGAGAGCCTCCTCATTGAAAGATAAATACATGTTACTTCCTAGAATACAAGATACCTAGGTCTTTGCTAAGTTATGTTATTTAAAATGAGACTATGAAAGGATATCAACAAAATGGCAAAATAGAAATCCCCAACTCTCATTTTGCAACAGAAACAACAATTTGGCACCTATCCACAGACAATAGTGCCATTGTGGGAGCTTTGGAATCCAGGAGGGATGTTGTAAAGCCCTTGTGGAGCCTCAGATAAAGGAGGACCTCTTTGAGAAAACAGGCTCATGTCCCAGTGGCAGGACTGCCAATTGTGGGGTCCTGGCTGTAGACCTAGAAGTAGTTCAATAGAGGACTCATCTCTGATCTTGCTTGTCCACAGTACCACAACCAGCCCTTTCTTTGAAAAGATCTGTGAGATGCACTCCTGTCTTTGCCCTAGTAATAGTCCTACTGATTGCAGACCCAATAGCAGATACAGAAGTAGCACTGTGACCTGGCTTTAAGTCCAGCCTACTGTGGCTTGGAAGTATTCCTGCCTACTCAGGGGCATGATGGAAGGCACAATCTTCCCTGCCTCCAGTTAGAAACCCTCCAACCAGACCTGAAAGTAGCCTTCAACAAGACTCCAGTCCTAAATGACCACAGCCCTGGAGGCAGTCCTACTCACACAAGTCTCTGCTCAGGGATCTGGTAGGAGCCATAAGGGACCTGGCTGGTACTGTATCTGTCCATTTCCCTTGTAACTGGTCTGCCATCTGCAGACCTGGCTGTGAACCAAGAAGTGGTCTCATGACCCAATTCCACCCCTGCTTGACTATGGTCCCAGAGGCAGTCTCGTTCACTCAGGAATATGCTCAGCATCCAGGCAGGAGACCTTTCAGGAACTAGGCAGGAGGTACATCTATTCATACCTGTACTAACAGGCTCACACTCTACAGACCTAACTGTGGACCCAGAAGTGGTACCATGACCCAGCTCAAGTCCTGCTCAAACACAATCTTAAAGGTAGTCCCATTGGACAAGAACCTGTCTAGATATCTTTATCTGCCTAAACTAGGTGCATGGCTACAGAAATCAATAAGAATCAAGCAAATGACACAACCAAAGGAAGTTAACAAAGTTCCAATAACTGACCTTAAAGAAGCAAAGATCCCATTATTGTTTGATAAAATTTTAAAATAATTATCTTAAAGATGTTCAGTGAGCTGCAAGAGAACACAGACATTAAATGAAATCAGGAAGACAATACATTAACAAAATGAGAAATTTAACCAGAAATAGAAGAGTTTCAATGTCAAACTTGATCAGGCAGAAGATAGAATCAGCAAGTCATTTGACACTGTCTAGTTAGAGTGAAGAAAGCATATGTGTCCTATGGAACACCATTGAAAGAAATAAAATATACATTATGGGAGTCTCAGAAGAAGAGAGAGAAAGCAGTAGAAAACTCATTTAAACAAATAATGCTGAGAACTTCCCAAATCTAGAGTGGGAAACAGATATCTCAATTCATGAACTTCAAAAGACTCCAAATAGGTAGAACTCAAAAAGATCTACATCAAGACACATAACTGAATTATCAAAAGTCAATGACAAAGGCAGCAAGAGAAAGATGACATCACAAAAAAGGGAACCTTCATAAGATTATCAGATTTCTCAGCAGAAACTCTGTAGGCCAGGAGAGAGTTGGACAATATGTTTAAAGTACTGAAAGAAAAAAAACCCTGCTAACCAAGAATACTTTAGCTGATAAAACTGTCCTTTAAAGATGGAGAGAGCTAAAGACTTTCCAAGACATACAAAACTGAAGAGATTTGTCTCCACTAGAACTGCCTTACTAGAAATGCTAAATAAAATTCTACAAGTTGAAATGAACAGATGTTAAACAACAACATGGAAGTGTATAGAGGATAAATATTATTGATGAAGGTGATTATAAAGACAAACACATAATACTGTAATAATGTAATGGTGACACATATAGGGCAAAAATCAGTAAGAATAACTAACCACAGGGAGTTAAGATGGAGGAGGAGTAGGAGGACTTCTAGTTCACCTTTCCCCCCAAATGCATCAAGAATACATCTACAAAGGGAACAATTCTCACAGAGCAACTGCTGGACACTAACAGAGGACCACATACACCTAAAAGGACAAGAAACATCCCTGTGTAACTGGGTAGGATGAAAGAAAGAAAAAGGAAAAGGAAAGGAGAGGAAGCAGGACGGAATCTGTCTCCCTTGTGGGGAGCTGAAGGAGAGGAGAGGTTCTTGCGTCCAGGGAAACCCCCTCACCAGTGGAGATATCAGCTGGGATAGAAGGGGAGCAATGGAAGCTTGGAAGAGAGTGCAACAACCAGTCTGTGGCAGGCAGGACAGAGTGAGACCTACACAGACGGTCCTAGCCACAGCCCTGCATGTCCCGTCCTAAGATATGTTTCAACTGGTATGGACAGAGGCTGGGTGCTGGAATGTGGGGTTTGGAGGGCAGACTCAGGGTGAGGAGAGCTGTTGGCTAGGAGAAGACAGCCTGAGGGGATGGGAGAGAGGGGCTCCACAACTGAGAATGCTACTAGAGGAAGCCCAGACCACTATAGAAGTGAAACACCATTGTTGAGTGATGTGAAAAGGGTGGGATGGCCCTTGCAGCCTCTCTCCCAACATGCTGGTCCTTGCCTACTGGGGCACTAGGAAAGGTTCCCTCCAGGACTGTCATTCTCACACCCACAGACGTCAGCTCACCAACGCCACTTGCCTCCACCAGGGCAGGGTTTTGTGCTCCAGTGCAAACTTAGGAGCAGATGCCTGTGGGTGGCCCACATGCAGAGGTGGATCTTAAACCACAGCAGAACCCCAGGGGCCACAAAACTAAAGAAGAAGAGCTGAAATCTCTCTTTGTTGTTGTACAAACCATGGACTTACACCCCAATGACTGCATTTATAAACTCAGCACATCTGAATGGTCAATAAATGCTCCTGCAGCCAAGATGGGTCTAGTTAGCAGTTGTGGACTTTGTGGACATGTACACATGGGGGATGGGCCAGGCCAGAGTCTGAGCTGCTCCCATAGTGCTCATATTGGCTCCAGATCCATAATTACTGCAATCATGAGACCTGACTTCAGTGGATCTATACTGATGGCCTGCTGAAAAAAAAAAATGCCTAAGAGACACAAGGGCCAATTGCTAGCATACTCACCACTAAGGTGAGGCTGACAGGAGTGCCAAAAACAGTGTAATCTGAGAGCTCACACAATGGGTGATAAGTGACACAACAGAACACAGTCATAGGTGAACATCTTCAGAGGAGGAATACTTGATGGCTTCTCTCCCAGTAGGAGTGTTCCAATCCCACCTACCTCATACTGAGATTATAAACACAGCTAAGAAACAGGTCTGGGGACATCTACACCAACTAATAGGGAGCAGACTCCACCCCTGACAAGACAGTGACAACCACAGAGAAAAGGAAAGGCCCTGCTCAATATCCAGAGCAGGCTGTTGTCACCAAACACCAGGAAACACAGTTGTCAAGGGGAGAATGGCCAGTGTACACTGAAGAAAGAGATGGTAGACATCTATACTATGTCTAAGTCCTAGCACAAATATGTGTGTTTATATATATATATATTAGATCCATAGACCCATGCAGGTTACTCAGGGAGGTTCACACATAAAAATAACCCTCCAAGACAGAGAGTCTGGCATTGAGAGGAAGAACTCGCAGAGGACTTAGCTTTGAAAGCCAGGGGAGCTTGAGGGCAGGAGATCCACAGTTTGGGGGAAACAAAGGCACCACTCTTGGAAAGTATACACAAGGTCTCACATGCACTAGGACCCACAAAGCAGTACCTACAAAGGAACTTGGGGTAGACCTACCTATGGGTCTTTGAGGATCTTCTGGGGAGCTGGGACTTGCCTGTAGCTCACTGTGAAGGCAAGGACACTGATAGTGGAGGCCCCAGGGAATATTATTTGGTGTGAGCTCTCCTAGAGGTCCCCATTTTGGCATCAAGATCTGACCCCACTCAACAGCCTGCAGGGTCCACTGCTGGAATGTCTCAGACCAAACAACCAGCAAAACAGAAACATAGTCCCATCCATCAGCAGACAGGCTGCCTCAGGTCATACTAATTTCACAGACACCCCAAAAAACACCCCTTGACATGGGCCTGTCTGACAGAGGGACAAGACGCAACTCCACTCACCAGAAGGTATGCTCCTGTCCCCCCACCAGAAAGCCTGCATAAGTCTTTGGACCAACCTCACCCACCAGGTGACAGACACCAGAAGCAAGAGAAAATATGATTCTGCAACCTGCAGAAAGGAGTCCACAAACACAGTAAGTTAGATAAAATTGAGAAGACAGAGAATTATGTTGCAAAAGAAGGAGCAAGATAAAAACCTACAAGAACAACTAAATGAAGAGCAGATAGGCAATCTACCTGAAAAATAATTCAGAGTAATGATAGTGAAGATGATCCAAAATCTCAGAAAAAGAATGATAGCACATATTGAGAAGATACAAGAAATGTATAACAAAGAGATAGAAAATTTAAAGAACAAACAGAGATAAGCAACACAATAAATGAAACGAAAAATACACCAGAAGAAATCAATAGCAGAATAACTGAGGCACAAGAACGAATAAGTGAGCTGGAAGACAGAGTAGTGGAAATCACTGCCATCGAACAGAATAAAGAAAAAAGAATGAAAATAAATGAGGACAGTCTCAGAGACTTCTGGGACAATATTAAATGCACCAAGATTCACATTTAGGGGTTCCAGAAGAAGAAGAGAAAAAAAAAAGGGCCTGAAAAAATATTTAAAGAGATTATAGTCAAAAACTTCGCTAATATAGGAAAAGAAATAGTAAACCAACTGCAGGAAAGCAGAGAGTCCTATACAGGATAAACTCAAGGAGAAACATGCCAAGACACAGATTAATCAAACTAACAAAAAATAAATGCAAAGAATAAATATTAAAAGCAACAAGGGAAAAGAAGCAAATAACATACAGGGTAATCCCCATAAGTTTATCAACTGATTTTTCAGCAGAAACTCTGCAGACAAGGAGTGGCACAATATATTTAAAGTGATGAAAGAGAACAATCTACAATCAAGAATATTCTACCCAGCAAGGCTCTCATTCAGATTTGAAGGAGAAATCAAAAGCTTTATAGACAAGCAAAAGCAAAGAGAATTCAGCACTAGCAAACCAGCTTTACAACAAATGCTAAAAGAACTTCTCTAGGGAGAAAAGAAAAGCCCACAACCAGAAATAAGAAAATCACAAATGGGAAAGTTCACTGGTAAAGGCAAATGTATTGTAAAGTCAGGAAATCATCCACACACAAATATAATATCAAAACAAGCAACCATGAGAAGAAGAGAGTACAAATGCAGGAAATGGGAATTGCATTTGAAATTAAGAGACCAACAACTTAAAACAACCTTGTATATATACAGACTGCTATATCCAAACCTCATGGGAAATGCAAACCAAAAACCTACAATAGATACACACACAAAAAAGAAAAAGCTATCCAAAGACAACATTAAAGATGGTCATCAAACCACAAGAGAAGAGAACAAAGGAGGAAGTGAGGCAAAAAGACCTACAAAAACAAACCCAAACAATTTTTTAAAAATGTCAATAAGAACACACATATTGATAATTACCTTAAATATAAATGGATTACATGCTCCAACCAAAAGACACAGACTGGCTGAATGGATACAAAAAGAAGACCTGTATGTATGCTGTTTACAAGAGACTCATTTTAGACCTGGAGACACATACAGATTGAAAGTGAGGGGAAGGAAAAATATATTCCGTGCAAATGGAAATCAAAAGAAAGCTGGAGTAGCAGTACTCATATCAGACAAAATAGATCTTAAAATAAAACTCTTACAAGAGACAAGGAAGGATACTACATGATAATCAAGGGATCAATCCAAGAAGAAGATATGACAATTGTAAATATATATGCACCTAACATGGGAGCACATCAATATATAAGGCAAATGTTAACAGTCATAAAAGGGGAAAAGGGCAATAACATAATAATAGTGGCGGAATTTAACATCCCACTTACACCAAAGGACATATCATCCAGGGAGAAAGTTAGTAAGGAAACACAGGCCTTAAATGACACATTAGACCAGATAGACTCACTTGATATTTATAGAACATTTCATCTGAAGGCAGAATAATACAATTTCTTCTAAACTGCACTTGAACATTCTCCAGGATAGATCACATCTTCAGTCACAAATCAAGCCTTGGTAAGTTTAAGAAAACTGAAATCATATCAAACATCTTTTGTGACCACAATGCTATAAGAGTAGACATCAATTACAGGACAAAAACTGTAAAAAACACAAACACAAAGAGGCTAAACAATATGTTACTAAACAAGAAACACTTCTTTGAAGAAATCAAAGAGGAAACTAAAAAATATCTAGAGACAAATGAAAACAAATGCATGGTGATCCAAACCTATGTAACACAGCAAAACTGTTCTAAGAAGGAAGTTTATAGCCATACAGTGTTACCACAAAAAATCAAGAAAAATCTCAAATAAACTACCTAAACTTACAACAAAAGCTACAAGAGAAAGAAGAATAAGCAAAACTCAAAATTAGTAGAAGGAAAGAAATCATAATGGTCAGAGCAGAAATAAATGAAATAGAGGCAAATAAAACAATAGCAAAGATCAATAAAACTAAAAGATGGTTCTTTGAGAAGATAAAATTGATAAACCATTAGGCATACTCATAAAGAGAAAGAAAAGGAGAGAACTCAAATCAATAAAATTAGACATGAAAAAGGAAAAGTTACAACAAACATCACCGAAATACAAAGGACCATAAGAGGTTACTACAAGCAACTATATGCCAATAAAATGGGAAACTGGAAGAAATGGGCTAATTCCTAGAAAGGTACAACCTTCCAAAAATGAATCAGGAAAAAATGGAAAATATGAACAGACCAGCCATAAGTACTGAAATTGAAAATGTGAATAAAAACTCCCAGCAAACAAAAGTCCAGGACCAGATGACTTCACAGGCAAATTCTATGAAACATTTAGAGTTAAAACCTATCCTTCTGAAACTCTCCCAAAAATATTGCAGAGGACTGAACACTCCCATGCTCATTCTATGAGGCCACCATCACCCTGATACCAAACCAGACAAAGATACCACGAAAAAAGTAAAGTACAGGCCAATATCACTGATGAACATAGACGTAAAAATCCTCAAGCAAACTGAATCCAACAACACTTTGAAAGGATCATACACCCTAATAAAGTGGGATTTATCCCAGGGATGCAAGGATTCTTCAGTATATGAAAAGCAATCAATATGATACACCACATTAACAAACTGAATTATAAAATCCATATAATCATCTCAGTAGATGCAGAATAGATTTTGACAAAATTCAACACCCATTTATGATAAAAATTCTCCAGGAAGTGTGCATAGAGAAAGCCAACCTCAACATATAAAAGGCCATATACAAAAAACCCACAGCAAACATCATTCTCAATGGTGAAAAACTGAAAACATTTCCTCTAAGATCAGGGACAAGACAAGGGTGTCCACTCTTGCCACTTTTATTCAACATAATTTCACAAGTTCTAGCCACATAATCAGGGAAGAAAACGAAGTAAAAGTAATCCCAATTGGAAAAGAATTAAAACTATCACTTTTTTTCAGTTGACATGATACTATACATAGAAAATCCTTTAGGATTTTAGGTTAACAGAACACAACTAGTGCTCATCAATGAATTTGATAATGTAGCAAGTTACAAAATTAATACACAGAAATTTCTTGCATGACTATACACTAACAATGAAAGATCAAAAAGAGAAATTAGGGAAACAGTTCCATTTACCATTGCCTAGGAATAAACCTACCTAGAGACAAAAGAACTGTAGGCAGAAAACTATAAGATACTGATGAAAGAAATCAAAGATGATACAAAAAGATGGAGAGATATACCATGTTTTTCGACTGGGAGAATCAATATTGTCAAAATGACTATACTACCCAAAGCAGTCTACAGATTCAATGCAATCCCTATCAAATTACCAATGGTATTTTTCATAGAATTAGAACAAAAAAAATTAAATTTTTATGGAAACACAAAAGACCTCAAATAGCCAAAGCCATCTTGAGAAAGAGAAATGGAACTGGAAGAATCAGACTCCCTGACTTCAGACTATACTACAAACCTACAGTAATCAAAACAGTATGGTACTGGCATAAAAACAGGAATATAGGTCAATGGAATAGGACAGAAAGTCATATAAACCCAAATAAAGTCAAATAAACCCAAGAACATACGGTTAACTAATGTATGACAAAGGAGCAAGATTATACAATGGAGAGAAGACAGTCTTTTCAATAAGTGGTCTTGGGAAAACTGGACAGCTACATGTAAAAGAATTAAATTAGAACATTTTCTAATCCCATACACAAATCTAAACTCAAAATTGATTAAAGACCTAAATGTAAAGCAGATTACTACAAATCTCTAGAGTAAAACACAGGCAGAACACTCTCTGACATAATTCGCAGCAAGATCTTTTGATCCACCTTTTAGAGTACTGAAAATAAAAGCAAAAATAAATAAATGGGATCTAATTAAACTTAAAATCTTTTGCACAGCAAAGGAAACCATAAACAAAACGAAAAGACAACCCAAAGAATGGGAGAAAATATTTGCAGATGAAGCGACCAACAAGGGATTAATCTCCAAAATATACAAACAGCTCATGCAGCTCAATATCAAAAACAGAAGCAACCCAATCAAAAAATGGGTGGAAGATCTAAACCAACATTTCTACAAAGAAGACATGTAGATGTCCAAAGAGTGCATGAAAAATTGTTCCACATCACTAATTATTACAGAAATGAAAATCAAAACTACAATGAGGTATTACCTCACACTGTTCAGAATGGCCATAATCAAAATATCTACAAATTATAAGTGCTGGAGAGGGTATGGAAGAAATCTATCCCTATTACACTCTTGGTGTGAATGTAAATTGGTACAGCCACTACAGTATGGAGGTTCCTTAAAAAACTAAAAATAGAGCTAATATATGATCCTTCAATCCCACTCCTGGGTATATATCCAGAGAAAACCATAATTTGAAATTATACATGCACCTCAATGTTCATTGCAGCACTATCCATAAGAGCCAGGACATGGAAGCAACCTAAATGTCCATCAACAGTGCAATGGATAAAGATGTGGTATGTATATACAAAGGAATATTACTCAGCCATAAAAAGAAACAAAATAATGTCATTTTCAGCAACATGGATGGACCTAGAGATTGTCATACTGAGTGAAGAAAGTCAGACACAGAAAGACAAATATCATATAATATCACTTATATGTGAAATCTAAAAATTATATATAAATGAACTTAATTTCAAAACTGAAATTGAGTCATAGATGTATCAAACAAATTTATGGTTACCGGGGGGATTGGGGTAGGGATAAATTTGGAGACTGTGATTGACATATACACATTACTATATATAAAATGGATAAGTAGTGAGGACTTACTGTATAGCACAGGAAACACTTCTCAATACTCTGTAATGATCTATATTGGAAAATATTCTTTAAAAAGTATATATATGTATATGTATAACTGATTCACTTTTCTCTGCAACAGAAACTAACACAACATTTTAAATCAACTATACTCCAATAAATATTATAAAAAATAACTATAGCAACAGAAATTTGTCAGTATTTCATAATACAGAAAGAAGTATAATCTAACTTCAGTTAGATAAACTTGTGTGTGTGAATGTGTGAGTTGTCAATATTTGTGTGCAATTCAAGTTGTTGTTATCAGCTTTAAAGAGATTTCTATAATTATAAAACTGTTGATGTGAGCCCCATGTTAACCATACAAAAAAAGAACATATGCAGTAGACACAAAATTGGAAAAAAATGAATGAAAGCATACCACTATAAAATAAATAATCAAACCACAGAGAAAATAACAGAAGAGAGAAACAAGAGAACTACAAAACAGATGGAAAATAATTAACCAAATGGCAATGGTAGGTCCTTACCTATCAAGTTGGTCTAAACTTCCCAATTGAGTCTTCAAGCGGCTGAATGGATAAAGAAAAAAAATTTTTAAAGATCCAACTATATGTTGTCTATAAGAGATTGTCTTTTACATTTAAGGACATACAGAGGCTGGAAAAGAAGTGGAAAAGATATTCCATGCAAATAATAACTAAAGGAGAACAGAGGTGGCTATTCTTAAAGTCAAAGAAAGTAGACTGTAAGTTAAAACTCTCACAAGAGTCAAAGAAGTTCGTTTGGAAATGATAAAATCATCAACAGGGAGGTATAAAAAATACATACAGGGAGGTATTGTAAATACATATGCACCTAAAATCAGAGCATATAAATTTATAAAACAAACATGGAGAGAGAAATATATAGCAATAAAATTATTTGATAGACTTCAATACCTTATTTTATAATAAATCATCCAGAGAGAAAATTAATAAGAAAACAGCAGAACTGAAGAACACTATAGAGCAAATATAACTACAGTCATATACAGAGCTTTGTACTCAATAGAAGAAGAATACACATCCATCTCAAGTGCACAAAGAATATTTTCCAAGATAGATCACATGTTAGGAAGTTAGGAAGCAAAACAAGTATTAACAAATTAATATGATTGAAATAAATCCCAGGTATGTTTTCTGACGACAGTGGAATTAAAATAGAAATCAGTAACAGTAAGAAAACACAGAAAACACACAAATACATGGAAACTAAAAAACACACCCTTAAACAAGCATTGGATTAAATAAAAAATGAAAAGGGAATTTAAAAAATATCTTGATACAAATGAAAACAGAAACATAACATTCAAAGTGTATGGGATACAGCAAAAGCAGTACTAAAAGTTTTTATAGTATTAAATGCTTATATTAAAAAAGAAGAAATCTCAAGCACACATAATAACTCTATATCTTAAGGAACTATAAAAAGAACAAACTAAGCTCAAAGTTAGCAGGAAGGAGATAATAAAATAAGAACAGAAATAAAATAAAAACCATAGAAAATCAGCAAAACACAGAGTTGTATGTTTTTTAAACATAAAAAAGTTGGAAATCCTGCCTCTTGTGACAATATGGATGGAGTTTGAGGGCATTATGTTACCTGAAATAAGTGAGATAGAGAATGATAAGTACTGTATGTTCTCACATATATGTGGAATCTAAAATAGTTGAACTCATAGAAGCAAAAAGCAGAGCACTGGTTGCAGGGCCTGCAAGGTGAGGGAAATGGAAAGATGCTGGTCAAAGGGTACAAAGTTTCATTTATGCAAGGTAAATAAGTTTTGGAGCTCTAATGTATAGTGTGGTAACTATAGTTAATGATACTGAATTTATTATTGAAATTTTCTAGAAGTATAGGTCTTGAGTATTCTTTTTGTTTGTTTGTTTTTGGGGTTTTTTTGTATGTTTTTTTTGTTTGTTTTCTTTTAATATCTTTATTGGACTATAATTGCTTTACAATGGTGTGTTAGTTTCTGCTTTATAACAAAGTGAATCAATTATACATAAACATATGTTCCCGTATTCTTATCACACACACACACACACACACCTAAATAATAATTATTGAAGTGATGGATATTGTTTGTTAGCTTGATTGTAGCAATCATTTCACAATGAATACATATATCAAAACATCATTATGCACTCCTTAAACATATACAATATTTGTTAATTATACCGCAATGAAGAAAAATAAAGTTTTGAAACTTTTTAATGGAACGTATGTCAATAATTCCAATAGTTTCCTGCTGATGGTTTATAATGTCTAGTAGCTTATCCTTGTGTTATTTTCAGGACTGGTAAATATTAGATCTCAATTAATAGAAGCTAATAAATTAATAAAAACTAATAAGTAAGACAAGCTAATGATAGCTATTGAATTACAGATATTATTTTTATTTTATTTCCAGGTACTATTGGTGCCATTTAGAAATTAATTAAAAGTAACCTAGACAGCATAATGGAAGTTGCTATAGGTCACACAGCTGATAAGAGGCAAATCAGTTATTAAACCCAGTCAGGCTGCATAAGAACATACATTTGAAAACACTATTCTATGCTTCCCTAGAAAGGTAACTTACCACACTGAGCTATGTAGAGTTCTGTGAATCACCTGGACATACTGTCTGAGCAGCTTTGAATCTGCTGGACTTTTAACAGTTTTTACAATCTGAAAAAGTGGTCAAGTTAATAAATGTGGATTGGACTTTCTAGTCACTTTAACATGTATGATGTCACCAGAGATTTAACTGGCAGTATAGTTAAAGCTCTAGAACCAAACTACCTGAGTTTGAACCTCAGATTCTTCATTTCTTAGCTACTTCATTTTGATCAATTTGCTTAAACTCTCTGTGACCAGTTGTCTCAGCTTTATTGGAGACAATAAGAGTAGTAAACTCAGATTTCATAGAATTATACCACGCATTTAATTTATAGTCAATACAGTTAAAACAATGCCAGCAACCTAGTAAGCATCAATTTATGAAGGCTATTTACAGTTTATACTCTAGACAGAAAAATTATCCTAAAATCTTAGTCTCTAGAGCAAGTATTATTCAGTCTTTGCAGAACTCTTTAGAAACGAGCCAATCTCATCTTAGATTGCAATGTTTTTCTGCACATTTTTTAACCCATGAGAAGATTCACAGTGATTTTGGAGGTCCTTTCCATTAATAGCTTTGATCGTATAGTTATAGTTATTCCCTGCCTTCCTCTCATCATGATCAAGTCCACATATATATATATATACATGCATCCAAGCCTAATCCTAATTCTTTAGTACTCTCTACATCAGTGTAGCCTTTGTCTCATAACACCCTAACCCCCTTCATCACTTACTTTTTCTCTATGTTGTTCATCACTTTCTTATAGAATCTATATTTATGTTGCTTTTTACTTGACTCACTCCACTGGAATATAAGCCACATGAGGTAAAAACAAGATGTAATGGAACAAAGAATAGGGAGAAGCTAAATTTCTTGTAGTAGAATTCACTGTTTACTTATTATTTCTCATACGTTTCTCCTATTCTTACTTGAAATCATTCCTTAGTTTTTATTGTATGGATCACACTTTTTCAAAATTTCTACACTTTCTCATAGCAACAGACCAGAAAAGAATGAGAACTAATTAATAGTATAATCTGAGATTCTATATTTGTGTGTCTTCTGTATAGCATGTCAAAATGTGAATCCATTTTAAAACTACGTGCAGGTTTTTAAATACTTAATCAGCAGCACAAAATATTACTATAGAGACATTGTCATATATGCTGTGGAATCGTGCAGCACTTGAGAGTAAGCATACAATAGTCACTGAACTTGGTCCTATAAATCTATCATCCTCAGCAATGCCCCTCTATGTACTATGATTTTCTTTTTAAATGGCCTAGGGGATATTAATACTACCATTGTAAGTTAGAAATGAAGGGACTGAGACTTATAGAAGTTGAATAACATTTATATTTGGATGATGAAAAACAGAAGTTATAAAGTGTCTAAATTTTTTTCTTTTTCTTTGGAAAGCTGTTCACTGAACTTTACTGCAGGTACATACCATTGTGATGACTACAGAAGAAATATTAAGCTATCTCCTTGAACTTAAAAATTTAGTTGTGCTGTTGAAGCATCCAGGAATGTTATGGTAAAAACAAGCAAACAAACAAACAAAAAATAATTCAATAGTATAAAGTAAGTATTAAATGATTTTAACAATGCCATAGGAATTTTAAAAAATATTAAAGTACCAATGTGAGCTACAGACAGGCAACATATGTAAGGGAAAATAATATTTGAAGAATTTTGTTTTGTTTTTTTAATTATTTTTAAAAGTTTTATGGGCAGGCCACCTTAGATGGCTGTTCTCTTGTTCTCTGTACATCCCCTGCTTGACCAGTGCCTACTTCACCTACACCCTACTCACATGACTGACCTTCTCACATACTTGCCCCCAGCCCCAGCTAGTGACTGTTCTAATCTTGAGATCAGAACACCTCCACCATGATAGCTTATCAAAGGCGTAGTGAGGGGCACGTCTCTCTGCTGGTTTCCCTGGTAACTGATAAACCAACCTGATGTCAATTCCTCTTATAACCGGAAACCTCCCCCTACCCCAGGGGCAAAGATGGCTGCTATGTCCTGCCCACTGTCTGCTGCACATGGTGCGGTATCACTCCAGGACCTTTCTTCAGACATGTAAGATCCCTCTATCCATTAAATCACTGATGTCTTTTTTGCTGACTTTGGGCTCTTTCTTTGGTCTTGAAGCTGGGCAAGTACAGGGCTGTAGGACTAGAGTGTACAGCCCAATATAGGTGGAAAACAAAAAACTACTCCAAGTATTTAAATGGGGAAAAAAGAAAACAACACAGGTATTGACACAAAAAGCAATAGAATATGAGAAACCACAGAACGTACTATTGGACAACACAGAGATTAACAACAGCATGAACTGCTAATCACCACAAAGTCGGAATTAATGAAATCAGCTGTATTCTTAAAGTTCAAGGCCTGTAGTTACTTTGAATGTGGGTGCACTGGAGGGAGCTGGAGACACAGAGGAAATGCAGTAGAATCTACCTAAGGCAGAGAAAACAATAGAACGTGCATGCCTTCTTCTTTCTGTTGTCAGTGACTCCCGTTGTCTGAACCCAGCTGATGTAACTTGATACAGGAGCCCGGGAAACAGATACTGTAGAAGTCAGGCTCTGTGATATAGAGCTGGAAAAGTCAAAGAGGTAAATAGGAGTAAAGACTTAGTAGTACATATAAATACTGGAGATCAACATAGGCATCTGAAGGCTGAAGCTGAGCTTTCCTGTTGCATGCCATAGATGAGGAAGTTGGAATTCATCTCCTAGGCAACATGAAGAAAAAAGGGAAAGAAATAAAGAAAAAAATAGGAAAGAAGGAAGGAAGCAAGGAAGCAAGGAAGCAAGGAAAAAGGAAAGAGAATGGAGGAAGGGAACTGATGGCCAGTGGTGGAAGGACCAGTTAATAATCTCTTGTTAAATTATGAGGGCTGAGAATTACATTGGTGGTAGCAGTGAGAATAATATGGGAGATGTAAAAAATATGTTATAGACATAGAGTGTATGGTTACTAATTGCGTATAGGGAATAAATTACAAGATAATTAGACAATTTCAAGTCTGAGAGATAAATACCTTGTTTCCATAATAGATAAATAAATTGGGTGGAGCATCTCCTTTATTCCAATGTGTTCAAATATGGCTATCATATAATATTAAAGATCATGAATTCCAGAGACACAGTTCCTATGCCACTTACTAGATTTGTGACTTTGGATAAGTTGCTTAATCATTCTAAGCTTCAATTTCTTTCTTTTTTTTTTTTTTTGTGGTACACGGGCCTCTCACTGTTGTGGCCTCTCCCGTTGCACAGCACAGGCTCCGGACGCACAGGCTCAGCGGCCATGGTTCACAGGCCCAGCCACTCTGCGGCATGTGGGATCTTCCCGGACTGGGGTACGAACCCGTGTCTTCTGCATTGGCAGGCGGACCCTCAACCACTGCAACACCAGGGAAGCCCCTAAGCTTCAATTTCTTAATCTGTAAAATTAAAATAATAATATTATCACCTAATGTGATTTTTATGAGAATTAAATGAGTTAATACTTATAAAGTCTCCCTAACACTAAATATTGTTAAATTTAGGTAGCATCTCTGTGGAGATATTCTATAGGCAATTAAAAATTGTGTTTTGAAGAAAGATTACATAATGAGATATATATTTGGAAGTCAGAAGAAAGGTGTTGGAAAAATCTGTAAGAAAGACGTGATCTTAAGGAGAAAAATTCTGGAGAATCTTTACTAACAGTGTGGCAATACTACTTAGTCAAAATATAAGGAAATAAAGAAAGGGTAGCATTTGAAAGATTGAAGGAAAAATTAAGAAAATAAACACAAAAGTATAACATTTGAAGAATTATGGAGTCATAAATAGTCAAGTATTACAAGAAATGAGAACTGACACAAGGTGATAGCTTTTGCTAAAAGAGGATTTTTTAAATAAAAATAATAATTTAGAGTCCCAGTTCAGTACAGGGATAGAGCATGGCTGAAGACTACCTGAAGCAGAGAATAATAAACATCCTTTATCGGTAATGCATGATAAGATTAGTAGGATAAGGGCTTCCCTGGTGGCACAGTGGTTGAGAGTCCGCCTGCTGATGCAGGGGATGTGGGTTCGTGCCCCGGTCCAGGAAGATCCCACATGCCACGGAGCGGCTGGGCCCGTGAGCCATGACTGCTGAGCCTGTGCGTCTGGAGCCTGTGCTCCACAACAGGAGAGGCCACAATGAAAGAGAGGACCGCGTACCTCAAAAAAAAAAAAAAAAAGTTTAGTAGGATAAGAAGTAAGAAATAAGCCATCCACTTGAATATAAATGCATCTTAAAGTGATAAGCAAATCACTTTAGATGCATGTTGATTCTAACATGCAAATTTAAAGTTAAAATGTGATTGGAACAGGTTTTCTACTTTCTCCTGCAGATTTAAGTACTTTCTTATTCTTGGCCCTCTGTCATTTAAGTTATGTGGTTACACAAACATGATTTGAAGTGTAGCTGTCATCTAGTCTAATTTAGAGTTCTTCCCAAATTACTATGTCCACATTTACATATTTGTGGTCAATATAAAATTCAATTCCTAGTCAAGAGACACTGCAAAGAGTTTAACAGAATTTTTGGAATAGTACTGAAACTAAAAAAGTAAAATTAGAGAATTTTAAACTTAGGATTTGAAGTTGGTTTAAAAGTTATGGAATGAAATACTCCATAAAACAAGGTGTCCAGCCTTGGATGAAATAATTCTAAGTACTGCATTCTCATAGAAATATACTTTTCTTTTTTCTTCTTTTATCAGTTGTAATGTTCATAATTTGTAATTGCACATATTTGTAAAATAAAATTTTAAAGACATAAGTATAAGATTAAAAACAATATCCTCTTTTCTTCAAGCTCCCTTCTCAAAATAAATAACTTTCAACTTTCTAGTTATTTCATCTAGAATTAATCTCCCTAAACCTGCATGATAAAAACTGCTATATTTTAATCATAAGTAATAGGGATCATTAAATATATGTTATATTAGATAAAGACTGTAGCACACTTAAACCACTTTCCTCCTCCTCTCCATTCTTCAAATATAGCTATCTCACATTTTTCTTTAAATCTATTATTCTGCTTATGAAAATATTGTTCTATACCAAGATAAGCAATATATTTGAATTACACTTCCATTTTTGTAAAACTTTCTCTTTTACTCAAATACCTGATTGAACTTTTCATTTGCATAACTTTTTTTGAATTTATACTAAAATATTTCCAACCTTCTGAAAGCTCTGTAATATACTTATAAATTTTCACATGTTTAATCCCATTAGATAACTGAAAAGTTCATTTTCCTTATTGGACATAAAAAAGGAAAATGAACAGTTGTTCTTTCTCCTACACTGCTGTAACTCTAGGGTTTCCTTGTATGGTCATTATAGGAATTCCCTCAATGACCCAAAGCTCCATGCCACACAGACATATTTCTTCTTGTGTTAGGTCCATTGCCTCCATCACAAGTATCTTTCCTGTTTTCTACCTTGAAATATCCTGAGAAAGGACACATATCAGGAAAATTTGTTGAGACTGCTCTTCTGAGTATATTTTTCTACATGCTTTATGCTTGATGAATAATTTATCTGAGTATCAATTTCTAAATTGAAATTTATTTTACTTCATAAAATTAAGGAATTACATCACTGAATTTTAGCTTCCAGTACTAGTGTTCAGAAACTTAATACAATTTATATTTTAAATCTTACTTCACTGTGACCTGATTTTGGTTTGTCACTTCTTACAAGGAGCTTTTAGTATGTATTATTTTTCCCTGATTTTCTAAAATTTTACACTATATGTCCTCGTATGGACCTATAACTTAGTTGGGCAATAGATTATCCCTTTCATCTGGATACTTATGACACTCAATTATAAATGTTTTTTATTATTTCTCTGAATATTTTCTTGCTACTCTCATCCCAATCCAGTCACTGCCTTCTCAGCAAAATAATTGTTTTAGCTGAATATTGAACTGTCATGACTGCTCCTCTAATTTCCTTATCATTTTCATCTATTGACTTTGTCTTTCTGTTCTAAATTTTAAGAGATTTATATAACTTTAACTTACACATTTTTATTTGTCTATTTCTATTAATTTTATGTATCACACGTTTAACATCTAATATTTATAATATTCTCTGACTTTTCTTATTATTAGCATAGATACAATGTATTTCCTTACCTCTGAGGATAAGATTCTGAGGTTTCTTTTAGGTTGGTGGTGTTCCTTAATCATTTTGCCAACATGCTTATTTAAAAGTGAGATATTGGGCTTTCCTGGTGGCGCAGTGGTTGAGAGTCGGCCTGCTGATGCGGGGGACGCGGGTTCGTGCCCCGGTCCGGGAGGATTCTGTGTGCTGCGGAGCAGCTGGGCCCGTGAGCCGTGCCAGCTGGGCCTGTGCATCCGGAGCCTGTGCTTGGCAATGGGAGAGGCCACAACAGTGAGAGGCTCGCATACCGCAAAAGAAATAAATAAAAAATAAATAAAAGTGAGACATTAATGTGCTGATTGGACCATTTGTGTACATTGTGGACATCTCTATATCTTATCATCAGTCACACCAGGTAGCTAGCGAGTTCCCCCCCCCGCCCCGCAAAATATCAGTGCATGCAAGTAATTCAGCTGCTTCAGAGAAAGATTCCCTAATCCCTTGTTAAGGACTTTAAACTGTCTGTCTAAACTCTGGAGTTGTGATGGAAGGTTAAAAGAGTTTGGAAGTTGTGCTATGAGCATTAAGTGCAGCAGGTCTAATGGGCAAAGCTATGTTACTGAAATAAGAAGTGTACCTGGGTGTCTCCGATCCTTGGTCAAAACATAAAACATACTGATTTAGAGTGTAACTTTTTAACCATGCATGCGAAGCAAGTTTCTGGACTATTGATACCAGTGATAACAGTGTTGATCTCAACACTGTTTATTGATAACTCTAATATTGACAATTTGTAGCCGGTTTTGCTAAGATTGGAAGAAGGCTATGCCATTAGGGCTAGTTATATGTTGAGAGTATGCCTATATGAACATCTGAGTGTAAGAAACCACAGTTGAGACTCTCGAGCTTCCTCATGCTGAGGTGTTTTGTGCATGTGTTGGTGGTTTCTGATTTGAAATAGAAAGCATATCCTGTATGACACCTACAGAGACATAACAATTCCAACTAACGATTATGATGCAGGTCCTTACAATAATTTTGTCACTATATTGTATCACTTATTAGTAACAATGTTAGATTTGTATGCATTGCTATTTTGAGTCCTGTAAGCTTTTTTTCCCCCACAGTTGGGCTTCTCTAACTGCCACTGTTACTGTTTAAGCCCTCTTTTAAGTTATTTATATTCCGTAAATCCCCAGTTTAGTCTGATTCCTCATCTAGACTTTTTGCTATTACTTGTGTTCCTGTGACTTCAGTCTCTGGCTAAATATATTCATAGAGTACACCTTCTAGTTTCTGTGGGAATGGTTTAGTTTTGGGATATAGTAATTTGTCAGGCTTATCATACTGACTTTCAATCAGGTCCTTGTTTTTAAACACTGGCTGCTTTAATTTAACTGTTTCCCTTACATGCTTTTAATTCCTGACTCTCATGGATTTGATGGGGGAAGCAGCTTACTCTTCCTGGTTTTTCTGATAAGTCATTTTTGATTTTTAGTCTACTCTCTAATTTTATTTATCTTAGTAATTTTGTTTAAAATGGAGTCTGTGCTTTTTGTTCTTGTTTTTTCTTCTGAATATGTGTGGGGCGTGGCAATTTCTGTAGCTACCTCCAAGCTAGAAGACTCAAAGATAGAGTTTTCATGACTGGAGCTAATCAATCTAGACTTGAGCTAATCACAGAGGTAGATATACCCCCTGGGGAAAAAGCCAAAAGAAAGTTAAGAAATTTTTTTTAAAGTTAGACTTTTGTTTCAAACCCAAAGGCAAAATTCCCCATTGGAAATTCTGAGTGTGTGTGTGTGTGTGTGTGTGTGTGTGTTGATGTGGGAAAGAGTGTGGGTGTTCACGTTTTCTTCAGTAATCCACACCCAAACATTTGTACATTAGGAAAAGAGAAGAAAAAAACATAAGAATATTTAAGCATGTCAGTAAAAAGACAGGGAGATGATGGCCATGCTTTCTTCCATGTGACAAAATGCTTTGGCCCATTTTAATAGTTTTATACATGTGTTAAAAAGAAACAAAAGAAAAATATTTCATATACTAAATTATTCAGTTCAACTAATTATTGTGATGTACAAATCAATGTGACTCAGTCAGTGATCTGCAAAATAAAAATATGCTTGAGTATATGTTCCAACTCACTAGGAGTGAGCAGTTAGATAGGAAAAAATGGCAAAGAGCTTTCTTTACTTCATCTTTTCATTGGCAGCCAAGTTAATCTTCACGGACTTGTAATTGTGTCAAAATATGTCTTCTTGGAAATTTTATCCATTCATTCTATGACCTTTGCACTCTTCAACTTAAACTCTCTTCCCTAATAAAACAGAGATATTACCTAATCTCTACTGTAGACATAATGCACCATGTGTTAGGTATTCTTATTTTGAGACAGTTGGTTATTCCCTTATTTTCTTAATCACTTTCTTGGAACTTGCTCAAAATTCTTGATGCCTTTTAAAATTCTGAAATCTAGGATATCATATTGGCTTTTATGTATCAAATGTAGTCAAGATAAAGCCTTCTGTAACAGGCATTTGGGAAGGAAATAATTAAGAGAAGATCTGTAACTAATCTTCTTCCTCCTATATTGGCCTGTATCAGACCTTCCTGTGAGCACTTTTTGGAATTTACCAACAAGAAGATGACTGTGGAAATTCTTATGCTAGATTGGTTTTAGCAAAATACCTGGTCTGCCTAGACTGCTTATCAAAAATAAATCTGAAATGTGTAAAGTAATGAAGCTCAACTGGTTGGAAATGGAAATAAGTCACTTAGATTTTCTTCCTGCATAAAACAAATGGAGTATAAAAACAAAGACATTTCAGGCTCCTCAGAGCTATGTGGTATCACATCCAGAGTCTGCAACAGTTCTCATACTCAGAAACCAAAATGGGTTCCAATACCGATTGAAGACTTAGCAGAGAGCAGAATCTGATTGTTTAGGCTATTCTGGAGATGTTGCTGTGTTAAAACCTGTTTGATCTTTATTGTATTTATTTATTTTTATTGTATACATAAGTAATCATTAGTCACTATTATCCAGTAATGCTAGAAAAGATTCGTGATTAGTATTTAGTACTTATCCCCCTGCATATTGTATGATGTAAAACTGATTATTGAATCATTATTAACACTAAATTTAGACAAGAATATTAGTGTTCTACTGCAGGTCCTTAACTTTAATTTTATATATCTAACATTATTTGAAGGGATTTCCAACAGATAAAGGAAGTGTATTTAAATTTGGAAAGAAATCCATTTACAGGTATGGGTTTAAAAGACTATGCAAAGAATTTTGCAAGTGCTATAACTAGTGTTTGCACAGGTAAGTTAAACTGAGTTTCAGAAATAAAAACTATATTAAAAAATTTTTTTCAGGGTAAAAACCCAGATTTGTAGTGTTTCCACGGTGAACACACCTCACCATGGCTGCATAAAGCTGTGTTTTAATAAATGACTTTAAAATTCCTGAGTACTTAAAGATCTACTTTCAGGACCCAATAGAGTCAACACACCACTGGCTCAAGTTTGAGCAGGAAATTGTGAGATAAGCTTTGACAGTGTTTTTTTTTTTTTTAATGTCTGAAATTTTGATTCTAGAAATATATACAAAACTATACATTTGTCACTAATTTTCATTATTGTGATTTTGGCAGGGATGTGCTGAGGAAGTGTGGTTATTTTTTCTCACTACATAAAATAGTTCACTTTCTTATTTTAAAGAATTAAATTTTTCTTTTAAATTTTTGCCTGTGAGCACAGTGTTGACTCATTTAAACTGTTGAATGTCCAGTTTATGCATACTTTTGATCATTTGATCAATTCCTATATGCTAATATTAACTAATTTTGTCTCAACTGTACTTTTACAATTATCAAAATTATTTCCCATTCTATACTTAATTTTATAAAAACATATCTAAGCAAACTAAAAATAAATATACTTCTAAAGTCAATAAAATAACTATATAATAAATGTAAGTAATAATATATATACCATATTTATTATTTAAATGTATAAAAATTAAACTATATAATATGATAAATATCAAGTTATGTGTGAGATATTTAACTGTCATAAATGCTCTAAATATGTTTTGCATTTGTTTTATATAAGTTATACCATACTATGGATATCATTCTGTTAATTCCTTTTTAAAGTTCTATAGTTTTGTTGCTGGGGGATTTGTTCAAGTGGCTACATATAATTCTAGTTTACTCAACTTGTAGACATGTATATTTTTTCCAATGTTTTGCTCTCACAAGCAAGTCTCAATAACTACTTCTGCACCTGGACAGTCTTTCTTTCAAGGAGTGAAATTGAATTAGTGGAATAATTAAGATTTAGGGCTTACATGTTTTTCACTTTCTTGGGTTTTTTCCAAATTTTTCTCCAAATGTCATGCATCAATTTATACTCTACCACCAGTGTATAAGAATGTTCTTTGCTTCACATCCTTGCTAATGTTTAGAATTGTAAGACTTAAATTTTGTTATTCTCATGTGAAAAACCCATGTGAAATGGATTTTTACTATCTATTTTACTTCAGGCTTCAAGATTTATGTTTTGTGATAACAATTATTGCTTTTGACAGTTATTTTCCATTTTCTTCTTTCCAGGCACATGATAAATCTGTATTTCCTGGCTTATTTATTGTTATCTGTTTCCTTGTACTGGAAAATAAGTGCTTATAGCAGAAGTGAATGTGTGTCAGTTCTGGTCTAGATCATTTACTTGTCTATGCAATTCTCCATTTCTATATGGTAAAGCAAACAGAAGCATTTGGTATGGCAACCACTCCATCAGATTGGGTTCTGTGTGACTATGCTCAACAGATGCCCTTGAAAAAAGATATGATTGTAAAATAAGTGTTTGTTGTTTTAAGTCATTGAGATTTTACAATTGTTTGTTACCATAAGAAAATACAGACTTTCTTTACTGTTTTTCAAAATACAAGGATTTTAATCAAAACATCCATACTATATAGCCTACAAAAATCTTTGACCTACATTGTCTTAAAATCCCCGAACAATAGCTCAGTAAATCAGATACTATTATGATTTTACATGTATGAACATTGAGACATAATGAAGTTATCATTGCCTCAAAGTAACATTGAATTTAGCAACTACAATTCAAAAATCAACATTTTGCATCCAAGTCCTATTCTGTCTTGTATTATAGCATGATGCCTTTTCCCCAGAATTGCTACTTAGTTATCCTAAAACCCAAAGCCTTGTAAAAGGCTTTTAAAATAGTTATGATTTTCATACGTTTCTTTTTAAATTTTACATAAAATAACTTAACGATGCCTTTTAATTATCAGTAGGATTTTAATTTCTAGTATAGATGTATTTCTTCAGGAATATTTAGAAAAGGTGTTTCACTTTACTTTATAGTACTGTTAGATTTAAGACCATCTAGAATACTAATAAAAGCAAAAAAAAAAAAAGCCTTCTGCTTTGGACTAGGGTATTAATCAGTATTTGCCAGTGTTACAGTATCTCCCTGAGTATTTCAATCAATTTGACAAATTCAAGTGCTGAGCTCCTATTATGAGCAATGGTGAATTTAGCAGAAATCAACTGCTAAATGTTTCTCTCAGGTTGTGCCTGCCTCATAAAGTGATAAAAATAATTATAAACCAAGTAAACTTGACATGCTGCTCAAGTCATTGAGAGGATAACTATAGAGGCCAATAATGTCATTTTCACAGTTATATTTTACATTATAACCACATATTGAGGGAAAAAAAACCCACAGCCTTTTGCTACATAGCAGCCTCCAAGAGCTCATGGCTTAATTAATATTTTTCGAGATGGGTAATATCTGAAAGACTTTGTAATTAGGATAAAAATTATTTTGTAACATTTGTGAGAGCATGAAAATAGAACAAAAATTGTTGCTTGATATTTGGATTTTGTAATCCTTTTTAGTGAGAGAATGATTTTGTACCAAATAATATTTATTTGTCTTTCATTCATGTGTTTTCTCATTAAAAATAGGAAATATACAAGGCTAACTTTTTAGTTCTGTTTTTTCCATGAATGAAGCTTTCTATCACTTTCACATACTGCCATTGAAACTATTGTGACAGGATTTCATCTCCTAACTTAACTCATAGTTTATTTCCATCCTTCTGAATCATGAGTGCTACCTTCTAACTCTTTGAGTCTGGAATACTAGATTAACCTCGTCTGCCTTTTTATAAGGAAAAAGAAATGTATTACATTAGCTAGAAAAAATATTGTGGTATCATTTTAGCCACTACTACTATTCATTTTGAACACTTTATTCCATGTAATTATATACATTTTCTGTTGATTAAGAGATTTTTAGAGTAGAGTTCATAGCAAGATTGAGGACAAAGTACAGAGATTTCCCATATACTCCCTGCTGGTACATTATCCATGTGTCCTACATAATTGATACATTTGTAACAATTGATGAACTTTCACTGACACATCACTATCACCCAAAGGCCATAGTTTATAGTATGGTTCACTCTTGCTGTTGTACATTCTATGGGTTTGGAAAAATGTATAATGACATGTATCAATCACTATAGTATCATATAGAGAAGTTTCACTGCCCTAAAAGTCTGTGCTCTATTTATCCCTCCCCTCCTCTACCCCTGGCAATCACTGATCTTTTCACTGATTCCATAGTTTTGCCTTTACCAGAATGTCATATAGTTGGAATCAGATGACATGTAGCCTTGTCAGACTACTTTCTTTCACTTAGTAATTTGCATTTAAGTTTTCTTCAAGAAAAAAGAAAGACATGGCATGACAGCTCATTTCTATTGCTGAATATTCCATTCTCTTGATGTACCATAGTTTATCCATTCTCGTACTAAAGGACATCTTGGTTACTTCCAAGTTTTGGCAGTTATAAATAAAGCATTCATGTACAAGTTCTGAGCTGAACATAAATTGAGTAAATATCAAGGAACATAACTGAATCTATGGTAAGATTATGCTTAGTTTCTGTAAGAAACAAACAAAAAAAACCTTTCAAAGTGACTGTACCATCTTGTATTCCCATTAGCAATGAATAAGAGTTCCTGCTGCCCAAAATCCTCACCAGCATCTGGTGTTGTCAGTGTTATAGATTTTGCCCATTCTAATAGGTATGTAGTAAATTGCTTTGCCCTGAAGAAATATGATGTGGAGCATCTTTTCAAACACTTATTTGTCATTTGTATATCTTCTTTGATAAGGTGTCTGTTAAGGTCTTTGACATTTTTAATTGGGTTGTTTGTTTTCTTATTGTTGAGTTTTAAGAGTTCTTTGCATATTTTGTTAGCAGTTCTTTATCAGATGTCTTTTGCAAATATTTTCTCTGTCTGTTGCTTGTCTTCTCATTCTCTTGAAATTGTCTTTCACAGAGCAGAAGTTTTTAATTTTAATGAAACCCAGTATCAATTACAGTACTTATTTCATGAATCATGCCTTTGGTGATATATCTAAAATATCATCACCAGGCCCAAAGTATTCTAGGTTTTCTTGTTATCTCCTGGAAATATTACAGTTTGATGTTTTACATTTAGGTCTATGATCCATTTTGAATTATTTTTTGTGATGGATATCTTAAACAGATTCTTTTTTCTTTTCAAAATGAATGTGCAGTAGATGTCCAGTTGTTCCAGCACCATTTGTTGAAGAGAGCTTGCTCCATTGTTTTGCCTTTGCTCATTAGTGAAAAGTTGACTATATGTGGGTCTATTTCTGGGTTCCCTATTCTGTTCCATTGATCTACTTGTCTGTTCTTTCACCAGTACCACACAGTCTTGGTTGCTGTAGCTTTATACTAAGTCTTGATATCAGATACCACCGTGTCAGTTCTCCAACTTGTTTTTGTTCAATATTGAGATAACTATTCTGAGTCTTTTGCCTGCTACTTCCTTTTTGATTATTTTTGAAGGTAGTGAGATAGTCTAAAACTAGTTATTAGTATGTTATTTGTATAAATCTAGTGGATTTGATAAAATATTGGAAGTTTTACATATGCCCTTAGTTTACATAAAATATCAGGAAATTGGAGGTGCAAAGGGAAATTGAGAATGAAAATTATCATGGATGTGAATCAAAATAAGCTTAATTTTCCAGAAAAATATAGGGGCAAGAAGATTAATTTTGATATTGTAAAATAATTTTATGGAAGCAAATTAAGAAAGTACATATAAAATCAGAGGAATACACAATTTTAATAGAAAATAATTTATAATATAGTTAATTTAAATATAACACTTCTAAAACAATTATGTAAAAAGATTAAAACAATTTCAATGTCATTGTGTCCCTGTGCTCTCTTGCTGTAAAATGTTAGCAACAATTATTATATCACCATCTGTATTTGATACCAAAATTGAATTATAACTGCCTTGAAACACCTAAAATTTTAATTAATATTACCTTGGAATCTTTAACTAGAGAATTAAGCAAAAACTTTCTTAGGTCACATATAAAATCCATTATTGTAGGAAATTGCCTACATAATTTAACACTAAATAACCAACCAGTTTTGCCAGTGTAGTTAAGCTTCATAAGAATTTATGAAAGCATATTTGATTAAATTCGTTGATTATTAAGTTGACAAATCATTTTATTCAAAGTATTTGATAAGTTCATATAGACATAGTCTATAGTCAGCTTATTTTCTAATGTGCAAAAATAAGAGAAGTCAGAGAAGAGATGAACTGCATAAGTCTAAGGTATTATATTTTAGTAAACATATATTAGCTTGGCACCTTTTACTGTAGCTCTTTAGTTACTAATCAAAGCTCTTTTACGACTAGCCATTCCACTATTCACTTTTTCATTTATGAGTAACTTATACAAATAATGGCTTTTTAAAAACAACAAATTCAGAAGATACTGTGAATTAGGTCAATGCCATCTTTAAGTTACCTTGATATTATTTTTATTAGTGACATGAAGAAGGGATCTGTAGTTCTTTCGTAGAGGCTCTGACATTTATCAAAGAGCATAATGATAATTTTATATAATATTAAAGTTCAAATTCTTAAATTTAGTAATTTTTTAAAAAGTTGGCTACACTGACCACTGCACATCCATAGTAAATATAAGTTAAACATCTTAAAATTAATATTCATGAATTTATTATGTCCTTTATCTCAGTGATAGCTAAAAAATAAACTTTAAAATACCCTTGTCTTTCTTTTTTTTTTCTTTTCTTGCGGTACGCGGGCCTCTCACTGTTGTGGCCTCTCCCGTTGCGGAGCACAGGCTCCAGATGTGCAGGCTCAGTGGCCATGGCTCATGGATCTTCCCAGACTGGGGCACGAACCCATGTCCCCTGCATCGGCAGGCGGACTCTCAACCACTGTGCCACCAGGGAAGCCCACCCTTGTCTTTCTTATTGAATACATGTAGAATTTCTATGAAACATTTCAGTTTACAAGTTTTATTTCATTGATTTAATATAACAAGATGGGTAAAATATTTTAACTCATCAACAGAATTTATCAGAGAAAATGTTGTTTCATTGGGAAATTCTTTCACAAATTTTTGGGATTAGAACATAAGCCTTCCAGGGCCTGAGATCCATTGTTACCAAGATATCCAAGTAAGGGTAGAATTGCTCTTAATATAATGGAAATTATATATGCACTCTGTATGATTTATGTGTGTGGGTGAAATAACATTGGGAGTGTAACAAGCAAAGATGAGCAAGATAGTAACAAGCCATGCTCTTTACTATGACTCTAACCCAAACATTTAAAATTAGGAGAACTTTGAAAACCTTCAACATTTTGGAATTATTATAATTTGTGCATATATGTGTGAGTGGATACATACAGATAAAAGGTCTAAGTTTCACTTCTAAGGATGTCATGCATAGGAGTTTTGAACACACATTACTACTGCCTGATGGAGCAAATATAAATCAAGTTTATTTGGGAAAAATATGTACAAGTAAAGGAGTTTCAGGGCACATACTCTTTTCCAACTTATATCATTCCACAGCACAAGCCAGGCATAAGTGCTCTATTTGGGCCATGGTCAATGTTCCAAGAGAGAGCAAAACCTACTCCATACTATGGCACATGTTTATAGAATTATAGGGTATCATAAAATGGGTTGGAAACACCTATGTTCTCAAATTAACAAGAAATTTATCAAGGAATTCTTGGGCTCAGGAATTACTCTAGAGGCTGTGTATACTGAGGGAGAAGGTACACAAATGAGGGCCCTGGGAAAAGCCTTGCTACCAGGAATGAAGACACCATAGTAAGGTCTTGTCTTTCTGCCAGCAGACACATTTCAGTTGACTACAGATAACAAGAAAATGCATGTGATTTGACATGATGAGTGTTACTTCCAGGCTGAAGCATTTCACTAGTGGTCATCCTGTGGACAATTCAGGAGAATGGGCTCTTCAAACAGAATGGCTAATTGGGAAGAAGCATTGTTTGTGCATAACTAAGGTGAGTATATTCCTCCTGGTCACCTGAGTTGGGTATATAGCATGAATGAGAAATAAGCTAATGCTATTTTAAACCACTGAAATCAGGGCATCATTAGCCAATTTAGCAAAAAAGTTTTAAATTAAATAATAAAGACACTTAAATATATATTATAATATATCAAATAAACATTAAAACTCCATGACTTAATCCATCCTCCAGTTTTAGTTGACTTACAATATTATATTAGTTTCAGGTGTACAATATAGTGATTCAATATTTTTAGAGATTATACACCAACAATGTTATATTATTGACTATATCCCCTGTACTGTACATTACTTCCCTGTGACATTTTATAGCCGATAGTATGTACCTTAATCTCATTCACCTGTTTTGCCCATCCTCCTACTCCCTTACCCTCTGACAACCACTAGTTTGTTTTCTGTGAGTTTGTTTCTGTTTTGGTATATTCATTCATTTGTTTTGGTTTTAGATTCCACATATAAGTGAAATCATACAGTATTTGTCTGATTTATTTCATTAAGCATAATACCCTCCAGGTCTATCTAAGTTGTAAGAAATGGCAAGACTTTATTCTTTTGATGGCTGAGTGATATTCCATATATGCCACACTTCTTTATCCATTCATCTCTCAATTGAAACACTTAGGTTGCTTCCATATCTTGGCTATTGTAAACAATACTGCAATAAACAATATGGAAATTCCTCCAAAAATTAAAGATAGATCTACCACATGGTCCAGCAATTCCATTCCTGGATATTTAGTCAAAGAAAATGAAAACACTAATTAAAATAAAAAATACGCCCCTCAACATCTTGCATTCAAATGATTGTCAGTATTTTACCCAATTGGAAATGTGAGTATGGATACCTTGAAAAATACTTTATCTGAGGCAACACTGATTAATAATAAGATCTTATATGAGGCAAAGCAGGATTACTGGATCCAGTCCTTGCTTCACTGAGTAGAAGAAATAGAGGAGGAGGCACTTAGTAACAAACAATTTCACTTTAATATACAAATTTACTTATCTGTGCATAAGCCTAAATACTTACGGCACAGACATTTTGCTAATAATCAGTCATTTTTTGCAATAGCCCTTCTAAAAGCAATATAAAGCTCGTTGCTGATTGTACTATAAACTGTTTCATGTATTCAAGTAATTGATTAAGACAGGTAATTGATGTTGCTGAGAAACTTCTTAAGTATGTAGATGACGCTTGTGCTTATAATCTACTTGTCCCAGATTCCAGGAATCATCTTTTTTTTTTTTTCAAAAGATCATGAGCTAAGCAAGTTTTAAAAGGCTGCTTTTTTAATATTTGTTTCTGATCTGCCTTGCACAGAGTCATATAATTCTATGAGTGAATTTGTAACACATACCTATTTTTTCTGAAGATTAAATAGATTATACTCCCCATATTCTATTATGTAGGAACCTGATTATTCTGTAGTATCATTTAGTGTTTGGCATAATGGTAAAAGTGAGAAAAATTATGCAGTCAATGAAAGAAGAATATAAAACAAAGGTGGAAAAAAAACGAGAAGAATCTCTTAGGAAGGAACTGTTGAAAGCATATTAGATTTATATATTAAATATGTTACTCAGGTTTCTTAAACATGCTGATGAACTTTGACAGGAAGCACCTCAGTTCTATATTTCACCTTGCTTTCACAGAGTCACAACGATTGTTAATGGAGTGAAGTTTTAAAAATCAGGGACTAAATCTTCCATTAGTTTTTCACAACTATAAGACATATTTAAGGACAAGAGAGATTTTCAGGAAGTTCTACTTTTCTTTTTTTATCAGAACTTTATTGGAGCATATCCATGGGAAATGTAATCAATTCAACAACTAAGAGAATCAGCTCTAAGATAAAATATATTTAAACGTGTTGTGCAAAAGTAAGAAAGATACAAAATAAAGAATTATCTGATGTTAGGATGATGAGTCTATGGCAGCTTCAAAAATGTAATGTTAAATATTTTGCTGACAGAAAATACTTTGCCATATGAAGCTATGATTTTATTACACTTATATCCATATCTATGAATTTATTTAGACATCTCCATAAAAGAATACAGAGTAGACAGACATGGGTTTGAATAATTTGGAAGAGGAATTAACTTTTACATTTTTATATTTATGTAAACTTTAGATTAATTGATTGTATTTATAGTTAAAATAAATTTATATCTAGAACCTCACTTTGAATTTATAGTCATTCTCTAATTTATCCAAATAATAAACAATTGTGCATATATTATATACCAGTCACTTTTTTAGGAAATGGAATCCCAAAACAAATAATGCTCATTGTTATGAGATAGGCTAGGACCTGGGACCTGGGACCCTTTACTGGCATGCTTGCACCTGGACAAACATCTCAAACAACAGAATACAAAACAACTATAAGGAACTAACAATAACTGCATGCATGCACAGTTGGGGCAAAGTATGAACAATAAGATGCAAAAAAGCCAAAACCCAACTGCCACTTCTGAGGTGCTAGCAGCAAAACAGGGTACCGTGTATAATCCTTGCACACAGCACCACCAAGGGGCTGGGCAGACCACCTAAGCCACTCCTTCATCCTGACCCACTGATCCACCCCCACTCTCACCCCGTTTAAGGAACCAGCTCGCTTCCCCTTGGGGAGCAAGCAAGGCCATCTGTTACTTGTTCTCACTCCCTCATGCTGCACTGCAAGTCCCCCAAAGCCTTGCCTGAATTTCTCATGTGACCTCTTATCAATTTCTGTTTATTAAAGTGTCCAGGAAGCTGGGTGGGTAACAATTATGGAGTGAATTTTTTTCCCTAAAAGAATATATGTTGTAGTTATAATCCCAATCCCTCAGGATATAGGGTTTTTCAGACTTAGCCAAGTTAAGATGAGGTCATTATGGTGGATCCTAACCCAACATAACTAGTTTCCTTATTAAAAGGGAAAATTTGGGCACCGACACACAGAGGGAAGATGATGTAAAAAGACAGAAGGAGAATGTCATGTGAAGATGGAAAATTGGTTTGGTGCACCTAGAAACCAGGAAACACCAAAGATTGCTAATGTGAATGGAAAAGGTTGCCTGCTATGTCAGTAAACAAAGGATGTTGCAGCCATCAAGCCATCACATTACAGCCGCCTCTGATGGTGGGCCCTGATGGAAATCAGGATGGTAATAGGACGCCTGCCATCAAGCCATCAGCCACTGAAGCCCCAACAGTTCATCCTGAGGAGACTCAGGATGGGAAAACACAGGATACTAGCCCCAGATAGCTGAAGTACATATCAAAGGAATGATTTCAATGAGCCCATAAGTTTACATCTTCCTATACATATTGTAGAAAAGCACTAAATTCATTAACTTTAGAAGTCTGGTTTTCTTTAATTAACAGTTATCTTTTGATATTCTGATTACCTGTTTTTTGTGACAAAACTTCTATATATCCTGGCTCCTCCCTTACTTCTTTGACGGACCAGTCCCTTAGAGCAAAGAGGCTGTCTCCTGGGCTTGAAATCCTCAGAAAGTCCTCCAAATAAAACATAATTCTCATATTTTAGGTTGTACATTTTTTTTCAGCTGACACTAGCAAACCACCAGAAGCTAGGAAAAGGCAAAGAAAGACCCCTACAGTTTCCAGAGAGCTCTGCCAACACCTTGATTTTAGACTTCTGAGCCCCAGAACTGTGAGTCAATAAAAAATTTCTGTTTTTTTCTTGTTTTTTTTTTGTTTTTTTTTAAGCTACTGAATGTGTGGTACTCTGTTATGGCAGCCCTAGTATACTAATACACTCAAGGTCTGCATTCAGATTTAATAGGAGAACAAACCTATAGAAACACTTGCTATGAATTTTTACAAATTTCATGATAGATATTGAAGTAACAATGTGCTATACTATTAAATTTTTTATGATAGTTACAGTAACGATCTTACATTTTGTCCTCAGCAAGGACCTATTTATGCAATAAATATGTGTTAAATTATTAATTATCTGAACACAGTGGTTAATTCTACCTGAAGGTAGGGATAGCCAACATTTAAATTGTACTTATCAGGAGACATTTGCAAGATTGGCAATGGAGAAATGCCTTATATCACTTCATTGGTGAAAAAGAACCCCAGTTCCATTCAAGATATCTCAAGAGAGAATCTGACTCCATATATAAAAACAAAGCATTAAAAAAGAAACAGTGAAGCTAAAATGTGGAAAAACCAAGGAAAGCTGGATTAAAATGTTTAATTAGTCCAAAAATTAGGGAGAGAGTGAGATTAGAAGATAAGCCATAAAAATGAAGGACTATGCTAATAAATTATATCCTTTTGTCTATGTTAACAACAAAGAAAAGCAAACCCATTTTACACATTGTTCAAATTTACTGGAAAAAGTGCTGAACCATCTACTTTATTCACATAGAAGAAAGTAAATTGTAGTGCATGTGTCCAGAATAAATTCATTACAACAGAATTGACTGATGAATTATTGAGTAAAAAGGAAATATTTAAGCCAGCTATGTCAGTTTTTCTTTGGGCAGAAAATATTAGAGAATTAATCATATTTAAGTAGAATAGCAAGAACATTGTAATTTGTAGTATTCATTTCCACAATCAGGATGATGAACATATTCATCACCTGCAAGTTTCCTCATAGCATTATCAATGTTTCCTCTTCCATTCTCCTATCATCCCAAGGCAACTACTGATATGCTTTCTGTCTCAATAGATTAGTTCACTTCTCTAGAATTTTAAATAAAGTGATCCATGGAATGTAAGCTCTTTTACTGTGGTTTCTTTTTCTCAAAAAAATTGTTTTGAGTTTCATTCATTTTGAGTGATCTTTACTAAACTTTTCTCTTTTGTGCTCTTTTAGAAGCTTGTACCTTTACTTCTTATATACAAATCTGTGAACAATCTCAAGTTAACTTTTGTATATGCTGTCACATCAAGGGTTGAATTTCACTTCTTTTTTATTTAGATACTCAACTGTTCCTACTGCTTTGTTGAAAGAATAAATTGATGCTTCAAATTGCCTTGGGAAAAGTGTCCACAGTCTTTTGTACATATTATGTAGCTCCATGTATTCTGTTCCATTTTTGGATAAACAGACGAGATAGATAGATGATAGATAGATAGATAGATTGATGACATATAGATAGAAAGCTAATGCCATTCTCTTCTGATAACTATGGTTTTATAAATAAGATGAAAATATGTGTTGTGAGAACTGTAATTTTGTTCATCTTTTTAAAGTTTGTTTTGGCTGTGACTTCCCTGGTGGCACAGTGGTTAAGAATCTGCCTGCCAATGCAGAGGACACAGGTTCAAGCCCTGGTCTGGGAATATCTCGCATGCTTCAGATCAACTAAGCCTGTGTGCCACAACCACTGAGCCTGCCATCCAGAGTCCCCAGGCCACAACTACTGAGCCCATGTGCCACAACTCCTGAAGCCCATGCACCTAGAGCCCGTGCTCTGCAACAAGAGAAGCCACTGAAATTAGAAACCTGTGCACTGCAACAAAGAGTAGCCCCCGCTTTCCACAACTAGAGAAAGCCCGTGCAGAGCAATGAAAACCCAACACAGACAAAAAAACCAAAAAAACAAAAAACAATCAAGTTTGTTTTGACTATTCTAGGTTCAGTCATTTTTCCATATACATTATTGAGACATTTTATCAGTTTCTAGAAAAAAACATAATGAGATTTTTACTGTTATTGGATTATATCTGTAGATCAATTTCAGGAAAATTGACATCTTAACAATATTGACTTTTTCTATCCATAGACATTGTGTATTTTTCCATTTAATTATATTTTCTTTTGTTAGTGTTTTATAGTTTTTAGAGTTCAGGTTTGACAAATATTTTGTAAATTTATTCTTAAGTGTTTCCTATATTTGTTATTATTGTAAATGTTTTAATTTTAATTTCTGATTGTTTGTGACTAGAATTTAGAAACACATTTGTTTTTTTGGCTATTGACCTCATATCTTGCAATATTGCTAACTTAGCTGATGAGTGCTCATAATTACTTCTGCTTATTCATTAAAATTTTATACATAGTTATTTCATCTGTGATTAAAATGTTTTATTTCTTTCCAACTGCTATGCTTTTTTTATCATTTTTTATTATTTCATTGTTTAAAATATATACATAGAATGTTTTATTGAACTTCTCTTTGTTGCATTTCACAGATATTGCATATTTAACAAATTGAAGCTTTGTGACAGAACTGTGTATAGCAAGTCAATTAGTGTCATTTTTCCAATAGCATTTGCTCACTGAGTGTCTCTGTGTCCATTTTGGTAATTCTTGCAATATTTCAAAACCTCCACTAGCAAAAAAGATTACTACTCACTGAAGGCTTGGATGATGATTAACATTTTTTTTTTTTTTTTTTCAGTACGCGGTCCTCTCACTGTTGTGGCTTCTCCCATTGTGGAGCACAGGCTCCGGACGTGCAGGCTCAGCGGCCATGGCTCACGGGTCCAGCTGCTCTGTGGCACGTGGGATATTCCCAGACCGGGGCACGAACCTGTGTCCCCTGCATTGGCAGGCGGACTCTCAACCACTGTGCCACCAGGGAAGCCCAACATTCTGTAGAAATACAGTATTTTAAAAATTAAGATTTGTACATTGTGTTTTAGACATAATGCTATTGACATTTAAAAGATCACAGTCTAGTATAAACATAACTTTTATATGCACTAGGAAACCAAAAAACAAAAAAATCCTGGATCTCATTTATTGTGAAATTTGTTTTATTACAATGGTCTAGAATTGAACCCAAGGTATACCTGTATCTAGTAAAATGTTAACTAGGAGTGATAGGCAAGAACATTATTGCCTTGTCTCAATCTTTGATAAAAATAACTTTCACTGTTAAGAAGGCTGTTAATTGTACACTCTTCATAAAAGACTTTTATCAGTTTGAAGAAGTTTGCTGAGAATTATTTTTCTCAAAAATGTCAAGTAGTTTTCTGTATCTCTTGACATTATAATATTGTTTTCTCTTGATAGTCTGTTAATGTGTTGAATTACATGGATCAATTAGAATGTTAAATTAACTGCTCCTGGGATAAACCCTGATTGCTCATGATGTACCGTTATTTTTATATGTTGTTGGATTCAAGTTGTTAACTTTTAAATAAGATTATTTTAATATTTTTCTTCATGAGATATATGTCTATTGTTTTCTTGTAATGCCTTTTTCTTTTTACTTTTTAACTGGGATAATACTGGCTTCATAGAATTAGTTAGTTTGTGTTCCTGCCAACTTATTATCCCTCTTCAATTTTCGGGAGGAATAGGTATCTGAGAGAATATGTATAGAATTAAATCTGGCACTGAGGTCTTATTTGTGGTAATGTTTCTAAGCATACATTCAATTTCTTTAATATATATAGAGTATTAAATGTTATATATTCCTTCTTATGTAAAATTGATAGTTTATTTTTTTCAAAAATTTGTATATTTCAATTATGTTAAGACTGGATAAAAGTTATTCATAACAGTCTCTTGTTATCTTTTTAATGTCTCTAGTGTGTGTAGTGATATTGCTAATTTCATTTTTAATACTGCTAATTTGTGCCTTTATCTTTTTGCTTTAAAAATTTTTTTACTATTTATTTATTTGGCTGTGCCGGGTCTTAGTTGCTGCATGCAGGATCTTTTCAGTTGCAGCACGCAGGATCTTTTAGTTGTGACATGCAGGATTTTTTAGTTGCAGCATGCAGGATCTAGTTCCCTGATCACGGATGGAACTGAGGCCCCCTGCATTGGGAGCAAGTAGTCTTTTTTTTTTTTTTTAATGTATTTATTTCTTTATTTATGGCTGTGTTGGGTCTTCGTTTCTGTGCATGGGCTTTCTCCAGTTGTGGCAAACGGGGACCACTCTTCATCACGGTGCGCAGGCCTCTCACTATCGTGGCCTCTGTTGTTGTGGAGCACAGGCTCCAGACGCGCAGGCTCAGTAATTGTGGCTTACGGGCCCAGTTGCTCTGCAGCATGTGGGATCTTCCCAGACCAGGGCTCAAACCCATGTCCCCTGCATTGGCAGGCAGATTCTGAACCACTGTGCCACTAGGGAAGCCCATGGAGCAAATAGTCTTAACCACTAGACCACCAGGGAAGTCCCAGCATTCACCTTTTTGTATCCTAATCAGTCTGGCTGGAAGTTTACTAGATTTATTGACTTTTTCAAGGAAAGAGGTGTATCATTAATTTTCTTTGTTGTTTTTGTCTTTCCAGAAGCCAATTGTATTGGTTTCTGAAATTATCTTTATTATTCTTTTATTTTCTGCTTGTTTTTTATTTCACTTGTACTTTATTTTCCCAACTACTTAAATTAGAAGCTGAGTTCAGTGATGTAAGACATTTATTCTTTTCTATATTTTTTTTGGTTTATAAAATTATTTGTTTCATGTGTACAACTATATTTCTACTTCTGTATACAGTACAGTGTGGTTACCACCAAAAGTTTAGTTTCCATTCATCACCATACAGTTGATTCCCTTTACTCATTCTGCCCTCCCCCCAGCTCCCTTCACCTCTGGTAACCAATAATCTGTTATCTATATCTATGTGTTTGGTATTTTTGTATTTTCCCCCACATATGAGTGAAATTATACAGTATTTGTCTTTCTCCATCTTATATATTTCCCTTGGCATAATACCCTCAAGGTCCGTCCATGTTGTCACAAATGGCAAGATTTCATCTTTTTAAATAGCTGAGTAGTTTTCCATAGTATGCATATGCCACATCTTTATTCATTTACCTGTCAGTGGACACTTAGGTTTCTCCATATCTTGTCTGTTGTAAATAATGCTGCGATGGACATAAGGGTCCATATATCTATTCAAATTAGTGTTTTTGTATTCTTTGGCTAAATACCCAGAAGTAAAATAGTTGGAATATGTGGTTGTTCTATTCTTAATTTTTTCAGGACTCTTCATACTCTTTCCATAGTGATTACACCAATTTATATCCCCACAAAAAGTATACAAGGGTTCCCTTTCTCCAAATCTTCTCCAACACTAGTTATTTTTTGCCTTTTTGATAATAACCATCCTATTGGGTGAGATGATATTTCATTTTGGTTTTTGATTTGCATCTCCTTTATAATTGGTGGCAACGAACATATTTTCATGCGCATGTTGGCCATCTGTATGTCTTCTTTGGAAAAATGTTATTCAGCTCCTCTGCTCATTTCCTAAATTGGGTTATCTTTTGGTTGTTGAGTTGAATAAATTCTTCATGTATTTTGAATATTAACGTCTCAATGCCTATATGATTTGCAAATATATTTTCCCATTTGGTAGGTTGTCTTTTTTGTTGATGATTTCCTTTGCCATGCAGAAGCATTTTAGTTTGATGTAGTCCTACTTGTTTATTTTTTCTTTTGTTTCCCTTGCCAGAAGAGACATAACCAGAAATAAGACCAATGTCAAAAAACACACTACCTGTGTTTTCTTCTAGGTGTTTTATGCTTTCAGGTCTTACCTTCAAGTCTTTAATTCATTTTGCATTAATTTTTGTGTAAGATAAATGGTCTAGTTCTATTCTTTTGCAAGTGGCTGTCCAGTTTTTCCAATACAATTTATTGAAGAGACTATATCTTTGTATGTTCTTTACTCCTTTATCATAAATTAATTGTCCATATACTTGTGGCTTTATTTCTGAACTCTCAATTCTGTCCCCTTGATCTGTGTGTCTGTTTTTCTGTTAGTACTATGCTGCTTTGATTACCATGGTTTTGTAGTATAATTTGAAGTCAGGGAGTGTAAAATCTCTAGTTTTGAGCTTTTTTTCTCAAGTTTGCTTTGACTTTCCAAGGTCTTTTGTGGTTCAAAAAAGTTTAGGATTTTTTTGTTCAATTTCTTCAAAAAATATCCTTGATATTTTGATAGGAATTGCACTGAATCTGCAGATTGCTTTATGTAAAATGGACATTTTAACAATGTTAGTTCTTTCAATACATGTGTATGAGATATCTTTCCATATTTTTTGTGTCTTCTTCAATTTCTTTCAACAATATCTTATAGTTTTCAGTGTACAAGTTTTTCTTCTCCTTGTTTAAATTTGCTCCTAGGCATTCTATGCTTTGTATTGCATTTGTGAATGGGATTGTTTTCTTAATTTCTCATTCTGCTAGTTCATTGTTAGATATAGAAATGCAACCTATTTTTGAAGTTGATTTGGTACCCAGTACTTTATTGTATTTGTTTATTATTTCTAACAGTTTTTTGTGAAATATTTAAAGTTTTCTATATATAAAATTATCTCACATGCAAATAGTGACAGTTTTACTTCTTCCTATCCAATTTGCCTTTTATCTCTGTGTCTTGCTTAATTGCTCTAGATAGGCCTTCCAAAACTATGATGAGGAAGAGGGATGAGAGTGGGTATCTTTGTCTTGTTCCTGATCTTAGAGGGATAGGTTTCAGTTTTTCATTATTGAGTATAATTTCTGTTGTGGGTTTGTCATATACAGTCTTTATTATGTTGAGGTACTTTCCTTCTATATCAATTTTATGGAGAGTTTTTAAATCATAAATGGGTGTTAAATCTTTTCAAATGCTTTTCGTATATTTATTGAAATAATCATATGATTTTTTTTCCTTCATTTGTTAATGTTGTGTATAATGTTGGTCAACTTATTGATGTTGAACCATCCTTGCATCCCTGGAATGAATTCCACTTTATCATGGTGTATGATTCTTTTAATGTATTGTTACATTGATTTTGTTAATATTTTCCTGAGAATGCATCTATATTTATCAGAGATATTAGCCATAATTTTATTTTTTTGTGTGTTATCCTTGTCCTTTAGTATCAGGGTAATGTTGGCCTCATAACATAACTTAGGAAGCATGCCCTTTTCTATTTTTTGGAAGAGTTTGAGAAGGATAGGTATTAAATCTTCCTTAAATGTTTGGTAGACTTCACCTGTGAAACCATCAGATCCATCCATCTGACTTTTGTTTTTTGGGGAGGTTTTTGATTACTGTTTCAATCTCCTTACTAGTGGTCAGTCTGTTCAGATTTTCTGTTTCTTTATGATCAGTCTTGGAAAGTTGTATGATTCTAAAAACCTATTCATTTATTGTAGGTTCTAATTTGTTGGCATACAGCTGTTCATAATATTCTCTTATAGTCCTTTGCATTTCTGTGGTATATTTTTGTAACATCTCCTCTTTCATCTTTGATTTCATTTATTTGAGCCTTCTCATTTTTCCTTAGGTTTGTCAATTTTGTTTATCTTTTAAAGGAACTAGTTCTTTAGTTTCATTGAACTGATTTATTTTCAGCCTCTATTTTACTTATTTTTCTCTGATATTTATTATTTTCTACTGACTTTGGGTCTTGCTTGTTCTTCTTTTTCTAGTTCCTTTAAAAGTAAGTTTAGATTGTTTATTTGAGAATTTTCTTATTCCTTGTGCCTGTATTGCTATAAACTTCACTCTTATTGCTGCTTTTGCTCCATCCCACAGATTTGAGTATGTCACATTTTCATTTTCATTTGTTTTCCAGTATTTTTAAATTTCTCCCTTGATTTCTTCATTGATCCAGTAGTTGTTCAGTATTGTGTTGTTTACTATCCAAATATTTGTGTTTTGTCCAGCTTTCTTCTTGCAGTTGTTTTCTAGTAACATTGTGATCAGAAAAGATGCTTGATATGATTTCAATCTTATATTTATAGAGACATTATGCATCTCAACATAAGAGAATGTTCCATGTGCATTTGAGAAAAACATGTATTCTTCTGCATTTGGGTGAAATGTTCTATATTAGTCTATTAAGTCCATTGCATCTAATGTTCTTTTTAATGCCACGGTTTCCTTTTTAGCTTTCTGTCAGGATAATCAATCCATTGATGGAAGTGGGTTGTTAAAATCCCCTACTATTTTTATATTGCTGTCAAGTTCTCTCTTTAGGTCTACTCATAATAGTTTTATATATTTTGGTGCTCTTATGTTAGGTGCATATATATTAATAACTGTTATGTCTTCTTGATGGATTCCCAGCTTTGTCATTAAAAAATATTTATCTTTGTCTCTTGTTACTTTTTTTGGTTTGAAGTCTATTTTGTCTGTTATGAATATGGCTATGTTCACTTTTCGGGAGGGGCTGCCATTCACTTGGAGTATCATTTTCCATCCGTTCACTTCACCCCATGTTTGTCTTTAGAGCTGAAATGGGTCTCCTGGGCAATATATATTTAGGTCTTGCTTTTTAATCAATCCAGCCACTCTATGTCTTGATTGGTGAATCCAATCCATTTATACTTAGGGTGATTATTGGTAAATGAGGATTCAGTACTGCTGTTTTATCTTTTTGTTTTCTGGCTGCTTTATATGGCCATTGTTTATTTTTCTTTTTGCTTCTGTCCATTTTAGTTTTGTGGCTTTTCTGTTTTTCTCAGTTTCCTCTTTTTATGTTTTGTGTCCTTGTTTTAAATTTATGTTTTTCTGATTCATGAGTTTTATATAAAACATCCTATAGAGAAAATAGTCCTTTTTTTGCCAATAGCATCTTATCTTCATTTGCCTATATGGGTTCTGTTCTTTTCCCTATCCCCTTTTATGTTTGGTTGTCTTAAATTATACCTTTTTAAATTGTGAGTTCATTACTAATTTGGGTCACTATAGTTATTTTTACTGCTTTCCCTCCTTTTACCTTAATGCTACACTTAAGTGTTTCACAACACATATAGAGTTGAAATTTACTTATTCTGTCTGTCTATTTATCATCTTACTCAGAGTTTTGTGTACTTTTACCTTTTTGTTTTGAGCAGAACTCCTTCAACATTTGTTATAAGGCAGGTCTATTGTGATGAACTCCCCCAGTTTTTCTCTGTCTGGAAATTCTTTATTTCTCCATCATATCTGAATGATAACTTTGCTGTATAGCATATCTTTCAGTATTTTGACTCTGTCAGTCCACTCTCTCTCAGACTGTAGAGGATCTGCTGAGAAATCTACTCATAGCCTAATTGTTGGGGGGGGGTGTCTGCTGTAGGTTACCATTTTTTCCCCCACTGGCTGCCTTTAATTCTCTTTGTAATTGACTTTTGACAATTTTAATATAATTAGTCTTTGAGAAGGTCTTTCTGCATTGAGATAATTAGGTGTGCTCTTAGCTTCATGGGCCTGTATATTCAGTTCCTTCCCCAGGTTTAGAAAGTTCTCAGCTATTATTTCTTTAAATAAACTCTCTGGTTCCCTTCTACCTCTCTTCTTCTGGGATACCCATTATCCTTATGTTGTCATTTCTAATGGAGTCAGATATTTCTCATAGAATTAGTTTATTTTTTAAAGATCTTAGTTCTGTCTCCTCTTCTACTTGTACCATTTCTAGATTTCTATCTTTGACCTTGCTAATTTTCTCTTCCACTAGTCTTCTCTATTGCCAGTGCTTTCTAATGAGTTCTTATCTCATGTATTGAGTTCTCAAGCTCCAGAATTTGTTTGATTCCTTTTTAGAGTTTCACTCTCTTTGGTAAAGTATTCCCCCAGTTAATTAATTTTATTCCTGAGCTCATTGAACTGCCATTTGAGTTTTCTTGTAGCTCTTTGAGATTTTTCATAATAGCTATTTTGAATTCTTTCTTTATTAGTTAGATTGCAATATTCCATAAATTTAAGTTTCTGGATAATTGTCTTGTAGGTCTGCGTGTGAGATACTGTGTTATCATGGTTTTGCATGAGTTATTCCTCTGCCAGTAGCTAACACCTTTATTCCGTAGGTAAAGTTTTGCTTTGTTTTTGCTTCTTTGATTCTACCAATTCAAAAGGTTGGTAATTAGGGACTTTTTTTTTTTTCAGTAGGTGACACTTATCTCTAGTGTTTACTTTCTCCCACTTGAAATGTCTCTGGCTATATTTAAGAATTGGCAATTTCCACCCTATACCACTTCTGCCAGAGATGTCACCTACAGCCCTTGTTGTCTCTGCTTGTGCTTCCTGGTTTGCCGGTGCCTTGATGTTGCTGGTGTCACTGCTGTTGCTGGTGTCACTGCTGTTGATGACATCACTGGCCGGGGCACCCAGATGACAGGCATGTCTGCTGCACCTGGGTTGTTGGCATCAACTGCTACTGCAGGAGGAGGGGACAAGTGGTGGGGAGCATTGTTAGGCAGGGAGTCAGAGCCACAGGCAACTTTATGGCTGGGAGAATCAGGGTCACAGGACTGGTTGTCACTGTTGCTCAGTTCTCTGTGGCCACGGGTACCACTACAGTTGGGAGGCCAGAGCTACACAGCTACACAACACAGCTATCCCTGCTGCTTACAGTCTCTCTGGTGCTGTGGGCTCAGCCTCCACAACTAGGGTACGGGGATTGTAGTCACCACCTCCATTGTTTCCCTGGTTCCACTTCTTCTGCATGTTCCAGTCCACCCACCTTTAGATGCAACAGATGTGTGGAACTTTCCAGCATCTTGGTGTGTTGGACCAAGGAAGCTTTGTTAAGTTATGCATGTTTTACTGGTCGTAGATTGAAGGGGAGAGAACAGGGAGTGTCTATCAGCACTATGACAACAATAGTAGTCTCTCCTTTACTAATATAGAAATTTATTATGCTTTTGTTGTATCCAATGTGTTTGCTGTGTTGTATTTTAATATTTTCATTAAGCTCAAAATAGTATCTTATATTTTACTTTAATTTTATTTCCTTCAAACCATGATTCATTTAGGAGTTTTTTTTTATTTCATTCAAATATTGGGGGATTTTTTTATAATTATCTTTCTGGTGTTGCTTTCAAATTTCATTCCATAGTAGTATATTATGACCTAAAATATGTTGGTAATGTTTTTGCTTTAAAAAGTCAATTATCTTTAAAAATGATTTAAAATAAAAATAATCTTTTATGTTTTCCCACCTTTTAATTACATCTGAATTTTTCATTCCTTGCTGTAGATCTATACTTCTATATGCTATTGCTTTCCTTCTGTCTGAGAATTTCATTTAACATTTCTGTTGTGTGAGTTTCCTGTTGATGGATCCTTTCAGTTTTTGTATGTACAAATATGCCCTTTTCCCCCTTAATTATGTGAGATATGTTGGCTGAATATAAAATTTTAGGTTCACATATTTTTTGTTTCAGTACTTGTAGATGTTTCTCCACTGTCTTCTTGCTTGCATTTTTTAGACAGTAGTCAGCTGTCATCCTGATCTTGTTTTCTGTGTATATAATATGTCTTTTTTAAGTTCATTAACATTTTATTCTACAGTGCTCAGTATGTTGTTAATCTCTTACTGCTTATTCATCTCTAGAAGTTTTATTTCAGTCTTTTAATATATTTCTATGTCTCTTTTAAACAAGTTTAGTCTTTCTTCTGCCTTCTTTGATGAAACAGAATTCGAATATCCTTGTTCACTGTTTCTATCATTGTATGATTTCTGCATTCATTTCAATAAGTTATTTATTTGTCTCTTTCTTTGCATATCTGACAAGTTTTGGTTGTATAAGAGACATTGAGAGTTTATGTTGTCTCTTAATAGATATTTTTACTCCTATAAATACTCTTGATTTTTCTGAGGATGCAGTTATCTGGAAATGGTTGAAATTTTGAATATTTCTTTTAAATTATGTAATGTGGAACTAGAGATTCTGGGATATTTTTTTTTCTGTATTGAAAAAATACCCTTCTGAGTCCTCTACCTAATGCAATGTGACTTTTTTTTCACTATGGCTAATGAAAATATAAACAATATCTGTGTGATACTGGGGTTTTTCCCCCTGTTTTGCTTTTGGGAAATGAGGTTCTTTCTCTAGCTTTGGACATTTTCTTCATCCACATTATATAATGAGAATTAAACTAAGATCTCTAGAGGCCCCCTGTAGATTTATGAAACTATCCTTTTAGTTCTTCACTCTCCTTTCCTCTCATTGTAAACTTAGCTGCCTTGGTAACCCCTGACTTCCACTTATATTTCCCCAACTCAAGGTGATAAGTGGACTCTATTTGGGTTTTTCCACTTGCTCTGGAAACTCCCTCAAAAAATAATCTGGGAACAAACATAGGCTTAAATATATTTGTTTCCCCTTTGTCAGGGATCAGTCTTTGAGATTGCCTGATGTCCATTATTTGAAAACAGTTGTTTTATATATTTTGTCATTTTAAACTTGTTTCAGGAAAGAAAGTAAATCCAGTCCCTCTTACAGAATATTAGTTGAAGGCACAAGTGTAAGAGATGATAGAGTTTGAGGGACAGATAAAATTTTCTCACTAGTACCAAATTCTCTCATTAGGTCATGTAAGATATATATAAAAAGTTTATATTGTATTTTCTAAGGAGTTCAGTGGTGAGATCAGTTTTGAGCTTTATGAAAATTTCCATTCTGAAAGATTGATTTTGACAATAAATTTTTGTTTGAAGTAATGCATATTTTTTTCTTTTTTTTCCACATTTTCTACTTTGGTTAGAAATTACAAAACAGTAAGCTTTAAATGACCTCAGCATTTCCCTTCCCAAATAACTGAGTTATAAAAAAAAAATAGTTTTAGGTCATTTTAAAGTTTAAATATGTGGTTAAAATAAAGATCTTCAATTAAAAATATTTATTTTATCTATTGCATAATTCCTGTGTCCTGTGTAGGGGAATGAAGATGATAGAAAAACATAGCACACAATTCTTTGACCTTAAAAAAACTAATGTTTTAGTCTGTATACATACTATATGCAAAAATCCTGGCATATAGTATGGCAATTGCTATAAATGAATGTGTGAGTAAAATACTCTTCGAATACATATATCTTAATAACACTACTTAGTGCCCTGATTATTTTATCTACATTTTTTTTTTAACTCACACAGCTAAAACATACAAGCATATTTTGGACAACTGTTACCTTGAAAGAAGGTATAAGATTTCAAGTTTCCATTGCTTTGTCAAAAAAGAAGTTACTTTATAAGACAATTATAGTAAATTATGTCCAAAAGTATTCTTTACTACAACACCTTGCTGTCTGATAGGATTATAGAAAGCATTCTGCTTCCAAAACAATAACTCATAAACAGATACAGTGCTATGGCTCTTTACCTGATTTTATACAATTGTGTCAACACTGAGCCCATTTTTCCTTTCCTCAGCAAAATCCTTCTTATGCCTCATAGTTTGCATGCTTACTTCAAAGACAATAGTTAAAAATTCCAGGAAGAAATGTAGTGGGTAAAAGAAAAATGAATATATATATATATTTTAATATGTCTCTCAAATAACCAATGATGTTTTTTATTTTATCTAAGATAATGCATATGAATAGTTATAGTACTGTAACACTTATATGTTATAGGAGATGCTACTTATAAAAGTTGACAAATATATGGAATAGTTTTGATGGTAAAATTATAAAGAGAGTAAAAAGCTTTTAATTTAGAAAATCTTTCCTCCAATAATGCGGTTCTTCCTATGGAAAACTACATGAGTTATATGTAATGAGATTGGCATTTATTTGTGAATGAGTTTGCATTTAATAACATATATGAATAAAATGAATAACAATGTACACAAACAAAATGGGTAACTGATATATAAAGGAATTTATGCTAATTTTAAAATTAGAAATAATAATAATGACAAAAATATTTTTTATTATAACATATTGGACAATTAAAACAATATAATTCATATTTAGCTTAGGTTAAAAATACTTTTAATTTTTGGGGCTTCCCTGATGGCACAGTGGTTGAAAGTCTGCCTGCTGATGCAGGGTACACGGGTTTGTGCCCCCATCCAGGAAGATCCCACATGCCATGGGGTGGCTGGGCCTGTGAGCCATGGCCATGGAACCTGCGCATCCAGAGACTGTGATCCATGGCAGGAGAGGCCTCAACAGTGAGAGTCCCATGTACCACAAAAAAAAAATAATAATGAATAAATAAAAATACTTTTAATTTTTTAAATCAAAGTAAACTAAAACATTTTTCTTTATTAAAATATCAATTTATTTTAGCTCTAAATTTAATAGTTTCACATAAATATAGATTATATTAAAAGCATATACTATTGAAATCTCCTCTAGATGTTTTAGTAATGTGTTGTGTTTTTAAATTAAGGCAAATCATAAACATTACATTATATCATTTCCTTTTTATAAATTAATAAAATGGTAACTAACAGAAAAGTATAAATCTATTCTAATCTATTCTAATCTATAAATTTATTCTATAAATCTATTCTAATCTTTCTTCTTGTCTATACACAAGAAGAAAGAAATAGTGTTAAATTTAATGTCAATGACTCAAAAATGACGAAGCTGAGATGTTATTCATTTTGGTTTTTTTTTGTTTGTTTGATTTGGTTCAATGCAATCCCTATCAAATACCAATGGTATTTTTCACAAAATTAGAACAAAAAATTATACAATTTGTATGGAAACACAAAAGACTCCGAAGAGCAAAAGCAATCTTGAGAAAGAAAAATGGAGCTGGAGGAATCAGGCTTCCCAACTTCAGACTACATTACAAAGCTACAGTAATCAAGACAGTATGGTACTGGCACAAAAACAGAAATATAAATCAATGGTACAAGATAGGAGGCCCAGACATAAACCCACACACCTATGGTCACCTAATCTATGAAAAAAGAGGCAAGAATATACAATGGAGACAAGATAGCCTCTTCAATAAATGTAGCTGGGAAAACTGGACAACTACATGAGATGTTATTCTTGATGTTCATTCATATAACAGATTTCTAGTATGTAGTATCTGCATGGGATATAATGCTGAATATGAACACAAATATTCCATGACTTCATGGGTTTACAATCTAGTGTTAAAGACAGACATTAATAAAATTGTGATTGTGAAAAAGTTTTTCAAATGAGAAGTTAATGAATCTCATAGATGCATTTATAGAAAAGGGAGTTTGACCTGGATTGAATGACCAAAAGTAATCTGTATTAAAAAGAGGAGGGAAGCAGAAGAAACATGTACAAAAGACCTACAGTAAGAAACAACATGAAGTATATACAGGACTGAAATATTGGAGAGAATATTGGAGAGAATAGGGAACAGAAACTGAATAATAACTTAGAGTGTCATACAAGATAAACTATGAAGAACTTTGTGTCTCAAGAAATTTACCTTTATATTTTGACCAATAAAAAGATATTGGTTTTCTTTTAACGATGAGTAAAGCAGTCATTTTTTACAGTTCAGCATGACAAGCTTGTATTAAGTGTATAGAGATGCTAGGAAAGGTTATTAAAGGAATAAAGAATTCAGGTGTAACTTCAATAATCCAGCTGAGAGAGGATGACAGCTTACATTACATAATAGCAGTGGTCACATGGATAAGTGAAAAGGTTTGAAAAATAATTAGAAAGTAAAATTTATACAATATGGATACCTATGATAGAAATGAGAAAAATCAGCACAGTTTAAAGAAACAGCAGACACTGAATTATACACTCAAGTATTTGAAGTTGATGAACTCAGGAACAGAAAATCAACCATCATTCAAAATTGAAATGAACTTTAGGGAATAAATCAAGGGAATATCCAGGTTTATTCTCTGACAGTAATGTTGCATTTTAAATTGTGAGATAGTTCGGGGAAGTTTAAAATCATTGGTTTATTTTAACAGAAATGAATATGCGGTGTTAGAATATGTACTAGAAATATAATGCCAAGTTTTTTGTTTGTTTGTTTTTTGCAGTACGCAGACCCCTCACCGCTGCGGCCTCTCCCATTGCGGAGCACAGGCTCCGGACATGCAGGCTCAGCGGCCATGGCTCACGGGCCCAGCCGCTCTGCGGCACGTGGGATCCTCCTGGACTGGGGCATGAACCTGTGTCCCCTGTATTGGCAGGCGGACCCTCAACCACTGCGCCACCAGGGAAGCCCTAATGCCAAGTTTTGAGTAAGAGCTCAGGGGTCATAATTAGAGCCACAATTTACAGTAAAAACATTTTTTTTATAGAGTAAATGGGTAAACAAATAAAATCTGTGAGAGGAGGTTAAAAACAGTAATTGGAATCATCATAGGTAGTCAAGTATTTTAGGATGAGAAAACGTTCTGAGAAAACACTGATATAGCTATAAGAAAGTGATGATAGTCTCTGATGGAGTAATTTCAGGGAAATTATACTGTCAGAACAAAACATACAACAGTAATAAAATGAAACATAGCATGATTATTACCATGTAAAACAAAAGCAAAAATAGGTATTGTCTGGTAAAATTCATTAAATTTAGTAAAAGTCGCTCTCTCCACTACTGAGAGTCAGCAGTCTAGATGCTCACATTAATAGAGATGCTTCTATATTATGGTCCTTGAATATTGTTTCATAAAGCACTTTCAAGGCTTGCCTAGCTTTTTAATTTTATGCTGTCAAATAATTTTATATTATAATTGAATATAATTATAACCTTTCCTTTTATTACTTTATGAGCACAATTTTATTTTAGGAGAATGAGTGACTTTTCTAAAGCTACACAGCTTATCTGTGGCTGAATTATGGTGGAATCTGAGCTTTTGTTTTAATCTTGTCTCCATATATTTGTTATTATTTAAAGACATCTATATGATCTTGTCTATATTTATCATTTATTAGATTAAAACATTAATAGCAAACAAAAAATGTTAAAACATTTGATATTAGGTAAGAAAAAATTATTGGCTGAATTATATGCCTAAACTTTTTTACTTGATATTATGCTACTGTAGCACTATCAGAAAATTTTTTTTTTTGAGGTAAAAGGTGTAATCAATCTTATCCATTTTTCTGCCAGGTTTATATATTCCTGTGTTTGTCTGTGTATGTGTGTATGCATGCAAGTGTGTGTGTAGAGCAACGGAATGAATTGGGAGATTGGGATTGACATATATGCACCATTATGTATAAAATAGATAACTAATGAGAACCTGCTGTATAGCACAGGTAACCCTACTTAATGCTCTGTGGTGACCTAAATGGGAAGGAAATCCAAAAAAGAGGAGATATATGTATACATATAGCTGATTCACTTTGCTGTACATCAGAAACTAACACAACATTGCAAAGCAACTATACACCAATTAAAAAAAAAAAAGACACACAAAAGTAATGTTCCATGAATAATTGTCCATGATCTACTTATGTCTTTGTAAGAAGGTAGGTCAGAAAACAAAATAGAATGCATTAGCTTTTAAGGAAATCATTTCACTTCAAATATTCCTCTTATTTGTTGATTCTTCTTATATCACAAAGACACTTTACTTTGTATGCATTATTTGTCTGATAAATGTACTTTAAAGATGTTTCAGTAAAGCTTTGATGTTGACTGATATAAACATTGGCTTTGATGTGGAAATACTTTGTTCTGATTAAACTTAAAAAGCACATATCTGAAGGTTGAAGAGTTAAGAACATGGAAGCTGCTTTGTATTTTATTTGCTTCAACCTGTCATGTTTGCTGTCAAGTATGACATCCTTGTTAACATTTAGACATAATTTAAACAAACTGCTAAATATTTATGCCTAGTGCTCATTACTTCACATATGTATCCATGGTTCAAATATTAATGAAGAGTTTGGACAGACCTTGTTTTTACTGCTCTGTTCTTCTGAAAGTTAACTTTTTCATATCTTTCTATATTAGTATCCTGATTTATTTATTGCTTGGTTTAAAGAAACTGTCTTTTGATGTTAAATTTGCTTGTGTTTAAGTTTTTAGAAAAGTAGATTTAAGAAGTACAGGAAAATGATAAAATAAAATTGAATCCATTGTGTTAGCATATAAAAACCCATGTGCACATGTGTGGATTGTGTAAGTTTAACAAAGATATCAATTTATTTTTGAAGGGGATATGTAATTCACTATTAAACAAGGATATTTATGAGACGTTTTAGCCTTTTCAGTCATATATGGTTAACAGCAATACCATTCATAAGTATAATGGGAAACAATATTCTTCACTTCTCTGGCTAGTACAGTGTAGACAGCTCTTACACACAATTACATAAGGAGAATCATCTCAATAGTTTTTATTACTGGACATAGGAATCACTTAAATTTTGAAATTTCTTACAACTGCATAAATTACTGCACATATTTTAATTTAATGTTATTTACATTGTTGATATTTTAAAACAGATGACAGCCTTAGAATTAACCTGTCCTTTACAGCCTCTTATTTGACATTGCAGTTAATTTTATGTCTGGTGAATCTGTGAATTTATGTGTCTCTTATCTCTGATTGCTTAAATAAACATGACACAAGTGGAAGAAAGATTAAGGGGATTTAGCTAGGCCTTTCACCCAACATATTTTCCAGTTCTTAAATTTGAAATATCTCCTTTATAAACAAAGAAAACTTTTCTTAAAAACCATATATCTGAGGCAAATTTATTTTAGGTTAAATTTTTAATAGAATTCAACTACTTTCTAAAAATGAACAGCTGTTTAGAAGAAACCATTGCACTGTTTAAAAGATTAGAAAGTGTAGTGTAACAATACTAAGAGGAGTAACAAATGACCAATTATACAGACAATAAGAATTCAGATGAGCAACTATAACCCAAGTCACTGCCCTATCTGAGGTAAGATTTTTAAGACCACCTTGCATAAAACTCAATGAGTATTTTACTACTTTTACTGAACTGTAATCAAGACAATTGAAAATGTTCTCATATATACACTACCAAACATAAAATAGATAGCTAGTGGGAAGCAGCCGCATAGCACAGGGAGATCAGCTCAGTGCTTTGTGACCACCTAGAGGGGTGGTATATGGAGTGTGGGAGGGAGGGAGATGCAAGAGGTAAGGGATATGGGAACATATGTATATGTATAACTGATTCACTTTGTTATAAAACAGAAACTAACACACCATTGTAAAGCAATTATACTCCAATAAAGATGTTAAAAATAAATAAATAAATAAAGTTATCCTTTTCTTCCTAAAGACTTATGTCGCAAAAAATGTATGGAGAACATAGATATTAGCATTATGAAATAATAGAGAAGGAAACAATAGTAGAGATACTTTGATTACTTGAAAATAAAAAGGTATTTAGTTCCTTCAGTCTTTCAAAATGTATTTTTGGAGCTTCAATTAGTAGGGGAAAATAAACAAATATATTTCAGGTAGTAATCATTGCTATGAATAAGAAGCCATAAAAGAATGAGGGTGAGAATGTTGTGATACAAAGAATGTCTAAAGAAGATTCCTCCATAAAGGGAAACTTGAGCACTATTGACAAAAAAAGAAAAAAAAAAAAAAAAGCACAACCTAAAAGTTGAGAGTTATGTTTTATTTGGTAGACAAAACTGAGGATTTAAGCCTGGGACACAGCATCTCAAAGATGACTCTAAGAGATGACTCTAAGAGACTGACTCAAGAGACTGCTCCAAAGAGGCGAGGGAGGGAGCCAGGATATGTAGGAGTTTTTACAAGAAAGACCAGGAAGTCAGAACATAAGATAACTGTTAATTAAGGAAAACCAGACATCTCAAGTTAAGGAATTTAGCACTTTTCTATTTATGGGGAGATGCAAAATCTGGGTTTCTTGAAATCATTCCTTTCATATGTACTTCAACTGGGCCAGTATCGTGTGCATCTCATCCTGAGTCTCCTCAGGTGTACTCTTGTGGGTGGCTACAGTGGCTGACTGCTAGATGGGAGGCATCCTGCCTCCATCCTGAGTTCCTCCAGTGCTCACCATAGGGGTGGCTGTAATGTGATGGCTTGACGGCTGAAACATCCTTTGTTTACTGATATGGCAGGTGGCATTTTTAATTCACATCACAAACTGAAGAAAATGAGGGATCAAACAATGTAAATATTTCAGAGGAGAGTTTCCTAGTCAGAGACAGTAGCGCTGGCAAAAGTCCTATGAACAATTTGATTGCATTCTAGGGATGCCAAGGAGACTGTTGTAACTTTAAATAAGTGAGCTAGGGAAAATTGTTAGAATATGATATTATGGAAGGAACAATAATGGGTGGAGGTAGGAAATGTTGGAGATTTCTGCAAAAGGCCATCAAGAGATGGAGGGGGTAGTAGGAGAGAGGAATTGGAATGGAAGTGAAGAAAAATCTGGTAATTAGATTGTCTATAAAGATATGGGCTTGGATAAGATCATCTGGATTTAATAAACACATAAATTTAAATAAAGCAATGAAATATTCCCTGAAACATTCTCTTGAAATTTCAGTGTTTGAGAGCAGAAGACTAAAAGGAAGGGACTAGTAAAAAAGGAGGAAAGGTAAGAGAACATTATATCTGGGGCAGAGGTGGGTATTTTAAGAAAGAGGAAGTGGGTTTTGGAAAAGTGAGGTTTTTGTGTCATTGAAAAAGTGAGAGTGAAATTCTAATTATAATGGGTTGGAAAGATAATATGGAAAAAATAAAACAGGAACACAGAGAATACATAAATCTCTCAGCCTTCCTCCCCTTCTCCCATAAATTTTGGCAAAAAGTTGGGACAGTACTAGGAGTGGAATATTGGGTTGTAGGAGAAATTTCTTTTGATTGTAGAGAAATTGATACACATTTTTGTATACTGAGAGGACCATTATGTGGAAGGGAGAAAAACCATAAAACCAACAACTAATGATGCAGGAGAGAAAGGGGAAAATTGCTGGAGAAAATTCCTGGATTAACAATAGAGAAAGGAATCTGAAGCATATATGAAGCAATTAGTTTAGATAAGGTGTTGAACATTTCTATCTTAACAGCTGAGAAGACAGATTCTGTGTATATAGATATTTTCCCATGGTAAAACAAAGCTATGCATAGGCTGATGTGGGTAATTGTCTTGAAGAGGGTGAAAGTGAAAAAGTACAGACATGTTGTAAGATTACTGGGCAGATTTAAGGGCACCCCTGATTCAAGCGATCATGAATTTAAATTAGAACCAGATGTGGACAGTGAGAAATTTTTATGGTAGCTCTAGGAATATAGACATTTAAAGGATGGAAGTGGGGTTAGATGGAGAAATGACAGAAAATTATAAAGGAAGAATCAATGAATTGGAGTGCTTGGTGAGTTAAAATAGTTGTAACCAAGATTTATATAGCAAATAGAGTTTGCTATTTGATTGTGGATTATGAGGTAATGATATTATGAGGTAAGTGAAGCTATTGGTAATGACAACTCCTAGGATATGGCCATGAAACTTTGTGACTCAGGTGAAGGGTAGAACAAAATTAAGGAGAGATAAGACTAATTAATTGAATACTGAAGCCAGTAAAAATTTGGTCAGAAGGAATGAGAGAGAGAGAGAGATTGAGCCATTTACTAACCCTTCAAGGATTGAGAAAGAGTGCCCAAAGTCTACCAAGAATTGTTAAAGATTCATAAACTAATGTTCTAAGCGTCAGTGGAGATACTGAGAATTTTTTCCTCTGGCTTCTTTCAAGATTTTTCTTCACTTTTCTGCAGGTTGATTATTATATGACTTGGTCTATATTTTATGGTATTTTCTTGCTTGATGTTCTCTGAGCTTCATGAATCCATGATCTTTTTAGAGAGTTTCAATCTCTCTGTTGAAATTATTCACCTGTTCTTGAATGTTATCCACTTTTCCATTAGAGTCCTTAGCACTTTAATCATTGCTGTTTTAAATTCCCAGTCTAATAATTCCAAAATGTCTGCCATATCTGAGTGTTTTTCTGATGTTTGATATGTCTCTAAAACGGTGATTTTTGTCTTTTAGTATGATTTGTAACTAAAAACAAAAAGCTGGGTATGATGCACTGGATAAAAGGAATTAGGTAAATAAGGCTTTAGTGTGAAGTTTTGTATTTATCTGGCTAGTGGTTAGGCTGTGTTTACTGTTTGCTGCAGTTGTCAGTGTTAAAGGCTAAAATTTTCTCTGGTGTCCTTGTTTTAGTCTTCTTTATTGTCTTTGGGTTTCTCTTCTTTTTAACATGTGAGATACATAGCTTATTGTTTAGAGATTATAGTTGTATTCCTGAGTTATTACACAGGAGGCTTACTGATATGGTAGTAAACTGTGAGTGGAAGGTTGGTGTTCTATACTCCCATGATCAGATCTCAGTCTTTTAGTGAGCTTGTGCTCCTGTGCTATGACCTACAGAAGTGCTGTTCAGTTTTGCTTTGTTTGCTCCCCCTTAGGTGAAACAGGATGGCTAGTGAGGGTTGGAATTTGGTATTTACCTTCCCCCAGGTCAAATGGGGAGAATACTTCAGTTGGGCAGGCTCACTGAAATACTCTTGAAGTGAGGCTGAGTTAAGAAGAATAGAATGCTCTGGGTGAATTACAAAATGTCTATTTTCCACTATCCCTGCTGGAGCAGGGAATTTTTTTTCTGATCTTCACCATGAGAAGCTAGTAGGGCTGCTGGATATAAAATTCATGAAAGGCCCTTCTCTCAAATTTGTCCACATGGACCCTTCAGAAATTTAAAAGCTTAGGTTTTCTTACCCTGGTACTCCTTCCAATGCAGTTTTCTGCTTCTGCACTTATGTTCCAGTAAGCTGTGGTGCTCTGTATCCACCTGTCTGTATCTTCAATTTGGGGGGCAGTAGTTTGCACTGTGACCTTAGTTCTCTAATAGATCAATATTTTTCTTTTTATTCAGTCTTTTTATTTTCTCTCATGTTAAAAGAAGTGACAATTTCCAAGTTCCTCATAGGCCAGACTGGAAATCAGAAGTTCTATGCAGGATTTTAGGAAGAGTCAAATAATCAGGTTATAGAATCTGCAGTTAAAATTAAGCATTACTTCAATTTAATGTTATACAAAGTATGATAGGGAACTCTATATTTCAACTCAGCCAATATGCTTCCTTCTAATGAACTATACAACAACAGAAAAAATATTAGAAGAAAGAATTAAATACAGTAGGACACATGATGTTTTATTTAATTAAAGGAGCTTTGATCAGAGCATGGGCATATTACAAATAATTAATTTACTTATATATTTCTGTCTTGGACATATAAATTGCTGTTAATAGTATAATTGAACTCTAAAACACAGTGTCTCAGTAAGCCTAGCAGGTTTCCTTCACAGGTCACTAATCCTATCCAGTGATTCCAACAATTATACTATAAATATCAGAGGCATTCACCATCCATCAAGGGCACATTTATATTGAGAGGGCTCCTGGATCATGATATGGAATCCACATCAACATCTATGGAGAAGAATGCCAAGTACACATTTTTGGAATATTATAAACAGCATTGGGAAAATACAGATATGTTGTAAAGGGGATAGAATCTTGAAAAACACTGTAATAAGAAGGAAAAAACTGTAAATGTAGCAAAAACACATTATGTTCTAGCAAAGCACAAATATACTGTTTAGCTCAGCTGCAATCTTCTATGACTGCCTTAGGTAGCTACAGCACAAAAATTAAAAAAAAATATTTTTGTAGGGCCTGTTGAGATGTAGAAATGGGCAGAGTGAGAAGAGGATAGAAGTTAAGGAATAAAGATTCTGAGGGGATCTTAAAAGATAACCAGAACAATTTTACAGTTTTAGCAAATCAGACAACATGGAGCTATGCAGGTATTATATACACCATCTAGCTAGGATCTTTGAAAGGTTTGACAATCACTATGATATAGTCAAGATAATTCTCATTCTTCACCATTATGGTCACAATTTGTTTTGCCATTCCTTTGGAAATACGTTTTTTGTAAGCATGCTTCTGAGGGATGCAGGTCAATAGTTTCTTTGATATAACTTTTATCTATTGAATATACAGTACAATGTGCCTTGTGTTTTTCGTATAGCTGTGTGAGTAACTTTAATTTACAAATAGACACACAAGCTGCCATAACACTGTATGCTCTGGTCATTCTTCATTTTGTTGTTCTCATTACCTATGAGTGTATTGGTTCTAATAACCAGTTATTTCCTTGAAAAACTAAGTCATTATTCAGTTACAGAACTAAGGTAAGCCACCTTTTTAACTTGAAAACACAAGCCTGTAATGAGAAATGAAATACCTCGTACATGAGTTCCTAAATTTCAAGGCCAGGCTAGAGCCCCTGGAAGCAATAAAGGAAAAAAAAATGTTGTTTTTGTAAAAGAGTGACACTTAGGGGCACACAGATTATACAAATGAAAGAAAATAGTGTCAAGGAAATGGTAACATTTTGGAAGCGAGAATTTTGTTTCAGCATATGAACACTGGATTGAGGAAATTTCAGTTCACAAATGTAAATGCAAAACATTTATATACAGAATTCACAGCTGTGATTAAAAGGAGCATTCAATATCCTTTTATTGGAAACTGTGATATAGTAGGACTTAAAACTTATTGCAAATTTAAGCAGACTTAGGAGAAAAAAATTAGGAGGCAAAGCTGAAAGAATGTAGACTTCAAGAGAGGAAAGGACTAAATTGTTTCTATGGAATAGGCCTTAAAATTCAACACTGGGTAAAGATTATAGGCAAAAGGAAACTAGGTACCTTAAATCTATTTAGTACCTTGGTAAGCGGAAAACAAAGTTTTACTTGAATAATATGGATCTAGTCCATTCAACTTAAGGAGTGATAGAGTTTTCTTTTGAAAACTAACAAAATTTAATGAAAATCCAAGTCTCTTGTTCAGGCAATCTTGTAAATCCATTTTGAATATTATTCAAGAGTAAGAGAGGGGATTTGAGAAGACGGTGGAAGAGTAAGACGCGGATATCACCTTCCTCCCCACGGATACATCAGAAATACATCTACACGTGGAACTGTTCCTATAGAACACGAACTGAACGCTGGCAGAAGACCTCAGACCTCCCAAAAGGCAAGAAACTCCCTCACGTAGCTGGGTAGGGCAAAAGAAAAAAGAAAAAACAGAGGCAAAAGAATAGGGATGGGACCTGCACCAGTGGGAGGGAGCTGTGAAGGAGGAAAGGTTTCCACACACTAGAAGCCCCTTCAAGGGCAGAGACTGTAGGTGGCAGAGGGAGGAAGTTTCAGAGCCACAGAGGAGAGCACAGCAACAGGGGTGTAGAGGGCAAAGTGGAGAGATTCCCGCATAGAGGATCGGTGCTGACCAGCACTCACCAGCCCAAGAGGCTTGTCTGCTCACCCACCAGGACAGGTGGGGTTGGGGAGCTGAGGCTCAGGCTTCAGTGGGATCACAGGGAGAGGACTGGGGTTGGCTGTGTGAACACAGCCTGAAGGGGCTAGTGTGCCACGGCTAGCCAGGAGGGAGTCCGGAAAAATCTGGAGCAACCGAAGAGACAAGAGACTTTTTCTTGTCTCTTTGTTTCCTGGTGCACGAGGAGAGGGGATTAAGAGTGCTGCTTAAAGGAGCTCCAGAGATGGGTGGGAGCCGTGGATATCAGCGTGGACCCCAGAGACGGACATGAGATGCTAAGGCTGCTGCTGCCACCACCAAGAAACCTGTGTGCAAGCACAGGTCACTATCCACACTGCCACTCCCAGGAGCCTGTGCAGCCCACCACTGACAGGGTCCCATGATCCAGGGACAATTTCCCCAGGAGAATGCACGGTGCGCCTCAGGCTGGTGCAACATCATGCAGGCCTCTGCCACTGCAGGCTCGCCCCGCATCCATATCCCTCCCTCCCCCAAGGCCTGAGTGAGCCAGAGCCACAAAATAAGCTGTTCCTTTAACCCCGCCCTGTCTGAGTGAAAAACAGACACCCTCAGGCAACCTACACACAGAGGCGGGGCCAAATCCAAAGCTGAAACCCTGGGAGCTGTACGAACAAAGAGAAAGGGAAATTTCTCCCAGCAGCCTCAGAAGCAGTGGATTAAAGCTCCACAATCAAATTGATGTACCCTGCATCTGTGGAATACCTGAATAGACAACAAATCAACCAAAATTGAGGAGGTTGACTTTGGGAGCAAGATAGATTATTTTTCCCCTTTACCTCTTTTTGTGAATGTGTACATCTATGCTTCTGTGTGAGATTTTGTCTGTATAGCTTTGCATTCACCATTTGCCCTAGGGTTCTGTCCATCCGTTTTTTTGTTGTTTTTTACTTAAAATTTTTTTTCTTAATAATTATTTTTTATTTTAATAACTTTATTTTATCTTACTTTATTTTATTTTATCCTCTTTCTATATTTTTTCCCTTTTATTCTGAGCCATGTGGACGACAGGCTCTTGGTGCTCCAGCCAGGAGTCAGGGCTGTGCCACTGAGGTGGGAGAGCCAACTTCAATAAACTGGTCCACAAGAGACCTCACAGCTCCACATAAGATAAAATGATGAAAATCTCCCAGAGATCTCCATTCCAACACCAAGACCTAGCTTCACTCAACAACCAGCAAGCTACAGTGCTGGACACCCTATGCCAAACAACTAGAAAGCCAGGAACACAGCCCCATCCACTAGCAGAGAGGCTGCCTAAAATCATACTAAGGCCACAGACACCCAAAAAACACCACACCACACGTGGACCTGCCCACCAGAAAGACAAGATCCAGTCTCATCCACCAGAACACAGGCACTAGTCCCTTCCACCAGGAAGACGACACAACCCATTGAACCAACCTTAGCCACTGGGGACAGACACCAAAAACATCAGGAACTACAAACCTGCAGCCTGTGAAAAGGAGACACCAAATACAGTAAGATAAGCAAAATGAAAAGACAGAAAATCACACTGCAGATGAAGCAGCTAGGTAAAAACCCACCAGACCTAACAAATGAAGATGAAATAGGCAGTCTACCTGAAAAAGAATTCAGAATAACGATAGTAAACATGATCCAAAATCTTGGAAATAGAATAGAGGAAATGCAAGAAACATTTAACAAGGACCTAGAAGAAATAAAGAGGAAACAAGCAATGATGAACAACACAATAAATGAAATTAAAAATACTCTAGAAGAGATCAATAGCAGAATAACTGAGGCATAAGAACGGATAAGGGACCTGGAAGATAAAATAGTGGAAATAGCTACTGCAAAGCAGAATAAAGAAAAAAGAATGAAAAGAACTGAGCAGTCTCAGAGACCTCTGGGACAACATTAAACACACCAACATTCGAATTACAGGGGTCCCAGAAGAAGAAGAGGAAAAGAAAGGGACTGGGAAAATATTTGAAGAGATTATAGTTGAAAACTTCCCTAATATGGGAAAGGATATAGTTAATCAAGTCCAGGAAGCACAGAAAGTCCCATACAGGATAAATCCAAGGAGAAACACACCAAGACCCATATTAAATGAACTGTTAAAAATTAAATACAAAGAAAGCAGCAAGGGAAAAACAACAAATAACACACAAGGGAATCCCCATAAGGTTAACAGCTGATCTTTAAGCAGAAACTCTGCAAGCCAGAAGGCAGTGGCAGGACATATTTAAAGTGATGAAGGAGAAAACCCTACAACCAAGATTATGCTTCACAGCAAGGATCACATTCAGATTTGATGGAGAAATTAAAATCTTTACAGACAAGCAAAAGCTGAGAGAGTTCAGCACCACCAAACCAGATTTACAGCAAATGGTAAAGGAATTTCCCTAGGCAACAAACACAAGAAAAGGAAAAGACCTACAATAACAAACCCAAAACAATTAAGAAAATGGGAATAGGAACATATATATTGATAATTACCTTAAATGTAAATGGATTAAATGCTCTCACCAAAAGACACAGACTGGCTGAACAGATACAGAAACAAGACCCATATATATGCTGTCTAGAAGAGACCCACTTCAGACCTAGGGACACATACAGACTGAAAGTGAGGGGATAGAAAAAGATATTCCATGCAAATGAAAATCAGAAGAAGGCTGGAGTAGCAATTCTCATATCAGACAAAATAGACTTTAAATAAAGACTATTACAAGAGACAAACAAGGACACTACATAATGATGAAGGGATCGATCCAAGAAGAAGATATAACAGTTGTAAATATTTATGCACCCAACATAGAAGCACCTCAATACATAAGGCAAATACTAATAACCAGAAAATGGGAAATCGACAGTAACACATTCATAGTAGGGGACTTTAACACCCCACTTTCACCCATGGACAGATCATCCAAAATGAAAATAAATAAGGAAACACAAGTTTTACATGATACAGTAAACAAGATGGACTTAATTGATATTTATAGGACACTCTATCCAAAAACAACAGAATACACATTTTTCTCAAGTGCTCATGGAACATTCTCCAGGATAGATCGTATCTTGGGTCACAAATCAAGCCTTGGTAAATTTAAGAAAATTGAAATTGTATCAAGTATCTTTTCTGACCACAACGCCATGAGACTAGATATCAATTACAGGAAAAGGTCTTTAAAAACTACAAACACACTGAGGCTAAACAATACACTACTTAATAATGAAGAGATCACTGAAGAAATCAAAAAGGAAATCAAAAATACCTAGAAACAAATGACAATGAAGACACGATGACCCAAAACCTATGGGATGCAGCAAAAGCACTTTTAAAAGGGAAGTTTATAGCAATACAATACTACCTTAAGAAACAGGAAACATCTCAAATAAACAACTTAACCTTGCACCTAAAGCAATTAGAGAAAGAAGAACAAAAAACTGCAAAGGTAGCAGAAGGAAAGAAATCATAAAGATCAGATCAGAAATAAATGGAAAAGAAATAAAGGAAATGATAGCAAAGATCAATAAAACTAAAAGCCAGCGCTTTAAGAAGATAAACAAACTTGATAAACCATTAGCCAGACTCATCAAGAAAAAAAGGGAGAAGACTCAAATCAATAGAATTAGAAATGAAAAAGGAGAAGTAACAACTAACACTGAAGAAATACCATGGATCATGAGAGATTACTACAAGCAACCCTATGCCAATAAAATGGACAACCTGGAAGAAATGGACAAATTCTTAGAAATGCACAACCTGCCAAGAATGAATCAGGAAGAAATAGAAAATATGAACAGACAAATCACAAGTCCTGAAATTGAAACTGTGATGAAATATCTTCAAACAAACCAAAGCCCAGCACCAGATGGCTTCACAGGCAAATTCTATGAAACATTTAGAGAAGAGCTAACACCTATGCTTCTCAAACTCTTCCAAAATATAGCAGAGGGAGAAACACTCTGAAACTCATTCTACGAGGCCACCGTCACCCTGATACCAAAACCAGAAAAAGATGTGACAAAGAAAGAAAACTACAGGCCAAAATCACTGATGAACATAGATGCAAAAATCCTCAACAAAATACTAGCAAACAGAATCCAACAGCACATTAAAAGGATCATACACTGTGATCAAGTGGGGTTTATTCCAGGAATTCAAGGATTCTTCAATATATGCAGATCAATCAACATGTTATACCACATTAAGAAATTGAAGTACAGAAAAGATATGATCATCTCAATAGATGCAGAGGAAGCTTTTGACAAAATTCAGCACCCATTTTTGATAAAAACCCTGCAGAAAGTAGGGATAGAGGGAACTTTCCTCAACATAATAAAGGCCATATATGACAAACCCACAGCCAACATCGTCCTCAATGGTGAAAAACTGAATGAAAGCATTTCCAATAAGATCAGGAACAAGACAAGGTTGACCACTCTCAACACTCTTATTCATCATAGTTTTGGAAGTTTTAGCCACAGCAATCAGAGAAGAAAAGGAAATAAAAGGAATCCAAATCGGAAAAGAAGAAGTAAAGCTGTCACTGTTTGCAGATGGCACTGACACTATACATAGAGAATCCTAAAGATGTTACCAGAAAACTACTAGAGCTAATCAATGAATTTGGTAAAGTAGCAGGATACAAAATTAATGCACAGAAATCTCTGGAATTCTTATATCCTAAGGATGAAAAATCTGAAAGTGAAATTAAGACAACACTCCCATTTACCATTGCAACAAAAAGAATAAAATATCTAGGAGTAAACCTACCTAAGGAGACAAAAGACCTGTATGCAGAAAATTATGACACTGATGAAAGAAATTAAAGATGATACAAATAGATGGAGAGATATACCACGTTCTTGGATGGGAAGAATCAACATTGTGAAAATGACTCTACTACCCAAAGCAATCTACAGATTCAATGCAATCCCTATCAAACTACCACTGGCATTTTTCACAGAACTATAACAAAAAATTTTGCAATTTGTATGGAAACACAAAAGACCCCGAATAGCCAAAGCAATCTTGAGAACGAAAAAAGGAGCTGGAGGAATCAGGCTCCCTGATTTCAGACTATACTACAAAGCTACAGTAATCAAGACAGTATGGTACTGGCACAAAAACAGAAAGATAGATCAATGGAACAGGATAGAAAGCCCAGAGATAAACCCACGCACATATGGACACCTTATCTTTGATAAAGGTAGCAGGAATGTACAGTGGAGAAAGGACAGCCTCTTCAATAAATGGTGCTGGGAAAACTGGACAGGTACATGTAAAAGTATGAGATTAGATCACTCCCTAACACCATACACAAAAATAAGCTCAAAATGGATTAAAGACCTAAATGTAAGGCCAGAAACTATCAAACCCTTAGAGGAAAACATAGGCAGAACACTCTATGACATAAATCACAGCAAGATCCTTTCTAACCCACCTCCTAGAGTAATGGAAATAAAAACAAAAATAAACAAATGGGACCTAATGAAACTTCAAAGCTTTTGCACAGCAAAGGAAACCATAAACAAGACGAAAAGACAACCCTCGGAATGGGAGAAAATATTTGCAAATGAAGCAAATGACAAAGGATTAATCTCCAAAATTTACAAGCAACTCATGCAGCTCAATAACAAAAAAACAAAGAACCCAATCCAAAAATGGGCAGAAGACCTAAACAGACATTTCTCCAAAGAAGATATACAGGATGCCAACAAATACATGAAAGAATGCTCAACATCACTAATCATTAGAGAAATGCAAATCAAAACTACAATGAGATATCATCTCACACCAGTCAGAATGGCCATCATCAAAAAATCTAGAAACAATAAATGCTGGAGAGGGTGTGGAGAAAAGGGAACACTCTTGCACTGCTGGTGGGAATGTGAATTGGTTCAGCCACTATGGAGAACTGTATGGAGGTTCCTTAAAAAACCACAAATAGAATTACCCTATGACCCAGCAATCCCACTGCTGGGCATATACCCTGAGAAAACCATAATTCCAAAAGAGTCATGTACCAAAATGTTCATTGCAGCTCTATTTACAATAGCCCGGAGATGGAAACAACCTAAGTGCCCATCATCGGATGAATGGATAAAGAAGATGTGGCACATATATACAATGGAATATTACTCAGCCTTAAAAAGAAACGAAATTGAGTTATTTGTAATGAGATGGATAGACCTAGAGTCTGTCATAGAGAGTGAAGTAAGTCAGAAAGAAAAAGACAAATACCGTATGCTAACACATATATATGGAATTTAAGAAAAAAAGGATGTCATGAAGAACCTAGGGGTGGGACGGGAATAGAGACGCAGACCTACTGGAGAACGGACTTGAGGATATGGGGAGGGGGAAGGGTGAGCTTTGACAGGGCGAGAGAGAGTCATGGACATACACACACTAACAAACGTAGTAAGGTAGATAGCTAGTGGGAAGCAGCCGCATGGCACAGGGATATTAGTTCGGTGCTTTGTGACAGCCTGGGGGGGTGGGATAGGGAGAGTGGGAGGGAGGGAGGCGCAAGAGGGAGGACATATGGTAACATATGTATATATATAACTGATTCACTTTGTTATAGAGCAGAAACTAACACACCATTGTAAAGCAATTATACCCCAATAAAGATGTTAAAAAAAAAAAAAACTACAATGAGATATCATCTCACACCAGTCAGAATGGTCATCATCAAAAAATCTAGAAACAATCAATGCTGGAAAGGGTGTGGAGAAAAGGGAACACTCTTGCACTGCTGGTGGGAATGTGAATAGGTTCAGCCACTATGGAGAACAGTGTGGAGGTTCCTTAAAGTACTACAAATAGAACTACCATATGACCCAGCAATCCCACTACTGGGCATATACCCTGAGAAAACCAAAATTCAAAGAGTCATGTACCACAATGTTCATTGCAGCTCTATTTACAATAGCCGGAGATGGAAACAACCTAAGTACCCATCATCGGATGAATGGATAAAGAAGATGTGGCACATATATACAATGGAATATTACTCAGCCATAAAAAGAAACGAAATTGAGCTATTTGTAATGAGGTGGATAGACCTAGAGTCTGTCATAGAGAGTGAAGTAAGTCAGAAAGAGAAAGACAAATACCATATGCTAACACATATATATGGAATTTAAGGGAAAAAGATGTCATGAAGAACCTAGGGGTAAGACAGGAATAAAGACAGAGACCTACTGGAGAACGGACTTGAGGATATGGGGAGGGGGAAGGGTGAGCTGTGACAAAGCAAGAGAGACGCATGGACATATATACACTACCAAACGTAAGGTAGATAGCTAGTGGGAAGCAGCCGCATAGCACAGGGATATCAGCTCGGTGCTTTGTGACTGCCTGGAGGGGTGGAACAGGGAGGGTGGGAGGGAGGGAGATGCAAGAGGGAAGAGATATGGGAACATATGTATATGTATAACTGATTCACTTTGTTATAAAGCAGAAACTAACACACCATTGTAAAGCAATTATACACAAATAAAGATGTTAAAAAAGAAAAATCTGGAAGCAATAAATGCTGGAGAGGGTGTGGAGAAAAGGGAACTCTCTTGCACTATTGGTAGGAATGTAAATTCATACAGCCACTGTGGAGAACAGTATGGAGGTTCCTATAAAAACTACAAATAGAACTACCATATGACCCAGCAATCCCACTACTTGGCATATACCCTGAGAAAACCATAATTCAAAAAGTGTCATGTACCAAAATGTTCATTGCAGCTCTATTTACAATAGCCAGGACATGGAAGCAACCTAAGTGTCCATCAACAGATGAATGGATAAAGATGTGGCACATATATATAATGGAGTATTACTCAGCCATAAAAAGAAATGAAATTGAGTTATTTGTAGTGAGGTGGATGGACCTAGAGTCTGTCTTACAGAGTGAATTAAATCAGAAAGAGAAAAACAAATACTGTATGCTAACACATATATATGGAATCTAGGAAAAAAATAAAAATTAAAAAAAAAAGGTCATGAAGACCCTAGGGGTAAGATGGGAATAAAGACAGAGACCTACTAGAGCATGAACTTGAGGATATGGGGAGGGGGAAGTATAAGCTGTGACAAAGTGAGGAGGTTGCATGGACACATATACACTACCAAACGTAAAATAGATAGCTAGTGGGAAGTAGCCACACAGCACAGGGAGATCAGGTAGGTGATTTGTGACCACCTAGAGGGGTGGAATAGGGAAGGTGGGAGGGAGGGATACACAAAAGGGAAGATATATGGGAACATATGTATATGTATAACTGATTCACTTTGTTATAAAGCAGAAACTAACACACTATTGTAAAGCAATTATACTCCAATAAAGATGTTTAAAAAAATAAAATAATTTACAGCCTTAAAAAAAAAAGGAGTAAAAGGAAATCTCATTAAAATATAGGATAACTGAATTACAGTAGTATATTTTTCAATTTTGTAATCACATTCCAAGAGTAATTTCACTGAGGGACTCATTACCATATTTTTGACACTATAATTCAGATGTGGACAGATTTTTATTATTTATTTTAAAAATAAAGCATACCATCTACTCATTTGTTTATTCATTGACCCATTCTGATTTGTACAACTAATTTTTTTCAACGAAACCACATAAAGAATATAATTTTTTTTCTCTCAAAAGATAACATTAATTTTATTTTAGCTGTTCTTCATACTTTAGTAGACAGTAAAGACAATGAAAATAACCAAGAGGTTCTCAGAAGACAGCTGGCTTAAGAAATGTTAATAAAATAAATAGGATGAATGTAAAATCTGTACTTATATTCCTAAGTCCCATCAATTATTTAACAAGTATCTATAGTTAATTTATGTTTATATGATACCCAAAGATGAGTGCACTCTATCTGAGAGCTGATAATTTTCAAAATTACTTAATTGGAGACAGTTTTTTTTTTTTTCTAAATTGTTTTTTGGAAGTGAGGACTTTAAATCCAACCCCAAAGAAAAAAACTTAATGATTTCATAGAATCTCACAATAAATTTGCAAAGAAGGTATACAGCATCATGGTGTTGAGAAAAATATGCTCAGAAGGATTAAATTATTTGTCATGTTCATAGTAGACATGGATCCAGGTTTATCAGAAATCAAATACATATTATTTACATTAAGCTCCCTACAAGCACTCAGAACTAATACGCCTTACCAATTATGTATCTCATTGTCTCTTTCACTTGATAGATAAAATAGGTAATAGATAGATATGTATAAATATAGATCTGTTGCTATAAATAGTTTACATAAAAGTTCTTTGTAACTTTGAAGTGTTTAAAAATTAGTTGTTATTATCTGTATCATACTTATTTTTGCAATTGTACTGCAAGTCCTTGTGACAATGTAGTGACTTCCTTTCTGACTTCTGCCCTACTTCACTATTCCCATTATTTTACTGGTTCCTCTCCCACTTTGTTGCAAAATGACAAATATCCAGTACGGATTACAGCCCAGCTCCCATATCTTTAGGCCCACTATTTCATTTTCTCCATGTCTGCCTTTTCTGGGCATCAGTGATCAGCCCATGCCCTAGTCAAATTTTTCCACTCCCTGGGAGACATCAAAATTTAATTTTGTCCCATTTCATTTCTTGGATAACAGCTAAGATGGAATTCAGTTTCATGATTCTGTATTAAGAAAATTCAATTAAAAACAAACAAAAAACAACAATCATCCCTTTTTATTTTTATAAATTTATTTATTTATTTTTGGCTGCATTGGGTCTTTGTTGCTGTGTGCAGTCTTTCTCTAGTTGCAGTGAGTGGGGGCTACTCTTCATCGTGGTGCGCAGGTTTCTCATTGTGGTGGCCTCTCTTGTGTCTTTGGATTTTTTTGGGTTTTTTTAATTTAATGTATTTTTTATATAGCACGTTCGTATTAGTTATCTATTTTATACATATTGGTGTATATATGTCAACAATTTCCCAATGTGGTGGCCTCTCTTGTTGTGGAGCATGGGCTCTAGGTGCACGGGCTTCAGTAGTTTTGGCTTGCAGGCTCTAGAGTGCAGGCTCAGTAGTTGTGGTGCATGGTCTTTGTTGTCCCATGGCATGTGGGATTTTCCTGGACCACGGCTTGAACCTGTGTCCCCTAAATGGGTGGGCAGATTCTTAACCACTGAGCAAGCAGGGAAGTACCAGCAACCACCCTTTATGTAGAGTAGAATAGATCCACATTACCCAAACAAAAACTTTTGTTTTTCTTCCTACCCAGTCCTCATTAATAGCATGTGTTATTTGGGTCAAGACTTAGAGGACTTTGGAATCTTATGAGTGATTTCCAGGGTGCAGCTACTGTGGAGACCAAAATACCTGGAATATTAAAAAAATGATATGTTTTAGATGTAAAGCTATTTCTCAATACATCACCACCTTTTCTTGTTCCCCATACTATCCTCAGCCTCAAATAATTTTGAGAATTTGGGCAACTTTTTCTTTTAAGAGTTTTTATAATGTTGATATTTATAACTATTGCTGATTATTTTTTGGTCAGTGTCTTGTTATGACTCAATATAACTCTTTCATAGGAATTGTATTCAACATAAAATACTTAGCAAAATGTTGTATGTAGCAATATAATGCTACATTTTAGTTCAATAGAAAAAATATCATTAATTATTTATATTTATTTAAGATCATGATTGTAGACAAAGTATTACATATGAACTAATTTTATCTTTCTCTTTTTTACTTTTAAAGTATTAACAACATAATGTAAGTAATTTTGTGCCTGCAGGAGACATAAACCTGTAATCATATTAAAAATCACTGCCCTGTCAGATGATAGGAATCAATTCAAGGAGCTTCATCTAAATAATATTGTAAGTATTCTGCAAAATAAATTTAAAGTCACACCCAGTGACAAAAGATTTTACTAAGGTGGATTGAAATAAAATTACTTCAGAGTACAGGTATTTTGCCTCCTTAGGTAAGTTTATTCCTAGATATTTTATTCTTTTGGATGCGATGGTAATTGGGATTGTTTCCTTAATTTCTCTTTCTGATAATTCATTGTTAGTGTGTAGGAATGCAAGAGGTTTCTGTGTATTAATTTTGTTTCCTTCAACTTTACCAAATTCATTGATGAGCTCTAGTAGTTTTCTGGTAGCATGTTTAGGATTGTCTATGTATAGTACCATATCATCTGCAAACAGTGACAGTTTTACTTCTTCTTTTACAGTTGGAATTTCTTTTCTTTTTCTTCTCTGATTACTGTAGCTAGGACTTCCAAAGCTATATTGAATAAAAGTGGCAAGAGTGGGCATCCTTTTCTTTTTCCTTATCTTAGAGGAAATTCTTTCAGCTATTCACTGTTGAGTATATTAGTTGTGGGTTTTTCATATATGGCCTTTATTATGTTGAGGTAGGTTCCCTCTATGCCCACTTTCTGGAGTGTTTTTGTCATAAATTGGTGTTGAATTTTGTCAGAAGCATTTTCTGCTTCTTGAGATGATGATAGGGTTTTTATTCTTCAGTTGTTTCATTTGGTGTTTCACATTGATTGATTTGCATCTATTAAAGAATCTTTGCATGCCTGGGATAAATCCCACTTGATCACGGTGTATGACCCTTTTAATGTGTTATTAGATTCAATTTGTAGTATTTTGTTGAAGACTTTTGCATCTATGTTTACCAGTGATATCGGCCTATACTTTTATTTTTGGGGTATCTTTGTCTGTTTTTTGTTTTTTAATAAATGTATTTATTTATTTATTTTTGGGTGTGTTGGGTCTTCATTTCTGTGTGAGGGTTTTCTCTAGTTGCGGCGAGGGGGGCCACTCTTCATCGTGGTGCACAGGCCTCTCACTGTCATGGCCTCTCTTGTTGCGGAGCACAGGCTCCAGATGTGCAGGCTCAGTAGTTGTGACTCACGTGCCTAGTTGCTCCACGGCATGTGGGATCTTCCCAGACCAGCACTCGAACCCATGTGCCCTGCATTGGCAGGCAGATTCTCAACCACTGAGCCACCAGGGAAGCTCTCTTTGTCTGGTTTTAATATCAGGGTGATATCAGGGTAAACTGAGTTTGGGATTTGTTCCTTCCTCTGCAGTTTTTTGGAAGAGTTTTAGAAGGGTAGTTGTTATTTCTTCTGCATATATTTGAGAGAATTTGCCTGTGAAGCCATCTGGTCCTGAACTTGTGTTTGATGGAAGTTTTTTAATCAGTTTCAATTTTAGTACTTGTGATTGGTTTGTCCATATTTTCTATTTTTTCCTGGTTCAGTCTTCAAAGGTTGTACCTTCCTAACAATTTTTCCATTTCTTCTAGGTTGTCCATTTTATTGGACTATAGTTGCTTGTAGTATAAAATGCTGATGAAAGAAACCAAAGATGATACAAATAGATAGAGCAATATACCATGTTCTTGGATTGGAGGAATCAATATTGTCAAGATGACCATACTAGCCAAAGCAATCTACAGATTCAGTGCAATCTCTATCAAATTACCAATGGCATTTTTCACAGAATTAGAACAAAAAAATTTAAATATGTATGAAAACACAAATGTCTCTGAATTGCCAAAGCAATCTTGAGAAAGAAAAACGGAGTTGGAGGAATCAAACTCCTGACTTCAGACTATACTATACTACAAAGCTACAGTAATCAAAACACTATGGTACTGGCAACAAAGCAGAAATGTAGATCAATGGAAGAGAATACAAAGCCCAGAGATAATCCCATGCACCTATGGTCAACTAATCTAAGGCAAAGGGGGCAAAAGTATACAAGGGGCAAAAGTATACAATGGGCAAAAGTATACAATAAGTATACAATGGGCAAAATAAGTATACAATGGGCAAAAGTATACAATAAGTGGTACTGGGATAACTAGACAGATACATGTAAAAGAAATGAAATTAAAACAGTCTCTACACCATACACAAAAATAAACTAAAAATGAATTAAAGACGTAAATGTAAGGCTGGATACTGTAAAACTCTTAGAGGAAAACATTGGCAGAACACTCTCTTACATAGATTGCAGCAAGATCTTTTCTGATCCAGCTACTACAGTAATGAAAATAAAAACAAAAATAAATGGATGGGGCCTAGTTAAACTTAAAAGCATAGCACAACAAAGGAAACCATAAACAAAACAAAAAGATAACCCACAGAATGGGAGAAAATATTTACAGACAAAGTGACTAATAAGGGATTAATCTCCAAAATATGCAAAGAGCTCATGTAGCTCAATATCAAAACAAAAAATCAAAAAAGCAAACAACCTAATCAAAAAATGAGTGGAAGATCTAAATAGACATTTTTCCAAAGAAAACATACAGATGGACAAGAAGCAAATGAAAAGATGCTCAATATCACTAATTATTAGAGATATGCAAATTAAAACTACAACGAGATATCACCTCACACCAGTAAGAAAGTCCATCATCAAAAAATCTACAAATAGGGGCTTCCCTGGTGGCGCAGTGGTTGAGAGTCTGCCTGCTGATGCAGAGGACATGGGTTTGTGCCCTGGTCTGGGAAGATCCCACATGCTGTGGAGTGGCTGGGCCTATGAGCCATGGTGGCAGAGCCTGCGTGTCTGGAGCCTGTGCTCCACAACGGGAGAGGCCATGACAGTGAGAGGCCCATGTACCGCAAAAAGAAAAAAAACAAAATCTACAAATAATAAATGCTGGAGAGGGTGTGGAGAAAAGGGAACCCTCCCAAACCTGTTTGTGGGAATGTAAATTGGTACAGCCCTTATGGAGAAGAGTATGGAGATTCCTTAAAAAAACAAATATTAAGCAACCATATGATCCAACAATCCCACGTCTGGGCATATATCTGGAGAAAACCATAATTCAGAATGGTACATGCACCCCAGTGTTCATTGCAGCAATATCTACAAGAGCCAAGACAAGAAAGCAACCAACTGCCCATCAACAGAGGAGTGGATAATGAAGATATTGTAATATATAAAATGGAATATTAGTCATAAAAAAATAACGAAATAATGTCATTTGCAGCAACATGGATGGACCTACAGATTGTCATACTAAGTGAAGTAAGTCAGAGAAAGGCAAATATCATGTGAAATTACTTATATGTGAAATCTAAAAAAAAAAAAAAAGCACAAATGAACTTATTTCCAAAGAGAAATAGAGTCACAGATATAGAAACAAACTTATGGCTACTGTGGGAAAATGGCAGGAGGAATAAATTGAGATTGAGATTGACATATACACCCTACTACACATAAAATAGATAACCGGTAAGGATTTACTGTGTAGCACAGGAAACTCTACTCAATACTCTGTAATGACATATATGGAAAAAGAATCTAAAAATGAGTGGATATGTGTATGTGTGTAACTGATTCACTTTGCTGTACACCTGAACCTAACACAACATTTCAAGTCAACTATTCTCCAATAAAAAATAAAAATAAAATAACATAATTCCAAAACAAGAAAATGATCATTGTGAATGAGTAATGCCTGTTTGTGTGATTTTCTACATGAATTCAAACATAAAACAATCATGTTTTCTTTTTCTTTGTTAGAACACAAAGGGTGCATAATAAGATGATCATATTTGTGCCTATAGGTCATTGAAGGAAACATTATATTCAGGATAAGCAGACTTCCTTAAAGCACAGCTTTTTACTGCTAAACTTTATACACTTCCAGTCATAGGGAAAATTAAGCTAAACCACACATAAACACAGAAAAAAAATTTTAAACAAAATACAATTGATTAAATTGAAACACACACACACATAATTCCACTGATTCTCTTTTGTGTGAAAAGTTCTAGAGGCAAAAAAAATTTTAAACAAAATACAATTGATTAAATTGAAACACACACACACATAATTCCACTGATTCTCTTTTGTGTGAAAAGTTCTAGAGGCAAAGTTTGATCAATTACAATTATCTTTAACTTCATTGTATAAAATCTTTTGAAAACATAATAGCAATATCCACAAAGGAATTTTTTGCAACTCCTTTTTATTGACTCATTTTTTTCAGGGTTTGTTATTGAATTGAGTGTGATTTAGCTGAAAATGGGCTAAACATGATTTTACAAATTTGTATATTATCCCCAGCCTGCTATCCCAAAATAACCTAGCTCTACATCTAATTTAGGAAGCATAAAATTGAATTCTGAAAGGGTAGTCAATGATCTTGTGCCTCTGTGAATGTCCAATTTATAGACTGTTCACTGAGTAAATGAGATATAGATTTTTTCTCTAATATTTGCAATCTTGAAACAAATTCTCTGGGCAATTTTATATCAGTTAGTACTGATGCCAGTAAAATAGCAAATCTAGAAAATGTGACACTGATTTCCATTCATATTCGCAGATTTATTTTTTGAGAAAATTAATATTTATTTCTTATAACTTTAATGGCTAAGATGCTATGTTTAAAATAAAGAGTAGTAAATTTTTCTTTCCACAAATATAAGAAAAAATGGGTCATTATCTCCAATGACAGAAAAAATATTGATGCGTATAGACTATGTTTTTTACAATATTAACCATAGTTAACATGCATCTCTTTTGACACTCTGGAGCAATTAATTCTTTCCTGAGATTATTGAGGAAATCATCAATAAATTAAATATTTTATACAGAATTCTTAATATTGAACTTTAGAGCAAAATAAGTCATTGTGACTAAAATATCACATGCATTTTTTTCATAAATCTTCAATTCTCTATGAAGTTCAATTAAGACACAAGAATTAAATATAATTTTAACCACTATTTCATCAGAGGAACAAATAAATATGTGTCTTATTAAGATAATCTGCATATTAATTGGCAGATATCTTGTGATGATGTCTTAAGCCTTTAACACCTTTATATTTACTGCTCAGTATGTTCTCTTGTAACTGTTACTAATTGTTCCTCTTTCTAATTGTGTGATTGAAGGTTTATACAAAATTTTAATTTCACACTTTGATTTATTATTCCTTTTCTCTTTTGTCTCCTGTTACTGTACTTTAAAATATTCCATGGCTTCCCTGGTGGTGCAGTGGTTGGGAGTCCGCCTGCAGATGCAGGGGACATGGATTTGTGCCCCGGTCCAGGAGGATGCTGCGTGCCGTGGAGCGGCTGGGCCCGTGAGCTGTGACCCCTGGGCCTGCACGTCCGGAGCCTGTGCTCCACAGCAGGAGAGGCCACAATGGTGAGAGGCCCGCAAACCACAAAAAAAAAAAAAAAATTCCATTATCTTTCTGTACCCTCTTCTTTCTCCTCTTTCTCTTCCTCTGTGTCTATCTCTATCTTTTGTCCTGTTTTGAATCTTTGTCTGTCAGTGTATCCCCAAAGCACTACACTAAGCCTCCTGTATTTCTGTCTTGAGAAGCACCATGGTTTGTCAATTGTTGAGAATGTGTCTCCTAACCAGACTTCCTCTGTTCTCATTCCAGTGCTACCACTTATGAGTTCTATGGTCTGGATATTTCCAACACACTCTCTGTGCCTCAAATTTTGTATCTGAAAAATAACTCAGTAACAGTGCCTATTTTAGAGTGTCATTGAAAATTATACATTATCATATATAAAACACCTAGAAAAATGCCTCACAAAGGCCACAAGGTATCTTACTATGTCCACCAGCAGGCTAGCACCTGCTGGGGACCCACAGGTCCTGCTGCCAGATGCTACAGGAACTGGCCCCACCAACCAGCAGGTCAGCAGCCTCTGTAACAAGGAGGGCCAGGCAACCAGACAGGCCATGGGGCTAGCCATGCCTATCAGTTAATCCAGAGTACTCAGAACCACCCCCTCATAAGTACCCATACATGGGGAACCCTTAGAGCATACAGCTCTGGTAACCAGAAGGAAGTGTGCCGCCAGACAGATAGGAAGTCTTCTACATAAGGCTACTTTTCCAAGATCAGGAAAGGTAATCAACCTAAATAATACATAGAATTAAACCCAATGATTTAGGCACAAGAGTCAACAAATGAATATCTTCCAAATGAAGGAACAAGATAAAACCACAGGAGAAGAAATAAACGAAGTGCAGATAAGCAATCTACTTGATGAAGAGTTCAAGGTAATGATCATAAAAATGTGCAACAAACTTGAGAGAAGAATGGATGAACACAGTGAGAAGATTAAGAAAGGGTTAGAACACATAAGGAAGAAAAAAAAACAGAGCTGAAGGATACAGTAATTTAAATAAAACTTACACTAGAAGGAATCAACAGTAGATTAGATAATACAAAGGAATGAATCAGCAAACTGGAAGACATAGTAATGGAAATTACCCAAGCTGAACAGAAAAAAATAAAAAATAATTTAAAAAATGAAGACAGTTTAATAGACCTCTAGGGTAACCTCAAGCATACTAATATTCCTATTATAGGGGTTCCAGATGAAGGGAGAGAGAAAGGGACAGAAACTTATTTGAATAAATAATAGCTGAAAACTTCCTTAACCTGGGAAAAGAAACAAACATCCAGGTCCAGGAATCACAGAGAGTCCCAAATAAGATGAATCCTAAGAGAAACGTACTAATACACACTGTAGTTAAAAATGGCAAAAATTAAATTTAAAGAGAGGATCTTAAAAGAAGCAAGGGAAATGCAGCTGGTTATATATAAAGGAATTCCCATGAGACTCTCAGCTGATTTTACAGGAGCCTGAAGGGAGTGTCATAACATATTCATAGTGATTAAAGAATAAAATCTACAAACAAAAATACTCTTTAATTTTGTTATAGAGTAAGACTATAATTCAATTTTGAAGGAGAGATCAAGAGGCTTACAAAAAAGCCAAGAGAGTTCAGCACCAGTAAACCAGCTGTACAAGAAATGTTAAAGGGACTTCTCTAAGCAAAAAATATATCACAACTAGAAATATGAACATTATAAAAGAAAGTCTCACTGGTAAAGGCAAACATGGTAAAAGTAGTAGACCATTCACTATTAGGATGTTTAAAAGACAAAGTAGTAAAATTATCTATATCCGCAATAAGTAGTTCAGGGATACACAAAAGAAAGAGATGCAAAATATAATGTCAAAAATATTAAATGTAGTGGGGGGGAGAGTAGAAATTCAGGGTTGTTAGAATATGATCAATCTTAAGAGATAATCAATGTAGAATAATCATTTATAATAAATACACACACAAAGAAAAAGGAATCCAAGAATAACACTAAAGATAGTTTCAAATCACAAAGGAAGAGAGCTAAAGAAAAAGGAGGGAACAAAAAGAACTACAGAAAAAATGAGAAAACAGTTAACAAAATGGCAATATGCACATAACTAGCAACGATTACCTTAAATGTAAATGAACTGAACTCTCCAAGAAAATACATATGGTTGAAGAATGAATGAAAAATAAGAGCCATATATGTTGTTTACAAAAGACTTGTTTAAGAGCTAGACACACACAGACTGAAAGTGAGAGGATGGAAAAATATATTCTAAGTAAATGGAAATGAAAAAATGCTGGGATGGAAATACTTATATCAGACAAAATAGACTTTTAAGCAAAGACTATAACAAAAGACAAAAGGCATTATATAATGATAAAGGGGTCAATCCAAGAAGAGGCTATAACATTCATAAAACTACATGAACCTAACATAGGAGCACCTAAATATATAAAGCAAATATTTTGAGACATAAAAGGAGATATTGAGAGTAATATAATAATATTAGGGAACTTTAATACCCCACTTACTTCAAAGGAAATATTATTCAGACAGAAAATCAATAAAAAAAACCATTAGCCTTAAATGGCACATTGGAACAAGTGCAGTATATATATATATATATATATATATATATATATATAACTTTCTATCCAAAATCAGAAGAATACACATTTTTTTCAAGAGCACATGGAACATTCTCCAGGATAGGTCACATACTAGGTCACAAAACAAGTCTCAGCAAATGTGAGAAGATTGAAATCACATCAAACATCTTTTCCAACCACAATGGTATGAGACTAGAAATCAACTACAAGGAAAAAACTGCAAAAATCACAAACACGGGGGAGCTAAATAATATGCTACCAAACAACAAATGAGTTACTGAAGAAGTCAATGAGGAAATTGAGGAAATAAAAAAAAAAATACCTGGAGACAAATGAAAATGGAAACACAACTGGGAAACAGCGAAAAGCATTTCTAAGAGGGAAGATTATATCAATATAAGCCTACCTCAGGAAATAAGAAAGATCACAAATAAATGACCTAACCTAACACCTGTGGTAAATAGGAAAAGAAGAAAAGCCCCAAAGTTAGTAGAAGAAAAAATAACAACAAACTGAGCAGAAATAAATGAAATAGAAACTAAGAAAAAAATGGAAAAGATCAATGAAACTAAAATCTGGTGATTTGAAAGATAAACAAAATTGATGAACCTTTAGACAGACTAATCAAGAGAAAATAGAGGGCCCAAATGAATAAAATCAGAAATGAAAGAGAAGTTACAACTGACACCAGAGAAGTACAAAATATTAAATGAGATTACTATGAACAATTACATGCTAATAAAATGGACAAACCAGAAAAAATGGATAAATTCCTAATGCACAATTTACTAAGACTAATCAGGAAGAAATAGAAAACATGAGCCAACCAATTCACAGTAATGAAATTGAATCAATAATTTTAAAAAAACCCTCAACAAACACAACTCCAGGAACAAACAGCTTCACAGGTCAATTTTACTAAACATTTGAAGAACACCTATCTTTCTTAAATAATTATAGAAAATTCAAGAGGAAGAAATACTTCCAAACTCATCTACAAGGCCAGCATCATCCTGATACTAAAACCAGACAAAGACACCACAAAAAAGAAAATTACAGGCCAATATCACTGATGAAGATAGATGCAAAAATTCTCAACAAAATATTAGCAAACCAAATGCAATAATACATTAAAAGGATCTTACACCATGATCAAGTGGGATTTATCTTAGGGATGCAAATGTGGTTCAATATCCAGAAATCAGTCAATCAATGTGATACACCATATAAACAAACCCTAAGAATAAAAATCATATGAGTATCTCAATAGAGGAAGGAAAATATTTTGAAAACATTCAACATCAATTTATGATAAAAAAAAAACTTTCAACAAAGTGGGTATAGAGGGAACATTCCTCAACATAATAAAGGCCATATATGACAAACCCACAGCTAACATCATACTTAACAGTGAAAAGTTGAAAGCAATTCCTCTAAGATCAGGAACAAGACAAGAACGCCCATGCTCACAAATTTTATTCAATATAATATTGGTAGTCCCAGTCACAATGATCAGAAAAGAAAAAGAAATAAGAGGAATTTCAACTGGAGAGGTAGAAGTAAAACTGTCACTGTTTGCAAATGATATAATACCATGTATAGAAAATTATAAAAATGTCACCAAAAAACTATTATAACTAATAAAGAAATTCAATAAATTTGTAGGATACAAAATCAATACACAGGAATTTGTTGCATTTCCATACACTAACAATTAACTCTCAGAAAGAGAAATTAAGAAAGCAATATGATTTACAATTGTATCAAAAAGAATAAAATACCTAGGAATAAATCTAACTGAGGAGAGAAAAGACCTGTACTCAAAATAATATAGAGTATTGATGAAATAAATTGAAAAGGACACAAACAAATGGAAATATACACTGTACTCATAGATTGGAAGAATCAATATTGTTAAAAATGACCATACTACTCAAGGTAATCTACAGATTCAATGCAATCCCTATCAAAATACCAATATTATTTTTCACATAGCTAGAACAAATAATTCTAAAATTTGTATGGCAGCATGAAAGACGCTGAGTAGACAAAACAATCTTGAGAAAGAAGAATGGAGCTGGAAGAATCATGCTCCCTGATTTCAAATTGTACTATAAACTACAATAATCAAAACTCTATAGTGCTGGCACAGAAACAGACAGATACAGCAATAGAACAGAATAGAGGGCCCAAAAATAAATCCACAAGGATAAGGTCAATTAGTCTATGACAAAGGAGGCAAGAACATGCAATGGGGAAAAGACAGATTCTTCAATATATGGTGTTGGGAAAGCTAGACAGCTACATGCAAAAGAATCAAACTGGACTACTTTCTCACACTAAACACAAGAATAAACTCAAAATGGTTTAAAGAATTAAATATAAGACCTGAATCCATAAAACTCCTTAGAAGAAATCATAGGCAGTACGCTCTTTGATTTCGATCATAGTGATATTTTTTTGGATATGTCTCATCAGGCAAAGGAAACAAAAGCAAAAATACACAAATGGAACCTAATCAAACTTAAAAGCTTTTGCACAGCCAATGAAACTGTCAACAAACAAAAAGGTTGCCTAATACATGGGGTAAGATATTTGCAAACAATATGTCTGATAAGGGGTTAGTATCCAAAATATATAAAAAACCCACACAACTCAACATTAGAAAAACATACAACCAGGTTAAAAAATGAGCAGAGGAACCGAGTGGACATTTTTCTATAGAAGATGTACTGATGCCCAACACACATATGAAAAGATGCTCAAAATCACTAATCATCAGGGAAATGCAAATCAAAACCACACTGAGATATCACCTCACACCTGCTTTCAGGATAGCTATTACTGAAAGGACCACAAATAATAAGTGTTGTCAAGGATGCTGAGATAAGGGAACACTCATGTACACTTAGTGGGAAAGTAAATTGCTATACCCACTATGGAAAACAGTATGGAAAAGGTGATGTATGTATATATATATATATATATATACATATATATATATATATACACACACACACACTGGAAAAGGTGATGTATATATATATATATATACACACACACACACACACTCACACACACACACATACATATATATATACACACACAAAATGGGATATTATTCAGCCCTAAAATAATGAAATCTTTCCATTAGCAGCAATGCATGGACCTAGAGGTTTATGCTATAAGTCAGACAGAAAAAGACTTTATCCTATGTTTTCACTTATATTTGGAATATTTTTTTAAAAATGAACAAACATAACAAAACAGAAACAGACTCTTAGATACAGAGAACAAACAAGTGGTTGCCAGAGGGGAAATGGGTGGGGGATGAGTGAAATAGGTGCAGAAAATTATGAGGTACAGACTTCCAGTTACAAAATATATGAGTCATGGGAATAAAATGTACAACATAGGGAATATAGTCAATAATATTGTAAGAACTTCTATGGTGATGGAATCTGTCTGGATTTATCATGGTGATCATTTTGTAATGTATAGAAGTATCATATCACTATGTTTTGCATCTGAAACTAACATAGTGTTGTAGGTCAATTATACGTCAATTAAAAAAAGAGGTCTGCACATATTAAGTGCTATATAGTTTTTCAATTATATTATTGTATTTTTATTATATTATATATATGCTATTATATCTATTATATTAGATATTACTATTATTTCTACTTTTCTTCAGTTCAGGTTATTTCAATCTTCTTTTTTGAATTCAAATCACAGGGGAATATTTGCTATTGTTTCTGTTTCTCGGAACATGTTACTCTTTGATTTGAAAAATACATGATTGCTAGAGTGTCCTCCATTCATAAGGAAAGGGAGTTCCATCCATTTTAGAATGACTGGTTCTGGGATATGAATAGGTTTCTTGAAGCTAAACATTTCCCTACCACTATTGTGATAAACTAAATATTATCAGGTAGAATGTAACATGTAGCCCAAATATTGTCCACTTTAAACAAATCAGTACTATAAGATAATTAAAATACCTAAACTTCATGGATTCCGTTTTCTCCATGTACTATGATCCACTATCTTCAAACTATTTGTGGTGTTTTATTGTCATCTTTATGTTCTATACGTGCCTCCACGCATTTCTTTTGTGATTGTCTATGTGAGGAATTTTTAACTGGGGATTATTTTGTTCCGTCAGGGACATCTGGCAATGTTTGTAGACATTTTGGTTGTTGAATTTGGGAAGTGAGAAGGGTGCTACACGCATCTAAAAGATGCTGGCCAGAAATCCTGCTCACCATTTTACAATGCACAGGATAGTCTTCCACAGCAAAGGATTTTCCATTTTAAAATATCAATAGTGCTTCGGGTGACAAACCATCATGTACATTATTCTTTACCCTCCTATCTGCTGCCTTCAAATCCACTCCTACAGAGGCCTTCTGTGAGCATGCTATCCTGACCATGCTGCTCTTCTCCACTGCTTCCCAGACTGTACAACCTTCAAGGTAAAACAAATGCCATTAGATTCCCGCAGTTCTCTTCTCTACCAGAGTTCCACCACATTTAATTTTGAAATGAGGTGATTACCTCTCTATCTGAAAGGCCTTAGACATTGCCCTTAAGAACAAACACCATGATCACCTTTAACCTTCATGAAAACTTCCAGCTTCTACAACCCTGAAAACTGCATTCCCTTCTTGAGTATATAGAAATCAACACATATTGGCCATGTACAAATCAACTCATGTACAATGATGCAAGGGGACTGCTAAATCATTAATACTTCTGACTCAACAAAGTTTTGACAAAGTTGAGACACAGTGTCCAGTATACATCACTAAATTACTTTTCAGCAGTTCACATGCCTTTTGTTTGAGGTAAAATTGTGATGCAGATGTCAAGCAAAATCTTATTCAAATTCTTGCACTATATCTATCAATTTAATAATGTTGAGAAAAACTTACTTGACATCACCAATATCTACTTAGTGTCCTCATTCACAACATATGATAATAATAGTTAACTTTAACTATTTGGGATGTTACATTGATTAAACCTCTTGTGATGATTAAATTAAATAACACACTAAAGCAGTTAGCACTGTATTTACACATAAAAATTTTGAATAGTAATTATTTTCATATTAAACTTATTTCTAGTTAAGACAATAGACTCTGCTATTGGTGTTTTCTCTGTTACTCATTGCTGCTTAAAGCATATAAATATGTTACCTCCCTCCCTCAAGTCACTGCTCATTTATATATTTCAGTATCCTAATGAACTGCTCAAGTCTACTTGTGGCCACCATCATCTCCAGCTTATTGAATACTGCTCTGATTATTATTAAAATTAGCTTTTGGTTCACATTTCTATCCAACTCAATGCCTTCTCCTCATTATCCCTTGAGCATTCATACAAGTGATCCATCTAAAACCCTGACATTTCACTTTCCTGGCTTCCTCATTACCAATGACCTTTTTCTTTACTTCCTGATAGCCATCTATTTCTATGACCATAATGAAACTTATTTTCACCAAAACTTTGCCATCTCTGGAATCTCTAACATTTTCCTTTCTTACCAAAACTTAATGCTCTGAAACTGCACCTGTTTAAGAACCTGTGTGCAAAAATTATTTAACTGTATCATGTGTATCCATTGATTCTACAAGTTTCTAACCACTTTCAGCCTCTTCCTACTTTCTATTATTTCTCGACAATCTAATAACCCATTATTCATTATTGCAATTACTTCGTTAAAATATATAAATAACTCTCTTCTTCTAACATATCCACCTGACTACACTATACCCCTGGTTTAACTTAACTGTTTGGTGCCTGGACACATACAATTGAACATTGTTGAAAAATGCACTCAATGTCACAACTGGCTGTACCTGAAATAGATTCAAACTTCAAATATCCCTTCAGTCCTGCTCAGGAAACATAACGCTTTTCTCTATAATGCTTACTTTCCCACTTGACAAAATGTCAGCTTCAACCTTTTCCTCTCTTTTCAAAATTGCCATTTCTTCCTTTTATAAAGTTTAGTAGATTAACTGTTGCTCATGCCTTTTTAATAAAATAGAAACTATCATGTATGTACTCTCTTAAATTGTGATTGCCAAATCTCCAAACATACCTGCAACTGCATATGTCTTATCCTCTACCCTCTTGTAACATCCTGTGAAATCCCTGTCTTCTTACTAAAGAGCATCTCCTCAGGTAAAACCTGGACCTCAAAGATTTTACTCCTTCAGTTACCACCTCTCTTTGATACTCTACCTATGTAATTTATTAATCCTGTAACATCTTTAATCCTTAAAAATAACCCTACTGAACTCTCATTCTCTTCCAGCTTTTTTTTTTTTTTTTTTTTTGCGGTACGCGGACCTCTCTCTTTGTGGCCTCTCCCACTGCGGAGCACAGGCTCCGGACGCGCAGGCCCAGCGGCTATGGCTCACGGGCCTAGCTGCTCTGCGGCATGTGGGATCTTCCCGGACCAGGGCACAAACCCGTGTCCCCTGCATCAGCAGGCAGACTCTCAACCACTGTGACACCAGGGAAGCCCCTCTCTTCCAGCTTTTAAATAATTTCTCTGATAATATTTATAGTCACAGATTTGAAAAGATGTCTGTGAGCATATCCAGTCCCTCATTTCTAATTTATTGAGTGGTAATAGTGTACTTTCTACTCCACACTGCTACAGCAATTCTTATTTATTTGGACACCAATCATTCTCATATTGTCAAGCTCAATGCAACTTTCATGCACTTACCTTCTTTAACCTCTGACATAACTGTTGAAGTGGTGCCATTCATTTTTCTGAAGATACCCTCTATTCTTGACTTCAGTTACACCACACTTTGGCTTTTCCACCTACATTTCAAAACTCTCCTTCTCAAAGTCCTTCACTTATTCTTCCTCTCTATCACAACTTATCCTTGTTCTCTCTCTTCCCCTTCTATTTCTCAGGTATCATTTCCATGTCATTCAAATATTTTAAATTAAATGCAATATGCTGATGACCCACAACCCTCTCCTCTAAGTACCTAACTTTTTAATGATATCTTTATCAGAGACAAACCAAACCCAGTAAATTCCAAATAGAATGCTCTTCCTAAATATTTTTTTTCTGGAAACATTGAATAGAATCTCCATGCTGCCTCTTGCTTAGGAAATAACCTTCATTATTAACTGTGATCTCTCCCTTATCTTCCAATTCTACATCCATTATTTCTTAAAAGGGGATGGCTATTTCTTCATTTTCCTTCTCCTTTCTCATCACATGAGTTCTTGTATTATCTTCTGTTTACCCTGCATCTTCAGCTTACTGTATTAGTTCTGCTTAGTCAGTTTTCACAAAATAGAAGGAATTATTTTATTAAATAAACTAAACAATATTATTCTTGGGTATCTGACTCTTCAAAAATGTCCAGTAAATAACAAATAAAATGCAAACTATTTTACTGTATACAAAAAGTTCTACACAGTAAAGCCTGACTATTTCATTTGCCTCTTCTTTCTCTTCTCCTACCTACTAAGATTTGGTCCATTAAAGTCCACTTAGTTTTCCTGTGTGGCATGCTCTTTTCTACCTCTAGTCCTTTATACATACTGTTCTATCTACTTGAAATAACTTTTCCCTCACATCTCACATCATTGGTTTATTTTGTATTCTAACCTTTGGTTTCAATTTCTTCTATACAGAAAACATTTTTCTGATCACCCCATCCAAATAATCCCTTCCTAGCTACATTTTCAAATCTCTGCACAGTTTCCTTCTCAACATCAGTGTATGGTATCATTTACACATTCATTCCTGTGTTTAGTTATTTACTTTTGTATAAATTTCTTGCATTAGATTATAAATTCCATGACTTATTAATCAGGTATATTTTGGTTATCCAAATCTTAATAATGTGTCTGGTATACTACATACAGTAAAAATAAAATGTTTAGGGAGGCATTTTCTCAGGGTTACTTGAGATGTTGCCTCCTGGGCTTGAAGGCCTCAGTATGTCTGTTGAATAAAACATGTCTCAACTTTTAGGTTGTGTATATATATTTTTAGTCTACATTTATGACTACCAATGAGAGAGCTGGAGCAGAATTTTCTCCTTTGCCTGAACTCTACAAGGATCCAGAGGCTTGGTACCAGCAGAGGTCTCTTGTGCCCGTCTACCTCCTCACAGATTCCAAATGAATTATGGGTGAGTTCTGGTTCTCTAACCTCCCATTATTGATTGATGATTCTAAGTTTTATTCGGTGATGTTAAACCCAACTCTGTAGGAGTAGGTTACCCTTGAAATTTGGTTTCAAGAAGAGGTACCTAGGTTATCCTTAGTGTAAGAGACACTGGGAAGATTTTGCTCAGTTTAGACACTGAGCAGGTTTTCCTCAGTGAAAGGCACTGGGAAGATTTTACTCAGTTTAGACACTGAGTGTTTTATCCTCAGTTTAAAGACTCGGAAGACTTTGCTCAGTTAAGCACTGAGTAAGGTTGGACTGAGTAATTAGGGGGAAGACTGGCCTGTCATTTTTCCTTGAATTGGCTACCTTAATAGAGTTTGTTGAAATGAAACCGAAATCTTATGAGAGCTTCTGAGCTCTGAAGAAGGGACTCTCTCCTCACAGGCTGGCAATGGTTTTCTCAGTTGACTGAAAAACTTGCAGGAGTGGTGGAGCAAGACCTCATGTCATGCAGCTGTCCCTATAGTGAAACCTACTCATTTTAATTAACAATCTGCTCAACTCAGGAAGCGAATAAGAACTGGCCATTCTGAGATCTGAGCACCCGTGACAGTCTTATACTTCACTGGGAGAACCAAAGACATGTAAAAGGGGTCTGAAACAATTATGGAGCAAGAAACCTAGAGAAGGTAAGCTCTCAAGCAGCACATTGGCTCACCACATGATCGATCATCACTAGCAATTTTTATTTTCACAAACCAACCTCAGAATGTGAAATAAAGCTTTCAAAACAAAAAAGAAAAATTACAGATTGCCAGCCTCCAACTAATACCCCAGCCAGGTTTATGTACATACAAAACTTACACTTACAAGCACTTACTTAAATGGGAATTAAAGAAAATTTCACCCTAAAAATAAGGGGGCTCTTTTATTGTGTAAGCAATTAAGTTAAATCAAGTTTAAAAACTGGCTTGATAAAAATATTTTGTCAGAATTCTGACCTAGAATTCCCCCTTCTAGGGGGAACATGCATTTCTCTTTCTATGTGTTTGAGATGTAAATGTTCTACCTGATCTTCTTAGGGCCTTCATGTGTGTGTGTGTGTGTGTGTGTGTGTGTGTGTATGTGTTTTAAAAATACTTGACCTCTGCTATACTATTTTTGAGAGTAAACTCTCTGGATCTTACTTACATGACATCCTCCCCCATTGTCTTGTCGAAAGGCTCTTGTATCTTATTGGTTTGAATCACCATTAACAAATATCATTAATGGCCAAATGACGGATTCTTTAAATTGGAAAAACTTCTAAATTGGTAAATTTCTAGAGTGTTCTCTTTATAAACAGCTGTTTTATTTTTTGTTTGTACAAGTAAAAAACAAAAAATCAAATTAAAAATGGAAAAAATAAATATATCTCATGGCTAACCTAATAACTTCTTTAGTTTAAAAAACAAAAAGAAAAACCAATTTGAGAAGATTTATTTGTGGTCTTTGCTTCCCTTCAATGGGTCTTACAGATACTAACAAAAACATTAGAATAATTAATGTTAACAGAAAAAATAACTGTAAAGAAAGTCTAGATATTTTTTCCAACAAGGTAGAAATTTTAAAAAGGACTCATCTCAAATAAATAAAGAAATCTTTAAATGTTTATTTAAAATGGGATAAAAAAAAGAACATTTATGTGCTTAAAACACAAGGTTTTGATATCACACTATGTAAAGTTAAATGGGCCAAAAGGGACCTCCTACTGGTCCTCATTATTAAAAGCCAAATGAGTCCACTCTATTTATCCTAGTTTAATATATATATATATATATATATATATATATATATATATATATATATGTTTAAACTTAAAAAATTGACTTAAAAATTCACAACGTGAGAGTTGGGAGTTAAGTTTTATTTGGGAAAAATGAGGACTATAGCCAGGGAGACAGCATCTCAGATAGCTATGAGAAACTGCTCCAAAGGGAGTGGGAGGAAAATTCAGTATATATGTGATTTTGGTGAAGGAGTACATGCAATCAACCACATATTTTTTTGCAAAATGTTTCTGCTAGTCTCGTGAAGTTTACTGCTAGTCAGGAGGAGCCTACATCAATATGAAGAATTTTAGTGCTTTTATAGATATGAGGAGATACAAGAGTTGGGCTCATAAAATCAGCTCCTGAAAATATACAACTATCTGAAGATCTGTTCTGCAAGTTTTCCCCAGAGCACAGAGTGCTTCATTTCTGCTCTTCATTCTGAACTTCTTTCAGGGCTTGTTGAAAGTCAGCGGCTGCAGCAGCACAGATTTAATCCTTGTAGAAGTAGATGGCAGTGCCAATGGCAAATGCCAATTTGTAGTTGACAGGGCCCCCACGTGGCCATAAATTCAACCATGATTTGTGAGGCATTTCATTCCATGGTGTTAGGAAGTCTCATTCCTTGTTCTGAAGAAGATTTTGCTAATAGGCCATTCAATGTGCTATCACTGGACTAGGTCTTATTAACAATAGTCAAAGTTCTGTGGAGCACTTGTCTTTCTAGTCTGTTATGGTCCAGGAAAAAAAATTTCCTCCCGGCCACTCGGTCATCACTATTTTTGTTGGAGGCTCAGTCACACATTTGGTAATACAAGGAATCTTGTAAAACAGACAAAATACAAATAATATAGCTAATAACATTAATGGAGTTATAAGTAAATATTTAAGCCAAGAGCTTCCCATGCCAAAGCAGTTTTTGAAGAGGTCGTCAAGCCTAGGGAGTGGGTCACTTAAGGCAGAAATCTGATAGTTCATATGGTTCATTAAACGTGTTACATTGAAGGATTTATCAGGTATGAAAACACAGCATTCAGTTTGAATTATGACACAAGTGACTCCCTGAGATGCTGTAAGTATGTCAAGGGTCATGTTGTTTTAGAGTAATGCTTTTCCCATCATAGAGACCTCAGAATTCAGTAGGCTAATAGCCTGGTGTTAACCACATAAACCCATCCCATAAATATGGGATGTTTCCTTCTAATAAATGGGAGGCTACAGGGGGTTTTGTTTTGTTTTGTTTTGCAGTATGCGGGCCTCTCACTGCTGTGGCCTCTCCCGCCGTAGAGCACAGGCTCTGGACGCGCAGGCTCAGCGGCCATGGCTCATGCGCCCAGCCGCTCCATGGCATGTGGGATCCTCCCAGACCGGGGCACGAACCCGTGTCCCCCGCATCAGCAGGCAGACGCCCAACCACTGCACCACCAGGGAAGCCCAGGAGGTTACAGTTTTTGATTGAGACTTACCTTGTTCTGATTGAGCTTGAATGACAGTAAAAGAAAATTCTTATCTATGGCCAGGGTCAGAGCAGGTATTATTAATTGTCTAGGTGAGAGGATCCCATCTAGTAATATAAAGAGTAGCCTGAACAGGACTGAATTTTCTTTCTTCTAAAATAAATTTTCTAAGGGCTATCCAACCAGAGCCTTGGAGGTGATAAATCCACCAAGGTAACCCAGAAGTATTAGACACAGCTAACTGGCCACAAACTCAACAATTGGATTGATTTTTTAAATTAGCATAGGATAATGCTCATGATAGGAAAATATTTGATTCATATGCAAAGGTCCAAGAAGTCAGGGAAACATTATAAATGATCATATGAGCCAGGTCCAGGATCTTAGGCCAACTGTCTACTCCTGATGCTGTCTTTTTCTCTTCCTAGTGTGTGTAGTTTCTCCTCTGTTTGAGCATTGTTTTAAGGTGATTTTGAGGCCAGCCATCCACTGTATAGGCCAGTCCAGGGTAAGGGTCCTTTTTTTTTTTTTTTTTTTAATGGGAGAGGAATGTTGCTGAAGGCAAAGGAAGAAAGCTTTTTTTGTTTGTTTATTTTGTTTATTTTGTTTTTAAATTGTATTTATTTATTTATGACTGTGTTGGGTCTTTGTTTCTGTGTGAGGGCTTTCTCCAGTTGCAGCGAGCGGAGGCCACTCTTCATCGCAATGCACGGGCCTCTCTTGATGTGGAGCACATGCTCCAGATGCACAGGCTCAGTAATTGTGGATCACGGGCCCAGCTGCTCCGCGGCATGTGAGATCTTCCCAGACCAGGGCTCGACCGTGTCCCCTGCATTAGGAGGCAGACTCTCAACCACTGCGCCACCAGGGAAGCCTGTAGGGGTCCTTTTTAAGTGGGAAATATGAATCCAAGAGTCAGTTCCCTTTTGTTTTGCTGGACATGAGCTAGTTAAGAGTACCTGGTGAGGGCCTTTCCATCTGTGTTGTAGTGAGTCTTTTAAATTATGTCTTTTCCAGTATGAATAATTCCCTAGTTGTAGGTCATCTAATGATAGATTATGAGATAAGCTTCAAAAACAAGCTTAGAGTGTTTTTTTTAATGATTCAATTAAACCTTACATTAATATAATGTAACTGCAAGGAACTATCCAGGAAGTGAGTATTAGTAAATACAGACCTCCATTAGCAAAACTGAGATTTAACATTCATTGAAACATCTTTTTCTCTCTAAAATTTTACTCATTTCTACCAAATATAACCAAATTAAGAATAATTTGTTTGCAAAATAAGTCTGGTCTCAATAAACTTGGCCTGATGATTTATATAATTATAGTTGATCATATAGACTTTTTGCTTTGCAGAAACTTTTGTAAGGAGTCTCAGACTGAACTTTTTTTTTTTACACATCTTTATTGGAGTATAATTGCTTTACAATGGCATGTTAGTTTCTACTTTATAACGAAGTGTTTTCTTTCTTTTTTTTTTTTTGGAGTACACAGCTATAGACTATTTTTATTTATCTATAAAAGAAATTGATTTTGTGTCATTTGATTACAATATCTAGGTCAGCAGCCATCTTTTGTGTCATTTGATTACAATATCTAGGTCAGCAGCCATCAGTTTTCCCATTAGAATTCTTTAATTTCTTACCCAGTTCAGCATTATGGCCTGAAAGTCAGAAACTTGTATTTAACCAAAAGTCCTTTCTATAAATTTTCTTGAAGAGGAAACATTTTTGCAAAGGCATCAGAATAAAACCATAACTGTCTATAGTGACAAAAGACTTAAGAAGGCATGTTTAAAATCTGATTACAATGCAATTGACAAAGAAACTTGGTTATTGCTGTGTCATACAACACTTTAAGATAATGGCTAGAATTACGACAAATAACATTTTACCAGGATATTTCAGAATTTTAGGAACTCCATATAATATATAGAATATCTATATTAGTAAAATTTACCATACAATATAACCTAAGAAGATTGATTACTCATTTGACAAAAGTTCCCATGTAATTTAACATAACACACAAACATAACAAAACACACAAACACATAACATAACACACAAACACAAACACACAAACATAACACTCTCTCTTTGGGAGGTTTCAGGGGCGCTTTGAAGCATCCCAAAGTTAGCCAGATGTCAAAAGGACTTCATGAGAATTTGATTTAGGAATTTTTGTCAAAAATATCAAAAGGGTTTAGAACATTCAGTCAGATAGGGTCATAGGTCACTGTGAAACAATAGTTATTCACTTAGCCAAAGTAACAATAAAAGATCTCAGGGCTTCCCTGGTGGCGCAGTGTTTGAGAGTCCGCCTGCCAATGAAGGGGACATGGGTTTGTGCCCTGGTCCGGGAAGATCCCACATGCCGCGGAGCGGCTAGGCCCGTGAGCCATGGCTGCTGAGACTGCGCGTCCGGAGCCTGTGCTCCGCAACCGGAGAGGCCACAACAGTGAGGGGCCCGCGTACCGCAAAAAAAAAAAGATCTCAAAGGCAAATACAGATCGGATCACTTAAAAGGTAAAGAAACTTAAATCTGTTTTCAAAGGCAGTTCTGCATCTTAAGAAAACTTGCCTCTTAACAGAGAGAAAAGCCAAATTCAAGTTTTGCACCAGCTTACTTTTAAAATTCATTTTCTCAATTAAATTTATTTTAAACTTAGTCAATCCTAACCAAGCATAAAACTCTTTTCTCAGGGTCCACTTTATACAAAACTTTCATCACTTTCTGTATCCATCACTTTATTTTTGCATCCAGAAACAGCCAGCTCTAAGTCAGACCTACTTACTTTTCCCTCATAAAATGCAATTCCATTCCTCATACCTTCTTTACTGAAAACACACATGTTACTTTCCTTAAGCAACAATGCACTGTTCTTCATATCCACACTCTGTAGATTAGTAAACATAAGTCCAAATAACAATTTCTTGAAAAATGTGCTTTCTTACTGAAAATATCTCAGTGTGGCACCAAACATATTTATTAATAGTTCTAAACCATTTTTTTCTCTGTAAAAGGAAGCCATGTTCAGTAATTAATGTTTCAGTATCTTGTTTTATTTGGAAATGACCTAGTTATTCAATAATCTTGCATCATTTAATTTACCACAACCACAATTTCAAGTTACCAAATCTGAAGAGACTAGTTTAGATAGACATTCCTTAAACATAATTATTCTGAATCGAGTTTATCTAAAAGCTCTTATGTCACTTACTTTTTCTTTCCTTAAAGGTTTCTTCGTTTCAAGTTACTTTCCTTCCTGACACATTTGCTACAGATATAACAAGATTTTATTTAACTTATATTAAACCTATGTGAAATAAATGTATTATACTCAATGTTGATGACACTAAAGACATGTCTATATTAATTAGAACAACAAACATTAATATAAGGTATTAATTTAATATTTAATATTTTCCAGTTCACATAAACCTAAAATTGATTCTGGCCAGTTATGTTCTGTATTTTTTTTGAGAATTTATATAAGTGCTTAATTACCTTTAGTCCAACTAAGTAGAGCTCACTTACAAATTAATTTTGATAATACCCTCCAAAGGTAAAAATGAAGAAAATGTACACATAAACATATAGACAGAAACAATGAGATATCTCATAGCTTCATTTTCTAAACTTAGTCATCAGTCAGATATCACAATATAAAACTCACTAGTTGTAGATATCAGTTGGAATAAGTTAAATTTAAAAAGAATTTTTTCTGTCCTTTTTTTTTTCCCCCATCAGTCTCAGGAATTAGTGATGATCTAGATAAACATAAGTGATCCTGAGAGCTCTGATCTCAAGGCACAGGGAGAGAAAATCAGTTTATCCTAGTAGGACTTGTTCCCTCAGGATCAGAATTCTGAAGACTTTTTTTTTTTTTTCTCTTCAAGCTAGATTTCTCTACCAGTTGGGAATTAAATGGGGGATGGTTAACCTTCAGCTGGCCTTGTGTACTTAATTGGTACAATTGAAGGTTCATAATTTTTGTAGATATCCCTTTTTATTTTATGGTTTTGAAAATTTGGTCAGTCTGTGTAACAAGGGTATTTGTATGTAATGCAGATCAACCTAGATTGTGCCTTTTGACTAGAGTAGTCAAATCCTCATCTAAGCCTTCTAAAAAGGTGGAGTTAAGCAAAGGATCATTTTGGTGGTTAGAGAATGATTCAGGTATCAAGCCAGAATACTGCTTAAACGTTTTTTCAAACCTTTCATAATAGTCCAGAATTGATTCATCTGAATCTTTGCTTGCACTGTTGACCTCTGTCCAGTCTATGCTTTTTAGGAAAAAGTTCTGGGATAAGTTTGAGTAATTTCTGAGCTAATTCCTTGCATTCAGAGTGAGCCTGTGGTTCAAAATCCATTAAGGGATGTTACTATTCTGCTTTCTTTATCCATTCCCTTGCTTTACTTTCAGAAACTAACAGCTGTATTAATTGATATCGATCTGAAAACCTAGGATAACAGGTCAGGGTGGTTAACTCAACTTCCTTAGCAAATCCCAATAGGTCCTGCCTTGGACTGTGAAATTCCTTAGCCAAGGCTCTAAGTTCTGCTTGGATCCAGAGTGTGTACATAAGCACTAAGGACAGTTCATCTCTCCCGTAATAGCTTTCTCCTTAAGGGGAGCTATAATCATTTCTGATTTTTTCTTTTTCCTTTACTGGAGAACAGGGAGCAGCAGGAGGTGGAAGAGTTGTAAGGGAAAAAGTTATAGCATCTGGGCCAAGCAATTCAGATAGAAGAAGATATGTGGGAGGAGCAGAGGGAGAGACAGAGTCAGTGCTAGCAGCCTATTTTAGGTCTGCTATAGTTTCAAGGAATTTCTTGTTAGTTTTGCAAAGAAGTTTATGTTTCCACTTTTAGAAGCTTCTGGATACCAAAGCAAGCATTCTATTCAGTCTGTTTGATCTTAATGGCTGGCTTTTACTAATAGTGCATGCAAAAATAACAATTTTGGAATATTAAAAGAACCCCAATTTTGGCCATATTCCTTTAGTATAATTCCCCCAATTAAGTAGGTACTTGCAAGTATGAGTTTTGTACGTATGTAAACGTGGCTGAGGTGTTAGTCAGAGGCTGGCTTTCTGATGCCCCTAGTTTCTGTGTTTGAGAGGCTCTATTACCCATTTTAAAGTTGAATTTGTCAGGGATAAAATTTACTAGTGAAATTGTGTCATGGGCCAGTGTGCTGCTTGTGAACTTAACTCCTCTAGGCATCTCCCTAGAGTCATTTCAGCCTTCTAACGTGTCTTGGTTTCTCCCTTTCGTGTCTTAGGTCACCACGGGTGCTCGGTTTACTGAATTACCAATTCTTATTCTCAACCCCTGGATAAGCAAGTGTTTTAATTAATGAGTGGTTTTCCCCATGGGACTATGGCACCGTGTGAGGACTCTGCCTCCACCACTCCCGTAAATTTCTCAGTCCCCTGAGTAAGTCATAACTGGCCAGGTGGAGTCTTGTCCGTTTTCTTCAGAACAGAGCTCTCATGTAATATCTTCACTTTTATCCTGACAAATTCTATTAAGGTAGCTGAATTGAGGAAAAGAATCAGATCAGCCTCTTAACTAACCACTCAGTGCAGACCACTCAGTCTCCTACAACTGAACAAACCCTGGAATCTTTCAACCAGCACCTCCCACCAGTATCTTTCACCTGGGTGGGTATTCCCAGTATCTTTCAACTGAGCACCCTCCCAGTATCTTTCAACTGGGTGGGTATTCCCTGGTCTCTTTCAACTGGTGAGACAGGTACCTGCTACATACTGCCAAGTAAAACTCAGGATCATCAACCAACACTGGAGATCCAAGAACCAGAAGAAACTTATCCAAATTTGTCTGGACTCTCCAAGGATGTGGATGGGCAAAAGGGGCCTCTGCTGGTACCACAGCTACAGTTCCTCATATAGTCCAGGCAAAGGAGAGAAGTCCACTCTGAGTCCCTTATTTGCAGTCGCCATAACTGTCAACTTTAAAGAAATGCACAATGTGAGAGTTGTGAGTTAAGTTTTATTTGGGGCAAAATGAGGACTATAGTCCAGGAGACAGCATCTCAGATAGCTCTGAGAAACTGCTTTAAAGAGGTGGAGGGTAGGGAATGTCAGTATATATATGATTTTGGTGAAAGGGGAGTTTATGCAATCAAGCACATAGTTTTTGCAGAAGGTTTCTGCTAGTCTCGTGAAGGTTACTGCTAGTCATGAGGAGCATACATCACTATGGAGAATTTTAGTGCTTTTATAGATATGAAGAGATAAAAGGATTGGGCTCATAAAATCAGCTCCTGAAAATATCTAACTATCTGAAGACCTGTGATGCCAGTTTTTCCCAGAGCACAGAGTGCTTCATTTCTGCTCTCCACCCTGAATTCCTTTCAGGGTGTGTTGAAAGTCAGCGGCTGCAGCAGCACATGATTTAATCCTTGTAGAAGTAGATGGTAAGTGTCAATGACAAGTGTCAATTTGTAGTTGACTATATATATATATTTGAAATAATTTTTTTATACTGAGATAATAGACCAGCAATTATTTAGCTAGGCCAACAGCAACAGTTAAGCCAAAGGACCTGAGTTCCTTGGCTCAACCCCACTCTGGAGATCCCAGAGCCTTTTTTAATAAAAATAGGTAAAGTGAACAGGGAATAAAAACTAAACAAAGACAAAAACTTCTAGAACTCTTCTTGTAAGATCAAACCTTGTTGACTGGATCCTAATAAAGCTAAAGTTAGAGATATAAAAGTTGATGGAATTGAGATGAAAGTGTATAAAATTGATATATTTAAATGGGCTTTATATAAGATGGTTACATCTCTTTTGTTTAATTACATTGTGGGATAGGCATGTTTCACTGGGAAATGCTTTCCCTGCAAGGTATAAGACAAGGCGTATAGATCTGCCCCTGAGGAAATACTGAAAATACTAAAGGAAACAAATAAGGGTACCTGAGCCATTCAAAAAAGTAAAAACTGGGAACTAACATTCAAGGGCTAATAAAAATAAAAGTAGTGATTTTTCTCTGGGTTTAACTTATAAATTCAGAAAATATGTCTTTGCTGAATGCCTTATACAAGCTTTAGAAGGCACAACAAACTAAACCCTAAAGTTCTAGAATATAGAGCTCATAAATTTCAGTTTAGTTAGCAATTTCACTGATATAGTATGTCATTGGGCCACTCAATCTTTAGTATCATTTAGGTGACAGACCCTTCTTTGGGGAAGTAAAAGCAACTTTCTCTTACAAACCTCTGCAAACCAGACATGTAAATACAGGCCCCAGTGACCTGAGACTACATCTAATTAGCTCAATCAGGCAGAATATGAAACCAGGGAAACAAAACCAATAAAGTGGCAGCTTTAAAATTAAAACTGCTGGGAATGCTCCCTCAACCAAACTTTACAAATAGTAAGGCCTTAGTCATCTGAGCAAGCAACTTTAATGTATTCCAACTGTTCTTTGTAAACTAGTAAGTTTATATTGTAATACCTGATTCATAACTGAGTTTTTTTTTTTAAGTGAAACTGTGATATCTCTAGTTTTGCCTGATTATATGTCTGTGTACACGTTATGTATGTATGAGATACCTCTACCTCTGGAAAGTATTATCAAAATTGAATTTATAAAGAGCTCAATTTAATTTAAAAGTAAGTGCTTACAAATTAAATATAAAAGAAACTGGCCAAATTGACTTTCAGGTTCACATGAACTGGAAAATATTCAATATTACATAGATACCTTGTATTAAAGTTAGTTTGTTTATCTAATTAATATAGACATCTTTAGAATCATCAAGATTATGTATAATACTGTATTGTACCTAGGTTTAATAGAAGTCAAATAAGACCTCATTATATCTGTTGCAAGGAAAACATGAGACAAAGTATATGTAAATGAGATAAGAGCTTTTGGGTAAACTTTTTAAAAATAATTACATTCTAGAAATGTCTACTTAAAATTATCTCTCCAGATATTTGGTAACAAAATTCTAGAGTTGTGTTAACTTAAGTGATGGAAGTTTGTTGAATAGCTTGATCATTCCCATTAAAATAAGATACTGAGACATCAGTTACTAAACAGAGAAACTAAAGGTATTTAGGAGTATTAATGAATATGTGTGGTTTCACCCTGAGATGTTCTCTATAAGAAAACAAAGATTTGTTTTGAAATTATCACTGTTTTTTATGTTCACCACTCTATAGAATGCTAAGGCAAAAGACAGTTCATAATTGTTTACTTCTTAGCTTTCACTAGAAATTAAGGTTTTTAAGAATTGAGGACTCTAATTTAAACATGTAATTAAAGCTAATAGGAATAAAAGGAAGCATTTTAGTATACAGTAGGAAAGTAAAATGTGTGTTATCAGTAAAAACAGGTATCAGGAATGGAATTACATTTTACTGAAGGAAAAGAAAAAAACTATGTCTTAGATCTGGTTGTTTTATGATGGAAAAATAAGGGATGAACTAAAATGGATATAGAAAATGATGAAAGATGTGGAAAGGAATCCTGACAGCAGGTGCAGGAGAGAAAAAAGAAAAGTTTTATGTATGATTAGGATTAACTAAATTAACCTTGAAGTTAATTAAAAAATAAATTTTCTTGTTAAGTAAGCTAGTAAAGGACTGGAATTTGAACAAAGTGTCTTAGAGTGCCCCTTTTTGATAATAGATTGTGTGAGTTTCTGTGCTCTTAAAGGATCTGTATGTTTTTTTAATTTTTTTTTACTTTGGTTACATGAATAAGTATTGTTTCATAGAGACCTATAATCCTGTTGTGTTTTAAAACATTTTGATCTCAAATATCAAAATTTAGCTGAAATTCTTTTAACCTCCAGCTGGCTCTGGGATGATTCTAAGGAACTCTGAGACATCTCAGAGAGGAATGTTAAACTATTCAATATATTTGTTATGTTAAATTACTTGAAAAACATTTTCAAGTGATTGGAGATGAACCTCCAATGAACCAGGTTGTAATGCATGGATAAATGTCATTAATATAGATATTCCAAAATTTATATGGAATTCTTAACATCTGATATGCCCTGATATAATGTTATCTAGTTATTATTCTAAAATGTCCTGTCACAGAAATATCCAAGTTTCTTGCTAATTGCATGGTACTGAAATCTTTAGTCATGCTATTTTAAGTTTTCTCCTTTATAGACAATCATTATTTTACACTGATGCTTTTACAAAATGAAGATGTTCAAGAAGACTCATGAAAAGGCCTTTTTAATTTTATTTTTAACAAATATAAGTTCCTGATAACCTTTAGATAATATCAGTGAACTGGGTAAGAAATGACAAAACTCTAATGGAAAACCTGATGGCTTCATCCAGATCAACAGGAATTACATGGGACTGAATAAACAGATAAATATGGTTTATAACTTTATGGCTTTTGGGGAAATATACTAGTTTAACCATTGTTTTCCAGAAAAACCTTTCTTATTATGCTATGACCTACAACAAGTTGATAAAGTATATGTTTGTAAACAAAGATGAAACATTTATCTTTTTCTCTCTACCTAATCCTGCTAGAGTTGGCTTCTCCAGCTGCTCTCCTGTGGACTTGGTGGTTTATCGCAACCAGATTACAAATACTTATCGTAATCATTGTTTTGATTTGTTCTTTGTTTCCAAATTGTTTATAATTTGTGTCTCCCTGCTACATTATGACATTGTCAATGTCACTAGCTGCATTACTTATATCCAGTCTATTTTATAAGATTGTTGTCTCTTTCGGTACCCAATGTGTAACCAGAACTCTAACAAAATTGATGATGGCTAAACATCTTGCAGAAGTAGATCACATTTATGACTTTTATAGAAAAATTGTAATAGTGTGATTATAGGTATGGAAAGAAGCAACAGGGAAAAACATATCCTGGATCATAATAGATTAGTAAGACAGAAGATCCAGAGAACTTTAATTATCAACAGGGCCTAATCCAGAAATTAGCACCTGGAGTGGCATATCAATAAGAATTTTCACCTGATCTGGGATGAGGCTCCCAGAACTGTGGGGCAAAAGTTAGCCCTGAAATATCTCCCAAATATAGGTCAAATTTCAGACCAAGAGGAGGAATTGAGAAATAAAATATTGCCTGCCTTATCGGTAAACAAAGGATGTCACAGTCATCAGCTACCTCAACCCTCCAACAGTGAGCCAGTGAACCCTGAGGGAACTTCAGGACATGAAAACATAGGATACTGGCCCCAGATACCTGATGTGCATATCAGAGGAATGATTTCAGTGAGCCCAGATTCTTGCATTTTCCCATATATAGAACTTGACTTGAGATATCTAGTTTTCATTTATTAACAGTAATCTTTTATTCCTACTACCTGTCCTTTTTGCTAAACTCCTATATATCTTAGCTATTCCTTCACCTCCTTGGAGCAGTTTTCTAAGACTTAATTGAGATGCTTCCTCTCAAGCTTGAAGTCCTCAGTATTTCTGCTGAATAAAACATAACTTTCAAAAAAATGTTATATTTTAATACAGAAATTAACTATTTTCCAATGCTTTAGAGATTAAAGCATCTACTCTTCTTAAATATCCTCATGAAATATAAGATACACCTAGTAAAAGCTCATGAAAAAATCAGCAAGAAACAACAATAACAAGATTAGGTATTGTTGCACTTTAAAACTCATTTTTATTACCTGACTACCTCAGAAGATCACACTTTGAAAACTTGTTACACTGTCACTCTCATCATTATTCTCTTACATCAGGCAAATAGGAATATTTTCCCATCACTCTTTTGCTTTTATTCATTACCTTTTACATATCATCTCTTTCTGGAGATTTCTGCGTATTAGTACACACACTTGATTCTTCAGAAATACAGAGAAATCTAGTTAACTCTCATATGAAAATTTTTCAAAAGTGGCAGTATATAACAACCTCACAACTAATAATATTAAATTTTATAGATTTAAAAACTATAACAAAGGATTAACTGATTTAATCCAGATAGTCAGATTGGTAATTGTTTATGTAGCATAAATGTGTCTGGGCTATTTTTGCTATTTTTTAAAAAGTATTTGATAGTTTGGTTTTGAGATTTAGAAGTGTTAATTTACTCCAGATCATGACATACATTAATCTGAACACATATTCCATCAGAATATAAATAAGTCAGAGATTGTCTTTGAAAAACCATATTACCACACTAAAGAATTCATACTATAGTTGCTCACTTTTATACCTGGTGAAAATTCTCTAGCTATGGAATACTATAGAGAGCCCTTGGCATGTAAGAAAATATTTTCACTGGTTTGCAGATTTTGTTGAGTTTATCATAAAGGTATTGATGGATAGACAATTTGGATTTCAAGGAAACTACCATCAATTAACCGTCAGTTACTTCAATAGCTTTTCACTAGATCAAATCCCTTTCTTCTCTTAAACACTATATATGCTATAAAAGGAATAAAAGAAAAATTCAGACAAATTATTGAGACCTGATATTTTGTTTTCTTACATCATTTGTGTCTCTACACTTCTCTCCTTCCCTAGAGCCACTGGCACAGCACAAGACACCATCTTTTCTCAGAATGACAAATAATAGTAGGCAAAAATGAATAGGGGCACTGCCTGCCAGATTTCCAGGTAATTTTATTCCCTATACTTATCTGTGACTTTTAGTGTAACCATCTATAAAGTATGAATAATACTGGCAACTAATTATTTGGGGTATTTACAGACTTAAATGAAAACTACTTAGAAGAATCCCTATAACAAAGTAGACACTCCTTTATTATTGTTATTAATAATTTTTCTAACTGGTCTTTCAGTTTCCAGTCTTGTTCATTTCCAATGCAGTCTTCTCATTTTATACTCTTTTCAATTCTAATCAAGATTCTTTCACATATGTGTAAACATCTTGCTTCCAGGATGTATTTTTTTTCCTCTCAGAATGTGGTATACACAATTTTGATGAGACCAATTAAGAAGCTAGAGATGCAGAAATATCTTATTCTCTCTGATTATAGGTCGGCATCATGGCCTGGTAAATGAGTACTGAGACTGTATCCCTATGGCATGGCTGATGTTGGGTACACCGATCTTGGTCTTTGTTTCTGAAAGCTGCTCAAGATAATAGATATTGTTTTTTTCTCAAAATGGTCCATTTATTGCTCTATTCAATAACCACAAGCAAATCATAAAGAGACACCAAATGTGTCTGTCTGCCATGGAATTAATATTTAAAGTCAGCATTAAAAAACATGGCCACAATCACCCTGATACCAAAACCTGAAAAAGATATCACAAAACAAGAAAATTACAGGCCAATATCACTGATGATCATAACCCTCACAAAAATCCTCAAGAAAATACTACTCAACAAAATCCAACAATATTTTAAAACAATCAAACACCATGATCAATTTGGATATATTCCAGGTATGCAAGGATTTTTCAATATCCATGAATCAGTCAGTGTGATACACCACATCAACAAAATGAAGAATAAAAGCCATATGATCATCCCAATAGATGCAGAAAAGGTTTTGACAAAATTCAACACCCATTTATGATAAAAAAAAAAAAGAAAGAAGAAAGCTCTCCAAAAAGTGGGCCTAGAGAGAACATACCTCAACATAATAAAGGCCATATATGACAAAACTACAGCTAGCATTATACTTACTGGGGAAAAGCTGAAATCATTTACTCTAAGATCAGTGACAAGATAAAGAGGTCCACAATTTTCACTTTTATTCAACATAGTTTTGGAAGTCCTAGCCACTGCAGTCAGAGATGAAAATATAAAAGGAATCCAAATTGGAAAAGAAGAAGTAAAACTGTCACTGTTTGCAGATGACATGATACTATATACATACACAATCCTAAGCATGCTACCAGAAAACTACTAGAGCCATCAATGAATTTGGTAAAGTTGCAGGATATAAAATTAATATGCAAAAATCTCTTACATTCCTATATACTAAAAACAAAAGATCAAAAAGAGAAATTAAAGGAAAACTCAGTACCATTGCATCAAAAAGAATAAAATACATACGAATAAACCTACATAAGGAGGCAAAATACTTGTACACCGAAAAGTATAAGATAATGATGAAAGAAATGGAAAATGAAACATACAGTTGGAAAGATACCATGGTCTTGGATAGGAAGAATCACTATTGTCAAAATGACTATACTACCTAAGGCAATCTACAGATTCAACGCAATCTCTATCGAATTACCAATGCATTTTCACAGAAACAGAACCAAAAAAATTTAAATTTGTATAAAGACACAAAAGACCCCAAATAGCCAAAGCAATCTTGACAAAGATAAACAGAGCTGCAGGAATCAGGCTCCCTGACTTTGGATTATACTACAAAGCTACAGTCATCAAAACAGTGTGGTACTTGTACAGAAACAGAAATATAGATCAATAGAACTGGATAGAAAGCCCAGAAATAAACTCATGGACCTATGGTCGATTAATCTATGAAAAGGAGCCAAGACTATACAATGGAGAAAAGGCAGTCTCTTCACCTAGTGGTGCTGGGAAAACTGGACAGTTACATATTAAAAAAATGAAATTTGAACATTATTTAATACCATACACAAAAATAAACTCAAAATGGATTAAAGACCTAAATGTAAGTTTGGATACTATAAAACTCTAAAGGAAAACTTAGGTAGAACACTCTTTGACATAATTTACAGCACTATCTTTCTGATCCATCTCCTAGAGTAATGGAAAGAAAAATAAACAAATAGGACATAATTAAACTCAAAAGCTTTTGCATGGAAAAAGAAACCATAAACAAAACAAAAATACAACCCACAGAATGGGAGAAAATATTTGCAAATGGTGTAACTGACAAAGGATTAATCTCCAAAATTTACAAATAGCACATGTAGCTCAACATCAAAAACAAACAACTGAATCAAAAATAATAGACAGAAGACGTAAATAGACATTTCTCCAAAGGTATACAGATGAAAAAAATGCTCATAAAAAGATGCTAAACGTCACTAATTATTAGAGAAATACAAATCAAAACTACAGTGAGATAGCACCTCATACCAGTCAAAATGACCAATATCAAAAATACACAAAGAGTAAATGCTGGAGAGGATGTGGAGAAAAATGGAACCCCCCTACACTGTTGGTGGGAATGTAAATTAGTACAGTCACTATTGAGAAGAGTGTGGAAGTTCCTTAATAAACTAAAAATAGAGCTACCATATGATCCAGCAATCCCACCCTTGGGCATATATCCTGAGAAAACCATGGTTAGAAATGTTCATTGCAGCAGTGTTTACAATAGCAAGACATGGAAGCAACCTAAATGTCCATCAACAGATGAATAGATAAAGAAAATGTGGTACCTATATACAATGGAATATTACTCAACCATTAAAAAGAATGAAATAATGCCATTTGCAGCAACATGGATGGACCTGGAGATTATCATACTAAGTGAAGTAAGTCAGACAGAGAAACATAAATATCATATGATATCACTTATATGTAGAATCTAAAAAAGGGGTACAAATGATCTTATTTACAAAACAAATATTTACAGATGTAGAAAACAAACTTATGCTTACCAGGGAGTAAGTGGGGAAGGGATAAATTAGGAGATTGGGATTGACATACCCACTACTATACATGAAATAGATAACTATAAAGACCTACTGTATAGCACAGGGAACTCAGTACTCTGTAATGATCTATATTGGAAAAGAATCTAAAAAAGAGTAGATGTATATATATGCATAACTGATTCACTTTGCTGTACACCTGAAACTAACAGAATGTTGTAAATCAACCATACTCCAATAAAAATTAAAAAACAAAATGTTCATTGTTCACAGGTGGGGTGATTTTGGAGCACTTCTCTGTCTTCCATGAATTACTGAAAATGCTCACAGTTTGTATCTACCAGGATCTTGGAGGAAGTGATCTAATACAAACATTGATGATCATAACTTTTAAAAATAAATAAATAAATAAATATTAAAAAACAAAAAATAAAATTAAAAAAGACCCAAAAAAAAGCTGATTCCATATTTTATTTATTTGTTACAGCAGCATGCCACTTCCAGATACCAAAATCTTTATTAGTTTTCTGTTAAAACTCAATAACATTACCACAATCCTGAAAAAAAAAACAAAAAAAAAACACATAGTTCCAAGATAACACATTTTGCTAAAGAGATGCACGCATGTTGACAGGCCTTCAGCATGAGCATAGACACAAGAACACATACAAAACTAAACGTAGCAAGCTCTAAGACTAAAGGATCTTTGCCTTAGCCCTGGGTGCTATAAGCTTCCTTTCCTTAATATGTGATATGGAAAAACAATGAATATAGTGGGGAGAAAAGGAAGATGTGTGAATTTTAAGGTTTTTAATAATCTCTTTTTCTGAAGTAAAGATAGATATTGAGTCAGATGAAAATATTAGAGACTGAACTTTCACCCATTTTCTCATGATTCAGATAGCCACTGAAATCCATAGAAAATACAACTTATAATTTTGCTATAGGTGTGTTGCTGTTTTTAAATTGAGAATTAGAACTCAGTCAGAAAACATGGTAGCTCTCACTCTCTGGTTAATAGTTTGCCTCATATGAGAGATTACTACAACTGAATCTTAAAGTAACATTTAAATATAATTTACTTATTCTTTACTAATCATAAACTCTTTCATTCTTTTCACCAAGGAACTCTTTTCATGTGTGTAATTGGTACATGACATAAATTTATTATTGTGTTTTTATTACAAATTATGTATGTAACATTACATTGTATTTACTATGTTTATTTTATGATTACCCCCTTGTCACTTATATTAGTATCTATGTACAATTAACAATTGTGACATAAAGTTTTATTTTAAGGTAAACATTTATGTTAAAAAAATCAAAATTAAAGGAAATATTTTGAAATGATAAGAGTATATAAATTTAGATGTAGCAATAGTCATGAAATTGTACTGGAATGATTGGTCCTTGGGAATTTACCTGTATATAAGGCACTGTGTTTGAATGTGTAGTGAGGGAGATAATTATACAAATATCATACTGAAACATCATGGTGAGGAAGTCTAGTGTTGGATGAGCACATAGCACTTATTTAAACCTGGCCTTGGATAGCATAAGGGAGGCAGCTTGGTAAGTTGTCATGCAATATTTTCCAAGATAATTTGGACCAAAACTTCTCCAAGAATTATTAGTAGGTGATAATTAAGTGAAAGGAGGAAGAGAGACAAATGTAGAGAGAGTGCTGACAGCTTGCTTTCACTTCAAAAAATTAGAGTTGCACCCTTTCAACTCAGGCTCCTTGCACAAGTTATTCCCCAAGCTTGAGATACATTTTCCTCTAAAATTCTTTGCTGTACACTTGAAACTATTATAATACTATAAGTAAACTATACTTCAATAAAAATAAATAAATGTTTATCTATAATTAACTTCCTAAATCTTATAATTTCAGCTCAAGTGTCCCTGTATCAGAGAAAACTTACCTGACTCACCAGAGTAGATAAAGCTCTCCTATGTTTTCCTTATCTCCCTGTAGTTTTCCTTCAGAGCATTTATCACAGTTTACAATTATAGATTGCTCTGGCTGTTTAATATGTGTCATTGGCTACAGATGGTAAACTGCATGATAGCAGATACATAATTCTTATTTTTTTTTGGCTAACAATTTATCCCCAGAAGTCCTGAATATATATATATATAGAGAGAGAGAGAGAGAGAGTGCTGAATAAATATCAACTGAATAAATGAATGAATAAAAGAATGAGTGAAATATTCTAGGCAGAGAAAACAGTGTAACATTGGAGAAGTGCGTGTGTTTCATGATGGCTTTGTACAATCTCTGGGGATTTGCAAACCCACTGTATTGTAATTCTCTGTTTTTCCTCTCCCTTTGTTATTGTGAACCTGTGAATAGGAACTTTGTCTCATTCATTATACCTTCAATACTCAGTATCTATGTTAGAGTCAGACAAGAAACAGAAATCTAACCAATTATTTCAACAGGGAGAATTTCATATAAAAACCATTAACTGGGCATTAGGGAATTGAAAAGTCTTCTATGATGAGAAGGAGGTTTCATGGAGTTAATAATTGCATAATAATAACCTTTAACCCTGAGGAAACAAGGGAAATCTATGGTATCATAAAACTGAGAAAAGGCCTCAGGGAACTGGAACTCAGATCTCAGTGGATGGGGAGGCAGCCAACTATCCTGGGAAGGTTCAGTAAGGCTGGTTCTGACGTGTGCAACCTGAAAACTGAAATTAACTGCTCTTATTTGTTTCAACTATCATTGCCAAGATGAGAACAAATTATAGGAGTGACTGATAGAGATAGAAAATAATAATAAGTTCATTCATTTGCATTCATCTTTACTTTCTTACACTAAAATCCCATATTGGCAGAGTCTAAGAGAGATCTAGCTGACAAAATAGAAAAGTGGTTTGTAGAGTCCCATCACTAGCAAATCTGGAATATAAAAGTGTTGATTGAAGGTGAGTGCAAATAGGTAATTATCTAGCACAACATCCATAATTATTTTAACAAAAAAATACCCTATGATTTTTCTTAACAAGAGATAATTTTCATTTTGTATAAACAAAATTATTCTTCCACTCTTCCTAAAATTTTACAAGTCTCTGCTGTCAGTATCCTATCTGGGAGACAGTCACAATATGCATCTGTAAGCTTTGTTAATTTCTTCTCACATTCATTCACAGTTTCATCTGAATACTTTGTACCTACAGGAAAAAAAAAGTGTAAAATAACCACTAACAAAGACCTTTATATACAATAATTAGGGAAATACAAAAAGGAAAAAGAAAAATATAGTTTAGGTAAAAATATTGAGGTAGATATAGACACAGATATAACAATCAAAGGAAAATATGCTACATATGGCTGGTACAGTTCTTATTCCTGTAACTGGTCATGAATCCGTAGCTGATCTGCCACTACATTTTTCATGTTTCCTTTGCTCTCAGACAAGAACTCAGTAGGTCTAATTCTTTACCTGTGGAATGACAAAAATCTTCCCTCCTGAAGAGACTGAATCCTTAATGATTCTTCCTTTGTTTTTTTGCTATAACTATGTATTAACTTTTACTATTGGACATTAAAGTACTAAGAAGAACCCTGTAGAGATTCCAGAAGTAATCCTCTCAGATCCGCTTCTGAGGAACAACAATTCTATTTTCCCTTGAAATCTTAATCACTCTGCCAATAGAGTAAAACTCTTGTCTGCTGGTTCAAGATCATAAAACAACAACAAACAAAAACAAAAAAGCTAAAAGCTGAGTGTCAGATTCAACTCCCAATTTATTGGAACAATATTATTTCCTCTCTAAAAATATTCTTCTTGGGAACCAAAATCTTCATAACAGTAGATCTCAAACCTGTGGGAATTAAATGGAGGGGAAAATGAGGTGAGATAATAAGGGTAATCATGAGAGAAACCACTCTCATTTTTCCTACTGTATTCTCAGACCAATATATCCTGTGCCATATCTTGGTTGTTGATGCATGAAATATACTGCTTTCTGTAGGATAGAACCCCACCCTTCCTGGATGTTAACTCTCAACTGGCATACATTGGTTGATTCTGCCAAAGGCACATACTTATTCCACCAGGCCAATTACTTATAGCTAATGAGGTCTGTGGTAAGACCAATGAATTCTATGGGCATGAACCCATTGTTCTACTTCTTATGCTATGAAATCTGTTCCTTTGTCAAAAGCAATTGTGTACAGAGTATCAGTTGATAAGTTTATAGATGGTAGTCCTAGAAGTGCTTTGGGCCAAAAATGCAATTCTATATTCCCAAAATATTTCTGTTCCTTTGAGAACAAATGACTTTCTCTCTGATATACAATGTAATCAATCTACCACCAGGAAGTAGTTCCACATGGAAAACAATGTTTTTCTCTGCTATTAATAGGTTAGATATAGCCTGGTAAAGGGAAGTTCTGTACTTACATTACTAACATTATGATATTTTTTATTGAGTCTGTTGTGTAAGCACAGGATGGCTAAAGAAAGAAACTGAATTTTATCCACAATATATGTCATCTTGTCCACTTGATTACTGAAAGTTTCCCTTGTAGATAATGACCTTTGGGGAGTATACACATGGAACACAAGTATCTTCACAACCTCTAATTGTTCTGAAAGCCCCATCCTGATATTTCTTCCTCAGAGCTCCTTGCTACCAGTCTTCAAATCTTATTCTTTTCATGTTCTTTATCATTCATCCAGACTGTGAACAGCTGCTCATAAATCTATGTCATTCTTTACTTATAGCAATTTCTCATCTGGATTAAGGAGAAAAGAAAATACACTGGTTGAATTTCTACCCACTCAAAAGATTTATCTCTCTTACTGTCCTTCAGGACCACTTCTGTATTGGGATTTATCTCTTCACCTATTCAGTCACAGTTGGAATCAGTATAGCATGTAGACTGTCTATAAATCTGAACATGCTTTTACTTCCTCAGTCAACTGGCCATTATACACTATTCATAAGACCATAAGTCTGAATTAGGAAAAATAGAAAATGTCACAGGAATTGATATTGATGTAGTATGAGCCACCAACTCTTGCAACCTCTATCCATCTTTCTTAAATTTCCTGAGCTTAATTTCTTATCGACTATTTTCACTATAGTTTTTAGGGTGGATCAAGGAAGAGCTTAGAAAGCCTGGGGTGGAGCTAAGTATAAATAGATAATACCTGACAAAAAGAGATATTATTGGTTTGTTAGAATCTATAAATCTGACTGAAAGAGATAAACTAGTGAAGTTTCAATATACCCAGGTTTCAGAGAAAGTAAGAAAACTTTTACAAAAAAATCAGCCAAGCTCACCAGTTAGACATTTGGAATGTCATCATAAATAGCAGAAAATCAATGAGAAATAGTGTCCTTCATTTGAGCTTTTAGTTTCATAGCATTAATTTTTTTTTAAATCCTGCTTATTTACTACTTTTATTTTACTTCCAATCAATGTTTACATTGATTGTATTTTGCTTTACAAAATCTCTTTCCTTTCAACTCCTGTAAGTATAAAATATAAAGTGTTATATATATATGTTCAATAAGATATTTCATTGGATAAAGACAAAAACATTGACTACAACAATTAAAATACAGGACAATACAAATACAAATACAGTGAGCTGAATTAAATTATAAGGGTATTAATCAACCATAGGTATGGTTTAATAAATAAATATATAGAAAATTGCAGAATTAAAACAAAGATTTTAAATATTTCCTAAATTACATGTTCATCATTTTCTTCATGTTTATCCATTTATCTTTCACATGTGCTTTATTTTCCTGCAGGGGTCTATAAATTTTGTACCATAATTTGTATTTCCTGCTAATCATTTATTCCTTTATTGATTAAGCAGCATTAAGAAGTCATAAACCATTCATTGATCTTTGCACTATGACTATTCAAAGCAATAGAAATCCAACTTGGAATAACCTAAGCAAAAATAGAGGATTTATTTGTTTGTGTGACTAAGTTTTGAGAATGACAGAATTGATGCTGGTCTCAGATGGAACTGGAACTCAGAACAAAAGTCACATCAGTTCTCTCTTCTCTGCTTTTCCTGTGCATGAAGATTTCTTTCTATCCTATTAAAGGTAGAATTTTCTCCTACTTGCTAAGAATATGACCTCTGGTAAGTTGACTCTCAGCTTCAGTACCCTACAGAAAATAGCCTCTTCCTCAATCTCCTGATCTAAGAATCTCAGGAAGAATTCTACTTGATCTAACCAATTGGCTAGAAATCACACAGGCCAGAGATAGTAAGTATTATGACTGCCCACCCTTAGACCAATCACTTTGCCTATGGGATAAGGGCATATAAAATAAATTAACTTAAATTTGGACCACAATGAAGAGGAGGCAGTGAGAAGAAGGTAGGGAGATGAGTAAGCCTCCAAATGAATAAGAAGAATGGAGTAACCCCAGCCTTTTCTTTTAGTGAGATAAGTTAAATGGAATGGACTCAAAGTTATGTGCTTCATCTATTTGCTAAAATCAGTTTATTGACAATAATAGCTTAAAAGATATGGAAAATTTAACTTATGGGTATCCCTAGAAGGTAATTGCTTATGATTTTTAACATGCCATCCAGGGACCTTTATATATATGATGTGTTCCTGCATCCTGTTTTTTCTCTTTTTCTCACCTGTATAAATGTTAATATTTAGAACTGAAGAGAAGTAATGAGAGTGAGCTGATTTTCCAAACTCATCTGAATAACAAGGCAGAGATTATTAATAAAATGTGGGTGTCAATTCTACCCCATTCTCAATTTATTCTTTACATTTAAACATTCAGAGATAAGCTAAGGAATGACAAATTCCTCTGAAGCTTGAATAACATTAGGTTTTATGACATAAAGATTGCAAAATAAGAGAAAACATATAGCTGGATCTAAATAGATTTTTTCTTTTATTCTTCTCATTCTTTTTTACTGATATACACATCCTTCTCATTGTTACTGCTGTAACAATATTATTTAAAGAATAGAACCCAAATTTCTGTTGTTTGAATACTTTCTACTATATAATTACAGGACTACAGGTCTTCTTTAAATTCTTCATTATTTTCTTGTCCCCAAAGCAGTGCTTTTCATGTGTTCAAGAGTTATTACTTCAGTTGCATTCACCAGGGCTATTACTTTTTCCTCATTCTTATCTGTTCACACCAGAATGACTTGGGAAAATGTTGTTTTCATTATTACCTTTCAAGATAGTGCTGATGTTCAAGCAAATAATGCTTACCAGACATTTCTAAAGGTGCTAAATCACCATATATCTGAGCAGCACTTTGGTCCCATTGAGATATGAGGAGAGAACTTCTTCTCCAGGGCTGTTCACACTTTGTCATATTTCTTCTCTAAGCTTGTGCCCAGAGTATACCATGTATCTCTTAAATAGTTGGATCAACTTGTTGCACTCATCACTGTAACTATAAGGAATTAAACCCATTCTTGTAACTGGAAGAGGGATGTAAGCCATATCATTACTTCAACTCTGCCTTCTCTTCACAGCTACACCCCATATTTGAAATCTTCCCTTATTAGTTATAATATAAAGCTTTTACACTAATATTTCCTGTACTCAAAGAGAACCTGGGGGATAGTAGGAGATGTTGCTTATGTAAGAAAAATATGGGCCATAGTTCAATAGCTAAAAACATCTTGTAACAAGAAAGTAATTCTCATTTAACTGCACCACAGGATACCCAAATATAATTTCTCAGCCTTCTACATTTGTATTCAATTACTTTTACATTCACCATAAAAATTTTTTGGAATGCCTGTGTTACTTCCATCTCTAAAATTATTAATTTATTCATTTATGATTATGTGCAATTCACAACTTCAAAAAACAAGAACAAAGGGAAGAGTTTACAATACTGGGCAACAACAACAAAAAATAGAATAATCACACAGCAATCAACTAAAAACCAATAACACTATAGTACTGCTGTATTTCCTACATAAATACTATATAAATCAGGGTTGTGTAGATTTAATACACTGCAACTAGAATAAGCTTCATTATGGTAGTGATCAGGAAGGGGTACCATTTTTATGTTACCTCTACTTCAGGACTCAGCCATATTATGACAATTTTCTGTTGAGACCAACTCAATCCAGATGTTGCTAACCACACTTCTGACTCAATACTTGGTGAAATAGTGGAATGTAGAGGATATAAATGAAGAAAAACAATGGAATTATAGCCTACTTGACAAAAGATGTGGCCAAATTGAAGACTAGGTCAACCCTGCTAAAGCCAACCTCAGTGAATTTTAAATGCAATTAAATTTTGTTTTATTTTATAGTCCCTATGTCCTAACCAAATTTTGTGTATAAAGTATACCGTGTTGCCCTTTTTTCTTTTTCTTTTACATACATAATCTGTTGCAACATTTTTTTTTCAGAGCTAATTTTATGCCATATATTTTTTCATTGGACTGGTCAATATTTTACTAACCTCAGAGAAATACTAATTTTAGTGTAAAACTACTCAAGAAAGGAGCTTTTGCAATAACAACAAAAATAAATTTATCTATTTATCATCTATTGACTTAATTTTTATATTTATATAGGGAGGCTTACTTTCTTCATTAGTTCTCTAAAATTTTGAAGCCTATGTAAGTTTATTCTACTGTTTTCTGTCTCCCTTGGATGTTAGTGTTTCTCTGCTATATATTGGTGAATGTATAGTTGTGTCTGGAAGAGGAATTAATCTTTAAATCGCTCTAGTTAGAAGCAGAGAAGAACATTTTAAATATGTCACTCCACAGCTTCTTTTATTTTCTCAAGGACATTTCTATTTATTTTTTAATTTATTTATTTTAGTAAATAAATTTATTTTATTTTATTTATTTTTGGTTGTGTTGGGCCTTCGTTATTGCACTCAGGCTTTCTCTAGTTGTGGCAAGTGGGGGCTACTCTTCATTGTGTTGTGCATGCTTCTCATTGTGGTGGCTTCTCTTGTTGTGGAGCATGGGCTCTAGGCAAGCGGGCTTCAGTAGTTGTGGCACGTGGACTCAGTTGTTGTGGCTCATGGGCTTTAGAGCACAGGCTCAGTAGTTGTGGTGCACAGGCTTAGTTGCTCCACAGAATGTGGGATCATCCTGGACAGGGGATGGAACCTGTGTACCCTGCATTGGCAAGTGGATTCTTAACCACTGCACCACCCAGGAAGTCCCATCAAGGACATTTCTATTTAAACAAGACATTTAATTGGTAATACAACTTTACTGAAGTTTTAAAGTAACAGAGATATTTTGACTTTATAGTAACAAAAATTCGTAAATATATAATACTTGATATCCATGTTTCTAAAAGTCTTTTTAGCCTCCTGCCTCTTAGACCTTATCGCATGGGCTACATGTTTGGATCTCTGATAATTCTTCTATGTTCCTTTATTTTCCAAACCCACCCCCGCTCAGACTGTTTTGGGGAAACAATACCATTCTATTGTTTAAGGCAATTTCATTCTTCATTTTGTACTAGACTTAGGACCCACTTTTGCAAACCAAAGGATTCATTAACATGTAAACTAAACAAAGCCTTCTATTCTGATTCATTACAGGCTAAGAATTTTAATAAGCTCTGGTGATTCAGTGTTTTGTTGTTGTATCCCTAGCAATATTTGTAAGGGAAGTAAGCATTATAGAAATTTAGTTCCTATTAATAACGATTACACTGATACCATTGCAACCTTCATCCTAAAAGACTGTGTCATCTAAAATCATTTAAAACATTTAATTAATAGTGTCTGCTTCCTGCATTACTACATGATAACCATGAAAGAATTGTTTCCAAAAACTGTATAATGTGTTGAATTGCTATTACTACTCCAATAACCATTTATTGTTAATACTTTTTTCTAAGGAATTTCTTATATAAAATCACTTATTTGGCAAAATTAAAACTGTTCAGAATCATTTATTATCAAATTTGTAATGTTATATTTTGATAATTTCAGTAAGATTTTTTCCTGAGAGAAACATAAATCTTAAGGGAAAAATCTTTATTTCTCCATATTATTTTTAAATTCAAATATTGGATTTAAAAAGTTATTTCTAACAAAGAATGCAATTTAAAAATGTGTATGCTATAACAGAAAGAAGTAGATTAAGGGTAGAGTGAATCAAGACGTTTTGATAGTTTTCAAATGAGAATAATCTGTTTGATTTGATATACTCTCAAAGAAGTTGATTTTATTATAAATCTATGAAATACTATTCCAGGAAAATAGAAAAGCTTTGTTGTATTATGTCTTGTATAGTGAACTTACTCCAAAGTTCCTTTGTTTTATAAACTAGAGACATATTCTAAGTAAATTTAGAAAGTGGGAATATTTTGTTTTGATTTATTGAAGAAGTCACTGAGGTCATATAAGTAGGAAAAGAATAATCTGGACCATGTCACTGCATAATGTGTGAAAAGTATTAAGAGTATGTTCTCCTTATGGTTTCATGTTACACAATGAAGATGGCAGTTAGTGCTGTAGCAGCAATAGAATAATATAATGTACCTTTCCCTGGTGTTCTGAGTTTATAAGCATCACTGATGAGGCAAAAGTGACTTGGTTTGGGGAAGAATAAGATTCAAGAGTTTAAATATTATTTCAACTTATGAAAAATCACATGTTTGGGAATTTACGTTTTACTTTTTTGAATGACAGGATTAAAATAAATGGATTATTAAAATAAATGAAACAGTAAAGATTATAATATATATATATTCTAACATTTGCAATCCATTTCAAATGAAAAAGGAGATAATGGACTTACTATTCTAAAATTTAGTGCATTGGTAAGAAATATACTATTCTATATTTTATATTTTAAATTAGTTATTTTGTTTGCTTCTTACTTCAAGTCTCCGGGAGTAATATATTCTAATTGAGCTGGTGACATGCTTTTCAAAGCCTTTGATTTGGTCATTTCATATTACTATAAAATAATAATAATACTGATAATTATGGTTAATAACTAATACTAACATAATATTTACCATATACCAAACAGCATTCTAGGAATGCTATATGTATTAATTTATGGAATCCTCATAGAAACCTAGGAGATAGAATTATTCAACCCCATTTAACTAAAGTTGAAGCTGAGATACCAAGAATTAAAATAATTTTCCCAAGTTCACATGCCTAGTTGGTGGTAGAATCAGGCTTGAACCTAGGTCGCTTAGTGTTCAGAATCTGAGTAATTAACTACTCTCTATATTGCTTCCAATTAAATATTTTTTTTATTGGAGTAAATTTGCTTACAATGTGTTAGTTTCTGCTGTACAAGGAAGTGAATCAGCTATATGTATACCTATATCCCCTTCTTCTTGAGCGTCCCTCCCACCCTCCCCATCCCACGCCTCTAGGTCCTCACAAAGCATGGAGCTGATCTCCCTGAGCTATACAGCAGATTCCCACTAGCTATTTTAATGCACAATTTTAGATTTAGTGTTATATACCTAGTAGCTATTAAAGGATTGGCCAGCTAGTTGGTTATAAAATATGTCATGTACATTTATAGCTTGAGTTATTTCAAATTAAAAATCAGTAACATGTACAAACTTCAGAAAATATATATGATGTTTCATGTTTTATTCAATGAAGAACTAAGATAATTTTCAAAATAGCAATTTTACATTTTAAAAATGAAAGAAGTTAAACTGAAACTGTACACACTCTTCCCCTAAATGACTGCCTTTAATTAAATCTTTCTGACTTTCATATTAAAATAATGAAAAACCTTAATGTTGCTAACTAAATACAGTTTTAAAGGGGGTATTCCCATTGTCTACAGGGGGAAATTACATCTTCAGATAAGAATTTGCTGTCTGTGAGATATCATCACATAAGTACTAAATACCCATTACAAAATATCTGTTATATTAGTTATATGGACCCTTCATATTTGAGAACTCTAATAGTTTTACATTTATAAATATATTTCATAATACAACAGAAAAGAAAATTTAATTATATACATGTTTCTTTTGTGATTCATTATATTTAATGAATTTTAAAATGTGTGACTCAAAAAAAAAGTTAATGGGAAAGTAAAAATGTTGATGGAGGTAAAATAAGGTAGCTTATGTTTAAAGAGAAATAATAGCTTAGTAATAAATCAATCAGAAGAAAAATAAGTGTACAACATTTTTAAATTTATGAAACTGGTTTTATCCCACAAAGTTAAAACTTAGTATCTTCAGCAACATGCACATTTACTCTACAAATTCTTCAGTTCAAAAAGACTTGCTGGGCTTCCTTGGTGGTGCAGTGGTTGGGAGTCCGCCTGTCGATGCAGGGGACACGGGTTCGTGCCCCAGTCTGGGAAGATCCCACATGCCGCGGAGCCGCTAGACCCGTGAGCCATGGCCGCTGAGCCTGCGCTTCCGGAGCCTGTGCTCCGCAACGGGAGAGGCCACAATAGTGAGAGGCCCGCATACTGCAAAAAAAATAAAAAAGCCTTGCTGTCAGGGTAATACAAATACACGAAAAGGATAGATCAAATGGAGCTGTTTAGCAGAACAAGAATATCAGTCTCTTCTCTACCTGATCACGTAAAAAAAGTGTAAATTATTGGCTTCTTAATTTGTTATGTGAATTTATTTCCTGTCTCTTCCAAGTCCATGCCTTGGTAGAAATGCTAAAGAGAATGAAATGACTAGAAGGAGAACAATAAGGAAGAGAAAAAAATATGGTTCATGGTTACAAATTAAACTGTGCCTCTTTCTAATGCCTTCCACTTTGTCAGGTGAAAGTGATCTTAAGCTTAATCACAGTCTTCTAATGATAAATATCCTAAACATTTCCTTTCATGGAGATTTCTACAGACTATTTATTGGATTTAGTTAATGTGCAAAACTTTTCAATGAAATTTCTTTTGATTAAAAGTCATTACCTACATTTTGTTCCCCAAATCTTGCCTCCTTTAAAGTTATAATGTGTTTGACAGGTTTTAAAAGGCACGTAAAATATCAAGTGTTGTTTTTAAGATAATTATCAAATGCAACAAAATTAACATGCTAACCAAAAGACAGAAGCTTCCCTGACTTCACAGGGAAAAAAAGGCAATGATAAAAATATCTTTAAAAAGAATTAAATTTTAAAAAATTAAATTTTCTCCCAAAATGAACAGAGAAAATAAAACTAATTCTATTTTTTTAAATAGTTGTATGCAGAATGTTAGTAGTTTCAAGTTAAAGTTGTAACTATAAAATATATGTCTTTGTATTTGTGTCTCTATACGTGTGTGTCTGTATGTCTGTCCACACATGCCCTCAGTACTTTGTGCCTTAACACACTTTTGCCCTCTGACTCTTTCTCCAGTGCCATACCTTGTTACCATTTTTCAAGGAATTCTCAAGGGCAAAACTTTAAACAGTCGGGCTTCCCTGGTGGTGCAGTGGTTGTGAGTCTTCCTGCTGATGCAAAGGACATGGGTTCGTGCCCCGGCCCGGGAGGATCCCACATGCCACGGAGCAGCTAGGCCCGTGAGCCATGGCTGCTGAACCTGCGCGTCTGGAGCCTGTGCTCCGCAACGGGTGAGGCCACAACAGTGAGAGGCCCGCGTACGGAAAAAAAAAAAAAAAAAAACTTTAAAGAGTCATTTTTTCTCGCCATTTTGTATGTTTCAAAAATATTTTATCCTGGAAATACTAAAGGGTTTTGGCATAAAGTTGGTTTGATATGTAATCTACTTCTCCCATTTAGATTTCAAAATGAGCTTTACAAAGTTCAAGCTAGCCAAAAATAAGATTAAATATCATAGGTTTTAACATTGTGTTGGTGAATGGGTTATGCTCTCAAGGCTCTTATCCAGTGCTGTTGTCTTTCATTCAGATGTCAATATTTATTCAAGGGAAACCAACTTGTTTATTTTCATAAATCTTAAAAGAATTTGAGTCTGGAGCAATCATATAACTAAGAATTTGCAAATGAACATAATAGAGAAGTTTACCTTTAAAAAGCTACAACCATATTAAACAAATTGTATATTACTATAATTGGTAGGATGAAGAGAAAATGAGGGCTGTTCTACCTATTAAAACAAAGTATTTAAAGTGTAGAGCAACTAACAATAAAAATCATATAACAATGTCAATACCTATTTTTCCTTTACTATGAATCTTGTTTTATTACAATCAGAATATAAGTATAATTTCCAAACTATCTACTAAAATGAACAATTTGAAATACTTCAGAGAAGAGGAATATGTCTATTTGTATAATACTAGAAACCTTTTCATTTAAAGGAATTTTATATTTCAAAGGTGATATTCTTATGACGTTATAATAATTTATCCCCATTTAATGACACAAAGCATCTATCTGTAGCTTTAAAATTTTATTTAAGAAAAATCAGTTTTAATAAATATTATTTATCAAAAACATTGTAAATATACTTAAGAAAATGCATTCTTTTCTGTTTGTTGCTATTTGCTATAATAAATTATATGGACAAAAGCACTTTAGCCATAATGACCAAAACTTTTAAGATAGGTGTAAAACAGAATTTCAAGACCTTAGATTACATAAGAGTTTGCAAAAAGGAAATTCCTTTCTTTATAATTCTAAAGAAATATTCATGAGACGCACTCATTTTCACACATAAGAAGATAAATATATAAATAACAAAACAGCTATGAAATTAAAATTTCCAACTTCAAATTATTTCTTCTCTCTTTTTCCCTCAGCCACATTACAGAATGTGAAGGAGTTGTAGCCTGTCCTGTTTCCCTCTCCTGCTAGGGAATCTTAGGTAGCACTTGTACTTCTTGAGTATAACCTGAGTTCTTTGGTCTCACCCAAGGCTCTCCATGCCCTAATCCCAGGTTTTATAGTACTAAAAGTGTTTTTTAAAAATTCAGTATCTACTGTATGCCAGGATTTTCAATATGTATTTTGTATATTTGATTATGCCCATGCATCAAACTAAACTGTATTGTTGCATAATAAAGAAAAGAGTGGAAAATTACATAGAATTTCCTCAAATAATATAGGTGTTTATCTTAAATTTACTAATGGATAACTTTATTTCTTTCTTAGTTTTCCTGTAAAGTAACACTAGAAATAACTAAAATATTGGTATGCATCCTCATCACTAATTTATGTTTACCAGAAATAATATATAACACTAATATTAGCTGAGTACACTACATATAACCACTGAAATTTGGGAAAAACTACAGTTTGCACAGCTCATCCACTTGATCTTCAGCAGTTCTTTTCCAGGGATAGCTTCACTTCAGTTTTGGAATTCTTTGAGAATCACTATTTGATGAGCTAATTTCTGTAAACAATTGCATTTACAACACAGCATGACAAAGACAATATTACTTGTTTGCAAACTGCTGATTTCATAAAGGATGAGTTCTTAATTCTGCCTAGTCCAGAAGGTATATTCTTTACAACTTTTAATTTGTGCCATGAGAAAAAAGTTTCTATTCTCCTGGCAGAAATATGGGAAATGTGCGTTCAAGGATGAGAGAACAGAATGTTTTAAAAGCATGAAAGTATGAAGTAACTCATGTTCAGTGAATGGCAAAAACCCAGACCATAGAGTATAGAGGAAGGATAGCATATGATAAGGATAAAAATAGGCTGGAATGGATTGTGAAGAACTTTGCATGATATGATCAAGGGTCTAAGGGTGAATTCTATGCACAGTGGAGTCCCAATGTGTGGGTTATGCCTGAACATGACAGGATTATTTTCTTCCATTTGAAAGGGGTTTTTTTGGCTTTTGTGGATGTTAAGTGTCCAGAAGAATGAAAGAATTAAAGATTTATCCAAGTTTTCCAACTAAGATAACTAAGACATGATTATATTAACACAGGGGTCCCCAACCCCCAGACTGGAGACTGGTACCGGTTGGTGGCCTGTTGGGAACTGGGTAGCACAGCAGGAGGTGAGAGGCAGGCAGGTTAATGAAGCTTCATCTGCTGTTCCCCATCTCTCGCATTACTGCCTGAACCACTGCTCGCATTACCACCTGAACAATCCCCCCATGCCCCCAGCTGTGGAAAACTTGTCTTCCACAAAACTGGTTTCTGGTACCAAAAGGTTGGGGATCACTGTATTAACACATATTTTTAAGAAGAGTTTTAATAAATAATTATTGATTCTAATTTGTTCCCTATACTTAAAGTGAGATCAAGTGAGGTAAGTAAATAGATACCTAAAAGATTAACTTAAAAAAGTCATATTAAAAGTAGATATAAAGGTGGTGATAGTTCAATGATCTTTATTTCTTTTTAATCTATATTATTCAGAAAAATATGTGAAACTGTAAATTTTCTCCTTAATTATATATTCAGGATATAGAAACCTACCTTATTCAGGGTAGTAGAGAGAAAATTAAAAACCAAATTTGGGAAGTCATGTTCATATGATTTGCCAAATTTTACCCTGTTTACTGTGTAACTATTCTTTACCCTGTGTAGACTTATTTATAATTTTAATGATTAAATTTGGCATAATATTTAAGTGCAGAGGCTTTGGAGTCAAATAGACATGATTAGAATTCCCTGTTCCATTCATCACTTGCTATGTAAAGTAGATAAAGCCCTCTGTGTCTAGGCTCCACATTCCACATTCTGTTTCATTTCTAATACAATATGACTAGCAGTACCCATATAATATTATTAGAGAGTGTTTAAATGAAGTTGGGCATGTGAAATATTTATTTCAGTGTTTGGCATATGATAGTAGTTTAAAATATCATGGAGGAGGCAGAGTCAAGATGGCAGAATAGGAGGATGTGGAGTTCACATCTCCTCACAAATAAGGTAACTTCCAGGTGCTGGTGTGAGACCTCAGAGACCTAAGTGGTAGGGAGAATCCCCTGAGTGACTGGGTAGGATGTGGGGGGAAGTGAGGAGGGGAGAAGAAGTGGAGCTGGGATGGGACCGGTGCCGCTGAGGGGAGACTGGGGAGGGGAGGGGTTCCTACACTCGGGAGGGGCCCAAAATGGTGAGGGGATCAGCAGGGAGGGGGAGAGAACCTTGGAAGATTGGAGAATCAGAACGGAATTCAGTCAGCATTTCCACCACTCGGGCTCCAGTAAGCCTGCTGGGTCCCAGGCCTAAAGTCACCACTTCAAGGCCATCTACATCTGTGCTGAGCCTAAGCCCTGTCCCTCACTAGCCAGGGACTTTCCCTGGGCCTAGGCCCTGCCTCCGCCTAAGTTCCAACCCTGTCTAAGATACCCCCACAGCCAAGGCCTTTTCTGGCAATTTTTTTTTGCTATTTTGATTCTGCTTTACTGTGTTGTTGTTGTTTCATTTATATTTTTATATTTTCTCATATATTTTTTTATTTTTCTAATTTTATTTTATTTGTTATTCTTTGTTATTTTTCTGCTCTTTTGTTTTTCTGCAGCATGTGGCTGGAGGGATTTTGGTTCACAGACCAGAGGTCAGGCCTGATCTCCTGTAGTGGGAGCACTGAGTTCAAACCACTGGCCTAAGAGAGAACCACAGACACCAGGTAAAATTAATAGGAGTGAGGTCTTCTGGAGGTCCTAATTTCAGAACCAAGACCCAGCTCTACCCAACTGCCTGCAAACTCCAGTGCTGGACACCTCAGGCCAAACAAACACCAAGACAGGAACATAGTCCCACCTATCAAAAAATGAGACAACAAAAATATATGTTACAGATGAAAGGACAAGGTAAAAACTTATAAGACCAAATAAATGAAGAGGAAATAGGCAACCTACCTGAAGAAAAATTAAGAGTAATGATAGTAAAGATGATCCAAAATCTTAGAAATAGAATGGAGGCACATATCAAGAAAATACAAGAAATATATCACAAAGACATAGAAGAACTAAAAGAAACAACAAACAGTGATGAACAACACAATAACTGAAATGAATAATAAACTAGAAGGATTCAATAGCAGAATAACTGAGGCAGAAAAATGAATAAGTGAGCTGGAAGATAGATGGTGGAAAAAACTGCCAAGGAGCAGAATAAAGGATGAAGAATGAAAAGAATTGAGGACAGTCTCAGAGACCTCTGGGACAATATTAAATGAAAAACACATTCAAATTATAGGGGGACCCAAAAGAAGAAGAGAAAGAGTCTGAGAAAATATTTAAAGAGATTATAGTCAAAAACTTTCCTAACATGGGAAAGGAAATAGCCATCCAAGTCTAGGAAGCACAGAGAGTTGCATACAGGATAAAACCTAGGAGAAAAACACCAAGACATATATTAATCAAACTAACAAAATTTAAATTCAGAGAAAAAATATTAAAAGCAGCAAGGGAAAAGCAAAAAATAATACACAAGGGAATTCCCATAACATTATCAGCTGATCTTTCAGCAGAAACTCTGCAGGCCAGAAGGGAGTGGTAGGATATATTTAAAGAGATGAAAGGGAAAACCTACAATCATGATTACTCTACCCAGAAAGGATCTCATTCATATTTGAGGGAGAAATCAAAAGCTTTACAGACAAGCAAAAATTAAGAGAATTCAGCACCACCAAATGCTAAAGGAACTTCTATAAGGGGGAAACACAAGAGAAGAAAAAGACCTACAAAAACAACCCAAAACAATTAAGTAAATGGTAATAGGAACATACACATCAATAATTACCTTAAATTTGAATAGATTAAATGCCCAAGCAAAAGACACAGACTGGCTGAATGTATACAGAAACAAAATACATATATACGCTGTCTACAAGAGACCCACTTCAGACCTAGGGACACACACAGATTGAAAGTGAGGGGATGGAAGAAGATTTTCCATGCAAATGGAAATCAAAAGAAAGCTGGAGTAGCAATACTCATATCAGATAAAATAGACTTTAAAATAAAGACTGTTACAAGAGACAAGGAAGTACACTACATAATGATCAAGGGATCAATCCAAGGAGAAGATATAACAATTATAAATATGTATGCACCCAACATAGGAGCACCTAAATACATAAGGCAAATGCTAGCAGCCAAAAAGGGGAAATGGACAGTAACACAATATTAGTGGAAGACTTTAAGACCTCACATATACCAATGGACAGATCATCCAGACAAAAAAATAAATAAAGAAACACAAGCTTAAAATGACACAATAGACCAGATAGACTTAATTGATATCTATCAGACATTCCATCTGAAATTAGCAGAATACACTTTCTTCTCAAGTGCACATGAAATATTCTCCAGGATAGATCACATCTTGGGCCACAAATCAAGCCTTGGTAATTTTAAGAAAATTGAAATCATACCAAGCATCTTTTCCAACCACAATGTATGAGATTAGCAATTGGTTACAGCAAAAAAAAAAAAAAAAAAAAAAAAAAAAATATATATATATATATATATATATATATATGAAGCACAAACACATAGAGGCTAAACAGTGTTCTGCTAAATAACCAAGTGATCACTGACAAAATCAAAGAGGAAATTAAAAAATACATAGAAACAAATGACAACAAAAATGACCAAATGACCCAAAACATATGAGGTGCAGCAAAAGCAGTTCTAAGAGGGAAGTTTATAGCAACTCAATCTCACAACAAGAAAAAAGAAAAATCTCAAATAAAAAATCTAACCGTACACCTAAAGCAGCTAGAGAAAGAAGAATAAAGAAAACTCAAAGTTAGTAGAAGGAAAGAAATCATAAAAATCAAAGCTGAAATAAATGAAATAGAAATGAAGAAAACAATAGAAAAGAGCAATAAAATTAAAAATTGGTTCTTTGAGAAGATAAACAAAATTGATAAACCTTTAGTAAGACTCATCAGGAAAAAAAGGGAGATGATTCAAACCAATAAAATTAGAAATGAAAAAGGAGAAATTACAACTGACATGGCTGAAATACAAAGGATCATAAGAGACTACTACAAGCAACTATATATGGACAATAAAATGGACAACTTGGAAAAAATGGACAAATTCTTGGAAAGGTACAACTTGCCAAGACTGAACCAGGAAGAATTAGAAAATATGAATAGACAAATCAAGTAAGGAAATTGAAACTGTAATTAAAAATCTTCCAAACAAAAGTCCAGGACCAGATGGATTCACAGGTGAATCCTACCAAACATTTAGAGAAGAGCTAACACCACCCTTCTTAAACTCTTACAAAACATTGCAGAGGGAGAACACTCCCAAACTCGTTCTACGAGGCCACCATCATCCTGATAGCAAAACCAGACAAAGATATCATAAAAAATTTACAGACCAATATCACTGATGAGCATAGATGCAAAAATCCTCAACAAAATACTAGCAAACAGAATCCAACAGCACATTAAAAGAATCATACACCATGGTCAAGTGAGATTTATCCTAAGAATGCAAGGATTAATCAATATACACAAATCAATCAATGTGATACACCATATTAACAAATTAAACAATAAAAAGCATATGATCATCTCAAGTGATGCAGAGAAAGTGTTTGAAAAAATTCAACACCCATTAAATGGGTTTTTACGATAAAACTCTCAGAAAGTGGGCATAGAGGGAACCTACCTCAACATAATGAAGGCGATATTCGACAAAACCCACAGCAAACATCATTTTCAATTTTGAAAAACTGAAAACATTTCCTGTAATATCAGGAACAAGACAAGGATGTCCACTCCTGCCACTGTTATTCAACCTAATTTTGGAAGTCCTACACACAACAATCAGAGAATTAAAGGAAATAAAAGGAACACAAATTGGAAAAGAAGTGAAACTGTCACTGTTTGCACATGACATGATACTATACATAGAAAATCCAAAAGATGACACCAGAAAACTACTAGAGCTAATCAATGAATTTGGTAAACTTGCAGGATACAAAATTAATGCACAGAAATCTCTTGCATTCCTATACTCTAACAATGAAAAATCAGAAAGATAAATTAAGGAAACAATTATATTTGCTATCATAAAATACATAGGAATAAACCTACCTGAGGATGCAAAAGACCTGTGCTCAGAAAACTATAGAATACTGATGAAAGAAATCAAAGCTGACACAAACAGATGGAGGAATATAAAATGTTCCTGGATTGGAAGAATCAATATTGTGAAAATTACTATACCATGCAAAGCAATCTACAGATTCAATTCAATCCCTATCAAATTATCAGTGGCATTCTTCACAGAATTAGAACAAAAATTTTTACAATTTTTATGGAAACACAAAAGACACTGAATAGCCAAAGCAATCTTGAGAGAAAACAGAGCAAAATGGAGATGGAGAAATCAGGCTTCCTTACTTCAGACTATACTACAAAGCTACAGTCATCAAGACAGTATGATACTGGAACAAAAACAGAAATATAGATTAATGGAAGAGGATAGAATGCTCAGAGATAAACTTACGAACCTATGGTCACCTAATCTTTGAGAAACGAGGCAAGGATATACAGTGGAGAAAATGGAGTCTCTTCAATAACTGGTTGAGGGAAAACTGATCAGCTACATGTAAAAGAAGGAAATTAGAACAGTATCTAACACGATACACAAAAATAAAGCCAAAATAGATTTAAAACCTAAATGTAAGACCAGACACTATAAAACTCTTAGAGGAAAACATAGGGAAAACACTATTTGCTGTGGTTTACCACAGTGGGATCTTTTTTGACCCACCTCCTAGAGTACTGAAAATAAAAATGAAAATAAACAAATGAGACCTAATTAAATTTAAAAGGTTTTGCATAACAAAGGAAACCACAAACAAGATGAAAAGAGAACCCTCAGAATGGGAGAAAATATTTGCAAATGAAGAAATGGATGGATTAATCTCCAAAATATACAGACAGCTCATGGAACTCAATATCAAAAATCCAACAACCCAATCAAAAAATGGGCAGAACACCTAAATAGACATTTGTCCAATAAGACATATATATGGCCAAGAGGCACATGGAAAGATGCTCAACATCAGTACTTATTAAATAAATGCAAATCAAAGCTACAATGAGGTATCACCTCACACCAGTCAGAATGGACATCATCAAAAAATCTACAAACAATAAGTGTAGGAGACAGTGTGGAGAAAAGGGAACCTTCTGTTGGTGAGAATGTAAATTGATAGAGTCACTGTGGAGAACAGTATGGAGGTTCATTAAAAAACTAAAAATAGAACTACCATATGACCCAGCAATCCCACTACTTGGCATATACCCTGAAAAAAACATAATTCAAAAACAGTCATGTACCCCAATGTTCATTACATCAGTATTTACAATAGCCAGGACATGGAAACAACCATGGATATGGTTGATAAAGAACAGAATGGATAAAGAAGATGTGGTACATATATACAATTAAATATTACTCAGCCATAAGAAAAATGGAATTGGGTCATTTGTAGAGAGGTGGATGGACATAGAGTCTGTCATACAGAGTGGAGTAAGTTAGAAAGAGAAAAACAAATATCTTATATTAACACATATATGTGGAATCTAGAAAAATGGTACAGATGAACCTATTTGCAGGGCAGGAATAGAGACTTAGACGTAGTGAATGGACATGTAGACATGGTTGGGTGGGGGGAAGGGGAGGGTGGGATGAATTGAGAGATCAGGATTGACATATATACACTATCATGTGTAAAATAGATAGCTAGTGGGAACTTGCTGTATATCACAGAGAGCTCAGCTCGGTGCTCTCTGTGATGACATATATTGGTGGGATGGGGGTGTGGGGGGTGGGAGAGAGGTCCAAGGAGGAGATACAGGTATACATATAGCTGATTCACTTCATTGTACAGCAGAAACTAACACAACACTGTAAAGCAATTATATTCCATTAAAATAATGAATAAGTAACTAGAATCGGAAACCTAATATTGTGGGGCTCTGGTTTGGGCAAAGGTTTGGACTAGGTGGGAGATAAAACAGAAGATGTATAAACATTGCTTCTGATTTGAAAAGGAATCTGATCTGGCTAGGACCCAGGATTCAAAACTGTTAACCATATCAGCACCGTTTATTGACTAAAGGATTTTAGATAGAATATTTTAAAAAAGAAAAAGAGCAATCATGGAACTTGACTATTCCTTTGAGAGTTAGAAACTTCTGCAAATGAGTCTTGGCTTATATAAGCTGTGTATTTAGGTAGAAATAACTTTCAAACTGGATATGTTTTAATTCAACAGCTAACTTTTTTTTTTTTTTTGCCCTTGAGGCTTGCAGGATCTTAGTTCCCTGACCAGGGATTAAACCCGCACCCTCAGCAGTGAAAGCACAGAGTCCAAACCACTGCCAAAGAATTCCTGTCATCTTTTTTTAGAAATAAAACGTTTCAAAAAACAAAAAGCTTAAAAAAATGATAAAATGTAACTTTGTTATATCCTAATTCTTAATTGTATTCTTTAAATTCCAAATAAGTAAAATAATATGAAAATATATTTTCAAATCTTTATAGAATGAAAAGAAACCATATTAATCATTAAATACTCCTGGATTTTCTTTGATCCTCCCATAGATGAATTCACAACTGTAAAAACTGATGCACATTTACATTCTGAAGTACAAATCCCCAGCAGCCAAATAATTATTCAGTTTATTTCGTTATGTGCAAAGTAGGCATTTCATATTTACTTGCTATTTAAAGCAGAGTATAGGCTCAATGAAGAATAATCATTAAACACTGATTATTTTTAAGAACAATGCTATTGTAAAAATGTACAATAATACATATTTTTGGTAATTATGTACTTCTCTTTTAAGGTAATTACAGCTTTTATAATAGATGTAAATCTTTCGAAGGCTATCTCTGAAGAGCAGTGAAATTACTATTATTTCAGATTTGATGAATGACAATTTGTCAGTAACCTTCTCAAAAACCAAGTCAGGGGGAGAATTGTTTTTTTTTTTTTTTCTCCCCCATGTGGTCAGTTTCATTCTTAAGTATGGCCTGATATAACAAGATGTATTTCACAAACCTATAACACAAGTTTGTGAAATGTCAACTGAAGACACCACCTCTGATGTCGATGGTTTCATTCAATCCATGTTCTACCAACTTATCTTCTAGGTCATCTTTTATGATGCTAATCAAGTGGCTAAGGTCTTCCTGTTGTTGTTTCAAATGCCGCTTGATTTCTTGTAACAGATCTGTATCTATGTAATATCTTTCTTCAGATTTGACTGCTCCAAAATGATTCTGCCTCCTGATTTGGGACATCAGTTCATTTACTCAGTCCTTAAACTGAGTAGGGTATTTAGTTCATAGGGAAATGTATCTAGCTGAATTGCTTCAGCTTGGATGGCCTATACACTCTTCCTCTGAATTTCCTGTTTGATTAGGGCCTGAAGATTCTATGGGAAAGTCCATGAGTTTCCTCTTCTATTGTGCATAGTTGTAGTTGAATTCTTCTGTAATTCACCAATATCTTCAGATATGATATCTAATCTGGTCTGATGCTGCTTAGTCATCTGATCTTGAACCTTCAGTCTTCAAAGAAGTTCTTTGAAATCCACCATTGGTACAGGAATTAAGTTTTCGGAATCAAGGTTATCCACTTTGACTTGCTCCCAGATAATAGGATCAACATCAGCAGGAGGATTCTGTAAAAGTTGTTCGATCTGTGCAGAAGAATGTTCTGTTCAAGTCATAGAAAGCATTACACAAAGTTGCTGCAACTGTGCTTTTATATTGGTTTGTTCAAAATGGGCGTATATTATTGTAGCTGGGACTCTTCTTGAAGTACCATTTGGAGAACGCTCAACAACATAAATGACAACTTCTGTCTGATCATCTGACAATGCTTTAATACCCTCTACATTTACAGTAAGGGTCTGGTTTCCTCCCAAAATTTTATGCAATGATTCTACCAATTGCTGTTGCTGGCTTTGAATATCTGTTTCTTTTTTGTTGAAAACTAAAACCACTAGCCCATCTTCATGTTTATTATTGGGCATACAACTATAACCTACTGCCTTAAACCAGCAAAAGGGATTTTCTTGTTTGAATTCCGTTGGTGGAATGTTATTGTTAAAATTTCCTTTTTCTGTTCCCCAAAAGGCCTGTAGTTAAATTCCATTTTACCAAAATAGCATCTGCTCATCTCCTAGTAGTACTGGGACAGAAAGAGCACTTGCAGCATTTATCAGTTGTTTGAACTGGGCAGGAGCTTTTGTAGGCTGAATGAAGAGAACACCTAATGTAGTTTGTTGCTGCCACTTCTGCTGTGTATTAAATCCTCCAAATCCAAGTCTAGTTACCAAGTCAGTACCTAAACCATACTAGTTCCAGCTGTTGTGCCAAAACAAGTACCAAATCCAAAACTTTGTTCTGAGTACCACCAAAGAGTCCAGTAATGTTTGTGTTATCTGGAGCAGAAAAACTGAATGCAGAACCCGCTGTTGTAGATGTTGTCCCAAAAGCTCCAAATCCACCCGTGGGGACCTTGGTGGCTGCAGCGGTACCCTAGGTGCATGAGGGAGTCCCAAAGTTGAAGGCTGTATTGCGGGGAGCAGGGGGATAAGGTGCTGCTCCCATGACACTCAGTGCACTCCCCAACAGCTAGCTTTTAAAGTGATTATTTCAGTGTCCTTTTTTGTAAAAAGAAAAGAATAAATTACAAATCTATCCCATAAAATGTTGACATTTTTGAGATATGCATAGATATAACTGGGTCATTAACAGAAGCTTAACATATTTTAGCTATGTTCTTTTTAGGATTTGTGATTTGATTTTTCACCATTAAGTGCACTTTTATTAGGTATCTGTTGTGTGATAGAAAGTACTCTATTTTTAGGAATTCAAATAAAAAATTAGCTAGTGTTTTACTCCAGAGACTTAAAACCCAGGAGACAAATATATACATGAAAACCGCAATGTAATATAGGGCTTTAAAATTTTAAAGTGCTGTTGAAGTTTAACAATGTGATAGAGAATATAAAATTAAGAAGCATAATGTAGGGGCTTCCCTGGTGGTGCAGTTGTTGAGAGTCTGCCTGTTGATGCAGGAGAGACGGGTTCATGCCCCGGTCCAGGAAGATCACACATGCTGGAGCAGCTGGGCCCGTGAGCCATGGCCACTGAGCCTGCGTGTCCGGAGCCCGTGCTCTGCAACAAGAGAGGCCACAACAGTGAGAGGCCCGCATACCGCAAAAAAAAAAAAAAAGAAGTATAATGTAAATCAAGCATATAGTGTTCCTAAACATATGGAAAATTAGATGTGGAATATTAAAGTGTAAATAAGTAGAGCATTTAATATCGAAAGAGGTTAAAGTCAACATACAAAAATAATTTGCATTTCTTTACACCAACAGTGATCTATCAGAAAACATTCTAATTCAGAATAGCTTCAAAAAGAGTAAAATATTTAGGAACAAATTTAACCAAGGAATTCAATGGTCTATACACTGAAAAATATAAAACATTGTTGAAATAAATTGAATAAGATACAAGTAAATGGAAGGATATCCCTTGTTCATGGATTGGAATAATTAATATTGTGAAGGTGTCCATACAACCCAAAGCCATATAGATTCAAGGTAATCCCTATCAAAAGTCTAATGGCTCTTTTTTCACAGAAAAAAAATCCTAAAATTCATATGGAACCACAAAAGACCCTGAATAGTCAAAACACTCTTTAGAAAGAAGAACAAATCTGTAGGCATTACATTTTCTGCTTTCAAACCATATTACAAAACTATAGTAATGAAAAGAATATGGCACTGACACAACAACAAACATATTGACCATTGGAACCAAAATAAAGAGCTCAGAAGTAAACCAACACATATATGGTCAACTAATATTTGACAATGGTGTCAAGAATATACAATGGGGGAAGGATAGTCTAGTAAATAGTGTTAAGAAAACTGGATAGCCACATGTAGAAGAATGAAATCATACCCTTATTTTATACCATACACAAAAATAAACTCAAAATGGATTAAAGACTTAAATGTAAGACATGAAACCATAGAACCCCTAGAAGAAGGGAAAAGCTCCTTGACATTGGCCTTGGTAATAAGTTTTTGAATATCATAAAGCATAGGCAACAAAAGATAAACACGTGAGACCACATCAAATTAATAGCTTTTGCACAGCAAAGGGAAAACATATCAACAAAATTAAAAGTTAACCTAAATGGGAGAAAATATTTGCAAACTATATATCTGATG